>NC_136107.1:726176-1326176 GCF_965212315.1 Lampetra planeri | reverse complement strand
CACTGGAGCTACGCACTTTTAAATCATCATCATCTAGATTGACAAACTCATTTCTTGAGAACTGATTTGGTCTGTTTCGTTTGTTGTCCCTCCCCCCCCGCAAGTCCGATTGGCACGGTTAGAAACGTACGGCGCGAAAGAAGTTCAACATGCACATACACACACGAGCTGTCAGCACACGGAGGCCATGGGGGGGGGGGGGGGCACTAATGAGCAGTGGCAGCAGGCGCGGCGCGAGCCATCGAGATGCGCGGTGGATGAGCGCCACGCCACGCGGGGGTGGAGGCGCCGGGGGAGGCTGTGTGACCTCGTCGCGTGAACTGGAGGATGCCTGTGGCTGGAGGCGTACCATCGACGCGACACCCCACACACAGCCTCAGCTTGTACTGTCACACGTACATGCCACGCGGGTAGTTGACTTGGAGTTTAACGACGGCGCTGGGCCGGTGTGTATTGGTGGAGGAGGTAGCGAGCACGGATGTAGGAGCGATGAATTACAATACAGTACCATTGATTTTTCCCCCCCTCTGCATTGCCCTCCTCCGTTGGCAGTAACTTAGCCCCGCAGAAGGCCACAACACCTCTCGCGCACGGCGGTCACCCATCCAAGCACGATCCAGGACTAGAAGCTGCTTAGCTTGCGAGATCTGACGAGATGGGACGCATTCCGTGTGATACGGTCACGTTCGACATCGCAAACTATCTTCATTTAAATGACAAAAGCAATTTTTACGCAAAATTACACTTCAGGCATTTTATACCACTGGCGTCCTGGCTTAAACCCAAATTGTTCCCTTTTCAGCCTCAGACAAAGTAGGACATAATTTGGGAGGGGGGTGTAGATGAGGCAAGTCCGTGATTCATTAAACATGTATGTCTAGAGCCGCAGGGTAACCTTCCTCTGCATAAGCGATTTATTCCGCGATGATAGATTGTGTCCAATATTGATTTTGCGTCGGTTTTCGTGCGTATCTAGGGTGGAGTGGTGGCGCGGTGGTAAACGCACCGTCCTATCAACTCGGTGACTTCAGTTTGATGTATTACCCCAGCTAACGGGCGCCACGGTGGCGAGATGTTAACTACCTCGCCTGGTATGCAGAAGGTCGTAGGTTCGATCCCGACCCTGACGCCTGTATATTTGTATGAGTTTGCGTCTTCTCCCCGTGGTGGTGTGGATTTTTCTCTGGGTCCTGTTTTTCAGAAGGACCCAGAGAAAACGTGCGTTTAAGTGTTTGGCTGCTATAAATGTCAAGCCACTCTGTTGAGCTATCATTTGTGGCCAGGTCGCTTCTGAAAAAGATCTATATAGCTCAATGGGCCTTACCTGGCCAAATGAAAAGAAATCGTTGTTATACTCTTTGGTTCTTTCGGTAAAGTCTAGTAGGTATAAAATAAAATAAATCACGACGTTTCGGGCACAACACAAGTGTGTGGGAAAGCATGGTCTGCTGCTAAGGCAGACTGTTTTAAAAGGTTTGAAATGGGAGTAGCTCAAGGGTTATAAAGAAGTGGCCGAGTCTAGTGATGTTAATGTGAGAAATTAGCATGTAACTGTAATATAGAAGAGCGGCCTCCTACACGAGGGCACGGAAGTGGCTATGTTAATGTGAGGGATTAGCAATAGTTTTTTAGTAAGTTTAAACATCACCCACACCATTAACTCACAATGGTCATCGTGGTGAAGTATGGTAAACTAATTCCCTTATCCAGCAGGGGATTGACAAAAGTATTATTTCCTCCCCCATCTCTAAATAGAGGATGTTGAAGATTACGCGACATAATGATACAATATTTGAGCACAAAACTAAGTTATAGGCAACATTATATAATGCAGACAATACATATATTATTTGGGTCTTTCGGTAAAGTCACGTACATGGTTCAAAGAAAATAACAAAAAATTACGACGTTTCGATCGCAACACAAGCGATCGTCATCAGTGATCGTCATCAGGCTGACGATCGCTTGTGTTGTGATCAAAACGTCGTAGTTCTTTGTAATTTTCTTTGAACCATCTACGTGACTTTACCGAAAGACCCAAAGAATATGAATTCCTGCAGTCACGAAAGGTTTAAGTCAAGATTTATGCAGACAATATTTTTAAAACTATTCTTACACATCAATATGTTCTGATTCAAATGGTGCATTATTTCAGCTACTGTTTCGCTTATCGTATACCGATTAATATATGCAGCATCCTTTATTTAACTAGAAGGTGAAAACAAATCGGGGATATGTGACTTAGAAATTTTCCTTATCTCCATAGCCTCTTTTAATCCGACAACATTCTATCTCTTTATGTTTATTCACACAAACATTTAAAACAAAATATTTTACAAAATAAACCAGTCCCTTGCCGTAGGTTATAATTTGCACTATTGTGAAAAACTACAGTTTATTACACATTTTTGGATGAACGGTTTAAGTAAAGAATATCAATTCCCTTCATGCAGCAAATGCGTTGTGGTGTCAAAGGTCTAAGATTTCCACGGAAAACCGCGGATCATGTTTTACATAACCTGCACGGAACGTATGGTTAGCGCCCCATGCCCAATGTAAATACTTTTTTCCCACGAGTAAACATTTTGTTTAAACAATTGCAAAGGTTCAACTTACAGAAAATATTGTTCTGGCCTGACACCCCACTGAGAATTAAGCTATGCCGCCCCGTGCCGTGTGGTTCTGGCTTGCGCTGCAAGGAGGTATAAACATCCCCATGGGGAGTGGGCGGTGGTTTCCAACGTGACGCCCGACTACAAGGTTCAATAAAGCAAAGGGTGGCAAAGGTGTCGTGGGTGTCGCAGTCGCGGTGTGATCAGGGCCCGACATAGTCCATGCCACCACACCTCGCCGTCGTTTTTGCTGGTTGATCGTAGAAGGAAATAACAAGGATAATAAAAAAATATAACAATTTATGGTTGGGGTGCTGGGTGCAGCAGAAATGAGGTGCAGCGTCCATGCGTGAACGGCAACTCCAATATTCTATTTCAGCCACTAATACAGATGAATCCCATCGGATTTCTGAGGAGTTGCATCCGTGGTGCCGCGCGCCGATCTGCTTAATCGGCCTTCCACAGCTTAGCGAACACTGCGCTTTAGAATTATCTGCCACGGAAGCCACAGAGCCCGCATGCTCCTCTGTGTCCATGAGCCACTCGCTGCTACGATGAATGAAACCAGTTCCGCAGACGCAAATTGACATTCTCAATGTGATTCGCAGCATTGTCGAGGGGAGGGATATGATTGTTACGGTGAGTGTTACGGGCAGGCGTGCCACGCTAGTTCTATGCAACAAGCGTGAAACCGGATTTCGTACATCCCTCGTCGCGAACACAGAGCCGTTCATTAAAGCGCTGCTCGCGGCCATTGGAAAATAAACTTTTGCTCTTCTGTATAACGGGAAAAGCAAAGCCACGGATTATTGTACACGCCATGGCCATACTGCACGGTCGTGTTTATACCGATGCCTCGCAGACTTCCAGGGCATTCGTTTACGATGCGCTAGTTTGCGTCTGAGCCTTAAGCCTCTTTGCCTGCTCTTCCACAGCTCCACGTTGCCCAGCTGAGCACACACAACGGACCCCACACCCCTCTCGTTCTCTCGTTCTCTCTCCAGCACTTGGCCGTGCCGCCCACGTAGAGACAGAAACTGCCAAAAGGGAACAACAACAACCACCACCACCAAATATGCGCAAACAAAAAATGTCTCTCTCGCTACTGTACTCGACTGTCAGTCGCGTGGTAGAATATCTGAAATATCGCACGCAGATATTGGCCGCGCCGTGCATGGACGCTGCAGATGACACATGCCGGGGAGGAAGTCCTGATAACGGAACCTTATATATAGACATCGGGCGCGGATGCTTAATATATTCGACTATAACTTTATACTGCCCAGAAGTGGTTGCTCTAAATAGGGCGAGACATGTGGCGTGCTTGAGCCATGATGCGCGCCTCCAAAAGGAAACAGAGCCTAATTTGGGGCTCAAGCATCAGGAAGTTTAATTTCATGAACGTTGCCATAGCGAAAAGCTGTCAACAGAGGCGAAGGGGGATGTGGGGCCCTCACTCCGCACACGACCACAATGCAGGAAACGTAGAACAAGGGAGGGGTGGGTGGGTTGGTGGGTGTGTGTGTGTGGGTGGGTCCGTGGGTGGGTGGGTGGGAGCCGGGGTCATGGGTGCGGGGCGCCTGCAGGGTGGAGCTCAGGGCGGAGCAGAACTCCCACAGCTGCCCGAGGCCATCAGCGTTCCCTCCTGACAGGAGGGTGATAAAATATCTCGGCGGCCGTCTGGAACGCTCTTCCTTCCGATATGAGGAAGCCACCGGAGCTATAAACTCGTTTACATCTCGAGTGAAAACGCATTCCCTTAGAACTGCGTGTTGTGTTTAGTTTGTTGTCTTATCGATTAGCACGGTTGGCTACGTACGGTGCGAACGAAGTTCAACATACATGCGGAGTCTCATTCAGCTTTATTGTTGGTCTATGTATGTTGAACTTCTTTCGCACCGTACGTCGCCAACCGCGCTAATTTGAGGTGCTATGGGCACCACCGAGACAGAGGATGTATGTTCCGATTGAAATGTGCGGTCTTTCTTCAGCTTACTGAACAGGAAATCTATCGGCAAAAAGCCCTGCAGCCAGATAGTCCCACAGGACCGTTGAGTTAATCTGCTCTGCACTGGGGCTCAGCTGGATTGTAAATGTAAACGTCTTTCGTGTGGAAAAAGCATCTCTAAATGATGTAGGTAGTCAGCCTCTGTGGTGATGTGGAATTGAACACAATGATTATATGAGGGTGTATGTGGCTAACCATTCACCTTGCTCCACGCAAACACCATGGGTCACTATGTATGCCGTATTCTGTCAACTCAGCATCTTTTCTTTAACCAGAGCCCAAGGGGATTCATTGTTTTAGTAAGAATAATATACCTCGTTATTTACTTTGTTAATGGTATTCTCCACAACCAGGCTAATTATTATTTTGTTACAGATTATTTAAGGGAAGGGTTGTTAAACATTTACAAACGGTGGTCATTTAGGGTTAATTTTCCTTTGCGATCTGGCTTTTAGAATGACGATATTTAAGGGCCTTTAATATAAACAGTAGACCACAACACTTTGGTCATTCCCTCGCGACCAGTGGCTCTGGGAATCGAACCACAGTCGTTCTGAAAACAGGTCCAGCGGCGAGTGCGCTGACCTTGTGCCAAATGTGAACGCACCAAATGGAGATCAATACACGCACATGGAGATCAATACACACTCACATCCACCGCGATGACCGCCAATAACTAAGCAGGAACACAGGCACAGTCCTCCGACTGAGCTCCGCTTGCCAAGCCACGGCTTCGAATAAAAATAGGTGTTGCAATGTGCAGTGGAATTAAATTCCAAACCAGTGTTCATTTTACTACTTGGCGTTGGCCTGCACAGCAGCTGCGAGAAAATCAGCGGCAGCATCGTCAAGGATTGGGTGGAGCATCCCGTCTCCTGGGAACAGCAACAGGAAAGGGGAAACCCCCGTCTCTTCTTTTGTATGAATACAGTCTCTCGTGCCGTGTCACCTCACGTCTGCCATGATCTGTCATCCCAAATCGGGAATGCCGTGCTCGCCCTCCCGTCTCTAATGATCAGCCACAGAGACTCTTCCCATCTCCCCGAGACCCTCTTATACAGCGCTGACATCATCACAATTCACGACACAACGTATTCAGATCTCGAGCAGAGCAGTGCACCCCTTTATGTGAACAAACGGCCTACGGAAGCAGATATCGCAGAGCTACTGTTTGAGATCCCTTAATTAATCTGTGATCCACAGAGGGCAACACTGCCCCACTCGCCCCGCCACTGTTGCGGTTGATTTTGTTTTCAGGCTGAGATAGCGTCTGTGGTTGAGATGGCGTTTCTGTCCCTTTTCATTCATGTGGTTTGAGATTGTGATCGGCGTCGTGTTTGTATTGTGTAAGCTGCGGCGCAGACGCTCTGTTTGTGATTGTGTGCTGCGGTGCAGGTGTTTTAATTGTGCTTCTGGGCAGAACTGTACCGAGATGTCCCCTCCAACAACCTTGGAGGTGGTTATCACGACAAAGAAACGGTGGCTCAAGAGACGGAGAAAGGGGCGATGGCAGGAAGATAGGCGATGGGGGAATACTCACCGCTGCGCTTGGTAGGGATTGAAAGGCGTGGTCCTAGTATGGTGACAGGAATAGAGGGTGTCGAACCAGGATTGTGGGGTGGTCCCGTGGAGATCCCAATGATGCAAGGCGGGGACCAGAGACGTTAGGGTGTGGCAGCAGGGATGCTGGGTGTGGTTTTATGGAGGTTCCTAGGATGCTAGGGGTTTTTTTTACCAGGTGATTGGAAAAATCCATTGTGTTGCAGGCAAGGGGTTCGACGGGCGAGGCTACTCTCGCATTCACAGATGGGGAGGAGAGGGTCAAGTGGTGGGGGGGGGGATGCAGGACCACACGGAATTGGTAATTACACAATGCAACCCAGACCTCCGACTGTTTCTCCATCTGCGAGCATTGATTTTTCATCTGCCACTCATCATCCTACGCGCTATCGCTTTCCACGACTGATCTCGGGGGGTGGCGATCGAGGTCCCAGACATGCCCACCTGATGACGGAGACTTGTGTTGCCTCCGAAACGTCGTGAATTTTATTTTGTTTTGTTTTATTTTACTTTCATTAATTTTAATGTTTTTTACCTACGTGACTTTACCGAAAAAACCTGAGAATATGCTGGGTGTGGTCCTTGGGAAGTTCCCTGTTGATGGAGCTCTGGGGGTCCACGGGCGGCAGGGCTCAGGGTGTGGCCTCGGTGCCGGAGCGGGGGGCGGGCCGGGGAGGAGCCGCGCTCTTTAAAAGGCGGAGGGTCGCTCCGGCTCTTCTCGCACGGACCAGCCGCTCTCTCTTCCCGCAGTCAAGCACTTGTAGCACCACCACCACCACCGCCAACAACTCGAAGCGTCGCCATGTCGTCCTCGCAGCGAGTCTCATCGTACCGTCGCACGTTCGGCCCCGTGGCCAGCTCGTCCGCCACCCGCTCCTTCTCGTCCCGTTCCTCGGGCTATGGAGGATTCGGGGGAGGAGGCGCCGGCTTCGGGGGAAGCATCGGAGGCGGCGGCGGCATGATCCGATCATCTCGCTCCGTGGGCTTGGGCAGCAGCGCCCAGTCGGGCTACGGCGGCCGCAGCTCGTCGGCCTCGTACGTGAAGGCGTTGTCGGGCCAGAACGTGGACTTCTCGCTGGCGGACGCGCTCAACGCCGACTACCGCACGACGCGCACCAACGAGAAGGTGGAGCTGCAGGAGCTCAACGATCGCTTCGCGAGCTACATCGACAAGGTGCGCTTCCTGGAGCAGCAGAACAAGGCGCTCACCGTGGAGATCACCCAGCTCAAGGGGCGCGAGCCGACCCGCGTGGACGGCATCTACGACCAGGAGCTAAGGGAGCTGCGCCTGCAGGTGGACCGTCTCACGGGCGAGAAGGCGCGCGGAGACGTGGAGAGGGCCAACCTGCTGGACGATCTGCAGCGCCTTCAGCAGAGGTGAGATGGGGGGGGGGGCTCTGGGTGGGTGAGAGGGGGGGGGGCTCTGGGTGGGGTGGGTGGGGGGGTACTCCTGGTGCGGGTGGACGGGATGTGATGGAGGAATGGGATGAACGGGCCAGGTGGACGACCCGAGATGTGGTGAATTCGGGGTGGGCGGAGGAGTTGCGGTGTAGAGTTGAATGGGCAGGGAAGGTGGAAGGTGGAAGTTGTATGGTGGAGGGAACTTGGGGTGGAGTTGTGTGGTCAAGGGTGCAGGTCTCTACATTGTGTTCGCGAGTCGTCTGGCGGTGAAGGTGCAAAATCACAAACTGAACACATTCCTTTTTATTATTTATCATTTTTCCCTTTTAAAAAACGTATCAAAGGTCATTGCCCGAAACGTCGTTTATAAATAGCCATTGGCCGAAACGTCGCCAACGACACGCGTGTATCAAATAGTTTCTCCTTTAACAGTCTTTACCAGTCTTTATTGGCGAACGTGTAGAGTTTTTTCCCCCTCGTTTGTGCGCCACTGCCAAGGCGGTCGTTTCTCATTGTTTCAATGAGTGGAGTGGAGGGGTGGGTGGGGTGGAGGGTGTGGGGATGGGTGGGTGGGTGGAGTGATTGGGATGGGTGGAGTGGAGGGGTGCCGCGTCCCGTTACGAGGCGCCGCCACCACGGGATGATGGAGCCCTCTCCCCTCCCTCCTCCCCTCTCCCTGCCGGGTCTCTTCCCAACAAGCAATGCCGCAGGGGCGTTGTTCCAAGAAGCCGTAGTCGACAAGGGGAAAGGCATCGGTCAAGTTTGGCAGGAGTGAGCGGGTGCAGCAGAGGGCAGTAGAGGACGCGGCGGGCGGGATGAAAAGATTCCAGCAGATTCCAATGAGGCGGTGGCGGGGGGCATGACCCCCCCCCCACGCACCCCATGCTGGGTGGGATGGGGCTGGAGGGGGGAGGGAGGGAGGGGGGAGGGACCGGGCGTGGTCCGGAGTCTCTCTTTGTTCTCGCTCCTGGCTGTGGATGATGTTGCACCACCCCCACCCCCACCTCTCATTGCTTCCACTTGATTTGTTTCCCACACGCGTTTATTATTACAAAGAATTCGTTGCTCACCGTGATGACTTGTTTTGTGATTGAGCCTCGTGCATCGCAGGCTGACCCATCTGCACGTTTAATGAATGTGCACGATGCCTCCCTTAAGATAATTGTGTGCATAACAGCTGTATCATGTGGCACATCACTGCCACCTTGTGGTAGATGGCCCACACTCCCTGCGACGCCCTATGAGGTGGAGGCGGGGGGGAATTGTGGCAGTGGACGCAATGTTGATGCTGTATGTGTGGTGTATGTTGAACTTCTTTCGCACCGTACGTAGCCAACCGTGCTAATCCGAGGCGTCGTCTTTTCTGCTGCAGGCTTCAGGAAGAGCTGGGCGGGCGAGAGGAGGCTGAGAAGAACCTGCGCGCCTTCCGTCAGGTGTGACCGCTCGTTTACGTGGCCACACGTCCACAAACAATTGATCAAAAACGCAAGCAACTGCGTTGGCGGTCGTGGACTGTGAACCCATCACATGAAGCACTAACACTGCCTTTGTACCTCAACCATATTCTAGTAAATGATAATTAATATGGTGAGATTTTTTTTTTTATGAATTGCCTTTACTGTGACCTAGATGTCTAATACTTGTACATTAATCACCAAACGTGATTTCAACAAAAGAAGACACTGGCGTAGAAGAGGGCTAATTCCTACTTCCTGTTGATTCGCAACCTGACCTGAACTCGTCCACCCGTTCTTTCAGGACGTTGACGATGCAACCCTGGCACGTGTGGACCTGGAACGCAAAGTGGAGTCTCTGCTGGAGGAGATCGCCTTCCTCAAGAAGATCCATGATGAGGTACACGCACGCAGCACACGCACACACGGCATGTGTGTACCCGGCACGCACGGCGGTGGCGTGCCAGTGCAGACGCTCGGTCCTCCAGCCGTGCACAAGCGTGTGCATGGTACAAAGGATGGCAAAAAATACAAATCTCGTGCTGTTAGTGAGCACCTAATGAAGGAGAGCACACGTGTGGGGCCAGGTTGATGCCCAGCTGCCTCCGTCTCCCCCCAGTGCAGATGCTTTTACACAGCGTAACAGGCCAAGTCTACCCGGAGCAAGGCCGAGACCGGTTCCTATATTCGTCACCGATATTGTCCGTGAATGGGAAACAAGTCGTCGTGTCGCTGGGTTCATCGTGACCCCCACGTGTGTCCCACACGGCGCGCGTGTGTTGTGTGTGCCGTCCAGGAACTACGCGAGGTGCAGGTGCAGGTGCAAGAGCAAGCCGTGCACGTGGAGTACGACATGCAGCAGACTGTCAAGCCCGACCTGACTGCGGCGCTGCGCGACATCCGTGCCGAGTACGAGGGGATCGCCTCCAAGAACGTGGCGGAGGCCGAGGAGTGGTACAAGTCCAAGGTGTGTGGAAGGGACAGCCCAGGCACCTATTTGCACGTCCACACGCCTCCAAAATAAGCAACCGGTGCATCCAAATGGTTTAAATGAGTCTTTGGTTTTGTATTTATTTAAGCCTCTTATTTTTTCCAGGTTTGAGAAATGAAAGCATTTTGGGACAATTAGGGTCTTGTGATGAGGGATAGAAAAATAGTGTTTTTTCCGTGCTACAGTTTGCAGATATGAGTGAGGCCGCTTCCCGCAACAACGACGCTCTGCGTGCGGCCAAGCAAGAGCTGAATGACTACCGGCGCCAGGTGCAGGCCCAGCAGTGCGAGATTGACGCGCTCAAGGGCGGGGTAAGTGCACACTCGGGGGACGGATGCTGTCGCACCACAAAGTGCGTGCGTGCGTGCGACTCGCACTCCTATCAAAACGTAAATCTATTATACAGACACAAAATATAGAAAAACACACCGTATGAGCGCCGATTGTGATCCTCGGCATCCGTGTTCCTCTGCCTTCTCCCCCCCCCTCTCCAGAACGAGTCTCTGGAGCGACAGATGCGCGAGATGGAGGACCGCTTTGGGCTGGAGGCGGCCGGATACCAGGACACGATTGCGCGCCTTGAGGACGACATCCGAAACCTCAAGGATGAGATGACGCGCCACCTGCGGGAGTACCAGGAGCTGCTCAACGTGAAGATGGCGCTCGACATCGAGATTGCCACCTACCGCAAGCTCCTGGAGGGCGAGGAGACTCGGTACTAGGCACACGACGGGCGATGGTTCATGTTGGACACGGCGCGGTTGTACCCTCCTCGAGCTTGAGTATGAAACGTCCTGACGCTGCATATTTTGTCACCCTTAGGATTGCTCTTCCGGTGCAGCAGTTCTCTTCTACGTCGTACAACTTCCGAGGTATAAGCAGTGCGCACCACACTTTGGTGTGTATCGGAATTCTGCGTTATGGGGCACCCATATCACAAATGCGTGCATAGAGTGGAAGTGTGTGTGTGTATATACTTGATTACAATATAATTATTCCCCACACAGAATCGAGCCCTTCCATTGATCGCTTGGCCAGCACCTTCAACAAGAAGACGGTCCTCATCAAGACCATTGAGACTCACGACGGCGAGGTATAGTGCAGTCGCACCAAGACCACCGTTCCGATTGACCACAACGTGCACAAGTTGGTTGGGCTCGGTGCAATACCATGCGACATCGGTGCCAGCTCCTGTCCCTCACATTCTGTGCGTGCGATCTGTTTTGCTACAGGTCATCAATCAGTCGACTCAGGAGGAGGAGATCTGAGTTTCCCATCGTCCACCTGCATGGCGGCTCCATCACGCGGATGCTGTTGAACGTCTGATGAATGGCCCGCTTGCATGCAGAGGAGGCAAACACGGTGGCAGCCTGCAAAAGCATCTGGTCCAGCTGCTGTACCAACCCCATGCCCTTGGTCCTCACTTCACCTTGACACAAATCGATCCTCTATCCTTTCTTTGAAGAGTAGGTTCAGCTCGTGCAGACCGGCCTCCTTTGTTAATGTTCGTTGTTGTATACTTGCCCTTTACGTACAATCAGACCTATCACCAAAATAAAGATGACTTTCCAATTAGCGTAGCAGAGTGTTTTTTTTTATTCAAAAGGTTAATACAGAACTTTAAATGCTTGATTTAACAATAACTTGGCCAAGATTAGAGGCACTTATTGTCAATTAATTATGTCTCTGTTTAACCCAGAGTTCGATAAATATAATGTATGCCCCAGTGCGATTCGCCTTTTTACATTTCCCAATCTAAAATGACACTAAATAGTGCACAACTGATGATTTGCAAATCTAGACCATGATGGGGTAGTGGAGTGTTAAATTCGGAAGCTCTACATTAACCCTGACCAGGATTTTGATGCTGAGCAGGATGAGTGGGTTTATCGGAGCTAGGAAGAGGAGTACTTGGTGTGTATAAGATGGAAAATGAATGTTGTTTAGACTGTGCAGCCCAACATTTCTCCTACACTACGTGTCCTATATACGAGGCCAACAAATTCATGTATTGTCAATACTCGTGTGCACATGCTGTAATGTAAAAGATAGGTCATTGAGAGCTGCGGTTCCCCCAGTGTAGACACAAACGGCTCTTGTTGGATGTGTTATGCAACCATTGGCTGGCCATTTTTTTTTCCCAGGCTCTTCATCCTTGAAGGTCCCATAGGAGCCCATGGGCACGCTGGTGTGTTCAAGCATTTGCTGTGCAATTTTGTTGGCCACAAGACCGGCTCACCGTTACGTTACTCTTTGGGTGAAGTGTATCGCATGTAGAGTAGAACATCTAGTTCTAAGTTGTCTGAAGCAACAAGTACATCAAGAATTCAACAATAGCGAGGCCGTCTGTAATTAGCCAAATTGCTTCCGTAACCTTTGCAATCAGGCGGGAGCATATTGAGACAAAAGTCTGCCAAAGGGGGGGGGGGGTGGAGTCCTTTTTAAAAGTATGATAGAAACTGTAGAAATAATATCTTAATACTGAGAAATTAATTCGCCTTCGACAAACGGTTGATGTAGAGCTTACGACGAGGATTGGGATTGATGAGGCTGGCAGCGGAGTGCACCTGCTCTGCAAAGCCACAAGCCGGAGGTCGTGTGCTGCCAAATATGCAATTGGTAAAGTGTGCGCATGCTCCGATAGCGGGGAAACCCAGCTTGCTGAACACCGTCGGCTGAATGCTAGTAAATAACCACTTTAGTTGACTAATGATTAGCTGGTGGCTTGTGGCTGTAGTTCGGGGCACTGAAAGCCGTGCCTCGGGGTTGTGAGTTTTTAGAATTGCAGGTGATGTGCAAGTGCTTAATTGGAGAGGTGAATTGGGACGTGAGAGTGCGTTGCTGCTGTCTTGTGGCTAGATCAGTTCGACTGGGGGAGGTGCACGGATTCTATGGCTGTAAACCCTGAGCTCTTGAGCTGGAATTATTATTTGACTAAATTACTAATGAATATTGACCGCAGCTATTGAAGTACTGTATGGTTGAGATACGTTTCAACGTACCCATGAAAAACAAGAAAACTGCTACAATTGGTGTTTGGTATTGATACAACGCTGCAGTATATTACAATGGTGTTTTGATGATTGAACACGTGGTAGTAGAATGTTAGATCGCAGTCAAAGTTCATGGAACTAACATTGGATTAAACTTTTTTTTAATTCGCTTACGGACTCGCCTCATCGTCATGACGAGCGTGGTGAGATTGATTTTCTTTCCATCATTTGCCATCCAACATGAAACTAATGCTTCGGCAAAACCGGACATGTTAAATGCCGTCACTGAATCTCTCGTCGCTATGTGGCGATCGGACAAGGTATGCGTAGTTAACTTCAGCGCATGCTTGTGCGCATGATATGGAATTGTGATAATGGTGGTGGTGCAGCGGTTAGCACATTGTGCTGTATCGTCTCTTTGACCTGAACATCAGTCTGCGTGGCAGCTGATGGTGGTGATTCATATCTGAGCCGGTTTTGGGTTTGGCCCCAACCACTTGGTTAACCCACACTGACTGGTTACACGACCATGATTCGCACGGCATCGGGTGGCCTCCAGCTGTGAATTGACAAGGGGCTGTCATCTTTGGAATTAAGATTATATTTTTCTTTTTTCTGGGAAAGCGTTGGTAAGGCCCAAGACTCGCCATCATGAGGGTCCTGCAATTGGGATGCTTGGTCAGTTATACTGGTAGGAACCTCCTGGTTACACCAGCCCACAGGGGATTATTGTGTCCATCCGTCGTGCAGGGAGGGGAGGGTGGGAAGGGCAGGGTGGGGAGGGGCTGGGTGGGGGTGGGAGGGGCGGGGCTGGGTGGGGGTGGGAGGGGCTGGGTGGGGGTGGGAGGGGCGGGGCTGGGTGGGGGTGGGAGGGGCGGGGCTGGGAGGCGGGTGGGAGGGGCGGGGCTGGGTGGGGGTGGGAGGGGCGGGGCTGGGTGGGAGGGGCGGGGCTGGGTGGGGGTGGGAGGGGCGGGGCTGGGTGGGGGTGGGAGGGGCGGGGCTGGGTGGGGGTGGGAGGGGCGGGGCTGGGTGGGGGTGGGAGGGGCGGGGCTGGGTGGGGGTGGGAGGGGCGGGGCTGGGTGGGAGGGGCGGGGCTGGGAGGCGGGTGGGAGGGGCGGGGCTGGGTGGGGGTGGGAGGGGCTGGTCACCCTGTGGTGCCCTTATAAAACTCAACGTTTAACCTACTCACGCCGGCTTGTGCCCGCCCTCACAGTCGGGCATATTTGCGGAATACACCACGCCGCCGTTGACCCTGGCCATTGACCGAGTAACCCAACGTTCCTACCAGCTCCCTTCGCAGGAATGTGTTTTTATTGAAAATTACTGCCATCATCCTTCATCTATTTCCCTGCTTGATGAAGACCTGCAGCTGTTCCCGTCTCTCGTGGTCTCGCGATAGAGCAATCTTGCATATGAGAAAACCACCGCTCCATATCCATGGATATCCCCTTGAGCATGGTTCACTTCTTTGGCTGCTATTCCGTCATGAGGCTTGACCACTAGCCTTCATTACTTTTCATGACGTGGCCTGCCCAAACCGCCTTTAATTTTTAAAATTGTCAATACGCTGTCTCGCTTGCATAATTTAAAATATGCATTTCTTCATGCTTTTTGGAGCACGTGGGAGCTTTTGTTTAATGGTCTTTGTCAAAGTGCATGTTTCTGAGTATGGTGCCCTACTGAGAAACGGCGGCGACCCATGTTCGATTCCCGCTCACGGCCAACACCAGTGGCTTATCTGAACCGGGCCTGGGCCTCCCCTAGGTCTACTCAGCCTTAAAATGAATACCTGGTGCGGTGTGTCTACATCGCCACGAAGGAGACAAAGGTGGCCGGGCGTGGTGCTGGCCACCCATGTGCTCGCTAATAGCACTTGCTCCCAACAATCTGTTAAGGCTATACGGGGGATCTTTGTTCTTTATAGTGGGTAATATTTGCTCAGAGAAAGATTCTACATTGGGGACACGGTTTATTGTTTTTCGGTTCCTTAACTTCACGTGCGTGACTTGTTTTGCTAATTTTCCTGGACCCTCCATTGGAGAAAATTTAACTGTTGTGAATAATTGTGTGGTTTCGGATAAGTTTCCATACCATCGACCAAACTATTAATCAGTTTCTGGGAATATCTAATGAATAAATACTCATTTTTTATTTAGACTGCACACTGAAGGGGAATTTGACTCAGTGGAAAATTGCAATAAGCCAGTCTCATACAGCAAGGTCTAAATAAAAAAAATATGTAAAAAAATACATTTACATTTCCGCGTATGTAAGACGATGGATCAGCTACACTGAGATTACATGGAAAACGTAGAAAAATATACATTAGGAAGAGGATTTGTACCAGGAGACACGCTTACGCCGAGTTTATCACCGTCGCGACCCACGTGTCAATGGAAACACCGCGGGTGGCAAGTTCCGTAGCGCGCAGCGGGGCTGGCTGGGTTCCTGTGCCCGCATGGAATAACCTGGCGGATTAAGCTCTCAGGATTCATCATCTGAGCGTGCCTGGTGTTGTGACGCGTGGCTCTCGATGTGCACCACTTGCGGGTGGAGTCGGCTTGGTCAGATCCATGACGGTGACACTTAAGGGACTGCATATGTCTCATAGAGGAACGAAACAGGAAGACTTCTCCACAAATCTGGCTGTCGCCTGATGACGCTGGTTGTAATTACTGGCGAAACGTCGGACTCGGATTGTAAATGTTGTGGCTTGGCTCTCCTACACACCGGTTAGTGCTGTACTCGTAACGAATTGGCCACGTTTTGTTTACGTGGCAACCCTTACTAGTTGGCCGTGTCGGGTGGTGGCGGGTTTAACGACACATTTATACATTTACGCGATCTAACCTAAAAAAACTCTATTATGGGTGCATCTGTCTCGTTTGTACTTGAAGTACATTAATAGGCTCACGTCTACTGCTGCTGGAGAGGCCTCCACTAGAGGGAGCTCGAGAGGGTGTTTTGGCCTACTCTTCCAAACAGAGCAGGTGGGATCGTCTCTGTGGGGTGGCCTTAAATAGACAGAGGGGGGGGGGGGCGGAGGCAGAGAGAGGGAGGGGGGTTAGAGAAAAAATTAGCATATCAATTGGTGCTGCAAGAACGATTACACGGCAAGCAAGCCTGAAAATCAGGAGAAAGACACACTAAAATTAAATAACCTAGTAAAATATCGAAATGTAATGTAATATTTTACTAGGTTATTTAATTTTAGTGTGTCTTTCTCCTGATTTTCAGGCTTGCTTGCCGTGTAATCGTTTTTGCAGCACCAATTGAAATGCTAATTTTTTCTCTAACCCCCCTCCCTCTCTCTGCCTCCGCCCCCCCTCTGTCTATTTAAGGCCACCCCACAGAGACGATCACCCCTCTCTGTTACCTGTGTTACTCTCGCTATGTATGTATCTTGGTGATATCTGTCTGCTAATATGTCTGTCTGTAGTTTTTGGTTAGATTTTATGTCGCTATTTCATTATACCTGATGATGATTGCTTGTGTTGCAATCGAAACGTCGTATTCTATTATTTAATTTAATTTATTATTTTATCGTTAGACGTGACTTAACCGAAAGAACCAAATAATAATTCCTGCAGTCACGAAAGTTCTAAAATTAAGACAGAGCAGGTGGGATCACCCACGCTTTACCCTATTGTGTGGGCGTTGTGATTGAGTGTGTGGGGGGTCAAGAATGGGACAAGGGACCGTGATTGACAAGGAAGACGGGGAAAAGGGGATAGAGGATTGGGAGTAAACCCCAGAAAGATGCCTATTGGCGAGAAAGAGGTCAGTCAATGCTGAGTCGTCAACAAGAGGGTTCGTGCACTACACGTGTTGGTGTTTATTGTATCAATAAAATTCTCTTGGCAGGACGACTCATGTGGACTCTATTTCATAAGGTTACAAGTTTTGCTGGCTGGCTGGCTGGCTGGGAGGGTGGGACGAACAGTCACACGTCCAAAGTACGTACGGGTTGCTAGTTTATCATGAAACAAACACTTTCTTGAAAATGACAAAATAAAAAAAGCTACGTTTCGGGCAATAACTCTTATCTTGCCTATAAATAAGGGACATTGCCGGAAACGTCGCCTGTCTTATGTTTTAGTTACTTTAAGGCCACACTGCTGTTATAGACGAATTTGTTATTTTCTCTTTGTGCCTGTGCACCACTGCCAGCGCAGAATACCGCCACCACGTGGTTGTGTGTGACGTGTTATCGTGTCGTCTCACGATATATCGTGTCGTGTCACGATATATCGTGTCGTCTCACGATATATCGTGTCGTCTCACGATATCGTGTTGTCTCACGATATCGCACGATACCGTGTCGTCTCGCACGATATCGTTCACGATATATCGTGTCGTCTCACGATATATCGTGTCGTCACTCACGATATATCGTTTCGTCTCACGATATATCGTGTCATCTCACGATATATCGTGTCGTATTACGATATCGTGTCGTGTGCAACGCCACATCGCGTCGTGTGCCGTGCTACGCGATATCGCGATATCTGCGACTCTCGCACCGTTCGCGGGAAGAGATCGCGGGTCCAGTAGGGGCGGGGGCGCGGGGGCGCGGGGGAGGGGGCGGCCCCGCTCCCGCGTGAGCTATCGCGGCCATCTTACTCAGGGACCACGTCCAGCAGGGACGGGGGGGGGGTGTCACTCCCTGATGACGACGGCGCCGGCGTCACCCTGCGTAAGATGGCCGCCACGACATCAGCGGCGCGGGTTTATTATTATGATGTACAAATAAATATGAATGTATTATATAATAATTAATTGCATGTACAAATAAATATGCATGTATTATATAATAATTGATTGTATGTACAATTACATATTCATGTATTATATAATAATTAATTGTATGTACAAATAAATATTTATGTATTATATAAACATTTATTGTACATTGCTTTTTACCACAAATATTTATTTATTATTTTTGTTGTTGTCATCAGTGTGATGCCGCGCACACGGGGTGTAGGGGGGGGGTTCGGGTGGGTTAGGGGGCTGTTTGGTGATGGGGCTGTTGGGGTGGGGGATATTGAGGTGGGGGCTGTTGGGGTGGGGGCTGTTGGGGTGGGGGCTGTTGGGGTGGGGGATGTTGAGGTGGGGGCTGTTGGGGTGGGGGCTGTTGAGGTGGGGGCTGTGGGGGTGAGGGGCTGTTGGGGTGAGAGCTGTTGGGGTGGGAGCTGTTGGGGTGGGGGCTGTTGGGTTGAGAGGCTGTTGGGGTGGGGGCTGTAGAAGTGGGGGCTGTTGGGGTGGGGGCTGTCGGGGTGGGGGCTGTCGGGGTGGGGGCTGTCGGGGTGGGGGCTGTCGAGGTGGGGGCTGTCGAGGTGGGGGCTGTCGAGGTGGGGGCTGTCGGGGTGGGGGCTGTCGGGGTGGGGGCTGTCGAGGTGGGGGCTGTCGGGGTGGGGGCTGTCGGGGTGGGGGCTGTCGAGGTGGGGGCTGTCGAGGTGGGGGCTGTCGAGGTGGGGGCTGTCGAGGTGGGGGCTGTCGGGGTGGGGGCTGTCGAGGTGGGGGCTGTCGGGGTGGGGGCTGTCGGGGTGGGGGCTGTAGAGGTGGGGGCTGTGGGGGTGAGGGGCTGTTGGGGTGAGAGCTGTTGGGGTGGGAGCTGTTGGGGTGGGGGCTGTTGGGTTGAGAGGCTGTTGGGGTGGGGGCTGTAGAAGTGGGGGCTGTTGGGGTGGGGGCTGTCGGGGTGGGGGCTGTCGGGGTGGGGGCTGTCGAGGTGGGGGCTGTCGGGGTGGGGGCTGTCGGGGTGGGGGCTGTCGAGGTGGGGGCTGTCGAGGTGGGGGCTGTCGAGGTGGGGGCTGTCGAGGTGGGGGCTGTCGGGGTGGGGGCTGTCGGGGTGGGGGCTGTCGGGGTGGGGGCTGTCGAGGTGGGGGCTGTCGAGGTGGGGGCTGTCGAGGTGGGGGCTGTCGAGGTGGGGGCTGTCGGGGTGGGGGCTGTAGAGGTGGGGGCTGTAGAGGTGGGGGCTGTTGGGGCGTTGGGGGGGTGGTGATGTCAGAGGCGCGGCCCTGCCCAGTGCTGCCGAGGCAGCGGTGACGGGGCCGGGACGCGGGGGTGGAGCTGGCACCACGGTCACCGCCGCCGCCACCACCACCAGACGCCGGGCTCCTCCTCATCGCCGCCTCCTCCTGCTCGCCACTGCAGAGGTGGGTTTCCCCGAGTGCCAGCGCGTTCTTGCGCTGTCGGGGCCGCTGTGTGAGGTCGAGGAGGCCACGGCGACTCGAGGTGGATCGGACCCGAGGTGACCTGGGGGAGGCAAAGGGGGTCGGCATAGGGCGACTTGGGGTGGTGTTCGGCAAGAGTGGCTGAGGTGAGTTGGGGGAGAGAGCTGCGAGAGGAGCTGTGGGAGTTGAGGGGATGAGGTTGTTAGACGAGGGGGACCTAGGGAGCAAGGGGGAGCGAGGTCGTGGGGAGGCCTTGAGGCGACTGGGGACCTTGACAGACACAGGCGTTTAGCCCGAGCCATGCCATCGCCTCCTCCTCCGTGTCATCCGTGTGTAGACCTCGTAGAGCTGGAGAGTCGTCGCAACAACAATTCACGTTGCCACAACGGCAGTGAGGTCGTCAGAATCAGAAATGGTTTTATTCGCTATGAAAGTTCGCACAGACAAGGAATTTACTTTGGCAGGAAGGTGCATGCATTCAACATATCGGAATCCTAAATCTTAAATAAGTGGTGTACAAGTCTAACTATACTAAAGGTACAACGTCTAACTAATACTAAGGGGCTAAAGTATGTAAAAATTGAATAAAATAAAATATACCATAGCTATAATATGCAATATAAAATTACAAAAATGCAAATAGGGTAACGAAGACCCCAATCAACAAAAACGTGGTGGAGGTTGGCTGCACGGGAGACATTGCCCTGTCATGGAACGTGCTCATCAAGGCCCTCTGACGGCGTGGCAGCGTGAAGCCAGGTGGACGGGTAGAATTTTCGACAAGGGCCTTCATTGCTTCGGTGCTAATGTTTGTCCTCAGTTCCTTGGGTCAGCCAGCCAGCCAAGCGGTGCTGGCAGACCTTGGAAAATGAGTACGGCAATTTAGGACTTGGGTTCAAAGTGGGGCGTTGGTTGGCCACGTTCACCCGGGAAGATCTGGGAGGCCGAGGTAGGAGAACCAGGGAGACCAGGTTACCTGGGCTAGACCGTGGATTTGAGAAGCCAATGGGGGACTGGAGGTGGACGGTGGTACCTGTGAAGCCAGCGCTTAACCTGGCAAGCTCGTGGAGACCTGGGTGACCAGTTGGATTTTAGTTGCTGAGTTGTTGGAACACGGGGGGTGGGGGGACGAGGAGGCTGAGTGCGTGCGAGAGTGAGACCGCTGCTGTCCCCTTTCCTTGCAGGAACGGGGGGTAATGGGCCCCTTGCACCGCAGCTGACGGACAACGGCCGTGCCCTGTGGGACAGCCCGGACGACAGCAGCAGCAGCAGCGGTCATCATGACGAGCACGGCAGCGGCAGCGGCGGGCGGTCCGTCCCCAGCGGAAGAACGAGAGGAGCAGGAGGCAAACGAGACTCCATCTCCATCACCGACCTCGTCGGAGCCTCGGGACTCCGTGTCGAGCATGGCCGGCAGCTACGCGGGCGACGGGCCCAGCGCTGGGCTGCAGTCGCTGCTCTTTGCCTTCGCTCGCACCTTCTTGTGCCTCTTCCCCACCTACCTGGCCGGCTACCTGGGCATGAGCTTCAGCTGGATCCTGCTGGGAGTGATCGTGTGGCTGGGGTACAAGCGCATTCGAGCCAGCAAGAAGCAGTTGCTGCTCAAGGGGGAGCAGCTCAGCAGCTTTGAAGAGTTGTGCATTCGCTCCGGGATCAAGCACCAGGATCTGCCCGCCTGGGTTCGTATTTGGGGCTGGCCTCAGCCATGTCCACCACGGCACCCATGCTTACTGTGCCCCTCTTGCTGTGTGACACTGAGCAGGGAGGGCCCATTCACAAGAGCTCCTGGGACCACACAGGGATAGAGGGAGCAGCTAAGAAACATTTTATTTACCATTACATTACAAGAATTCATCTGGATTTTATTGCAAAAATCTGAAATATATATCCAGTATTGTCATGTTTGTTTAACCGGGAAGTTTTGCTTGAGGCTCTTAACTTTTTCAGGAGGGTCCTCGCAAGTTTTTGCATTGGGTGGCGATAATTGTTGTGTACAGTATACGCACCTCTGATTAGCACGGTTGGCTAGGTACGGTGCGAAAGAAGTTCACCATACATATATAATCTCAAATTAGTATTTTGCAGGTGTTTTTTTTCTATCAAACTTGGACCATGATTCCGGTTCACACCTGCCTCTTACGAACGTCCACTTTGAAGCACACGGAGTGTCTTTTTATGGTCGATAAACTCCGAGTAATAATCAGGGCAGCCGTTTGCATCGAACCATGAACCCATGAAATAAGTGGTGAATGCGCTTCCGCTAGGGCTACATCAACACCCCGATAATTTATTCTCATGGTCATATCACGCAGAGTTCACACAATCTCAGCAAATCTCAGTAGCTAATCATGGCTTGATAGTGTTTGGATGGGTGAACACCATGCGAAAGAGGTGTTATGGTGCTTTTGAGGGGCTACGTTATGGACAGTCTTGGCCAATGCAACAAAATAAAGTATTGTTTTGTACTTGCATCCTCCCATATAAAACTAAACTATATTTTACCAGATAAGGCCCACTGAGCTAAAAATCTCTTTTTTAGAAGCGATCTGGTCACAAATGGGAGCTCGGCAAAGTGGTTTATCACGTGAAAATTTATCGCAGCGAAATACTCTAAACGCTTGTTTCTAAATGTGGAGGGAAAAACCAGACGGCCCGGAGAAAAATCCACGCGACCACGGGGAGCACGTAAAAACTCCAAATATACAGCAGGCGTCAGGGTAGGGAATGAACCCACGACCTCCTGCATACCAGGCGAGGTAGTTACCCTCTCGTCACCGTGGCACCCCTTGTATATCTGCTCCCCGCCTTTACCAACCTGCACTGACCGTCAGGGAAACTGTAAATAAATTCCCCACGGCCATCATTACGTAGGGTGGATTTACAATGGCCTTGTGCGTGCAGTGTATCTCAGCCTGTATTAAAGGTCGTGTATACGCCAGTGTGTGCACAACCCGCTGCGAGATACATGTAAGGACAGCTGTAAAGATTGTGGCATTCATATTCCTTCTTGAGCTGTACACCCCGTGTGTTCAAATCCAGCTTTTCCAATTGCAATAATCCCACGTATCACAGGGTATCGTTTTACAATACTGTGTTTCTAATTCAACCCAATGAGTTGAACCTCTTGTTTGGCTTGTGGCGGTTTAACAAGCAAGCACAGTCTAGGTGTTGCAAATTCGGTGCAATATAAACAAAAATTCTCTATCCAGAGCTTCCATGAACACTGCAATACCATTGAAATGTTGAAAAGTACATGTAAACACAATGTGGTAGATTCTGTTTGAGATTGTGCCATTGAAAATATACGAGCGAGACGGTGCATATCCACTACATTGAAGCAAATGTGTTAAGACATAACTAGACAGTGTGCATGTGTCGCCCAAGCGGGATGATTTACTTCTGTTTGATTTCCCGTACTGTGGCTCGTTTGTGCTGATTGAACAGCCCTGTCTGTGGTGGAATAGCTCTTAGTTGAAAGTTACGTGATCATGGCAAGGTCACTCACTACCCTACCCCGTTATGCACTGTCATTAGTAGTTCTGCGCGTATCTCAAATACGTTATTCTGAGATGAATTCTTAAAGGTCTTTTCCATTGTGGCCGCTCATGTGACTTTTCATGATCGCACAACAGACATGTGAGCATGGCGAGGGCCTTCATGGTCACACGTTTAAAAGTTTAGGACCAGCTAAAAAAGAAGGTCAAGGTCGGTCGTATTTTCCGTTATGAGTGTGGCACGCCACACAACACGCGCACGCTCCAAAAGAAACACGCCCGCCTGCCTTCTTCCACCCATCAGCACATAATGCAGAGTTGACGGGACTACGTACATACGTCCTATTTTCTATGAAGGGACATTGCCCAGAATGTTGTCTATTTGCATCCGTCTTTATACATATTCAATATGCCTCTAGATGAATCGTTTTTAATCGCAACATTTTTTTATTCATGGATAGACATTCTTAATAATTTATTCACAAAATTCTTGCAATAAGGGATGCAGAGGAACACGCCCGTAATATTGGTTACGACATTAGGTGGGTAAACGACTGCGTTACTGTGGTTGTTCAGTAACCGCACACTCTGGTGTAAATACAGCACGTGGATATAAATGGCCCAAGAAGACTGCGCTTTTGATGAGGTAGAGATTGTACTGAGGGTGTGGATGACTAAGTGAGACACTCTTCTTTGCAACTGGATGGACAAATCAACATCTTCGATCATGTTTTGGCCCGACAATGCTCCCCGTGTCCGGCCGACACATTTGTCTTGGAGCATAGTGCTTTGCCTGGCTGGTTTAATTTGTGTTGATGAAGTTCGTGTAGCAGCAGTGGCCAGAATGTAGGGGATAGTCTGCATGCCAACCTACGTCTGTTTAATCTCTGACAGCTGAAGCAGCAATAATTACTGTACTTCTATTAAGCCGTGGTCACATACTCTTCTTAAAGTATCCTATGTACTCCATGTGATGGTATACTGTAGGTAATCTACTGTTTTGAGTTAGAATTTCCTTGGCACAATACTGTATTGCAGTGGTAACACATTTATTTTTGAAAACTAATTTCTTTAGAGCTGTTTTTTGTGTCTAGTTTGTTGACCTTCCCCGGACCTCCGATTAGCACGGTCGGCTATGTACGCTGCGAAAGAAGTTCCACATACATACATGCATCACAGCGGGGTCGTGTTTGAGCTGTTACGAATGCAGCGCGTTGTTTGATGCTGTGTAAGACAAGCACTGACAAGTCCCTGTAAGGTGGGCCCGCAGCGTAAACATAGTATAGTGGTGGCAGCTTACACTGGTGTCAGAAATACAGTACTTACTGAATACAGTGCAACGTTATTCGTGTACGCTGCAATCGAAAGGTGTAGCCTGCCGCAGTTGCATTCTGTTTACATTTGAAAGAAAACAATCGCTGCTCCGTTTCTTGCCGAAGTTTCTGTTGATCTTGCTGTTAAACTTCCAGCTTGTTTGACCATTGAAAATGGACTGCATTCTTTAATGCCATCAAAGTGTTCAAATGGGTGGTTATCGGTTGTTGTGCTCGGTAGAGAAGTGACCCTGAACATTAAACACTTTACATTGGCCACTTAATGGTTTAAATCGTTAATATGGTATTATCCCTTATTATTAACACATTAGTGTCAATCATCAAGTAGTGCTGTAGAGATTAAGTACCACATTACACGAGTACATGTGCTTACATTTGTAATTAGCAGTTCGTTTGGCACCGCTAAGCATGTATTGGTCAATCAGAATACAGGTCTCGTAATGTGGTTGCTTCAGGTATCTAGTGCCCCGATGTATTAAATCTTACCCCCAAATTCCTTTTCACTAAGCTTGGTGGGACCCTCCTGAAAAAAGTCATTAGTCGCAGGAGATTTTTATGGGTACACAAGCATAGTAATAAATTATGCATGAAATAATGTTGACTTGGCATACGCGATGTATTAAATGTGGCAGCCTCATGACACACCACTTGGTCAGTTTGCCCGGCATCTTCCGGGGAAATTGCTAAAGTAACCTATTTGCTGTCGTGGACATTGAACACATCAAATTGGAATTATTGCTTAACTGTGGTTTGCTTAACACCTCTTTTAAAAGACGTCGTATGTCATTGGAATGGCACATGTTTTAATAAAGGACATCAAGCCAGTCAAACTAGTTATTTTCTTCACGTGAATGTTTTAAATGTCAGACTAAAGAACATTTCATCAGTGGTCATATACAGTATTTAACTTTCATGTAGTCACTGTTTTGTAATGCGAGCTGGTGAGAGTTGTTTTACTAGGAGGACGGTAATATTCATGCAATGCTGATGCTGTGCCAATGTTGTTTTTACAGGTGCAATTCCCAGATGTGGAGCGAGTGGAATGGCTGAACAAAGTACGATTACATGACAGACACACGCGGATGCATGTGCACACGGTGTCACCAGTTGGCACAAATGCATGTTTAGAGCACGTGATGCTGCATTAGGGAGCGGAGTGCTGAACCCGGCCGCTGTGACATTGCATTCCGCCGCACTGGCTGCACAGGAAGTGAATGTATGGGATCTTCTCTGATGACATCATTCACAATAATCAGTATAATTTAATCTAGCACTTTTCACAAAAGTCCCATAATTAGTCTTGTAATAGTGACTTCTTAACGACATGCCTTATAACATTAATATCAATTTACCTTTGGTGCTCATGAGTGATGTCTTGTTTTCCTGTAGGAGAGGGACCTGAGTGATCAAATGGAACAAAAATGATTTTAAATTTCGATTTAAAGCTTTCGTGACTGCAGGGATTCATATTCTTGGTTCTTTCGGTAAAGTCACGTAGAAGGGAAATAATAAATTTAACAGTAACGATTCTCACGACGTTTCGGCCACAACGCAAGCAGCCGTCCTCCGGTGAAGAGCAGAGCTGTCGGAAAGACAGCGTCATTAGGACGCTGTCTTTTCGACAGCTCTGTTCTTGTTATTATTTCCCTTCTACGTGACTTTACCGAAAGAACCAAGAATAGGAACAAAAATGAATGACACGAGGAAAGCCGAGTATCTTATCTGATTGTACAGCTGCTGTGTGCTGGAGTGGAGTGGTTGGTGTGCCTTGCAGGTGTTGGTGCAAGTGTGGCCTTTCTTTGGGCGCTACATGGAAGGAGTGTTCCGGCAGGCGATTGAGCCGGCTGTCCGTGGATCAACCGATTACCTTAAGACATTCACCTTTACCAAGCTCCACTTTGGAGAGAAGGTTGCTTGCCACACCCCACTGCTGATCTTTGTCGATCCAAACCAACATTGACTTTGACCTTTGCTCATCAAGTGCTTAACATCGCCCCAAACTCCTCTGTCAATGTGCAGTGGACAAGGGATCACAGTTGCATTATGAAATTTAAATTAATTGACTTGTTCTTACGATGGGTCAAGCATTTTTAGGTGGCTTGCATACACTGACTTGACATTATTCAGAGTAATGCACAAGCGTAACATTTTAGTTTATTGTGTTCTATCCTAATAGTTTTTTTTAAACTAAACTATTTTATTTACCAGGTGAAGCCCACTGAGCTACTAGTTATTTTTCAGTCAACTTGGCCACTTATGATAGCACATCGAAGTGGCTTATCATCATATGTGGGATTTTATAGTAGCCAAATAATCTGTACATAGGATATTTCAACAATAAAACAAATACAAATTCTACTTACAGAGTATTTGAATAACATAGCCTGATGACACTGAGTCTGTACTCTACTTCTTCACGAATAATTGTGTCTGCTTTTTCAGCCATTTAAGGTGACTGGAATAAAGACATATTCGCAGAATGTGGACAAGAGGCAGATTATCCTTGACCTGCAAATCAGGTTGGTCATCGCAAACATGACGCGCCAGGGATTTTGCCATGGCAAACTTTGCCTGTCGGGGTGTACGTGCCAGAGCTATATCTGTGCACGTGTCCGCTCGTGCAAGCCTTGCACGGGCGCGCATGTCATGTCGCCGAGCATGCAGGGATTTCAGGTTAGCTTATGTTCCATGGAGTACATGTGGCAGTGGAATGTTTTTCGGGTTCGTTGAGTGCGGGCCCGCTTGAGTATTGCTGGGCAGGTGCGGTGCTATTGTTATCCCCCTGTATTGAGTAACTCTAGTCAAAATGTGCGCAGCTTTTCTTAGGCCTGCTGGTACTATGTTGGTATTGTTTCATTGCTATGTAGTATCTCCGGTTGCTGCAGTTGATGATTTGCTTAAGTTTTACTGCCTATAGTGGTTGTCAGCCATCTGTTGATGACCAGAAATACAACTTTAACCTCAAGTCAACATTTGCTTGTGTGCAGTCTAAATTAATGTCATGGTGAGATTGATAATTGCCGATATAATTACCGTGATAGGGGAAAAAACAATTGCAGGTGCGGTATATGTAAGTGAGAAAACAGCATTACATCGTCTGTTGCTCCTGTTGAACACATGTTTGTGGTGACGTTGATAAGCGTCTACATGATAAGCGTCTCTAATTTGTGGTATGTTGATTGATACATTTTGACAAATGCGTGAAGTGGTCCTTGTGCGAAGTGGTTGTTGCAGTTGTCACTAGTAGGCGTGATCCTACTCATACATGTTTCAACTATGCTGGCATTTTGAAATTGCCCTCTTAACTGCAAATATTTTAATTATAGTAATCCATTTTAGATTTGGTTGTATCATTTGATGATTGGGAATACGCACGGTGATGTGAAGCAGTGAAGCCACTGCGTGTGCAGTTGTAAGATTCGGTGTCTTGTCAAGTTAACGGTGCCAGCAGTGAACACGTGGAATAATCTCTCGGCGGTCGACTAAAAATAGGTGAAGTTGATGCATTTTTTGTGAGGTGCATGAAGCCTTGCTGACGATACGTCCAGAGTAACTTTGAAATTTCAAATTGCATAGAAATGGAATACAGTATACATCTTGTTTCAGGCTTGAGTTTGAGAAACTAAATTTGAATTAAGGCATAAAAGGATATAAACTGGTTCTCGGATAATTGTGCCATTTAACCCTCCCCCTCCAAGGGCCACTCCCTACTCTAGGGACCCGGAACGACCGTGCCTGTGTGTGTGTGGCACCTTCTGTTCACTCTGGGTGGATCGCTCACATGTTACTCCTACATCAGTTCCTTGCCCTTGATAGCTCCTCAAATGGGAATGTTATGAGAAGAAAAAATAATAATACGCACAGTAAAGCGTTTCCCTTCCAAATACAACACTGAGATCTTGATCTCCAGTCGCATTTTATGCTGAAGTAATGTATTCCAAACAAGTGTTTATGGCGTATGTTTACACTGCCTCTTGTGTTTTCGTTTACATAACATGTGTTTGTGTTAGAAATTTAACCACTTTATTGCACTAATCACGTTACATTTATTCAATGTCAAGTTTAACATGGAAACAGTCTGAAGTAGTTTTGTAAGGACTAAGCCACTGGCTTGCCGTCATGTGCTCAAACATCAACACAGAAAAATCAGTGCACGTGTGTTTGTGTGCGCATGTATTTGCTGCGCTGCATTGGGTATTTAACTAGTTATAAACATACTTGTGTGTGAGTGTGCGAGTCTGCATCAACACACACACACACTTATTGTAAGCATGGGAAATGGCTGGGATTAGAAATCTTTGAATAATGCCTTTATAAGGAAATGCAGTGTCGGACAGCATGTGGGAGGGTAGTGACA
Organism: Lampetra planeri; assembly: GCF_965212315.1. Lineage (NCBI taxonomy): Eukaryota > Metazoa > Chordata > Hyperoartia > Petromyzontiformes > Petromyzontidae > Lampetra > Lampetra planeri. The sequence continues at coordinate 1,297,796 of NC_136107.1, read as the reverse complement.
GAGCACAGTGAATGGCCCAGCACCATAGCTGCAGTGTCTACAGAGAGCACAGTGCAGACTCTTGCTGTGTAAATGCAGGATGAGCTCCTTGCTGTGTAAACTCTGCACAATGCAGTGGTCCAAATAAACTTGGACCACAATTGAAAGGGATGTGGTTCACTGCTCACAGTTGTTATTTAAACTGCACAGTTTTCAAAGTCCCATTGCTAAACTGCAGTGTATAATTTAGGTCGTATGTTTGGTGAATAAGGAGTTAATGTGATTATTTGGATATGCTGCATATATCTTTAATGGATTTAAATGACTCCTTCAGTGTACTCTTTACTCGTATAATTTGAGCAATGTATATCAGAACCAATTACATTTTTTGGAAAATCTGTCATTTTATCCACATAGTTTTTTTTTGTTATTGGTATAATGTTGACATTACTTAACTGGATTCCCGTTAAATATAAATAAGAAACCCACTTTACTTATTATATATTGAAATTCTTATGTTCGTGATGTAGCTCAAGCAGGCGATTGTTTATTCACGAATATTGCACAGCTGACGTAAACCGGAATTTAACAACATTCGAGAATCGGCAAACCTTTGTTTCATTCTATATGGATGCACTGATTTAGATATAACCAGTTTCTAAGCTGAGTGTGTAGTTTGCAAAAGTTGAACTTTACCCGGGTTGTTGGGGGAAATTGTATTTCAGTTATGTCGGTGACTGTGATATCAATGTGGAAATCCCAAAGTACTTCTGCAATGCTGGAGCCAAGCAAGTACAGGTAAGCAGCAGAGAGGCATGTTTTTATTGGAGCTTCGTTAAACATACAAAGCTTGGTTTAAACCCTGTCTTAGGTTTTTTTTCTGAATAAAGCTTTTGACTGTCAGTTTGGCTATTTTTTGTCCTTTGGCATGACTTCACAATGACAGCAGTTGAACAATGCCATTCTTCTTTAAGGGTCACATGGCCACAGCAGACTGTACACTTGAGCGTCGTGGAGCTGCTTTGCACTGCAGTGGCGAGTGCTGCTCATGGCATACCAATGAATTGGATTGTGCACGTCATAATATAACATTAAAAGTTCTTGCACTAATATTCAAGGCAACAGATTAGTCTATGTGCTTGATAATGTTCGATAATCGCCTTGGTTTTCCATTGAGTAAATTTGAAAACACTCGTTTGCCATTATATTATCACAATTTATTCTAATAAATATTAGCATCCATCGAGCAAGAATTGTACAAATCAAAACACCTTCCTGCCTCAATGGCAATTGGGCGTTACTCATTTCTGTTGGTCTCTCTGCTCCTTGTGGTGGAAAGTCCACAGTTGCTTTGCCAGGGATCAGCGAGTGATGGTGCAGTGTCGGTGGTCACTCGAGATCGGCCTTAGGTCTCCTTTTCTGTACGTGACACATTTCGGACGATCTTTCTGAACGTGGCTGCACTCTGCCAGTGGTGCAAATTGGTTGCACAGGAATTAGGCCACTCATTTTTGGAAAGAATGGACTGCATATACATTTATTTTCAATGATAAAATATATAATGTATCTAACATGAACATGAACACATTTGAAATGTTGATCTACATCGTTACCTTTGCGGAAAATCTCGGGAGTGTTTCATGACATGCAACATCCATCTAAAAATGTCCATGGGGGAGCAACTGCCCCTTTTTTGTGCTGAACTTATTTCCGTACGCACTTGCTTGTGTGTGTGCAGCTCCACGGCTCCCTGCGCGTCATCCTGGAGCCGCTCATCAGCCAGGTGCCGTTCTTCGGAGCGCTCACGTTCTTCTTCATCCGCCGGCCGGTGAGTTCCCCCACACTGGAAGGTGCCTCGAGTTTAGGCAGGGTGCGCTCTTCTGTACCTGGAAGCAGTGAGAATGTTCAGGCAATTTTCCTCACTACCTTCAAGAATACAGGCCCCAGAAGAGAGGGTGTCTCACAATAGAATGCCCCTCTGTCATTGGGAGTCTTACGTGTGAAACCCTGAACTTTGCGTGGGCCTGGATATCCACACTTCTTTCTGTTTTTCATGTTTCCCTGATTATGTATTGATAAATTGGTTCATGAAAAAGTCACTAATAGGCAGTTCCACTACTATGGGGCATTGTAATCATCCTCCCAAGTGTGTGGGTAAATTGTTTAATAAAAATGCGATTTTGTGGTCCGAGTGCTGGTTACAATAAAACTGTGTTATTTAAAATTCTATTTAGAATGATGGGTAGGTAATGGTATATATGTGAGTGATGAAGGTTTTTACTGTACACGTTCTCAGTGTGGCTGCAGGGAGGTGGATGTTAAGGTGGCATGCGTGCGTTCATGGGCAGTGAGGTGGGGATCATTACTGCTCCGTTATCAGGGCTGTGGGCAGGAAACGGCCACACCCTTTCTCTGGAATGTGCACGGCTCTTGTAGGTTTATACTGACAATGAAATTAAATTATGAGACGCAAATTATTTGTTGGTGGAATGGACCCAGGAGCTCAACTTCGTTGCATAAAGTGAAACTAATTCCTTTGAATATTGATTGACACAGGAGTTATTAAGTGCTTTGTACTTTTCAACCCATGATCATTTGTCCACTTGTACGTTTACAGTTAATATTCCCAGAGTTGACAACTGAACTTTATTGATTGGAAGCAGTGCAATATGCTTATTACTCAATAGTGGCACAAGAGGGTGGTAATATTGAATTAATGAACTAATGTTCAAAAATAAAATCTTGGGAGAATTTTCTTTGATAATTTTAAGGAGGATGTTCAAATACTACACATTGCAAAATACTCTTCCAAAAAAAGTTCAGAAATAAATATTTTGTTTAAAAATGTAAGTTGCATAATGTAGATTCTTTTTTAGAATTCATTTCTTCATTTTAACAACAATTCTCTATTGATGTTTGCTCTCTTGCAACTTTGTCGTTTTAAATACTCTCGATGTTTTAATCAGTCATTGTGTAACATGAGCTTTGAGCTTAACTTCTGTTCAAAAAGTGGTATTATCGGAACACACGGTGATGAAAAGTATGAGTTAACCTGTGCTGGTAAGTTACGAGCTCGTTGTTGGTATAATGCACCATGTTAACCCTGAATGTCGAGAACAATTGTGGTTTTGATTGTTTCAATGAAAATGACGTGACATTTGTAACTGAATCAGTGGTTTGATAATTGTAATCTTTATCCTTATTTTGTGGCAGCAATTGAACATCAACTGGACAGGACTGACCAATCTGCTAGACATCCCAGGGCTCAAGTAAGTCTGGTTACCATTGATGGCGTCAATACAACTCATGCCAGACCTCGAGCAGGCCAACCCAGCTCAGGCCTGATCCAGTGTAGTGCAGGGGTGGCCAACCTCTAACAGAGCAAGAGGCAAAACGTAGCTATGAGTTCTGCAAAGAGCTAAGTGGTATATATAGGTGTGTATATTTTAATAGTTTTCGGCACAGCACGGGAGACATTCATTATTCTTTGATACTGTGATAGCAGTATGTTCTACGTTATGCCCCTTCGATAGGGCCGCATGTGGTGGATTAGAGAGTTGCATGTGGCTTGGGAGATGCCGGTTGGCTACCGCTGGTGTAGTGGGTAGATGGGAAATGTAAACAGTGACCAAATCAGATGTTGCCTCCTTACATAATCACTTAGCTTGTATTAACTCCTTTGCGGACCCAGTCATTTAACGCCCCGTTCGCAGTCAATTATGATCCCAGAAATGTGACTCGTTTTGAACTCTGTGTCACGTAAGCTCGTGTTTGACTGTTCATTTTTCCAGCAACATGTCGGATTCCATGATTACCGACCAGATCGCCAATCTCATGGTGCTGCCCAACCGCTTCACAGTGCCCATCGTGGGCGACTTGGAGCTTGCGGAACTCCGCTTTCCTATCCCCAAGGTAAGCTGTCTCTGACCCTTATACCCAGCCCTCCCAGCCACTTGATTTATCTCATTTGACACCAGCAGCAGTGCTAGCAATATGAATGTCTTAATTTCAACTGTGATCCAAAGTCGATTTGGCTTCTTATGCGCCCTAGATCTATAAAATGAGCACCACTTTTTGTGGGAAAGCAGCATGCATTTTCCTATAGTCAGATTGATACTCACCAAAGAAATGTGGACTCCACACTAAAGAGCCCCCTTATAGCCTTAGACACATTGGGTAAGTGCTGTTAACAAATAGCACCTCTGAAGGGCCGCACTATCCACGAAGGGGTGGGTGGCTAGCACCACGCCCGACCACCTTTGTCTCTCCAGTGGCGATGTTTACTCCACACCTGCATCAGGTACTTCTTTAAGGCTGAGTCGACCTTGGGGAGGCCCAGGACCGGTTCAAATAATCGTCACTGGTGTTGGCCCTGCTAAGCGAGAATCGAACTCCGGTCACTGGGGTCGTAGCGCAGTGCGCTAACTACTGCGGACTCCAATAATGGAGAGAACAGCACTTTTAAATGCCTATTTGTTCAAAGGCACACTTGACTTTTTAACCCCACCTTTAAATGAACCTCGCCTCTTACTCCATACTGCTCCGAATATTCAGCCCAACTGCCAACCACCCTTCCACCCTTCCAGTAACACTCTTTGTCATTGTGTCGTGTGTTTGTGTTTGATTTGTCTGGCACCATTGCTCATACCGTAAACCGTTTTCATGTTGGAGGTGAACAGCTGTCGGCAGGATTTATGCTGAGTTACTCTGCTTGGTCTTTATTTGTTTTTATCAGCCACCCAGTATATGAGCAGGAAATTACCAATGCTTGTGGTCTGTTGCCTTGTGAACATTAAAGACAACGTGGCATCACGCTTTAGCTTAAACCATTTTGTGCCAGATGTCTACCGTCATCTGGTAGTTTTTACGGTTTATTAAAACTGGTTCAATTTGTAAATACAATAAGTTAAAGGACCGCTTCAAGTATTGAGTGTTCACAGAAATTGTACAATTTAACAAATCATTAACAAAACTTTAAACCACACTGTATGAGATATCAAGGACCATGGTGGTGCATGCAAGTTGTAATCGTATGCCTGAGTCTCTGTACGGTTATTCACATCTGCAGGGTGTGCTGAGGATACACCTGAAGGGGGCACGTGACCTGGAACGGAAGGACAACCTTTTGAAAGGGATGATTAAGGGCAAGTCTGATCCTTACACGGTGCTTCACGTGGGCCCGCAAAGATTCCAGAGCAAGACTATTCAAAAAAACCTGGACCCTATCTGGAACGAGGTCTATGAGGTATGAGAAACAGCAGGTTGTCCTCACTTGTCTACGTTAGCAAGCACCTATTAAAGGTCATGGTGGCACAAAAAGTATCTGGTGTGGAGAGCACCACGTAAGGCCACATTTTTATAGTCGGTGTTATTTGTACAGTCGTTGTATTTAATTTTGGGGATATCATTTGATTCTGTTGTACTTGATCAAATTTCAAATAGGAGGATCTTTGTTATGTGCACCTGCAGGCCATTGTGCATGAGGTTCCGGGCCAGGAGCTGGAGGCCACCCTGTTTGACGAGGACCCTGACAAGGATGACTTTCTGGGCAGGTAAGAGCATCCCTCCTCCTGACAATGGTCCTTGCCCTTCCCTCCGTTGCACCACACATATTCTCTGCCATGAACTCAACTTATAAAACACTGCCTGTCCCTCCTTACTCTTGTATTTCAGTCTGACGATTGACTTGAATGAGGTGGCAAAGGAGCGTGTTGTGGATGAGGTGAGTCAACATTGCACACATCCTATCGCATAGGTGAAATGTATTTCTGGAGATGCTCACAGTTTGTGAGGGATATTTACGCAGCTCTTGTGGGTGTATTGGCTTGTGGATTAATGTAGGGTGGATTAGCTTGGCGTGTGGGCTGAGGTGCTGCTGTTGGTCTGGCTGTGTATATGAAGGATTCGTGGTGGTGTTTTTGTGCAGTGGTTTGTGCTGGATGAGGTGGACACGGGGCAGTTGCACCTCAAGCTGGAGTGGCTCTCACTGCTCACCGATGCCAGCAGCCTGAACGAGGTACTCCGAACTCCTAGCACTCTCACAGGCAAAAGACAAAGATCCCCTGTGCAGACTGTTGCGGCAAGTGTTGTTAGTGAGCACCTAATGAAGGCTGGCATGGTACACGAGGTGGTGGATGGCCAGCACCACGTCCGACCGCTTTTGTTTCTGTAGTAGCAATGTTTACACATCGCCCGGGCGCATCAGGTAATCATTTGAGGCCCAGTTGATCTAGGGGAGGAATGGGACTTGTTCAAATTTTCATCAATGATGTTGGCCGTGAGCGAGAATCGAACTCTGGTCTCCGGGAACGGGGCGCAGTGTGCCAAGCGCTACACTACCGCTCTCCACGCACAAAAACGTGAGCACACATCTACATTTACATTTAAAATAGGCAATGAAAAGAAAGCGGTCAGATTTGAGCTTGAACACTATTGAGAGGTATCAAATGGGTGCCACATGTTTTTTTGGTAGTGCTACAGCTTTCGCACCGCCGTTGGCGTTGCCGTGTCTAAACTAGTGCGTGTGGTCTCGCAGATTCTGGGCAGCATTCGTGCCGGCCCAGGTCAGGCCAACGATGGGCTCTCTTCGGCCCTGCTCGTCGTGTACCTTGACTGTGCACGGAACCTGCCGGTAAGTCCTGCTCCGCACACACAGCTCGCTCTCTCACACCTGTCGTGGAACGTTTTCACGAGTGTCACAAATTCCCATTTTAACTTTAAAGGATGATGCAGCAAAAACAACAAATATCTCTCATAATTTTAAATGCAAAGCTATTCTGTTTCAGTTCACCAACATTTGCAAAAGTTTTCTGGTTTGCTGAAAAACCAAGTCGGTTGTGCCATATTTTTCCACGTGACAAATGATTAAAGTCACAGTTATGCGCTCCATACAAGGGCTCTTGCAACTTACTGCATTTGTGTATTCCCAAATGTTGGGAGCAACGTCTCTGTGACACGATTGGAGCTCTTTAATTGAGTGCCTGACTATTAATTTACCTTCGATTAGTTCTCATGAACAATGTTTAAAACTTGTGTAAGACATCCCAGGTGTACGTCTACAAAATTAGATCTAACCCATTCCGTAAAATCACTGTCGCAGCAATATTTAAAGTTACGTAAAGTGCATTTAGTGAATGAGTCTTAGATGTGTGCACAGTGTATAATCCTATGCAGTTTAACAGTACTGATGTGTAAGAAAATTTGCATTCATTCACAAGCAGTGAGTTCTGAGTGCTGTGTTCCATGAAAAAGGGGTACGTGTGTTGTTGTAGGCATGGCCTCTGCTTGATGGTGCCTTCTGGTCTCGAGTGTTGTTCTTTTGCGGCATTCTATGAAAGACATTAAGCGTGTAACCTCATTTCTAATTTGTCCTCTTGGTCCCCACCTCCTACCTGTGTCTCCCGTCCACCTTCCTTTGCTACACACCTAAGAGTGTGTTTGCTGGGACATTAGGCTGTGGCTACTTGCAGGGCCGGCGAGCGTCCGGCCTGGTGTTTTGTGAGAATACCAGCAGCATGTCACAGGCACTGTTTGTGAGTCCCGAGCCTCCCTAGCCTAATTCCCATGACATATCTGGGTCCGGACCCTAGCAATAGTTAAATTTCCATTTGACCAGTCCCAAAACTGGCCTAACCTTTTCACATGGCTTGGTCTGAACATGAACCACAATTAACCTTACATTAAGACTCTGACCTTTTAAAATGTCTTTATAATTTATTTCATAATATGTAGTGGCAATTGGAACCTTTAACAAAATATGGATTTGCAAGGCAGATGGTAAAAGGACGTATGTAGAATTATTGATGGTGGTCTACTCACTTCATTTCTTAAACATGAAGCAAAGCCTGGGTAAATGGGTTTGACGGCAGGTTGAAGCCAGTATTATTAAAGGTGAGTGGACGCTGCAGAGGGCTTCCTTCGCCAGCCTGGGAAGGCATGGAAAAGCCCCTTCCACATTCAGATGTATCTACAGACAAGGTCTGGACCGGAAAAATTGGGTCATGGGAATAAAGCATTCACTTCCAACATGCAGTGCAGTGGTTTTCCTTTACCCGACTCGTGTCTGACAGATTTACATGCCCTCTAACTATCTTTTATCTGACCGGTGTTTACTCAACAGATATTTTTTGTATTTGGCAATTCGATTGTGGCTTATGATCTTGCCGTGAATGGTTTGTTTCTGTGCTAAGCTTCCACCTCGTATTACTCACACCAGTGGTGCTCGATGTGTTGATTTTGCGTGCGCGTCGCGCAACATGATCGTGTTACGTGGTTCTCAGTGCTAAATACCAGCAGCAGAATTATGTTGGAGCGCAATGAAAGATGTCTACTTGGAAGTGGTATTCACTTTGTAAGTATGCACAATTTGGCCACTGATCTGCACGAACTTCAGCAGGATACAACAAAGGTGGAAAATCCACACGTGCTTGTGATACATTGTATTTGTCTCTCATGTAACCACCCCGGGAGAGGCTTTTTGCAGAATTGTTCCTTCGGCCTCAAACAGGTCTCTGACAAGCGTGTGTGTAAGGAGGGTGTTAAACCCTGCTACCTCCTGGCACTGTGCATTGTTTTGCACTGTGATGTTGTGACAGCGTGTTAACTTTTGTGGTGTGAAGCAGCTTGTGTTGATGCCTACTAGCCTTTGACACGGAGTTCACTTGGACACGGCATGTGTTCAGGTGCACTGTGTAATGCTTTGCAAATAATGACCTTCTGTCTGACCGCATGAAATTAACACCATTGTTTTTCTTCAATAACAGCGAAATTTGTTTGAGTTTGAATTCAATGTCAGTAAGAAGCCTTCCGCACATATGTCTGTCAAGGTAACCGCTAACGATCATCAACTAAAACATCTCACAATCCACCTCTTGGGTGTCATAATTCCATTCCATTTTTGCTTCATTAACGGTGTGCTTTTAAATCGCTTTGCAGTTCCTGGGCAGCTGGTTTCACAACTCCATTGCTTTTGGCGATGTGAATTGCTCTCTCACCCGAGGCTGGCTACCTTCCACTAACGCTCGAGTGTGTGTGCCACCATCTTCCAGAAGTAACTGCACCTCGTATCCTCCTGGCCACTTTGCTTTTCACTGGGAAATGCGGAGCTTGTTTTTTTATTTTGTTTGCGCGTAGTGACTTGTGTGCTGAATGAGTAGGTGGGTTTCCACTGCTGGAACCACTCGCGCTGCATCAACGCAACAGTGTGCTGCTTTCTGGACACGTTTTTACATTCTCTTTGCATTGCTTTACTTGCTGACATTTGCTGGTGTATTTTAATAGCGGAGTAACAATTGTATTTACTGGAGTCTCTTGGTCTTGCTCTGCATATGCTGTACTGCCTCCTCCCTGCTAATCAGGGCCAGGGTCTTCCGGAGATGTACACACACTCGCACGCATATATATGTATATAGTAATGGATATTAAACGAACAAGCCGACCAGCATTAATCAGCTCTCTGCCCCTGCTTGCTTCAATACAGGTCCTCAGTTTTGGTGATGTCTTTGATATTAACGAACAATGGCCCATCACTGAAAATATGGGACCTGTCAACTTCCATTTGCTTAATATAACCATGCAATTTCCACTTTCCGTGGAAGTGCTTTGGAAAGGAGCAATGGTAATGCATTTGTGTGTTCCAAGCCCCACAGTAAACAAACACGTTATAAATCGTGACATTCCTCAATCAGATATGGCGATAGTCGAGTGACTCACCAGATATTAATCAAATAATCACCCAGCGAATTACATGTTCCAAACCTGTGTGTCATCTGCATTATATAACGCACCATGTTGGAAAACAAAGTCGGTATTTGGCATTCGTGTTGCTTCATGCTGTGTCAGTTTTAAAAGAGTTATATTCCTATACCACATTACAAAAATACTGGTTATAGATCACGCATATGCACAGTCCTTTTTTAAATCCCCTGCTGGATGATGCTATCCCCACGCCGTGCGGATCGTCGGGGCTATTTTGCCATACTTCACTCTGCTGGTCCGTGCAGGTTGGTGACGGGGAGAACATAAACATGAACGCTTAGAAGTACAGCATAACCTTGCTGCACTCCCTCTGCTAAACATTGGTCACCCATCCAAGCGTTTTATATGCTCAATCCTGCTTAGATTCCAAAAATGTAATGAGATGGGGTACATTCTGGGTGATTTGGTCATGAGTGGCACTAGAACTTCATATACGAAGTCTTGTAATGTGTTATTAGACTACATACATGTTTTAGTTGCCATAACATTAAGGATGTAACTGGAGATTGCTGTTAAATGTTTAATTAAGTAGTATTACTTAGGGTTGCATTAATTAATTAATAGTTTTGAACAATCCCAGTGCATGCGTGTGGGTGTGTGTGCATGTGTATGGTATCATTGTTGACGTTTGTGACACCGTGTGTGCATGTATTAAGGCCTTCATAGGCTCTTCCTATGAAAGCCTTCATAGGTGTTCGCTACCAGCACTTGCCCTAACAGTCTGTTAAAGAGTCCATCTTTTGCATGTGTGACGTGTGCACATGTGAGGTGTGCTTGACCCTTGGCAATTAGTATCTGATCACAGCCTGAGGTCTCCACTTTGTTGATTTTCTTTAATAAATATATACCGAGTGCAATATGTCACCATCAACATTGGGAGAACACAGGCAGGCCAGGTGTGGTGCTGGGTTCACTGCCACCAAGAGTGCTATGCATTCCTTAAGTGCGTTTACTTGCAAAACTTGTCCCCGCCCCCCTCCCGGCGTTCTGTCCAGACTGAAAGGGAATTCGTAGTCTCCGTTGTGTATTGTCACATTTGCTCGTTCGCACACGTGTGACTTGCAAACGCCTAATGAGACGTGTACGTGCGTGCGATGCGTGTCCGGGTCTCCAGCCGAAGAAGAAGGGCACCAACCTTGAGCCCAGCCCGTTCGTGCAGCTCTCCGTCTCTCACACCACATTTGAAAGCAAGGTAGAGCTCTTCCACCGCCCGTGTCTTCTTACGACTGTGAGGATGCATGTGCCTCTGTGAAACATCGGGCGCCTGTTCAAAAGTATGGGGAGTGCGAATGCAGTTGTCAGCCGCGTGACCGAAGTTCGATTCCCATTCACAACCAATAACAGCGGCGAATATTTTAACTGGTCTTGAGCCTTCCCTTGGTCGACTTGGCCTGGAACGAGTGCCTGGTGCAGTCTGTAAACATCAGCACCGGGGAGACATAAGCGGTCGGCCATGGTGTTGGTCCACTCACCCCCTTGTGTGCTGTGCCGGCCTTTATAGGCGCTCACTAATAGTGCTCGCTCCAACAGTCTGTTAAGGCTCTACAGGGGATCTGTCTTTTGTGTTCAAAAGCATGCATCTGGCTATTAAAGCATAACAAAAATGTAATGCTCTATTAAGCAATATTTTGGGAACTATGCTGCACATGTAAAGTAAAACAAAATGCAAGTTTCATGGTAATGAGTCATGCAATGGTGAAGTATAATGATGCTGCTGGCAAACGACAGTAATAGGCAACATGGTAAAAGCTTCATATTGGTGGCATAACAACTGTTTGGCTTCTCAAGTAAATGTGAAATGAAACGTAACAATATAGCTAATTTTTTGTAATCTATTCAGAAATTCGATTGGCAATACACATTCACCTTATCCACTTTTGAACACTGTATTCCTTTTAAACTGTGGACTAATTAGTCTGAACGTGACCAAGAATCTAATCTTTAAAACATGTAGTGTCGAAATCGCGTGTGTTAAATTTTGTGTGGTAATCGGTGTTTGTTACTTTGCCGACATCTTTGCGACAGATTTGTTACAACACGAATGACCCAGTCTGGGAGCAGCCATTCACCTTCTGCATCCACAACCCCACTGACCAAGATCTCGACATCGAGGTGAGATACCACCATTTCCACCACCTCCACACGCCCGTGTGAAGGTGGTAATACTTATCTCCTGCCAATCAAACCTTACGAATGCTATAGAATGTCAAATTTTGAAGCATATTACCATTTATATCTTCAAAATGAGTTGTTGACATTTTATAATTGCATTAGCATTTTTGGAATGCAATTTAATATTATTATCCAACATTTGCACAAGCATTGTTTTATAATCTTTGGTTCTTTCGGTAAAGTCACGTATAAAGATAAAATAATAAATTAAATAATACCATACGACGTTTCGATTGCAACACAAGCAATCATCATCAGGTATAAATGAAATAGCAACAAAAAATCTATCCAGAAAACTATAGACAGACATATAAGCAGACAGATATCACCAAGATACACAGAGAGAGAGAGTAACACAAGCACAGAGAGGGGGATCGTCTCTGTGGGGTGGCCTTAAATAGGCAGAGGGGGCGGGGGCAGAGAGATGGAGGGGGTTAGAGAAAAAATTAACATGTCAATGTGTACGGAAAAGAGGCGTAGTAAAGTACGCAAGCTTGAACATTAGGAGAAAGAACACACTAAATTAAATAACCTAGCAAAATATCGAAATGTTATGTAATACAACACAGAGAGTCGGTCAACACACAATTAACGCATCGCCTGGTCGATTACGTAATTCACTGCAGCATGGGTTTATATATTCTGTGAAAGATCGGAGCTGTCTCTTAGACTGGGCACCATTTACGCAGTGGCAGCTCGATCTGTTTTACAAGCCTGAGTGGAAACTCACTGGATCAAAGCACTACATAAAATCCACATAAGCAAATTTGCATCTGACACGAAAGCAGGTGTGAAGTACATTCAGCCACCACAAACCTGGATTATTTAATATTGTGGCTTGATGTAACTTACGTCAGGTCGGATTTCCTTTACAGGCAACACCTCAGGGCAAGGAGTATCTCAGTATAGTGTGTGTGTTTATGCCAACTCCGTGCTTTGTGCGTGTGTATGCGTGGCCATCAGGTGAAAGACGACGATCGGCAGTGCTCCCTCGGCTCTTTCAACCTGCCTCTGAAGCGCTTGCTCGCAGCCGATGGCATGACTCTGGACCAGGCCTTCCAGCTGAGCAACTCTGGGCCAAACAGCGTCATCAAGATGAAACTGGCTCTCAGGGTCGGCGTGTTTTCTATATATATATTTATGTTTCACCAATATATTCGTTGAACAAACTCTTGTTTAAAAATTCACATTTATCGAGCCGTTTAGCAGCCATCTATGTTGTACATTTACTCTTGAATAATGTACTTTAGCAAAACTGTTTTACTTCAAATTAAACATGTGAATCCATATGAATCCCAGCAGTCACGAAAGCTTTAAATCGAGAAATGTTTTAAATAAGTTTCACATTTTTCACCAGTGGCAGAACATAAATACCTCCTGAGTTTGTAATAGCAAGTGGTTATATGCATTACTTGACAATTGCATGACATTCTGTTTGCCAGTGGATAAACAACTGGTGCCACCAATGTCTGTAAATGTCCTTTTCAGATTTTGAAGGTGATGCCTAAGGAAGAAAACTTCATTCAGGATGGGCAGAACCTGGTTCGGAAGAAAGTAGGAAAGCCTCGTGGCAAGAAAAAGAAGGATTCAACAGGGGCTGGCCCTAAGGCCAATGGCATGGGTCGCACTGTGGCCGGAGGGGCAGGGGGCTCCCACTCGTCTCTAATTACCGACAAAGGAGGCGAGGGGCCCCATGCGCAGGAAGGGCCTTCACCTGGATTACACGCGGCCACCAAGCTAGCGGCTGGGCCAGGGAAGGAGCCAACGCCGAGCATTGCGTCGGATATGTCCGTGCCGGCTTCCACGCAGGAGCTCCGTCGCCGCGTCCGGCAGCTGCAGGAGTAAGTGTGGCGTGCTTGTGCACACGTAGTTTCTGCCATGTGTAGATTTTTACTCGAATGTTTATTTGTTTCAAGGAAAGTCCCATTTAGCAAGTTACCCAGCTAGTATCTGTGGTACATGAGCACAGCACAAGAATAACAGTGTGATACGTACAGAAGAACAGGCATCAACCTAACAGAATGCGTCAGGGGTGCAGCAAAAAATAGTGCTTAAAGTAAAAGTAACAAATCTTGACTTAAAGCTTTCGTGATTGCAGGAATTCATATTCCTTGGGTCTTTCGGTAAAGCCACGTAGATAGAAAAATAATAAAAAATATCACGACGTTTCGATCGCAACACAAGCAATCATCATCAGGTGAAAAATATAGTGGGAGAGCTATTGGATGTGATTTAGAGGTTGCAATGATGCGTTCTTTGGGGGCATCAACGGAAAAGCGTAGGGCCGAGTGGCATTTTTTAAATAGTGGTTTCAGGGGCTAGGAAGTAGATGTCGCAATGGTCAAAGATGGAAAGGATGGTTGATTTGACTATATCAAGAGTGAAACGGAGAGAGAAAGAACACAGCCACTCATTCAATTTGTAAGTGACTGCGAGATGTAAATTCTTTCCATATATTTGAAGTCAAGTGGCCAACCCTGTTTTCAATGCGTGTACCACACGTCTGTATCAACAGTGAGACTGGTGTTGGAGAGTCTCCTCTCGGGCAGATTCAGCTCACCATCCGACACAGCGCACAGCGCAATCAGCTTGTTGTGGTTGTGCACGCATGCAAGTAAGTGACACTAACCGATGCACACCCTAAATACATTTGCATTTGTTCCGACACATGCTAGTTTATCTTGGAACCATTACCTTGTTCTCATCAATGTTTCCATCTTCTCCAGAAACCTTCTGACAGCAACGCATGAAGGGGCAAACGTGTACGTGCGCATATATATGCACCCAAACCGCAGGCGGCTGGGGAAAAGGAAGACTTCGACTGTTAAGAAGTCTATCAACCCTGTCTTCGATGAGACGTGAGTGGGTGGAAAATTATATGTTCAATTATTTTTCATTGTGCTCTTTCTTGATTAAGGTAATAACTTGATTCCTAACACGTCAACCCCGACTATTTGTTGTCCGCCTATTGTAGATTGGAGTTTACGATGACACTTGCCGAAGCGAAGGAAAAACACATTCTAGATCTGGCAGTCAAGCATGACGGGGGATTCCTGGCCAAGGAGGAACTGTTGGGAAAGGCAAGCATCATGAACGACATTGACGCCATGTTCTAATGTGCTACACCTCGCTTCACTATATTGCTCATGCGACAGAAGCAATGGTTTCATTGGAAATGCTTTCTTTTATCTCCAGCTTCAGGTTGACGTGCAGTCCCTTGACCTGACAAAAGGCACCACCAACTGGTGAGTGGAACACAGGGCGTCTTGCATGCACCCCAAGTGTAGCTCCTCCTTCACATCACAATTACCTATCCATAGTCACCAGTGTGACTTTTACAACCCTTTTACTGCTAGAGGATAATCCATGGCCTAACATTTCTGAATAAAGACTATGGGTCGTGCTGAGGGGCTCAATTCTGCATTTTCCTCAGACGCCCAGCATCTCTTTGCCTGGACTCACTAAATTAACTTCTACAACCAATTAGTATCCCGGGAACATGCACTATCACTATTGAACCTGTCTTCTGCTTGTATTTCACAAACACACTGTGGCTGTTGTTCGATTTGAACTGAGTTAGAAGGAACAGTGTGACAAGTATTCGTTTTTGTAAGTAACTGTAACATAAAAAAAAACTATTGATCTTTTTGAATTCAAGTTGCCTATAATTTAGATTTGAGAGGGTCTCTATAATTTTCAGCCCGTACATTCGCATCTTGTGTCAATTCTAGAATCCACTACGAGTTTGGCCTGTTTCAATTATTTGGTGCTATGCGAGACAATTCACAATACAAACTTAATGGCACTCTAACATACTTCGAGGCCAAGAAATTATTCCGTGATCGTGAGAGACATTTATATACTTCCCGTGACAGTGAATATTCGCTGGCATAGCCTCAAATCTTGTGCAGCCTACTCGAGTGGCTAACCCGTTGCGACGTGGCGCGTCTGTGATGTCACCGCTGCAGGTACGACTTGACGGTGGACGGAGACATCCTCAAGAACAAGTGAAGAAGGGAGCGAGATCACGGCCTCGGGGTCCCTTTCACTTGGCTATGCCTTATTATCACACACTGCTGTCACATACTTACGGCTGTTTATAGGTTACGCAATAAACTTTTTTTTTATTTTAAAATTTTAAATCGAAAATGTGTTACGTATGTTTTACATACTTCCGTGTTTGTCTGCACGGTAGCAAATGTTATGACTGGTCGCTGCTGCCCTGCGCTAGTCATGACAATTACCAAGCCTCTCTGCTGGCTTTCTTTACTTTTAAAGCTTCTGACGCCAAAGCCCAGCTTTACCGGTTCTCCTTCATCAGCCATAATCTACAACTACAGAAACATCTGCTGCTGTTGAGTGGGTAGGTCCTGTAATTAAATAATATGATCAATGTTTTCCCGCAGTCGCGTTGTTTATGGGTTTTTTTTTTATGTATTAACGATACCGCAAGTGTCAGATTCATAGATCTCACCGCCTACAAAAAAACTCAGAATCGAGTTACACAATATATGGACTTAAAAAAAACACACACTCCAGCACCAAGACTCGTCTAATCTCGGTTTTTCTATTCAATGCCAAAGTCTCAATCAGTGTCAGAATAACAGCACAATATCTATAGCAATTCAACAATACAAAATAAGAACCCGCCCGACACGTGTTACACGTGGGCAACATAGGATGTGATATCGCCCAGACAAAGGCGTTGTCCGCGTGTTTTCCAAGTGGGGGCTCTATATTGTCCTGAAGCGAGATGGTCAATAAAAGGGTGGAAGGTGGGATTCGGTGGAGTGGGCACAGCAAAAGTCAGCCAGCATGGCCAGGCCTCGCCCAATGCGAAAACGCCATCGACTGCCACACGGTGGGGGGGGGGGGCTCCCTGCTGCAGGAGGACCGCACGGACGCCCGGTCAGACCGCGCCGCTCTGGTCCCGCCGGAGCTTTGCCGGTGCCACCGCCTCGTGCAGCGCCTCTAGCGGGGACATAATGCGGGTCCAGTGGGGGGGGGTCCAGTGGGAGGTGGGGGGGGGGCGGGGGGGTCCAGTGGGAGGTGGGGGGCGGGGGGGTCCAGCGGGGGGCGGTCCAGTGGGAGGTGGGGGGCGGGCGGGTCCAGTGGGGGGGGGGGGGGGTCCAGTGAGGGGGGGGGGGTCCAGTGAGGGGGGGGGGCGGCGGTTGGCGGATGAGGCGGTTGGTGGATGAGGGGGTGTAACTCGCCGAGCCGCCATCTACAACAACAACAACAAAAAGAGCTTCCTCGCTCATCGGATTCCTCCTCGAGTCTAAATAAAGATTCTGGGGGCGCTGTTTGGGGGGGTGGGAGCGCTGTTTGGGGGGGTGGGGAGCGCTGTTGGGGTGGGGCGCGGGGTGGGGGTGACGTCAGAGGCGCAGCCCTGCCCAGTGCAGCGGTGACGGGGCCGGGACGCGGGGGGTGGAGCTGGCGCCACGGTCACCACCACCACCAGACGCCGGGCTCCTCATCCTCATCGCTTCATCCTCTCCTCATCCTCGTCACTGCAGAGGTGGGTTGAGGAGGCCACGGCGACTCGAGGTGGAACGGACCCGAGGGGACCTGGGGGGACCTGGGGGAGATGCAAGGGGGGTCGGGATAGGGCGACTTGGGGTGGTGTTCGGCAAGAGTGGCTGAGGTGAGTTGGGAGTTGAGGGGATGGGGTTGTTAGACGAAGGGATGGAGGCACTGGGCGCTTGAGCATTCTTGGAGAGGCGTGTGAGGCAAACGGAGTCGGGGTGGGACGGGGCTGAGTGACTCGCTGCAGGCAATGAGGACTTGGACACAAAGAGGGGCGTGAGTTGACCCACGTTGACCCGGGAAGATCTGAGACACGATGTTACCCGGGGTAGACCGTGGATGTGATGAGATCGTTTGTAGCAGCGGTTAGCCCGGCCAGCTCGTGCGCACGTGGGGGTGACCAGTTGGTTTTCAGTTGGTAGTTGTCAGCATCAGAATCTGTGTTTTAGACTGGAGGAGGAATCCGATGAGCCACGAATCTCTTCTTTTCACAGTCGCTAAGTTGTAGGAACACGGTGGGGGGGGGGGATGAGGAGGCTGAGTGAGAAGTGAGATCGCTGCTGCCCCGTTTCCCTGCAGGCACGGGAGGGGGTCATGGGCGAGCTGTCCAGCTAGAAGGGGGCCCCCTACACAACGACCGTGCCCTGTGCCACAGCAGCAGCGGCAGCGGTCATCATGAAGCCCCCAGCAGATGAACGAGAGGAGCAGGAGGCAAACGAGACTTCATCTTCATCACCGACCTCGTCGGAGTCGCGGGACTCCGTGTCGAGCATGGCCGGCAGCTACGCGGGCGACGGGCCCAGCGCTGGGCTGCAGTCGCTGCTCTTTGCCTTCGCTCGCACCTTCTTGTGCCTCTTCCCCACCTACCTGGCCGGCTACCTGGGCATGAGCTTCAGCTGGATCCTGCTGGGAGTGATCGTGTGGCTGGGGTACAAGCGCATTCGAGCCAACAAGAAGCAGTTGCTGCTCAAGGGGCAGCAGCTCAACAACTTTGAAGAGTTGTGCATTCGCTCCGGGATCAAGCACCAGGATCTGCCCGCCTGGGTTCGTATTTAGGGCTGGCCTCAGCCATGTCCACCACGACATACATGCTTACTGTGCCCAGTCTCTCTTGCTGTGTGACACTGAGCAGGGAGGGCCCATTCGCAAGAGCCCCTGGGATCATGCATGCAAAGGATAACTGGAGAAGCTAAGACACATTTTACATACCATTACATTACAATAATTATTGCAAAAACCTGAACTGTATCTCCAGTATAGTTATGTTTGTTTACCCAGGGAGGCCTCACTTGAGGCTCCTGAATCTTTTCAGGAGGGTCCTGCCAAATATGGAATTCCAGATGAGTTTATTTGCGCGTAATTTTATTTTTCAAACTTGGACCATGACGACGCCGGCTCATAACGGCAACTTGCCGCAAGATATATCACATTGCACATATAAGGAAAGCGTCCTAGCTAAGGGTGACGTGGCATCTAGATTTTTCCATGATCTGTACACCCCATGTGTTCAACCCCGGCTTTCCCAATTGCAATAATCCCATGTATGCACTATTCTGTGCTTCTAATTCAACCCAATGAGTTGAACATCCTGTTTGGTCTGTTTCGGTTTAACAGAAGTAAGCACAGTGTCTGGGTGTTGCAAATGCGCTGCAATGTAAACGGGCCAAAAATGCTCTTTTCAGAGCTTTCAGGAACACTGCCATACTCTTGAAATGTCGAAAAGTAAAATCGTTTTTTTCCAACGAGTGCTTTTACCCACTGCCAACACAATGTGGTACATTATGTAACAGCACGTGGATATAAATGGCCCAAGAAGACTGCGGCTTTTATGAGGTAGAGATTGTGCTGAGGGTGTGGATGACGAAGTGCGAAACTCTTCCCTGCAACTGGATGGACAAATCAACAGCTTCGATCATGTTTTGGCCCTACAATTCTCGTGTCCGGCCGCCACATTTGTCTTGGAGCATAGTGTTTTGCATGGCTGGTTTCATTTGTGTTGATGAAGTTCGTGTAGCTGTAGTGGCCATCATATGGGGGAGATTCTGCATGCCAACCAACTTCTGTTGTCATCTCCTGACAGCTGAAGCAGCAGCAGCATCAGTGGGAGTCCTCCAGTGAGTTGTGGTGCACTATTCATAAAGTATACCGTGCACTGCACGTGATGGTGTAGTGTAGTTAATCTACTGTTTTGAATTTCCTTTGTACAATGTTGTAACAGGAATGGCATCACAATGGGGTCGTGTTTGAGAGCAGTCCTGAATGTAGCGCGTTGTTTGATGCTGTGTAAGGCAAGTGCTGACAAGTCCCTTAAACATATCTTGTTGGGAAGGGGAGTGTCTCCTTACATTGAGCTCATAGTACAGTACAACATGTTTTGTGCACTGTAATTGAAAGGTGTAACTTGCGTAGTTGCATTCTATGAACATTTAAAATTTAGAAATCACTGCTCCGTTTCAGGTAAGAGTTTATGTTAATCTTGCTGTTAAACCTATTTTAAATATTACCACAAATTCCATTTCACTTGATGGAGCCCTGCTGGAAATGTCATGAGACTCAATGAGGTTTTCTTTTTCGGTACACAAGCATAATAATAAATAATGCATGAAATAATTTTACTTGGCATGTGCGATGCATTAAATGTGGCTGCCTCGTGGCCATCATTCACACCACTTGGTCAGTTTGCCTGGAATTTTATGGGGAAATTGCTCAAATAACACATTTGCTGTGATGTGGAAATGGAACACCATGTGATATGATGATTCACGTAAGTAGTGTGTTGGAGCTAAGATCCGAGGCATGTATTTAAACTACGCACAAGACTCATCTTCTTGGTTCTTTCGGTAAAGTCACGTAGAAGGGAAGTAATAAAATAATAAAAATAAAACATAATAAAATAATTCTCACGACGTTTCGGCCACAACACAAGCAGCCGTCCTCAGGTGAAAACCAGGTCTGTCGAGGAGACAGCGTCTAAATGAAACACCACCATGCTTGGAGCGTCAAGAAGATGAATCCCTGCAGTCACGAAAGCTTTAACTCGAAATTTACGCACAAGACATTTTAAATATTTTCCTCATGTAACTGTAGTCCGCTTGGCATCTCTTCCAAAATACATCATTAATCATTGGGGTAGAATGTTTTAATAGAGGACATCAGACAATCAATGCAGTTATCTCACACGTGAATATTTTAAACATCAGACCCAAGAATGTTTATTCCGTGATTATGTGTTTTTAGATACAGTTTACGTTCTCATAGTCACTGTATGTTCTGTAATGCGAGCCGGTGAGAGTTGTCTTACCAGAGTATGGTAATATTCATGCAATGCTGATGCTGTGTCAATGTTGTTTTTACAGGTGCAATTCCCAGATGTGGAGCGAGTGGAATGGCTGAACAAAGTACGATTACATGACAGACACACGCGCATGCATGTGCACACGGTGTCACCAGTTGGCACAAATGCATGTTTAGAGCATGTGATGCTGCATTAGGGAGCGGAGTGCTGAACCCAGCCGCTGTGACATTGCATTCCGCCGCACTGGCTGCACAGGAAGTGAATGTATGGGATCTTCTCTGATGACATCATTGTCAATAATCAGTATACGGTGTAATTTAATATAGCACTTTTCACAAAAATCCCATAATTAGTCTTGTAATATTTCGATTTAAAGCTTTGGTGACTGCAGGGATTCATCTTCTTGGTTCTTTCGGTAAAGTCACGTAGAAGGGAAATAATAAAATAATAAAAATAAAACATAATAAAATACAATTCTTGTAATAGTAACTTCTTAACGACATACCTTATAACATTAATATCAATTTACCTTTGGTGCTCATGAGTGTTGTGTTGTTTGCCTGTGGCAGGGGGGCCTGAATGACCAAACGGAACAAAAATGAATGACACGAGGAAAGCCGAGTATCTTATCTGATTGTACAGCTGCTGTGTGCTGGAGTGGAGTGGTTGGTGTGCCTTGCAGGTGTTGGTGCAAGTGTGGCCTTTCTTTGGGCGCTACATGGAAGGAGTGTTCCGGCAGGCGATTGAGCCGGCTGTGCGTGGATCAACCGATTACCTTAAGACATTCACCTTTACCAAGCTCCACTTTGGAGAGGAGGTTGTTTTCCGCACCACACAACTGATCTTTGTCGATCCAAACCAACCTTGGCTTTGAACTTTGCTCATCAAGTGCCTCAAACGCCTCTGTCAATATGCAGTGGAGAATGGATCACAGTTGCATTATAAGGGTGGGTGAGATGAAGTTGGAAAACATTTAAAATTAATTGTGTGTCTGCTTTTTCAGCCATTTAAGGTGACTGGAATAAAGACATATTCACAGAATGTGGACAAGAGGCAGATTATCCTTGACCTGCAAATCAGGTTAGTCATCCCACGTGTGACTCGCTGAGGATTTTTCCTTGGCAAACGTTGCACGTCTATGTACGCAGAGTGCGTTGCCTGTCAAGGTGTACGTGCACAGGCCTTGCACCGGTGCGCATGTCTTGTAGCCAGGGATACAGGGATTTCAGGTGTACATGTGGCAGTGGATTGTGTTTTGTTTTGGTTGAGTGTGGGTTCGCCAGAGCATTGCTGGGCAAAAAAAACACTGGCAGAGATAACACGTAGGCTTTCGCGACCAATATCATCCATAATAGAGGTTTTTTGGGTTAGATCGAGTAAATATTTTAATGTGTCGTTAAAACCCACCACCACCCGACACAGCCAACTAGTAAGGATTGTCACGTAAACAGAACGTGCCAATTCGTCACGAGTACAGCACACCGGTGTGTTGGAGAGCCACTGGTGTGCTGTACTAGTGACGAATTGGCACGTTCTGTTTACGTGACAACCCTTACTAGTTGGCTGTGTCGGGTGGTGGGGGGTTTTAACGACACATATTTACGCGATCTAACCCAAAAACCTATTATGGACTGCCAGAGATGATGGTATATGGAAGTGAGAAAACGGCATTACGTTGTCCGTTGCTCCTGTTGAACACATGTTTGTGCTTCATTTGATAGGCGTGTACTTGATAAGCATCTCAATTCTGTAGTATGTTGATTGATACATTTTAACAAATGCATGAAGTGGTCCTTGTGCGAACTTGTTGTTGCAGTTGTCACAAGTCGGCATGACCCTACTTATGCACGTTTCAGCTTTGTTGCCATTTTTGTATTCGCCTCTTAACTGCAAAGGTATTGATAATAGTAATAACGAACTTTAGATGCGGTTGCATCATTCGAGGATTGGGAATATGCACAAGTAGGCGAAGGAAATTGTAATGCAGCAAAGCCACTCCGTGCGCACTTATAAGATGAGGGGCGTCTTGTCAAGTTAATGGTGCCAGCAGTGAACACGTGGAGTGTTCTCTCGGTGGTGGGCTAAAAATAAATGAAGTTGATGCATTTTTGTGGAGTGCAAGAAGCCTTGCAGACGATACATCCAGAGTAACTTTGATATTTCAAAATGCATAGACATGGAATACAGTATACATTTTGTCTCAGGCTTGTGTTTGACAAACTAAAATGGGATGGACACAGAAAAGGAGTTGAACTGGTTCTCGGATAATTGTGCCATTTAACCCTCCTCGGGCCACTCCCTACTCGAGGGACGCGGGAAGATCGTGTCTGTGTTGTGTGTGTGTGGCACTCGGTCTGTTCACTCCCACGCTGCTCCCTTGTCAGCCCCTTGCGCTCGATAGCTCCTCAAATGGGAATGTTATGAGAAGAAAAAAAAATACGTACAGTTAAGTGTTTCCCTTCTTCCAAATATGAACTGAGATCTTGATCTCAAGTCATAGTTTATGCTGAAGTCATTTATTCCAAACATGTGTTTATGACATAAGTATGCACTGTCTCCTATATTTGCATGCACGTGTGCTTGTGTTAGAAATTGAACCACTTTATGGCACTAATCGCGTGACATTTTTGAAATGGCAAGTTTAACACGGACACAATCTTAAATAGTTTGGTAAGGCTAAGCCACGGGGTTGCCGCCACGTGCCCACACATCAAACAAAACTCCGTGTGCGTCTGTCCATTCGTGTGGTGTAGTTTGTGTGCGCATGTATTTTCTGCACTCTTGTGGGTATTTAGTCATCTTCATACTTGTGTGTGTGAGTGTGCTCGTCGGCATCCACACACACACTTAGCATAAGCATGGGAAATGCCTGGCACTAGAAATCTTTGAAAAACGCCTTATAAGGAAATGCAGTGTCGGACAGCATGCGGGAGGGTAGTGACAGAGCACAGTGAATGGCCCAGCACCATAGCTGCAGTGTCTACAGAGAGCACAGTGCAGACTCTTGCTGTGTAAATGCAGGATGAGCTCCTTGCTGTGTAAACTCTGCACAATGCAGTGGTCCAAATGCAGTTGTTATTTGAACTGCACAGTTTTCAAAGTCCCATGGCTAAACTTCAGTGTATAATACAGATAGCATGTTTGGTAAATAATTATTTGGATGTGACACGTATATCTGTAATGCATTTAAATGGTTCCATTCGGTGTAATTTTTACTCATGTAATTTTAGCTTTGTATATCACAACCAATGTAATTTTTTGAGAAAATCTACCATTGTATTCACATTGTTTAGGAATTAGATTTGTATTGTTATGTTTACAGTACTGCACTGGATTCCACTTAAATATAAATAAGAAACCCACTTTACTCATATTAAAATTGTTATGATTGTGATGTCACCAAAGCAGACAATTTGTTATGTATGTATATTGCACAGCTGATAATAATGTTACTTGTTTTTTTATCCTTTTATCTAGCAACAAAACTGACACCTTTTTTTACAAGAAGTCATGTTTGCATTGACCACAATACCTGCGGTCGGAATACAAACAAAAAAAAACACAACTCTGATCATGTATGCACTGTCCTTGAAATTGATTGGTCCACACCTGAGACAGCTTTTCTTAGAGCCTAGTCTCACATGGTGTTGGACCAGATGACGCTGATGTTTATATAATACATCAGACCCATATTGGTATTCTAAATGGATGCACTGATTAATATGTAATCCTGAAAACAGATATGTGCCATCAGCTAATGAGCGGAGTATGTAGTTTACAAAAGAAGAGCTTAACCATGGTGTTGGGGGAAATTGTATTTCAGTTATGTTGGTGACTGTGATATCAATGTGGAAATCCCAAAGTACTTCTGCAAAGCTGGAGCCAAGAAAGTACAGGTAAGCAGCAGAGAGGCATGTTTTTATTGCAGCTGTGTTAAATCAACAAATATTGTTTTAACCCTGTCTTAGTATTTCTGTCGTGAATACAACTTATGAATATTGTCTTTGTTATTTGTTGTATTTTAGCGTGACTTAATAATGACAGCAGTTGAACAATGCCAGTCTTGTTTAAGGGTCACATGGCCACAGCAGACTGTACTCGGAGTGTAGTGGAGCTGCTTTGCACTGCAGTGGCAAGAGTGCTGCTCATGGCATACCAATGAATTGGATTGTGCAACAGTAATATAACATTACAAGTTCTCGCACTGATTTTCAAAACAGAAGATTATTCCACGTGCCTTATAATGTTTTGCTAATCCTCCTTTAGTGTAAATGTGGAAACAGTCGTTTACCATTATATTAGCAAAATTTATTCCAATAAATATGAGCATCCGTAAAGGAAGAATTGCACAAATAAAAACATCTTCCTACCTAAACAACAATTGGGTGTTACTCATTTATGTTGGTGTCTCTGCTCCTTGTGGTGGAAAGTCCACAGTTGCTTTGCCATGAAGCAGCAGCTGCCCCCTTTTTAAATCCTTTATATTAAGTTCACTTGCGCGCTTACGACCGTGCAAATCTTTCGGTCGTTTTTTAACCCACTTCCCGTGATCCAATCGAGCTGACATTTTGCACACAGACTCGTTGTGCGTGACAATTAATGTTCGTGAAAATTTTTGTTCCAACATTTTCCACTTTTTAGGATTTTTTTTTTCATATTTCATTTAAAATACCAATGTGATAAAAATGAAACTCTTACTCAAGAAAAACAGAAATGAATAATAAAATAAAACCGATGCTACGCATATAAAGGATTTATAGTGAAAAACTTTGTTTTTACGGGTTAATTTTTTTGTGCTGAACTTATTTCCGTACGCGCTTGCTTGTGTGTGTGCAGCTCCACGGCTCCCTGCGCGTCATCCTGGAGCCGCTCATCAGCCAGGTGCCGTTCTTCGGAGCGCTCACGTTCTTCTTCATTCGCCGGCCGGTGAGTTCCCCCACACTGGAAGGTGCCTCGAGTTTAGGCAGGGTTCGCTCTTCTGTACCTGGAAACAAGAGGAAGCAATGAGAGTGTTCAGGCGGTTTCCCTCACTACCTTCGAGAATGCAGACAGGCAGAAGAGGGTGTGTCAGAGTGCACACACAATAGAACGCCCCTCTCTCATTGGGAGTCTTACGTGTGAAACCCTGAACTTTGCGTGGGCCTGGCTATCCTTAATTCTTTCAGTTTTCATGTTTCCCTGGTGATGTATTGGTGAATTGGTGAATTTGGTAATGGGAAAAACAGTCACGAATGGGCAGTTCCACGACTATGCGGCATTGTAATCATCCTCCCAAGTGTGTGGGTAAATTATATAATAACAATAATGCCAATTTGTGATCCAGTAATAAAAAAATGTTATTTTAAATTGTATTTAGAACAACGGATAGGTAATGGTATATATATGAGTGATGAAGGTTTTTACTATACACGTTCTCAGTGTGGCTGCAGGGAGATGGATGTTGAGGTGGCATGCTTGTGTGCATGGGCAGTGCGGTGGGGCTCATTACTGCTCCGTTTTGAGGAATGTGTGCAGGAAACGGCCACACCCTTTCTCTGGAATGTGCACGGCTCTTGTTCATACTGACATTGAAATACAATTATGAGTCGCAAAATGACTTGTTGGCAGAATAGGCTCAGTAGCTCAAACTTAAAGATTTAAACTAATGCCTTTGCTCTGTACTTAGCAATTCATAAAAAAAATATTTCTATAACCGTCCCAAATTTCAGAAGGTAATTTTATTGAATGGAATTAGTGTAATATGTTTGTTGGGACGTAATATCAAAGATAATGATGGGGCTGGGGTGTAATGACTGGGGGGTAGTCTGCACCTGCGCCCACAACAGGCAATAGGAGTACAAGTCCAGTAGTTGATGGGTGGATGGAATAAATGGGAATTAATCGAGGGTGGTGGAACTTGTGGGGGCTCTGCAAGGACAGACCAGGGCGTGACCAAAGGCTGTTGCTGCTGTGGCCGTATGTTTTGGTGGCTAAAATGTTGCATGTATAGTCTACAATGTTCAAAAATACAATTTTTTGCGAGATTTTTCACGTCAAATTCTTAAGGAGGATGTTGAAATATTAATCATTGCAAAATACTATTCCAATTCAGATTGTTTCAAATGTTATATTGTATAATGTAGATTTTTTTTCAGAATTCATCATTTTACATGACAATTCTTCTGTATTGATGTTTTGCTTTCTTGCAACTTGCTGTCTTTAAACACTATAAAAATTTTTTTATCAGTCATTATGTGACATGAGCTTTCTGTTGTACGTATGGTGTTATCGGAATGCACGGCGATGAAAAGTATGAGTTGACCTGTGCTGATAAGTTACGAGCTTGCTGTGGGTATAATGCACTTTGTCGTTGTGGTTGTCTTAATGTGATTTTTGTAACTGAATCAATAATTTGATATTGAATGAAAATTTTTCTTATTAATGCTAATCTTCTTCTTCTTATGTGGCAGCAATTGAAGATCAACTGGACAGGACTGACCAATCTGCTAGACATCCCAGGGCTCAAGTAAGTCCGTTTACCATTGATGGTGTCAATACAACTCGTGCCAGACCTCGAGCAGGCCAACCCAGCACAGGCCTGATACAGTGTCCTGGGTAGATGGGAAATGTAAACAGTGACCATACCAGATGTGGCCTCGTTACATAAACACGCAGCTCGTTTTCACTCCTGTGCGGAACGAGTAATTTAACGCCTCGTCCGCAGTCTTTGTGATCCCAGAAATGTGACTCGTTTTGAACTCTGTGTCACGTAAGCTCGTGTTTGACTGTTTGTTATTTTTTCCAGCAACATGTCGGATTCCATGATTACCGACCAGATCGCCAATCTCATGGTGCTGCCCAACCGCTTCACAGTGCCCATCGTGAGCGACTTGGAGCTTGCGGAACTCCGCTTTCCTATCCCCAAGGTAAGCAGTTTCTGACCCTTATATCCAGCCCTCCCTGCCACTTGATTGATCTCATTTGACACCAGCAGCAGTGCTATGTCTTTTTGTGGGCCTGGCAAGCCACACCGAGAGATTCCAATAACAGGATAAAATACAAAATCCACAAACATCCATTCCAGTGCGGCGGCACCACAGGAAAGAAGCACAACGAAGGGGAGTAGGCCCCCCCCCCCCCCTTGGGTGCCACAGCCAAGAGTGGACCTCGCGCAATGGGGGATATAGACGATTTAAATTGGGAGGGGAGACAGTGGGGGGCAATAGGAATGTCTTAATATCAACTGCGACCCCAAGTCGCCTCGGCCTCTTTTCCGCCTAAGAGCTATACATATGAGCACCACTTTTGTGGAAAATAAGCATTGATTTTCCTGTGGTCAGATTGGAACCCACCAAAGAAATGTGGACTCCACACTGCTACTCCCAGGACCACCAATGGAGAGAACAGCACTTTCAAATGATCGTTTGTTCAAAGGCACACTTTGACTTTTTCACCCAATCTTTAAATGAACCTCACCTCGTACTCCATACTGCTCCAAATATTCAGCCCAACTGCCAACCACCCTTCCAGTAACACTCTTTGTCATTGTGTTGTGTACTTTGTTGATTTGCCTGGCACCATTGCTAGTTCCGTAAACCATTCCCATGTTGACGGTGAAAGCTGTCAGCAGGATTCTGCTGAGCTACTCGGCTTGGTCTTTATTTGTTTTTATCAGCCACCCAGTATATGAGCAGGAAATTACCAATGCTTGTGGTCTGTTGCCTTGTGAACATTTAAGACAACGTGGCATGACGCTTTTGCGTAAACTATTTTGTGCTTGATGTCTCCCGTCATGTGGTAGTTTTTCGGTTTATTTAAACTGGTTCAATTTGTAAATACAGTGACTGCATTAATGTATACAGGATGCAGTTTTAAGTGTACACAGAAATTGTACAATTCAACTAATCATTCACAAAACTTTAAACCACACTGTATATAAAGGACCATGGTGGTGCATGCAAGTTGTAATCGCATGCCTGAGTCTCTGTACGGTTATTCACATCTGCAGGGTGTGCTGAGGATACACCTGAAGGGGGCACGTGACCTTCAGCGGAAGGACAACCTTTTGAAAGGGATGATTAAGGGCAAGTCTGATCCTTACACGGTGCTTCACGTGGGCCCGCAAAGATTCCAGAGCAAGACTATTCCAGAGAACCTGCACCCTGTCTGGAACGAGGTCTATGAGGTATGGAAAACAGCAAGTTTGTCCCCATGTGTCCGTGTTAGCAAGCACCTATTAAAGGTCACCATGGCACAAAAGTAGCTGGTGTGGAAAGCACCATGTGAGGCCACCTTTTTATACCCAGTGCTGATGTACATGCACTGTACAGTAGTATTTCATCATGGGGATATCAGTTGCTTCGATTGTTCCGTGTTTGACCTGAAGTTAAATACGTGCTCGCTAACATAATTTTTCCCAGTGGCTTACAAGCCTGAAATGTAATCTTTGTTGTTGACCTTTTATCATATTGTTGCTTGCATAATTATGAAAGTACAACTACTGCCTCATAGATTGTGTTTTTATTCATGTGGTTACATGTATCTGTGGCTTTGCATGCTATATGTGTGTGGCTGGCAGTGTACACAGTATGTCAGCGGTTACCGCGCTGCACTATGAACTCGACGACCCGAGTTCGATTCTCACTCACGGCCAACACCAGTGATGATTATCTGAACTGGTCCTGGGCCTTCTCTACTGCGACTCAGTCTTCAATGAGTACCTGGTCCGATATGTAAACATCACCACTAGGGAGACAATGGCGGAAGGGTGTGGTACTAGCCACCCACACCTTCATGTGCATTCTGGCCTCATAGGTCCTCTCTAACAGCACTTGCCCCAAAAGTATGTTCAAAGCTATACTGTGGAACTTTAGCTTTATGTGTGACTATGGGGAACTAGTGCAATGGTTAGCATACTATATGCAAACCTGGCGAGCCGAGTTCGATTCCCACTCGTTACTAATAAGAGTGCCGAATATTTTAACTGATTCTGGCCCTCTGAGTCGACCCCGAGGCAAAAAAAACAAAGGTGGCCATGGGTGGTGCTGACCACCTACCCCCACACGTTCCGTGCCGGCCTTCAAAGGTGCCTGCTAACCACACTTGCCCCAACAGTCTGTTAAATCCTATATGGGGGATTTCTGTTTTGTGCACCTGCAGGCCATTGTGCATGAGGTTCCGGGCCAGGAGCTGGAGGCCACCCTGTTTGACGAGGACCCTGACAAGGATGACTTTCTGGGCAGGTAAGAGCATCCCTCCTCCTGACAATGGTCCTTGCCCTTCCCTCCGTTGCACCACACATATTCTCTGCCATGAACTAAACTCATAAAACACTGCCTGTCCCTCCTTACTGTTGTATTTCAGTCTGACTATTGACTTGAATGAGGTGGCAAAGGAGCGTGTTGTGGATGAGGTGAGTCAACATTGCACACATCCTATGGCATAGGTGAAATGTATTTCTGGAGATGCTCACAGTTTGTGAGGGATATTTACGCAGCTCTTGTGGGTGTATTGGCTTGTGGATTAATGTAGGGTTGATTAGCTTGGCGTGTGGGCTGAGGTGCTGCTGTTGGTCTGGCTGTGTATGCGAAGGATTTGTGGTGGTGTTTTTGTGCAGTGGTTTGTGCTGGACGAGGTGGACACGGGGCAGTTGCACCTCAAGCTGGAGTGGCTCTCACTGCTCACCGATGCCAGCAGCCTGAACGAGGTACTCCTAAATACTAGCACTCACACAGGCAAAAGACATCCCCCACGTAGCCTTAACAGACTGTTGGGACAAGTGCTCTTAGGGAGTACCTATGAAGGCAGGCACAGAAGACGAAGAGGTGGGTGGCCAGTACCACTCCTAGCCAACTTCGTCTTCGTAGTTGCAATGTTTACATTGATATTGGCAGTGAGCGGGAATCGAACTCGGGTCTCCAGGAATGTAGCACGGTGTGCTAACCACTACACCACTGCTCCACACACGCACAAAAACGTGAGCACACATACGTAAAACAAGCAATGACAAAATGCGGTCAGAATTGGGCTTGAACACATTTAGCGATATCAAATGGGTGCCACATGATTTTTTGGTAGTGCTACAGCTTTCGCTCCGCTGTTGGCGTTGCCGTGTCTAAACTAGTGCGTGTGGTCTCGCAGATTCTGGGCAGCATTCGTGCCGGCCCAGGTCAGGCCAACGATGGGCTCTCTTCGGCCCTGCTCGTCGTGTACCTCGACTGCGCACGGAACCTGCCGGTAAGTCCTGCTCCGCACACACAGCTCACTCTCTCACACCTGTCGTGGAACGTTTTCTCGAGTGTCACAAATTCCCATGCTTTATTCATTATATTTTTAACATATTTCAATCAGAGCCCCGTTACAGAGCACAAACCACGACGCAGGGAGGGGGTACACAAACTCCACGGACAAATTCCCATTTTAACTTTAAATTGAAATGTAGCAGAATGTGTTTTTTACCTGTTTACTCACAAGCTTTATTCTCACCCGCTAATTTTTTTCTTCAACAAATAAGTTATTGTACTTGGAAATACGATTGTGATTTGTGAGCCTGCTATGAATGGTTTATTTCTGTGCTAAGCTTTCAGCTTGCATTAATCACACCATTTGTGCTCAATGAGTTGATGCTGCGTGTACATTGGACAACATGATTGTATTATGTGGTTCTCAGTGCTAAATACCAGCAGCAGAATTATGTCGGAGCGTGACGACAGATTTCTACTTGCAAGTGTTTTAGGCACAAGTTGGCCACTGATCCCCCCACGCACTTCAGCAGGAAACATCGCAGGTGGAAATTCCAGACGTGTTTGTGATATCTACACATTGTTTTTGTCTCATGTAGCTTTTGCAGGATTGTTCCAGGTCTCTGACAAGCGTGTGTGTACGGAGGGTGTTACACCGTGCTACTCCCTGGTTGCTGTGCATTGTTTCGCACTGTGATGTTGTAACTGTATTTACTTCCGTGGTGTGAAGCAGCTTGTGTTGATGCCTCCTACCTTTGACACGGAGTTCACTTGGACACGGCATGTGTTCAGGTGCACTGTGTAATGCTGACCGCATCCAATTAACACCATTGTTTTTCTTCAATGACAGCGAAATTTGTTTGAGTTTGAATTCAATGTCAGTAAGAAGCCTTCCGCACATATGTCTGTCAAGGTAACCGCTAACGATCATCAACTAAAACATCTCACAATCCACCTCTTGGGTGTCATAATTCCATTCCATTTTTGCTTCATTAACGGTGTGCTTTTAAATCGCTTTGCAGTTCCTGGGCAGCTGGTTTCACAACTCCATTGCTTTTGGCGATGTGAATTGCTCTCTCACCCGAGGCTGGCTACCTTCCACTAACGCTCGAGTGTGTGTGCCGATGTCTTCCAGAAGTAACTGCACCTCGCATCCTCCTGGCCACCTTAATTTTCACTGGGCAATGCGGAGTTTGTTTTAATTTTGTTTGTGCGTAGTGACTTGTGTGCTGAATGAGTAGGTGGGTTTCCACTGCTGCAACCACTCGCGCTGCATCAACGCAACAGTGTGCTGCTTTCTGGACACGTTTTTACATTCTCTTTGCATTGCTTTACTTGCTGACATTTGCTGGTGTATTTTAATAGCGGAGTAACAATTGTATTTACTGGAGTCTACTTTGGTCTTGTTCTGCATGTGCTGTACTGCCTACTCCCTGCTAATCAATGCCAGGGCCTTCCAGAGATGTACACACACTCATACGCATATATACATATATGGTAATGTGTATTAAACGAACAAGCTGATCAACTTAAATCAGCTCCCCATGACTCCGCATATGAACAAAATAATCAACCTCATTGCATATTCGCAACTTGATCATTGTCTGGTTTTGTAATGTGCATTACATAATGCAACATGTTGGAAAATTAGGTCGGTGTTTGGCCTTCATGTTGTTTTATGCTGTGTCAGTTTTATAATTTTTTATTTTTACATTTAATATTCCTTTAAAAATATATATATATCTTGGCACAATGAAATTGAAGATGTGTTTTACAAATATCTTACGGTAAAGAAAAGGGTTGTGCTTTGTCAGCCTTGACACCAGTATATGAAAATATGAATTGTAATTGGTGCAAGTTTGTGACATGTTTTAGTTGACTGGTGACGTGATTAAAAGGTTGAAGTGATTACCTGCTCAAACAAGCAATGTGACAACGCTTATCTCCAATGGT
Organism: Lampetra planeri; assembly: GCF_965212315.1. Lineage (NCBI taxonomy): Eukaryota > Metazoa > Chordata > Hyperoartia > Petromyzontiformes > Petromyzontidae > Lampetra > Lampetra planeri. The sequence goes on along the minus strand of NC_136107.1, from coordinate 1,264,895 downwards.
GGCCCTACAAATTGTGGAAATGTCACGTTCCTTTTATTTGATATATAATGAACAATGTATATCACTTAAAAAAACGAGTGTTGGATCATGCATAAGGCACAGCTCTTGTTAAAATCCCCTGCTGCATGATGCTATCCTCACACCATGGGGGTTATTTTGCCATACTTCACTATGCTGGTCAGTGCGGGTTGGTGAAAGGGTAGAGCATAAACATGAAAGTTTAGGAGTACAGAACAACAACAGACCTTGCGGCACTCTCTCTCTCTGCTGCCTGCCATGTATCCCCACATTTTTATGACAGCCTGTTTATACATGGTGGTCACCAATCCAAGCGCTTTCCATGCTCAAACGTGCTTAGCATCCAAGGTCTAATGAGATGGGGTACATTCTGAGTGGTTTGGTCATGAATGGTACTGAATCTTCATTGACTAATTAGTCATGTGATTTATTAGACTAAATACATGCTTTAGTTACCATAACTTTAATCATATAACTTGAGATTGCTGTTTAATGTTGAAAAAAACACGTATTAGGTTTGCATTGATTAATTCATAGTTTTCTCTTTGTTCGTGGTATACATTTTTATGTTTGTGTTAGTGTGCGAGAGTCTGTTATAGGGGGCGGTCGTGTCATTGTTAGCGCACTGCACTACGAACCCGACGACTCGGGTTCGATTTCCAATCACGGCCTCCACCAGTGACAATTATCTGAACCGGTCCTGGGCCTTCTCGAGGTCGACTCGGCCTCAAATGACTACTTGGTGTCGTGTGTAAACATCGCCCCTCGGAATGTTTACACATGCTTGTTCGCACACATGTGACTTGCAATGCTTCATGAGTCGTGTACGTGCGTCGTGCGATGCGCGTCTCGTCTCCAGTCTGGCAAGAAGGGCACCAGCCTTGAGCCCAGCCCATTCGTGCAGCTCTCCGTCTCTCACACCACATTTGAAAGCAAGGTAGAGCTCTTCCACCGCCCGTGTCTTCTTACGACTGTCTGAGCATACAGGAGGTGCCTGTGAAACACTGGGCGCCTATTCGAAAGTATGGGGAGTGCGAGTGCAGTTTTTTGCACACTGCGCTGTAAACCTGGCGACCCGAGTTCGACTCCCTTTCACAACCAATAACAGTGGAGAATGTATGAACTGGTCCTGGGCCTCCCCTAGGTCGACATAGCCTGAAATGAGTATCTGGTGCAGTCTGTAAACACCAGCACCGGGGAGACAAACATGACTGGGCATGGTGTTGGTCCACTCACCCCCTCGTGTGCTGTGCCGGCCTTCATAGGTGCGCACTAACAGTACCTTCCCGAACGGTCTGTTAAGGCTTTACAGGGGATCTGTATTTTGTGTTCAATAGCATGCACCTGGCTTTTGAATCATTACATTTCAAAAATGCCGTATTAAGTGTTATTTTGAGGATTATTCCGTGCATGTAAAGTAAAAAAATCTAAATTTGCATAATGTTAATAGGGTAATGCAATGGCAAAGTCTAATCATGTTGCTGGCAAACTGCAGTCAAAGTCAATACGGTAAAAGCTTTTATATTGATGGCAAAACAACTGCTGTTGGCTTCTTAAGGAAGTTTGCAGTAAAACATAACAAGAGAGCGACATTTATTGGCAACCTGTTTAGAATGACGTTATTGGCTCTACACATTCACCTTATCCACTTGTGAAAAACGTTTCGTGAAACTGTATTCCTTTTAAACAGTGGACTCATTAATCTACGAGCGTGACCACTGATCTGATGCTAAAAAAATGTCGTGTCGGAATCCCATTTGTTACATTTTGTGTGGTAATCGGTGTTTGTTACTTTGCCGACATCTTTGTGACAGATTTGTTACAACACGAATGACCCAGTCTGGGAGCAGCCATTCACCTTCTGCATCCACAACCCCACTGACCAAGATCTCGACATCGAGGTGAGCTTCATATCTTCTGCCCATCAAACATTACAAATGCTACAAAATGTCACATTTTCAAGCATGTTCACCATTTATTTCTAAAAATAGTTTTTTTTACATTTCAAAATTGCATGAAACGAAACCTTTTGACATCGGTTTTCTTTTAATTCAACATTTACACAAACACTGGTTTCCAATCGACTTTCTTACCCCCCTCGTGGCCATCAGGTGAAAGACGACGATCGGCAGTGCTCCCTCGGCTCTTTCAACCTGCCTCTGAAGCGCTTGCTCGCAGCCGATGGCATGACTCTGGACCAGGCCTTCCAGCTGAGCAACTCTGGGCCAAACAGCGTCATCAAGATGAAACTGGCTCTCAGGGTCGGCGTATTTTCTATATATACATTTGTGGTTCACGAAAATTTAGTTAAACAAACTCTTCTTTAAAAATATCACATTTATAGAGACGTTTAGCAGCCATCTATGTTGTACATTTACGCTTAAAAAAATGTAATTTAGCAAAACTATTTTATTTCAAATGAAACGTGTTTCAAATAATTTATAAAATTTTCACTAGTGGTTGAAGAAATACCTCCCTAGTTTGTGACAGCAAGTGGCTACAGACATTAATTGACAATTGCATGACATTTTTTTGCCACTGGATAAATAACTGGTGCCACCAATGTCTGTAAATGTCTTTTTCAGATTTTGAAGGTGATGCCTAAGGAAGAAAACTTCATTCAGGATGGGCAGAACCTGGTTCGGAAGAAAGTAGGAAAGCCTCGTGGCAAGAAAAAGGATTCAACAGGGGGTGGCAATAAGGCCAATGGCATGGGTCGCACTGTGGCCGGAGGGGCAGGGGGCTCCCACTCGTCTCTAATTACCGACAAAGGAGGCGAGGGGCCCCATGCGCAGGAAGGGCCTTCACCTGGATTACACGCGGCCACGAAACTCGCGGCTGGGCCAGGGAAGGAGCCAACGCCGAGCATTGCGTCAGATATATCCGTGCCGGCTTCCACGCAGGAGCTCCGTCGCCGCGTCCGGCAGCTGCAGGAGTAAGTGTGGTGTGCTTGTGCACACGTAGTTTCTGCCACGTGTAGATTTTTACTCAAATGTTTATTTGTTTCAAGGAAAGTACCAGTTAGCCAGTTGCTCAGCTAGTTTGTAAGGGAGATCTGTGGTGCATCAGAACAAGAACAACAACATGAATGTGATAGAGAGGACAGGCAACAATGGGACAGAAAGCGTCAGCTGTGCAAGCAAAAAGTCCTTAAAGAACAAAATAACTAAATAAAGTACTAACAGGCACATTGCATCAAAAACAGGTATTCTGCACCAAAAACAAGGATGAGGTAATGAATGGTCAGAGTGGAGATGAGCGCGAAGTGAACACCATCGAGTGACTATAACCATCACGGGAATGCGACGAGTAACGGCAAACGTGTTGGATTCAGGTGCAGCCTAAACTGTGCATTCTGAGCTCGGAGTGATTTTAAACGGGGGAGGGAGGGGAGGGAGCCGAGCCCAAGCTGAGAGGGAAGGGCATTCTCGACAAATGTCAAAGTGGAGGGACCAGTGATATAACGGAACAAGACCTTTTATTGTGAGTTCAGAGGCTAGGCAGTAGATGTCACAATAGTCAAACCACAATGTCACTCGTATTAATTTTGTAAGTAACTGTTGGATGTAAATACTGTCCATATATTTGAACTCATTTTGCTAAAAGCTGTCTTCGTTGCGTGTACCACACGTCTGTATCAACAGTGAGACTGGTGTTGGAGAGTCTCCTCTCGGGCAGATTCAGCTCACCATCCGACACAGCGCACAGCGCAATCAGCTTGTTGTGGTTGTGCACGCATGCAAGTAAGTGACACTAACCGATGCACACCCTAAATACATTTGCATTTGTTCCGACACTTGCTAGTTTATCTTGGAACCATTACCTTGTTCTCATCAATGTTTTCATCTTCTCCAGAAACCTTCTGACAGCAACGCATGAAGGGGCAAACGTGTACGTGCGCATATATATGCACCCAAACCGCAGGCGGCTGGGGAAAAGGAAGACTTCGACTGTTAAGAAGTCTATCAACCCTGTCTTCGATGAGACGTGAGTGACAGCACACCAGGGAAAGAATTACTCAATTGTTTAAGTATTTTTCATCGTGCACTTTGTTGACTAAAGTGATAACTCTTCTTGGTTCTTTCGGTAAAGTCACTTCCCTTTTACGTAACTTTACCGAAAGAACGAAGAAGATGAATCCCTGCAGTCACGAAAGCTTTAAATCGAAATTTAAAGTGATAACTTTATTCCTATCTTATCAACCCCCCGACGACTTGTTAGTCGGGGTTGATATTGTTTTAAAGGCTGATCATTGTTTTAATGCGGCTGGCTCACGTGAAATTGATTTCTCTAAGACGAAGGTACTTTTCAAGCCCACTGGCTATCAACAAAGATTCGTTCATGAAGCCATCCATATATACAGACACAATTTCAACCGAGAGGATGGGTACAAACTCCGCAATCGTTGGAAGGACGTCATCAGCCAGTTTAAGTCATAACTATGTGTGATGTTTCCATCTTGTCACCTTCTGATGTTAGTTTTATTTTACTAAAGACGGGACAAGCAATTCCAGTTCCTGCGGTGTCGTCCCCTGCATTGGGCGTACCACAAGTTGTTAATTTATCCACGGCTCATGCATCTACCCTTCTCTTGATTCTCCGATTTTACATTAACATCACCATCTCCACTTGTGCTGGCCCCAGGGAAATTGTGCCCCGCCCACTTCGTTCTGATACCAGGACGCTTGGGCTACGCCCATTTTAAACCTTTAAAACAGCTTTCCTTTAGTGGCTTCCCCCCCCCTTTTTTCCACCTGATGACGGTCGCTTGTGTTGCGATCGAAACGTCGTAGTTTTTGTTTATTTATTATTTTAACATGTCTACGTTACTTTACCGAAAGACCCAAATAATACTTGTTATCTACCCATTGTAGATTGGAGTTTACGATGACACTTGCCGAAGCGAAGGAAAAACACATTCTAGATCTGGCAGTCAAGCATGACGGGGGATTCCTGGCCAAGGAGGAACTGTTGGGAAAGGCAAGCATCATGAACGACATTGACGCCATGTTCTAATGTACTACACCTTGCTTCACTATATTGCTCATGTGACAGAAGCAATGGTTTTATTGGAAATGCTTTCTTTTATCTCCAGCTTCAGGTTGACGTGCAGTCCCTTGACCTGACAAAAGGCACCACCAACTGGTGAGTGGAACACAGGGCGTCTTGCATGCACCCCAAGTGTAGCTCCTCTTTCACGTCACGGCTATTACATACCTATGGCCACCACTTCGTCTGCTGCAGGATAATACAAGGCCAAACATTTCTGAATTAGGCCTCGAGTCTTCACAAGGGAAGGGTCGTGCTAAGGGGCCCAATTCCACATTTCCCACACTCATATAATTTACTTCTGCAACCGATTAGTAGCCCATGAATGTACACTATCACTATTGAACCTGTCTTTCTGTTGAATTTCACAATTAAACTATTGTGGTTGTTCGAGTTGAACTGACTTAGAAGGGACCCACCATTGAACTCAAGTTATCTACAATTTAGAATGGAGAGGGTCTGTATAATGTTCTGCCTATTCTAGAATCTGCTTTGAGCTTGGTTTGTTTAAATAATTTGGTGCCATGTAAGACATCACAATTAAAACTTGATGATACTGTAACATGCAGTACTTCCAAACTAATCGATTATTCCTTAATCGTGAGACATTTATATTTCCTGCGACGGTGACTTTCACTGCCATAGCCTCAAATCATGTACAGCCCATTCGAGTGGCTGACCCGTTGTTATGTGGAGCTGTGAGGACACACCTCACGGTGGAGGCGCGTGTGTGGTGTCACCGCTGCAGGTACGACTTGACGGTGGACGGAGACATCCTCAAGAACAAGTGAAGAAGGAAGCGAGATCACTGCCTCTCGGGGCCCTTTCACTTGGCTATGCCTTATTACCACGCACTGCTGTCACATACTTACGGCTGTTTTTATAGGTTACTCAAACTTTTTTTTATCTCAAAGTTTTAAATCAAAAAGGCGTTATCTAGGTTTTACATGTCTGCGTGGTAGCAAATGTTACTGGTTGCTGCCCTGCGCTGGTCATGAAAATTACAAAGCCTCTGCTGCCTCGCTTTGCTTTTAAAGCCACTGATGCCAAAGCCCAGCTTACTGCTTCTCCTACAGCGGCTACATCTACAACTACAGAAACATCTGCTCATAGCTAATTTATATGCATATTGTGGCTCTGGACACACTCTATTGAGCAGGTTAACAACTTAACATATCTCGGACTCACAAATATATTTCAAGACCCAAATTGACCACATGGCTGACAAAATTAAACAATTGTATTCCTATACAGAAACGAACGCTGTATTCCACCTGGACTACATCTGAATATAGTTAAAGCCACCATCCTACCCATATTTTATTGTGACACCATCGACCACCTAGCTTCTGAATCGACCTTAAATGTCTCATTCCATTATACCACTCCACTCTCCATTTTGCTATTGATACCCCCCTATAGGGCTCATCATTGCAACCTTTACGTGTTCCCCTGGGTATCTTGAGACCATCACCAGGCTGTCTTCAACCTAAAGTTTATCTTTAACAAATCTGCCAATTACCTAAAGGACCATTTTGTCTCTCTAATTCCTCCCTGTAGCATCAGAAGTGCCTCCTTATTCCGACTAAATATTTCATTGGCTAAAACTTTGGTAAAAAATATGTCCGTGTTCCTCCACGTTTTGGAATCCACTTGGCCACTCGGCTCCATCTTGGTTCCCTCCCTTCACTCCCCCTCTTTACTTTCCTACTAAACCAAAGCAGAGCCTACTTGCACTGGTACCGAACCCTTCTGGCGCCTTACTCCCACGTTTGCACTGCCTTTCGATTCGCATGTGTATGTTACTTTTAGACTCAAATAGATCTTATCTAAATATTCCTATTACACTTGCACTGTTTGTGCCCCGTGTGCGTGTTTCGTTTATGACTTAAATATTTCGTTTGTTGTGCAATATTTCTTAAGGACCCTGTATTTGCTCTCTGAAATGTCGACATGTTTTGTAACCGTGCTCACACAACGCGGATCTCCCTTGTAAAATGGCTGGGAAACTGCCAGTGTTAAGGAGAATGGTTTGTGCACGTTATTTTGTTCATGTGCTACCAGTGTAATTACACGACGAAATGTTACATTTTGCATCATCACAAACAGCAGTAAAGAGTAAGGCCACCACTTGGAGTTAAGCCACATCAGTTCCAAATTTCCTGGCTCATTATTTTTTTCAGTTATTACATTTTTAGGGCGTTTTTTTTGTTATCGAATTGGTACTTTTACTGCGCATTTCTTTAAATTGCGTTTCCCAAGTTTGTGACAGGACCAGCGCACGTGCACCAAAGTTACTATAGAGCAGCGCTGTTACCCACTTCCCTTGGGCAGCCATAATCTCAGAAGCGCCTGTGCTGGAGCATGTGTGCACATCTGCTGAGGGCCCACTGCTACATTTTTGAGTGCTCTGTAATTTTTATGTTACATTAAACGCATACGTAAACTATTCAACTTGTTAATGTGCGTGTATTTTCTTGTGTTCACAGCTACTGTCATTGCTTATTACCATCCATTGAAGAATCGTGGTTTTCGTTTATTTATAATCGGAGTATAACTGCATTTGTATCAGTTTTCTGCAAAATGCAAGAATATAGTTAATATTAGTTTCAATATATATAACATGGGTCTGAAGTAACAACTTAAAGGAATGTATTTACAAAAACTTCTGAGAATCAAATGAATCTGACACGCTGGCTCAAAAGTTTGAAAATGCGAGTTACTCATCCGCTTGCACTAAAGAGATATCCTCTAAAATGTGCTGTAAATGTTTTACATTAAACATACTCGAGAACACAGCTTCATATTCCCGAGTACCATTTGGTATTTACATCCAGCATCATCGGGCGATTTGCCAGAATAGTCGGGCGAAACGTAATCAAATCGTACATGTGGATTTTACTCTCCAACACCGGTGGGCTGAAGTAACTAATTGGCGAGTTTTGTTTACGTGACAAACCTTACTGGCTGTGTCGGGTGGTGGAGGGTTACGACGCATTTATACTTACGCGATCTAACACAAACACCTTTAACATTATATTCTTGGTTCTTTCGGTAAAGTCACGTAGAAGGGAAACAATCAAATAAAAATACAAAATAAAATTCTCACATTTCGCCTGCAACACAAGTAATCATCATCAGGTGTGAAAAAACAGCAATACTTTTTTTCTGTGAAGCAAGAAAATTTTCTGATGATGATTGCTTGTGTTGCAGTCGAAATGTGATCATTTTATTGTTTTATATTTTTATTATTTCCCTTCTACGTGACTTTACCGAAAGAACCAAGACTATGAATCCCCGCAGTCACGAAAGCTTTAAATCAAACCTTTAACATTGGTCGCGAAAGCCTCACTACTACGTGTTAGACTCCAGCTTGTTCAGAGAATGCAGCTGCAAAGACCTCTTAAAGCGCACACACCGTTTCGTGAACACACCACACACTCGTTCTCTTGTCTTTGCACTGGCTACCAGTGAAGTATCCGAGTGGACTGTAAGATCATGCTGCTTACTGCTCACCTGCAAAGCGCTTGAGGGGCTAGCCCCACGACATTTGCAGGAACTGATCCGTTCTTACACTCAGAGGGCTCGGAGATGTTCAGATCGACTTCTGAGGACTGCACCCCTGAGGTCAAGGCTCATTTCCTTGAGTGATCGGGCTTTTTTTTGGTTACCAGTGCACATTCCAGACGATGGAACGCTTTGCCTATGCTCAGAAGACAGATTCGTCAGAGCTAATTAATTCGGTCGTGAAAAATCACGTCTTTAAATTGACCTTTAGCTCCTAGTTCTGCCCGTTTCCCCCGGTTCTGTTTCCTGCTTTCCATACACGGCGCCCTACAAATGTAATTTGTTATTGTGGTGTTCTTCACGGAGGCACACGCTTGAACTTGGATGCAACACGTTTATTACACGGCCCAAACAGGGCCACTACCTAAACGTACACCAGTCAACTAGACCCCAACGGGATAACTACAACACATTCCTGCGGAGGGATCTGGTAGGAACGTCGGGTTGCTCGGTCAATGGCCAGGGTCAACGGCGGCGTGGTGTATTCCGCAAATATGGCCGACTGTGAGGGCGGGCCCAAGCCGGCGTGAGTAGGTTAAACGTTGAGTTTTATAAGGGCACCACGGGGTGACCAGCCCCACCCCCCACCCAGCCCCTCCCCACCCAGCCCCACCCCACCCAGCCCCTCGCCACCCAGCCCCTCCCCACCCTCCCCTCCCCACCCTCCCCTCCCCACCCAGCCCCACCCCTCCCAGCCCCTCCCCACCCTCCCCTCTCCACCCTCCCCTCTCCACCCAGCCCCACCCCTCCCATTTTTGGATTCACGTCGGACGGACGGACACAATAATCCCCTGTGGGCTGGTGGAACCAGGTGGTTCCTACCAGTATGACTGGTCGACACAAGAGACGGATGGGAGGCGGGGGGTGAGTACACGTGGGGGGGGGGGGTGGGCGAGTACACGTGGGGGGGGGGGGCGTGTGCAGTGTTTATCTCGGCTGCATCGGAACTGTGAAGCCGGAACAGAAGACGCCCGCTGTTGTGTTTCCCGCCCGGAGTGGCGCGCGCACCGAAGCTGCCCAGTGCAGAGTTGCTACGGCTGCAAGGGTGAGTTGTGGACAGGCGTTCTCCTCACGCAAGCCGCGCTCTGGTTACCATCTCCTCGTTACTACACGCTCTGGTTACCATCTCCTCGTTACTACACGCTGTGGTTACCATCTCCTCGTTACTACACGCTCTGGTTACCATCTCGTTACTACACGCTGTGGTTATCATCTCCTCATTACTACACGCTCTGGTTATCATCTCCTCACGCAAACCGCGCTCTGGTTACCATCTCCTCGTTACTACACGCTGTGGTTATCATCTCGTTACTACACGCGGTTGTCATTGTCGTACGTTAACATTGCTATACATACCGCGTGCCGTATCGCCATTGTCATCACTTGTTTTCTAGCTGAACTGGATTTGCAGTGTTTGTCCACTGTGCATATCGTTCGTATAACTTAGACGATAATTAATTGTTTATACCCCATTAGTGTTGTTCGTGACAGGATTATACTTTGTTGTCACACGCACAATGCACTACCGTTGCTATTGTTGGAGCTGTTATTGCGTTTAACTTCTGCGTTACAATGCGCGTCGTCACTATGCTCTGTTCTCATCCCCCATTGATAACTCCCAACGCATTGCGTCTGTGATGGGGGTTCTTGGATCATACTTCACCACCACGCTGGTCGGAGAACAAGTTGGGGGGGGTGGAGGGGGTCGCGTTGAAGTCTTTTACAGACGGGCAAGTTGCGTCGCGCACAAAAAACCTCGCCGGCGATTCTGCTGCTCCAGCCGTCTGCAATGTCGCGTCTTCCCCACGCGAGAGATCACGACCCCTTAACAGTCTCGGGTCATCGATTGACCGCGAGTTCATGCCAAATGACAGCCACTCCGCGCGTGGTCTCGGGTCTGCAGCGCCTCTCGCAACATCATTCACTCCTCGGCCTCGCGCCTGAGCAGAAACTTCATCGTGTGTACGTGCGTGCGTGTGGGTGGGAATGTGTTGATGCGGAGTGAAAAGAGATGTCACGATCCCATTTGTTCGGAGTGAACGCGCCGAGAGCAAGGCAATCGGGGGTGACGCTTGCCAAAATCCGTGAGCACGATTTAGCCCAACTGCGTCAGTGTTGTTTCGGTGTCTCTGTTTCCGTGTCTCTGTGTATATTTGTCTCTGTACTGTGTTTGCGTGTGGGTGTATTCGTGCCCATGTGTGTGTGTGTCTCTCTGCGTGTGTCTGGCAGTAGTGTAGCGGTTAGCGCGCTGCACGACCAACCTGGCGACCCGAGTTCTATTCCTGCTCACGGCCAACACCAGTGACGATTATTTAAACCGGTCCTGGGCCTCCCCTTGGTTGACTCGGCCTCAAATGAGTACCTGGTGCGGCGTCTAAACATCGCCACTCGGGAGACAACCCACCCCCTCGTGTGCCATGTTGGGTCTGCATAGGTGCTCGCTAAACAGCACTTGCCCCAACAGTCTGTGAAGGCCATACGGGGGATGTTTGTCTGGCAAAACAACCCCTAACCTGCTCGGTGGTTTCCAGTCAGTGACGCTGTGGTGGGTGGCTGTAAGCAATGCCATTGGGGGAAAGGCTCATTGATCGACTGATATGCTCATGGCGCTTGCAGTCGCCACGGTGGCCAACGGGGGCTCTGTAAAGGTGCGAGGGGCTGCTGACACCTTCAACTAAATTACCAAAACACACGACGCAGACGAGATTAACTTAAGCTTGTGCCGGATGCCTGGGGGGATGGGCGTCTAGTACATCTGCTGGCCAAATCCAATTTCAGAATAAGAATTTTATACTCGCGAAATCCGATGAGCGTTAACCCTCGCCCTCGAGGAATGTTTGGACGCTCACTCGAGAGGAGAGGCTGCCATTCCTCTGTCTGGAGCTGGACCGGTACCGCCTGGATCTCTGGTATACAGGAGGTCTGGTGGACTGATTCTGACAGCAGTCACTGAGGGGTGGACAGTCCTCCACTCCAGGCAGGAAACTGCCAAACAACAGGGGAGTGGCTTTTCTGAACAAAATTATGACCGGGAGGGGGGGATGTGGAAGCGTGACAGTGAGGTGTGGGAAGATATGATTCCCAGATAGAGTATAATTTATGTACTGTAAATCCAAATTTTATAGTATCACATGGGCTTTGGCAAATAGAGTTGTGATCTTATGTCAGAGCCAATGTCAAACATTTGTAAAATTCCTGGAGTTCTGCGCTATTCATGTGCCCCACTATAGGGATATTGGATGCCTGGAAATCAAACTAAAATGCTTGAAACATTTTCAAAGCTTAAATTTTAGTCAAGGGTTTAAACCATATGTAATTTGAGGTTTTTTTCAGTCATTGGTGACCGGGCTGAGACCAAACATAAATTACACTTGAGTATGCTCTCTGGTTCTTTCGGTAAAGTCACGTAGATAGAAAAAATAATAAAAGAAAATAAAACACGACGTTTCGGTCGCAACAGAAGCGTCCGTCTTCAGGTAAAATAAAAGAAAACACGACGTGTCGGTCGTGTTGCGACCAAAATGTCGTGTTTTATTTTATTATTTTTTCTACCTACGTGACTTTACCGAAAGAACCAGAGGGTATGGAGTCCTACAGTCACGAAAGCTTCAAATCAAGATTACACTTGAGTACTCGGTTTAATGACAGGTGGCTGCTTGGATTTGAAAATCAAGGATCTCAGCAGTGCCGGCGAAGTGTTCTGAGGCCTCCAGCTGCCCTGCCACGTTCCTCCAATTTAGTTTAAAAGATCTCCGCCGTTATCCCCTGACCCTGTCTCGCCACACGTGTGTACAGCACCATGTTTGGGGACTTGTTTGTGGAAGACGCCGGCGCTGATTCTGGAGGCAACTCGTCATCTGGCCGAAGACCAGAAGCGGCAAGGAGCCTGCCTCCCGCTCCTCGTGAACTCACGTGCTTGTGTGGCATTCAGAATCTGGGGGCCACGTGCTATCTCAACTCGCTGCTGCAGACACTCTTCCACACACCCGAGATGCGCGGTAAATTTTTTCACCCGGTGTTTGTTTAGTATTTGTAAATAAAGTACTGCTTTTTATTGTTTTGGCTGTCATTTGTAAACTGTACTATGTCCCTGACAGAAGCCATTTTTAGCTTGAAGCCGGAAGAACTTGGTGATCTTGCAGACAAAGACAAACCTGGAGCTAAGGTACCAAATAAGATTGCTTTGCTTAACCATTTTACACATTTGACTGTTGAAAATATGTTCTCTGTCAACCTGTCGACAGGTGGGGGAGGTAGCTTCTGCTGGACAGCTTATGAGTGTTTTAAATATCCTTGGTTTGGCAATCATTTTTGATAAACAATGATTTGCTGTGCCTTTGTCAATTCACTACTGGATGAAGGACTCCACACCACATTCCATCTCACTGGTGGGGGTTGTTTGGCCGTACTTCACACTGATCAGGATGGGTCGGTTAAGCACCGGACCAAGACTATATCAAATATCACTCACTGCTGATTTTAGCCTTGGCTGAGTGCCTTGTGCTAACCATTTTGCCACCATTCCACTCGTATTTTCGTATTATTTCCCTTATTTTAAAACTTGACTAAATGACATCTGTATTTATTGATTAATGTTGATATGCATCTCGTTGTTGCCTGAATATATATAAGAAAAAAACAGTTTCATAACAATTGAAGGCAATATAAATATCCTAAGTCTGACTAGATTTTAAAATATATGTTGTAAATTATTAATGTCTAGTGTTAAAAATTGATATGTGTTGATAGACATAAATTATAGCATTAATAGCTTGTACATTATAAACAAGCGTTCTATTTTCAACAGTTCGAGTCCTGTACCGTTGTACAGCAGGCCCAGCGGGTGTCTGCGCCTGCCTTGAACGTTGTGTCTTGATAGTTTTGGCCATGTGCGTGCGCGCGTGCGTAGGTGCGAGTGATCCCACTACAACTCCAGCGCTTGTTTGCCCAACTCCTGCTGCTCGATCAGCAGGCAGTGAGCACGGCTGCGCTCACGGACAGCTTCGGGTGGACGCACACAGAGGTGCGTACTTCAACGATTCATGTCGCCACTCTAAATTGAAAACTAATTTGTTTAGAGCAGATTTTTGTGTTTTCTTATCTTTCCCCAGCACCTCTTAATTAGCACCGTTGGCTACTTGGGGTGCGAAAGAAGTTCTGCATGTCACACTTTCCTGTGAAGTGCTCCTTTCAGACATGATACTTTTTATTTGTATCTGAAGTTGGTTTCTCCTAATGATTTGTAATAGAAATGTCAGTTAATTGTGTTGGATTTTGGGTTGGTCATGTTCATCAGAAATCGGATGTGATTTAAATATTGCATGTACACGGTTGTAAATGTGTGGATAGACATACAGTACAAAGAAAACAATTGATATGATTAATCCTATTCACAGTTGAAATATGGTTTGAAATCATCATTTTTTTCTGTGACACTTCAGACGATGAGCACTAAATACGTGTTTTCGAGGTTATTTTTTGTTACCAGCAGGAGGAAATGATGATTGAAATGTTGCTTTGTGATCAGTGAGCGAGTGGAATGTGTGGGTCCTCAGGAGGGGCACCAGCACGACGTGCAGGAGTTGAGTCGCATCTTGTTCGGAGCTCTCGAGTGCTCGCTGGTGGGCACGACGGGACATGACCTCATCTCTCGTCTCTACCACGGCACGGTCGTCAATCAGATCACCTGCCGTGATTGTGGCCGTCGCAACGAGCGCGAGGTATCTGCGACTTGCAGTGCAGCATATGCAAGACATCCTAAAATGTGTGTGAGAACATGTAAAGATATCATTCCCTATCTTTGTTGGCCAAAAGATGGTACTTGTACACTTTCTCACCTAGGCCTTTCATAATTGCTCTGACTTGCCCATTGTAAAGTTTGTATGCAAGATTATTCTAAATTAAGTATTTTGAATTGACGTGTACCAATCCTCAATTTCCAGTGCAGTTTATGTTACATGCTCAGACTGAGTGAATGTTGGGGTTGAATTTGCATACTTTGGAAAAAACAACAGCCACCTCGTAAGATGATACTGACTTTTCAGTGCAAAGTACTAAACAGTTGTGTGCTACGAAGTTTAAAACAATTCTGATTTGTACAATTATAGCTCGGATAAATTTCAACAAAGTAGGTCTTATCGATAAAACTCATCGTTTGTGACCACTGCTAGGAGACCTTCCAGGACTTGACGATGGCTGTGCATGGAAATCGTGGTTTGGAGGAGGCCTTGAGCAGCTACTATTGCGAGAGTGAGGAGATGGAAGGGGACAACCGCTACTGCTGCGACGAGTGTGCCCGCCTCGTCTGTGCCACCAAGGTGCTCGCTAGGACTTGCATTGCTCACACACACACGTAAAATACGGGACACGTCTGAAATCCTAGGGTCTGGATTGTTTTTATTCCCGTGGCTTATTTTACGTAGGCAAGAGCTTTACTCGGTCCCGTATGGAAGTGAGCCCCTGATATCACAAATCAGCTGGTTTCAAACCCATGCAGTTTCGATGTCCGAGGTCCCCCTCAGCATGGAATCTGTAAGCAGTTACATTCTTACATCACTGCACCTCTCAATCGTTAAACCACAGAGATGAACACAAATTCAGGGCCAATCTTGATTTCAGGGCCAATTTATGACAATACATGTGCTAGAATATTGTTCACTACCTACCAGGTTGTATTTACATATTTCTACATTTAACGGCTTGAAAAAAAAGTACATTAAAGTAAGTTACATTTGTTTGTAATTTTCGATAAATTTCACATTCGATTTCTTGCTATTGTGATGATTTTCACATCAGTTGGCTAATTCTACCAGAGTGGAATGCAGGCTGTGGGTAGTGATGGTGGCCCAGTGCTGTGTTTAGATCCGAATTGTGCGCTGATCTGGTTGACGTTGCTTGCGGTCTTGTGTTTGTTGCGTTGCCAACAGAGTGCCAAGCTCCGGACCCTGCCTACCATCCTTACCTTTTCCCTGCTCAGGTTCAGCTTCGACTTTGTCAAGTGCGAACGCTACAAGGAGACGGGGCGCTTCACCTTCCCCAGGCTACTCGACATGCGCCCCTACTGCGAGGTGCAGGCCTCGTCAAAAGCACCCACTCATTTTTTTTTTGACATCTCAAGGAAAACAATTGTAGGTGCTCTTATTGGGGAGTAGAATCGTTTGTGGGGGTTTTTTTACCCCCTTTCCACGAGCAAAATATTGCATGCAATTATGACTTCTTTTTTTTTGCATTATGACTGCAGGTATTGTGGTCTATGCAAGCATGACTCCTTGTAAAAAAAGGTGTCAGTTTTGTTGCCAGATAGAAGGGTAAAAAACCAATTATCATATTTTTACTTGCAAATGAGGTATTATGACTTCAGTTATGCTGGTCAAAAATTTCCACATTTATCTGATTTGGAAAGTGAAAGGGAGATGATGATGATGATGTAAATAAAGTACCTTTATCGTGACGTCCTCAGATGGGTCGCTTGGGGAGAGAAGACTGCATGTACGAGCTCTTCTCGGTCATTGTCCATAAAGGGGGTTGCCATGGAGGCCATTACCATGCGCTCATCTGCGATGTTAGCCACCTGGGAGTATGGACCGGCTTGGTGCGTATTCTCTGACACAAAATGAGTCTGTAAATCAGGCTCTGACACTTGTGAATTAATCACATTTTTGTCATGTATTCCTAATAATTTTTTGTTTGGCTTGTTTTTGCGATTTCATGTTATAGATTGACGAAGAGCCGAAGGTAGAAAATGGTTCTGCACATGGTCAAGATGAGTGTTCAGACCCTGTGGAAGCATGTCGCTCCATCCTGAACGAGGAGGTAATTGCATGCAGGAGATCTACGAACCGGGCCGCCCTTTTGAACGATAACCGAGCATGTAACAGTAACAGTAAACGTGTGTGGATGTGTGCAGGCCGGAAACTGTGGCTTGTCCCTGGACGTGCTTTGCCGACGACTCCAGGAAAAAACTGGAATTTCTTGGAACAAAGGCCATCGTGCTCGATACGGCCCAGTCACCAAGGTAATGTACACGCAACTTTCATTCTCTTGCATTGACATATTTTTGTCGTTATAATGCACATCATTTAATCTAAATTTATTTGTAATTTATTTTTTCATGTCTCAGTTTCTTAAGAGCCATGCCCATATTTTTGACTACAATGCTGCAAAAAACTGGGTCTCCCTGAGCACCGGCGTCGCATCGACGTCGTTCCCGGTGTCGGGCGACGCGGAGAGAAGCACGTCAAACGGCTGTGCCGCCGTTAACGAGGAAGGGAATGAAAGGGCGTGCGCCAAGTCTGCAGATTCCGCTTTGGAAGCACCGAATGTGACCAGCAAGGGAGACGCGGATGCGGATGGGTCCTTCAACATGGAAGAGCGGCAGTGGTTTGACTTTGATGACAGCTGCGTGCAGCCAGTCCGGGAGCAGGAGCTGTCGCTGCAATTCGAAGGCCGTGAAAGTGCCTACATGCTGTTCTATCGGCCGCGACGTGGTGAGAGAGAAACGGGGGAGCTCTGCCGTTAAGTGTATTTATGTTATATGTTGAACTTCTTTCGCACCG
Organism: Lampetra planeri; assembly: GCF_965212315.1. Lineage (NCBI taxonomy): Eukaryota > Metazoa > Chordata > Hyperoartia > Petromyzontiformes > Petromyzontidae > Lampetra > Lampetra planeri. The sequence goes on along the minus strand of NC_136107.1, from coordinate 1,247,706 downwards.
TATGTTGCCAACCGTGGTCATCGTAGGTGCGGGGGAAGAACAACAAACTAAACACAAAACCATATAACAAATGTGTGTAGTACATCATTGATAAATTAAATTATTATTTTTCGTTTCTTTTTGTTGCAATGATTGAATTCTAGAATGAAAATATAAGTGAAGCACTCTTTTGAACAGTTTTGGTAATGAAGCCATTCCACAATACAGAAGCATTGGAGATAGAGACCTTGATGTTGGTTGGGTATCACGCTTGATGTTTTACCTTTGTGTGGCCAGCAAAGAAAAAATGGTCCTCTGAGATCCCGCAATGGCTTGTGGATGAAGTCACCACTCTCAACACCAATCTGATTGCGTTAAGGTAAATGTACCCCCATAGTGTTCATCCCAAATGTCTTTGCCATGTGTTTTTGTTCAGCTTTGTATATATCTCATCCTTTCTTAAATTATGTATTAGGCTGCCCTTGGCTCTTTTGAAAGTCATTATTCTGCTCTGTTCAAATTCTACTGTGGCCTGCTGTTGATCTCTATCTAGACGTAGAGCCAAGTAGCCTAACTTCAGCATTGCTACACAGGCAAGAGTTTGTGTTTTTTACTCGCAACATTCTGTGTGTACGTGGTTGCATTTACATGAATGGTTATGTCCAGTATAAACTTGTCGAAGAAGATGACTTGACAGCATCACGAGGAATGTCATGATTATATGTTTAAAGGTAGATAAACACATTCACGGTGTGGTCGCGTAGCAGTAGCAGCAAATGCTATGTAATGCAATTTTAGAATCCTTCCTCGTTAGGTTTTTTAAGGCCTTGATTATTCAGGTCTCTTTCGATTTAAAGCTTTCGTGACTGCAGGGATTCATCTTCTTGGTTCTTTCGGTAAAGTCACATAGAAGGGAAATAATAAAATAATATAATTAATTATCACGACGTTTTGGCCACAATGCAAGCAGCCACATCCTCAGGTGAAGAACAGGGCTGTCGGAAAGACAGCGTCCGACAGCCCTGTTCTTCACCTGAGAACGGCTGCTTGCGTTGTGGCCGAAACATCGTGAGAATTGTATTTTATTATGTTTTATTTTTATTATTTGATTATTTCCCTTCTACGTGACTTTACCGAAAGAACCAAGAAGATATTCAGGTCTCTTTTGCAAAGGGGCTTGTGTCAATGCACACTAAATGCTATCGACTTGTAAGTTAAAGGGTTAGCATTTATTTTTAATCGACGTTTGTCGTAACTGCGGTAACTTCCGCGGCGATTATACGTCGATGTGCGTGACGTGTGCCAGGAAGCAACACGAGCAGCAGCTGCACAACTTGACGTTGCACTTGCACCTGAGTCCCCTTTACGGCTGGGACGCCGAGGCGGGGGCCCTGCGCCCGGCCTCGCCGCACGGAGACCCCGCCCTGCCGCTGTGCACGGACACTCGCGTTAGCGTGACGCAGCTGCGCAGCGAGATTGAGCAGGTGAGCAAGCCCACAGAGCACTCTCACCGTTGTGTGTGTGTGTGTGTGGGGAGCGGTGGTGTCGCGGTTAGTGCGCTGCACGACGAACCCAGTTACCCGTGTTCGATTCCTGCTCGCTGCCAGCACAAGCGACGATTATCTGAAACGGTCCTGGGCCTTCCCTAGGTTGACTCGGCCTCAAATGAGTACCTGGTGCGGTGTGCAGTAAACATCGCTACTGGGGAGACAAAGGCGGCCATGCGTGGTGCTGGCCACCCACCCCCTTGTGTGCCCGTTTAGGCCTTCATCGGTGCTCGCTAACAGCACTTGCCCCAACAGTCTGGTCAGGCTATACGGAGGATCTTTGTCATATAGAGTTGTTATGGTTCAATCCAATACAAATATAAACTACTTTAATTATAAAGACATTTTTCAATCCACTGGTGGATTAAGGCTTCCCCATGCCGTGTCACCATGTTGGTCATTGTGGGTTGGCGAAGGATGGGGGCATGTCCAGAACTGGCTCTGATGTTACTCGCCACTGATGTTAACCCGTAACTCGAAAACGAATTCAGAAACTCGGGGGTCACCGGGTTTTTAGCACAGTGTAGCAACCCGGTGACTGTGCTACGGCTCCTCCCCCACCTCCCAAAATGAAACCACATGAGGACGTTAGAACTAATGTGATGCTGCAGTCGACGGGATAATTGACTTACTATAGAGGAAAAAAAATGTCCCTGCTAGAGGCTGTTGTTCTAGACTTGTGCGTGCTGCGTTGCATATGTGACAGTACAGTACATGTCGCTTAGAATGTGTAGTGCCTCTTCTTGTTGGAGTTGCGTCTTAACCTTTTGGAGTCATTTATAAAATAGTTTACCTTTTATTAAAAAATTATAATTTTATCTATGTTTTGGACTTTTATTTTTGACACAATAGTTTCTACCTACATTGGAGCAGTGTGGCTGTTGCGCTTTGCAATGTTAAGTCTGATCGTATGTTTTATTCTGGGTATTATTGCACACATTGCTCCACAGTGGGCAGTTATTTTGTACAAACGACTGCAAATCAAGTAATGTAAGCTTGTGCTCATGTTTTTTAAACTTACAATTATGTAAGCCAATACTTTGTTTTCAAAATTTCTGTATGCGTGTGTACGTGTGTGCATGTGCGCGTGTGTGCATGTGCGTGTGTGTGTTCACTTTTGTAAAACTGTAGCTGCTCGAGTCATGGGAAGGCCCTCTGGCAATGAGCCTGGCCAAGCTGCTGCCTGCCGGCTTGCACATCTACGAGCCACTCCAAGGTCAGGGCTTCACTGCTTCGTCAGCAATTCACATCCTTGCAAGCTTATATGCCAACAAGGCATCTATACCAGACCGAATAAGATCCCAAAACGGGTCGTCCTCTCTGCGGTGTGGTGGCGGCGTGTCGCACCTCCCTTCACTCCTCTCTGCCCCTTGCCGTTTGCGGGACGCTGCTGTTTCGGGCAATAGCCCTTCACAGCAATGTGTAAATGCCCTTACATCTCCGATTAGCACGGTTGGCTATGAACAGTGCGAAAGAAGTCCTACGTACATGCACATGCATATTAGTACCCCTGCTAAGTCCTCAACCTTAGCTTTTAGATGTTTGCCTGTTCACTTGTATTAGTCCCCACCCTAATACTACCCCGAGGTCACCATCCCCATAACCTCTATACTTATATGTACACATTCCTTCACCTAAAATAATTACTGGCGACAACCAAGCATACTCTTTTAGTGGCACTAAAAACTCACAGAATGAAAGGAGGCTGGGCTGTTTGCCATGGTGTGGGGTTGGTGTCAGTGATAAGGTCAAGGGTTAGGTTATGCTCAGACTCAGACTGATGGTGTACTCCCTCTTCTGCCAAATATGCTGTTTTCACTTTTTATTTTATTTTCACTTTTGGTATTTTTACAGCATCCCTGCTGAGGGCTCAAGCATAACGCTGTATGACACGGAACTGTTCTGGCCTTTGTCTGACCCCACACCCTTCCAACTGTGTTCAGACGGGGACAGGAGTCTATCTGAGGCCGGCTTGAAGGATGGATGCAACCTGTTCATCTGGGACGGCATTCAGGTGTGTAGACGGTAACTGCAAAGCACATGTGGCAGAGAGTGTGTTTGTACGCAGTGAGTTACAAATGTACACAATCAATCCAGTATCGCAAAAAACTCTATTTACTTGCCAGTTGAATAACTCTTCGAATTTTGACACGTGTGTGTTTTATTAGCACTTGGAAACTAACACAACGATTTAAGTGGGTCTTTTGAGTAATACTCATCATGAACACTGTGGGGTGTGCTTAAAATATGAGACTTAGGTGGCAAGATAAGTATACATACCACGTGTACATTACTGTAATTGGCAAATCTATTGCGCGAATGGTCGATATCGCCCTCTGTATAAAAACACACTCGCACAAAATCTGCTGTACCGTTAATTATATTTTAACTGTGACATTGGCCGTGCGCCCTCCAATTCTGTGCCGGCAAGGTTGGCGGTGTCCCAATTGCAACCGGAAAAGAGAACGAGCCGGTGCTCCTCGACCTGGTCGTGAGCGGTGCCGCCGAGGCCGACGGACCACGCGGCCCCTCGGGGTGCGCGGGCGGCAGCGAGCCCCGCCTCGGCCTGGACTCCTCCTCCCCCTCTTGGCAGAGGGGCTTCCCCAAGGCCCTTCTCCTCGGGGAGCTGCGGTTGGCGTTGGCGGCCGAAACGGGGATCCCTGCGCAGGCCCTGGGGCTGGCCTTGAGCCAAGGAGGCCGCAGTGTGTGGCTGGAGCGAGAGCGGGAGGACTCGGTCAACGTCGGCTCGCTGGGGGTCGCGGACGGCGACCGGCTGATGCTCTTCAGAGAGTGCGCGCAGGACGCGTGAGTTGTTCATGCGAGTGATGAAAAGGTCACCAAGTTGTCGGGGGTGTGGTATTTGAGCTTGTATGCTGGCATTTTGTGGTTTTTTTTGGCAGTTATTTTCTATTTTTTGGTTGTCGACCAAAATTATTGTTGTGTTTTTATTTTGTAGATTACAAACAAAGTTTACACTGTTGATGTTGAATCCTTTACGCATACAAGGCATGGGTATAGAGTAACGACTAGCAATAATTTGGTATTGTAACTTTTTTGCATTGTAAAATGTCTTCACCGAGCAGACAATAGCATATTTATTTTTAACACTGATGATTTCAGGTCTATTGCGCATCTGTACAGCTTTTGTATACACTTATAATGGTTATTTACAAGAAATACATTTCCATTAACGTCTGACTCTTCATAAGGGGAGATTGAATGCCGTATTCGTAGTATAACAATACTTTGAAGCACAAACTCGAATCTGTTACTAAACACCCTGCTTATAAGTCTTCCCTGACAGTGCTGCCCCTCTTCTTATGCCGTCCCTGTCAAGTTGTCAGAGTGGCCTGGAGCTGGAGAATCAAAGCGACAAGGGCCAGCAGAGCTCGGAGACCCCCAGCCTGCGACTGAACATTAAGAGTGGACTTGTGGACGAGTGCGGAGCGCAGAAGTCGACCGTCGAGCTCACCTGCCGAGTTGACACGGTGGGTAGATGTCAGCCGCCCACCATACCTCGTAGAACCGCATCACCAGATTGTGTGATGACCCAGTGCCATACTGAGCCAGTACCCAGTGGACCGTGTCGGTCTGCACTGCGAGTCTTCACACTGGTTGACCTCGGGTGATGTGAAAGCTCTTCCTATTGATATTAAGTTACCTCGCTGACTCGTGTTATTGCTGGCGTCTCCAGGTCGTTTCCACCATCAAATCTTTAGCTTTGGAGAAGATGCACCTTGAAGCAGAGGCTGCAGGTAAGCGTTGAAGTATAAACAAAAGTTCCATATTTAAATATTATATGTTTGACACTTTGAAATTAAATTTGTCTGGCAACAACATTTTTTATCCGATTTATTCAATTGCAACTTGCATATTATCCAATCTCGATATGTTTTGTAATTATTGTAGCATTTTCAAGATATTCGTACAAAAGCCGTTTCGTGTACAAATATTGTTTTCCTGGTCGTGCTGTCGCCAGATGGATACTGTTTGCGAATGGTGGACTCCACAGGTCGTCTCCTCTCCCCCAGTGAGTACTTCCAGTCCCTGTACATCGAGAACCTCTCCCCATCACAAGCTCCAGCTATGCCCTTGGGTATTTGTACTGTTTCTCGAGTACCTGTACTCGCTTTGGAGTAGAATATTGCTTCTTATTATTTCGAATTCCTTGCCCACGTGTACGCGTACTCGTTGAGCAAATGCACTCGCTGCTCTGTCTGTGCACTCCTTGTTTGTTCCGCACGCAGTGAGGGAAGATGCAATGCTGCGTGATGCTGGCTTGCAGCAGGATGCGTTGCTCACACTGTGCTCTGGGAGGGCACCAACTTCTGGGGAGGTACAGATGGCTCATTCACTATTTAAACTAGGCCTTGACATTTTAAATATTAAAAATAAAATATTAACTTGCATTCATTTGTAAATCCAAGACTGGATGATGAAGGCCACTCCATGCCATGTTGGTCATGGTGGTTGTTTGACCATACTTCACCATGCCGGTTCGTGAAGGGGGGGGGAGGAGTTTTGGACTTCATATTTCACTCATCCAGGTGCATAGCACATTGTGCTAACAACTTGGTCACCATTCTGCCCCTGGAAATGTTTGAATTCAAAAAGATTCTGCTACAAAAACATTTGGAAAGTTGATCAATAGAGGTCTTGTGAAACTGAAATTATGGAGGGAAAATACGTGCTCAAGAGTTGGGGACCGTGCGTCACATTTGCAAAGTAGCATCCCTCGGAGTCAAGGGAGAGAGTCAAAAGGGGGACTATTCAGTGTTATCTTGAGCTGCAGAATACTAAAACCGAAGACTAAATAATAAGACGTATAAAACAACTTGAGGAACACTTTGTTATCTTGTTCAGTATCACTGCAAATCTCAGGATTGGAAATTAATTGCTCTTGTGTGTATATATATGTTAAACTTCTTTAGCACCGTACGTAGCCAACCGTGCCAATCGGAGGTGCTTTAACACATTACCGTGATCCCTCGTTTATTGCGGTTAATGGGGACCGGAACCCCGTCGCGATAGGTGAAAATCCGCGAAGTAGGATTGGCCCCCTAGGAATTTCCGTATGTGTGTGTGTGTGGTACCAGAATGTTTAAAATATATATATTTATACTTGATATATATATTTTACTTAAATCTATTTAATTATAAAACCTTATTATTATACATTCACTCTCTCTCTCTCTTTCATACGATACGTATTATGGTGTTCTACACTCACCAATGACAGTAGTATCTTGAGACTTGACTCCAGTAATGACGACGACGACGACGATGACAATGACGATGACAATGACGACGATGACAGACCTGTGCAGTTCGATGAATGTGATGATGAATGATGATGATGATGGTGTTACTGCACAGGTATAATGAGGCCTTTAAATCAGTTCCAAAAATCCGCGATGCACTGAGGCCGCGAAACTTGAACCGCGAAGTGGCGAGGGATTACTGTACCACCCATTTCTCACGGATACCAGAGGTTGATGATGCTGCGTATTATTTTCACAGCTGTTTTTGAGCTTCACTGTCAGTGGCAGCCCATACTCTCTGGAGCTGGACTTGGTTGTGCCGCAAACCTCCACCATACGCGAGGTGCTGTCCTCGCGCCGTCGTTGTCGTCTCCCCGTGTCCCGCGTCAACACGACGACAGCTCCAGTGGCGTTGTGTCTCTTCATTGTGTGTGACGTAGATCGGAGGTCGCAAACGGGTTTTGATTCCCTACCCGTACCCTACCCGAAATGAGTGACAAACGGTTACTCACCAGTGACTCACGGCCTACCCGTACCCGGCCGCACCAGGGTCGCAAACGGGTACCCGTACCCGGCTGGGTACGGGTAGCCGGGTATCGGGTAGGGTACGGGTATCGGGTACCCGGTCGCGACCTCTGACGTAGATGTCTTCGCTTGATCTCGGCTTAGAGTTGTTGGTCCAATTCTTACGATTGTTGTTTCCCATGATTCGGTTTTCCCAACAGGCTGGTACAGCACCATAAATAAATCTGCATGCCGCAAGGTCATTTTAAATCCCAGTTGGGGATTGACGTCATTATTATTTTGTTTTGGTGAATGAAATCATTTAGTCTTTGTGGGATGTCGGCATTGCTTATCTGATGGTTAGATTGGCTGTTACTATTGGCAATGTGGAATGTCCACCACTTGCTTGGGAGCACTCGTGGGGATGAGCACCCACCTCTGCTCATTTCAGCAGCGACACCGTTCACATTTCACCAGTAACGCATGTTACTGTACTCTACACGAAACACTTTTTCACTATAAATTATTTAGTAATAGGGTTTGTAATTGCTTGTGTCTACCTTGGGCATTGAAGGCCTTCTCATTGATTGGATTGTAGCTTTTTTAATTGGATTTTGTTGACATTCCTAGCCTTTATTTCGTAATTTAAATAATTACTATAATATATTATATGCACATAATTTAACTTGCCTTTCTATTGCCAATATCGTCTTTAAATGTAATAATTATATTAATTACTATGGGGTATTCTGCGCATGTAATTTTAAATTGTGTTTGTATTCGCAGTGTTCAAAGCTCGTGCTCAACAAAGCCAACATAAGCGGTATGTTGAATTTATATAAAGCTTGCGATGCTGACGATTGCACTTTACTCCAGACCCTGCCATTGACTTGTGAATATAGGTAAAGTACATTTACGAATGCTTTATTTTTGGCTGATGAAAGGCACAGCACATTTAAAGGTCCTGCTGCTCTCTGCACATGTGCGTGTCTGTGGCCCTAACCTCCATCCAATCAGAATCAGAATATTTATACTGAAGGAATCCGATGAGCTATGAAGCTCTTTCACAGACAAGTGGCTGCTCCCCAAGTCACGGACAACACCGCGCGTAGGCGTGCTTTGCCAAAATTCACTTACACTATCAATTCAAAACTCTTTGGTTCTTTCGGTAAAGTCACGTAGTTAGAAATAAAATAAAACAAATCTCGACGTATCGATCGCATCGCAAGATTTCGTCATCCGGCAAAGGCTTGATAACGACCGCATGTGTTGCGATCAAAACGTCGTGATTTGTTTTATCAATTCAGTATTTTTATCAAGAGTGCATTAATAAATGTATCATCACGCTAGTACAGTAAAACCTTGGATTGCAAGTAACTTGGTCTGCGAGTGTTTTGCAAGACGAGCAAAATTAACTAAATATTAATTTGATAAACGAGCGAGGTCTTGCAATATGAGTAGTGCGTGTATACGCTTTGTCTGCCGAGCGTCACGTGATCACAACGGATACACGAGTGCTTTGATATACGAGTGCTTTGATATACGAGTGCTTTGATATACGAGTGCTTTGATATACGAGTGCTTTGGATTACAAGCACGTTTCCGGAACGAATTATGCTCGCAATCCAAGGTTTTACTGTAATGTGTTTGCCAGTGAATCGTTTACACAGGAAAGAGTGTGTAACAAAATAGTTTTATACCGGTAGAGGGTATGCAACTGAGAGTCGTGTGTTCTTTATGCAGCTGGTGACTGGCATCTCCGTCGTGTCAACTGGTGCGGAGACGTGGGGGAGCCACTGTACAATCAGGTTTGCAATAGAAAAATGTTCGCCGATTGTGTAATGATCACACACAGCATGCCCTTGTGAGAACAATAGCAGTTTCTATACAGTGCCTTGGGATGCTGTCACATTCAGACGTGCTATATATAAATGTAACTCTTTTTTTAACTGTAGGTATTGTGTGATTTGAGCTGTGTGGTGAGGTTTGGGTGCATGATTGTGATGCGTGTAAATGTTTGGTTGCATTACTGAGCTATGCACAGCTGTTCGGATGCATGAATTGTACTGTGTGTAGTGGTGTGGGCAGCGGTATTGTAGCGGTTAGCGTGCTGCGCTACGAACCCGGTGACTCGAGTTCGATTCCCGCTCACGGCCAACACCAGTGACGAAATATCTGAATGGGTCCTGGGCCTCCCCTAGGTCGACTCAGCCTCAAATGGGTACCTGGTGCGATGTGTAAACATCAGCACTAGAGAGACAAAGGCGGCCGGGCGTGGTGTTGGCCACCCACCCCCTTCGTGTGCCATGCCCTCCTTCATAGGTGCTCGCTAACACTACTTGCCCCCTACTGTCTGTTAAGACTATATGGGGGACTTTTGTTGCGGTGGAGGTGTGCAGAATGCATTGTGTGTGGTGTACTCTGTGTTCTAGGATGCAACTCTACAGGAGCAGGGTGTTCAGGGTGGGGATGTCCTGCAGTTAACAGAAGGACCCCCACCTACCAAGGTAACGCTACTTTTGAAAAATTATACGCAAATCGCTCATTTGGGAATCTCCGTAGCATTCATTGCCTTAGACTGCGAAGACTTTGCAGGACATTCCTCAAAAAGGGTCGTGATACGTACTCGGTGAGGTTTTCTTGGTTAAACGAGCGTAACGAAGAAATTATTAATGTTGCGGGTGTATTCATCGTCTGCTCCACAGTGGTGGACATTAAAGATCCTGTGCCGTCGAAGAAGAGTCGGCCATTGTGTGCCGGGGGTCATGATTCCAATTCGTCACCTAAAAATGTACATGCAAATTATTTTGACTTAAAGCTTTCGTGACTGCAGCAATTCATATTCTTTGGCTCTTTCGGTAAAGTCACATAGGTTCAAAATTAATAAAAATAAACAAAAAACCACGACGTTTCGATCAAAACACACGCGATCATCTTCAGGTGGAAAAAGGGGGGAAAGGTCCCAAAGGCAAGCTGTTTTTAAAGGTTTACAATGGGCATAGCCCAAGTGTCAACTTGCAGTGCGCCCAACGGCGTGGGCGGGTCACAAGGGCCCTGGGGCCAGCACAAGTGGAGATGGTTACGTTGGGTGGGAAATTAACTACTTTTTTGTACTTGCAAGTAGTTTGCCCAACTTCAAGCGGAGATGGTTATGTTAATGAATCGAGAGAAGGGTAGGCACAGGAGCCCTGGAGAAATTAGTCATATTAAACTAACATCGGAAAGTGACAAGATGGAAACATCGCAGCCAGTTATGATTTGAACTGGTTGATAATGTCCTTCCAATGTTTGATCATTGTTTAGTATTGAATTAAGTGGTTTGTGTACATTGTTTTAGATATGATGCTCTATACCTTAATAATTGTAGTTTTGAAACTGAAATAAGTATATAATAAATGTTGTTTACAAAAATAACATTTTAACAAATGAAGTGGCATTAATATACATTTTAACAAATGAAGTGGCATTAATATACAATAAATGTTTGAAGTGTGCTATCATTTTGAATGGAAGTATCTGAGTAAACGGTCGATGTTTTTCATAAATCTCTCCGTGTACGCATTGGTCTTGACTTGCGCACGGCACGCGTGTGGTTGTTGGCAGGGCCTGCTAACTTTGTCCGTGTGGTTGTTGGCAGGGCCTGCTGACCTTGTCCTTGTGGTTGCTCAAGCCTGCGACTGGATTCTTAGCTGTGGAAAGAGGTGCCAGAGAGGGCCCTGATGCTGGTACACAGGATCAAACGCTTGCTGGCATCATACTGTTCTGATTATCTTGGATCTCACACTTGGCAACATTACACACGTAACATGGTAGGATCTTAGGACCTTATGCGACTAGAAATCCACGTTTCCCTTACTCTGTACCATAGCTGTCTGGCACAGGTATCGGTGAGTGATTGGATTTTTGGCTTGTATGTTGGTGTTTAACAAATAGCATAGCCAAATACTTTTCAGTTACCTGGTGTCAATGAGCCTTTATCTTTTATCATTAACATGCACAGCTGCCCCTTAAGCATGTCAAGAGTTACGCTCTGAAACATCCTATCCCTTCTCTGATGCAGCTTAACAAATGATACCAACTCCTTCCCTACAGGCAAGGATGGCACCAAAAGGCTGAGCCACATTGGAGACGTGCACATCTCTGGCACGGCATTCTTAGATGACCTCAGGGCCAAGGTATGCAATAGATAAGACTTTGAAAAATGAACTTGCAAATTGTATCTTTGCTCCTACGTCCAATTTACCAGTCACTAAAGTACTTAAATTTACCAAGGTGGTGGCAAGGCAGCATACACAGCAGGGTCACAAGGGCATTTTCTACAACGGGGACATTAATCTGCAGTTTGAGTCGTCACTTTATATTTTGACATTGGAGTCACATGTCGTACTTATGTTGAACTTCTTTCGCATCATACGTAGCCAACCGTGCTAATCGGAGGTGTGGGGGGAAGGACAACAAACATGGCATTTGTAAGGATAACTCTACTTCAGGGTGCGCTTAGCTTCTTGCGCAGTGCTATTGCTGAATGTGGAAACCCCGGAACTGTCCCCATCATCAACCCTTCAGCGAATCATCTTAACAGAGCGTGGCCTGCTGCAGGTCCTCTCCTTGGGAGCAGTGCAGCCAGAAGCGGCGGCGGCAGCGCTGGCGCTGTCCCCGCGGTGCGTGCGTGTGCGGCTCCTGGAGGAAGAGGGCTTGAAGCCCGGCAAGATCCTCCGCAACGGTCAACAGCAACTCAGGTGAGCCATGCCTCCTGAGGGAGAGCTGCGCTGTCGGTCGGCCTTCAGAAGGGGAAACTTTCGCCAAACTAGCGAAGCCAACGGCCGTTTGGTGTAACGCGTCGCGCAAATACAGTACGTGGCTTCTCAAATGGGCAAAATCGGTTCGTGTGCAGGCGCTGGATGGATTGTTGCATAACAAAGATTGCGAAGGGGTGTTGGCGGTTTGGGAAGGCCTTCATCGAGCAGTGGAATGAAAATGGCTTAACATAGCTGTTGATAATAATACATTTTGAGAATTAGTATGTTTAAATGCTTCCATCTTTGAGTTGCCACATTTGAGGTTCCCCTCTGTGTGCCTAGAAATCTGGGTCTGCGGGGAACATCCAAGCTGTGTGTTCAAATTCTCCCTCAAGAGGAAGTATTGGGGTGAGTGGCAGTACACACCATGCATATTACCGCTTTCCAATTTGCATTGCAGTTTTCATATTATGCATGTACAACATTTTGCATTCAAATCTAAGTATTTGGTCAAAAGCACTTAAAATGTAACCGTTGCACGGTTGCATTTCAACAGTTATTGCCAAAACCATGCTTTGTTTTCACATGCAAATCTCCGTGCTCGAGTTTTAAAATCTGCCATTGATTTTTCCCTGCTTCGTTTCGCAGGCCATTTGACCTGCTGCTGCAGCTGCAGTTGCGCATTCCGGGGGAGCGGCGGTACCGTCCACCTCGGGAGATGATCCTGGACACAACGCAGGGCTGCACAGTCAACTCCCTCCGCAACGCCGTCGCACAGACCTTGCAAATACCCGCTCAGCAACTGGAACTCGCCAAGCATTTCCCAGACACCTCCAAGTGGATCTGTATCTGGGAGACCAGCAAGGTGTGTTTTTGGTTGAGTTGGAAGGTCTGCTTGTAACTGAGAGCAGGCATGTTTTATAGATGGCAAAAAGTCAACACCGTTTGTCAATAATACTGTGGCTTTAAAAGGAATTAATATAAATATGCAGTAGGTGATGTTTCAGCACAACCCTTCATAGTGCGAAATGTCACTGATTGGAAATTAACAAAAATGTATTTCTTAGGACCATATTCCTTGACAATTGAGATGTTGTTATATTGTACTTGTACACCAATAATATAAAATAACACTTAATATCATGACAGAGGATATGCCAAATTTAACATGAACCATCGCTCAGACGTGCTATCAACAGGCATCACTTTAGCATGAAGGGAGGCATTTGGTGTTAACCCACGCACCTGGAGTGCAGCGGTGAAGAGATGTGATCTCCCTCACCTGGTATGCAGAAGGTTGTGGGTTCGAACCCGACCCTGATGCATGCCGTATGTTTGGAGTTTGCATGCTCTCCCTGCGGTCACTTGGATATTTATCCGGGTCCTCCGGCTTTTCCCTTAACATTTGGAAACATGCTTTTAGAGTTTAATTCTAGATTTGAAGCTTTCGTGACTGCAAGGATTCATACTCTTAGGTTTTTTCGGTAAAGTCACGTAGGTAAAAAATAAAATTAAAGTTAATAAAAGAAATAATGGAAATAAAATAATAAATCACGACGTTTCGGAGACAACACAAGTCTCCGTCATCAGGTGGGACCGTCACAGCTAAAATTACTGCATCAAGTGAGGCAGTAATTTTAGCTGTGACGGTCCCACCTGCATCAAGTGATGCAGTAATTTTAGCTGTGACGGTCCCACCTGCATCAAGTGATGCAGTAATTTTAGCTGTGACGGTCCCACCTGCATCAAGTGATGCAGTAATTTTAGCTGTGACGGTCACACCTGCATCAAGTGATGCAGTAATTTTAGCTGTGACGGTCACACCTGCATCAAGTGATGCAGTAATTTTAGCTGTGACGGTCCCACCTGCATCAAGTGATGCAGTAATTTTAGCTGTGACGGTCCCACCTGCATCAAGTGATGCAGTAATTTTAGCTGTGACGGTCACACCTGCATCAAGTGATGCAGTAATTTTAGCTGTGACGGTCACACCTGCATCAAGTGATGCAGTAATTTTAGCTGTGACGGTCACACCTGCATCAAGTGATGCAGTAATTTTAGCTGTGACGGTCACACCTGCATCAAGTGATGCAGTAATTTTAGCTGTGACGGTCACACCTGATGACGGAGACTTGTGTTGTCTCCGAAACGTCGTGATTTATTATTTTATTTTATTTCCATTATTACTTTTATTAACTTTTAATTTTATTTTTTACCTACGTGACTTTACCGAATAAACCTAAGAGTATGCTTTTAGAGTATTTGGCTGCTTGCGACTTCCACATGACGAGTCACTTTGCTGAGCTATCATTTGCGGCCAGGTTCCTTCTGAATATGACTTGTATAGCTCATTGGGCCTTAGTGAAATGACAAGTTTAGTTTTACTTAAGCTTCGAGTTTGCTCTGCAAGGTTCCTCTTGTGTTGCCCGCAGGGGGGGAAGGGCAAACGACGGCAGAACAGAGAGAACCTGCGGCAATCTCCCTTCTTCTTGCACGACGGAGACACCATTGGGGTCAAGGTGGGTTTCCATTCTGATGCATTCAACTGTTGTAATAGCATTCAATATGGATATTTAATTCACATTCAATACAAATAAATGTAAGTTATTATATTCGATGAATGTGACCTTTGTACTCATTAAGTATATAGTTATTATTCTGCCTAACAATCGATGTGTTGAGTAGCGTACAAATGTCATCACTCGATTAAGCATATCGGTTAAATGTGTGGCATTAGTATTTAACCAAGGGGGGGAAGCCTTGTAGAGATGTGGTGACATTTAGTTGTGATTTAAAGCTTTCATGACTGCAGGGATTCGTCTTCTTGGTTCTTTCGGTAAAGTCACGTAGAAGGGAAATAATAAAATAATAAAAATGAAACATGATAAAACAATTCTCACGACGTTTCGGCCACAACGCAAGCAGCCGTCCTCAGGTGAAGACCAGACTGGTTTATTATTTTATTTTTATTATTTTATTACTTCCCTTCTACGTGACTTTACCGAAAGAACCAAGAAGACATTTAATTGGTCGGCTTTTCTCCTGGTGGGGAGCTGTCCACAGACACCTCTTGGCCATAATTGTGCATTTTTGGTGGCGCTACGTTGCCAGTGGTGCACAAGCAGAGTGGTGGTAGAGAAGGGCCGTTGCCCGAATTATCACCTCGTGTATATTTACGTCAGGCAGTGTTGTTGACGAGTGTTTTCGTTTTTGTTAAATTGACAAGGTAGTGCACATTTTTAAACAAAATGTGAATAATTTTCTTATCCATTAACCACCTAGGCTGCGCTTAATATCCTTGAGTGTGGTGTACCTGGGTCAGATGAACGGTTTTGTGGATAAAAATTTCATTGCCTTTCAGTGTGAAAATGGTAAATTTCAAGCATTTATCGTGCAGTGAAAATACGAATGCATAATGTTGCGTGATAATTGAAACTTAAAACGTTGGTTTCGTAGCCAATACCAAGATCCACATTTGTTTTTGTGGCCAAACCTGAAACTAGTTATGGTTCGTGATGAATTGGTTTTACATACGTTTGGTTGAACGAAGTTACTGAGCCGGTGCTTCTTCCGGCTTCACCTTGACCTGGATGGCATTGTGTACCTTTTGCCGAGGTTTTAACTAAAGATGTTCTTTGCTTCTGCGCTGCTTTGCCGACGCCCAGGACTTGAGTGTGGACAGTTCCTCAGATTTCTCGACTGCCGAGGATGACGAACAAAATCTGCGTCTACAGACGGAGAAAAAACAGAAAGAGTATGCAAAGCACCCTCCGCATTTTACACAAAATAATCCTTATTCTTGTGGAGAATATAGGAAACTAAATAGATAAGCAGATAGTCTTTCATATAGACTCTGAGAGTGCTTATTTGCTTATAGTACTGCTGAAATAATGCAAACTCTTGACTGGTTGACATACAGTGTGTTATCAGCAGTCGGGCTTGAATCAATGCTTGTGAATTGTCAGGCGTTATAGGCAAGTATACATCACAGAAATAATAATTGTGGAGAATATAAATATAAAATTAGATTAGCAGACAATACGCCTCCCATATATCTCTTGCCACGTAAGTATGTTAGATCAACATTGGTAGGTGTTTACATATCTCTTGGAATACATCGCCTGTTTTAAAACATTGAGAGGGAGCATCTCGTTTACAAAGGTGTCCAGGGTGCTACAAACTCAGAGGGAATATTGTTAAACGCAGTAGTTTAGTTTAACACGTATGCTATCATGACCAATATCCATAATAGAGGTTTTTTGGATTATATTGCTTAAATATAAACGTGTCGTTAAACCCGCCAACACCCGACAGCCAATTAGTAAGGATTGTCATGTAAACAGAACATGCAAATTCGTTACTAGTACAGTACACCGGTGTGTTTGAGAGCAAATCTACAACATTTACAATCCGAGTACGACGTTTCTCCAGTAATTACAACTGGCATCAGGCGGACAGATTTGCAGTAGTTTAAACGGTTCCAAGACATATTCTTGGTTCTTTCGGTAAAGTCACCTAGAAGGAAAATAATAAAATGATAAAAATATCAAACAATATTTTTATATTTATTATTTCCCTTCTATGTGACTTTACCGAAAGAACCAAGAATATTAAACCCTGCAGTCACGAAAGCTTTAAATCAAATGTTCTAAAACATGTTTTGTTGTTTAATGTATTTGTTGTACTTGCGAATTAGCGGCAAGTCACAGAAAGCGGCTGGTGATGGCGCTGCAACCGTTCGTCCCCGCCGAGCTGAAGTCGCCCTGTCCATCAGTGTGGCTGACTACAGGTGACAGCCGCCCAGTCTCGCCCAGTGCTCCAAGTTGAGCCAAAGGTAAACTCCATCGATCACCACCTCGCATCACCGAACAAGCTCAAGGCTCATAGCTTCTACCACTCGTATCCACTTCCTTCCTTTTTAAATTCTTTATATTAAGTTCACTTGCTTGCTTGCGCGCTTACGACCGTGCAAATCTTTCGGTCGTTTTTTAACCCACTTCCCGTGATCCAATCGAGCTGACATTTTGCACACAGACTCGTTGTGCGTGACAATTTATTTTCGTGAAAACATTTTTCCAAAATTTTACACTTTTTAGGAAAAAATAAATTATATTTAATTACCAATTGCTTAATGGTGGCAGGCAATCATCTGACTCATAGGTGGCAGCCATCTCAAGCCAGAGGACGAGAGGACTCTAGCCGCCACGCATATAAAGGATTTATAGTGAAAAACTTTGTTTTTACGGGTTAATTTTTCCCTGACAAGTTCCCCACAAGTGTTTTTCTGTTTACATGTCTTAAACCACCACAGCCTTTACACAACTGTGTGTAATGCAGTTTAGTCCTGGCCATTCATCTCATGTGACGGTGCCTCTTTGTCCCACTTTGCTTTGCATGGTCTCAACGTGGTCTTGGATGTAACTGGCTTGTGGCATCGTGTGTCCTGAGCACTACTAACTTTTCTGTCATTTTGCTTGGTCTGTCACGCAAAGTCTGCTATACAACCTTATGTTGGTATAATTAATGGTCTTACTGTAGATAATGTATTGTAATACTTTTTAATGCATTTACCAGTATATGAAAACAATCTTAATTTTGGAGCTTTCGTGACTGCAGGAATTATTCTTTGGTTCTTTCGGTAAAGTCACGTATAAAGATAAAATAATAATTAAATAATAGCATACGACGTTTCGATTGCAACACAAGCAATCATCATCAGGTATAAATGAAATAGCAACAAAAAAATCTAACCAGAAAACTATAGACAGACATATAAGCAGACAGATATCACCAAGATACACAGAGCGAGTAATGAAAACACTTATATGGGTTGTTATTTAATTGCAGTTGTTTAGCATTGGCCCAAAATTCCAATTGGCCAGTAACAAACACTATTGAAGTAATAATGGATGCTATGTAAGACGTTTAATGAATTCTTGAAATAATAATCACGTTTGTAAATTTCAGATTCGTAGGATTCGGTGCGCGAGGGATAGGCTGTTACTTAGAATTTCTTGATATTCTAAGAGCCAAACTAAGAAATGTAAGATTCTAAAGATTGAGTAAGACATCTACAGATAATCATAACAAATGGTGCACATTGATGATTCTTAGAATTCAATAAACATGTTTTCCAAGACCCCAAATTAATCGAAGCATGCAATGTTTAGAAATTCTCATGTTTTCATGGACACGCCAAAAAATGCATTGCCAAACCTGAGGCTTATTTAGGCTTCTTAGGGCTCATTGGGAACTCTGAGCACTTGACCGCACGAAATAAAAATACAGGATTCATTGGGTTCAACGGAATGTTCAAGACGGTACCATCTAAAATGAGATAACGTCGAGAGAATTGCCCCAACAGCCAGGAGAGTTTCGTGCGGCTTGCGAAGCCATCTCATTAAATCGCAATCCGCCACTGTTGTGATGCACACTTCAGTGTGTTTATCATTTGCAGTGTGCATGGATCCTCCTCGGAACTGGAAGAAATCATGGAAGGAGAGACGATGAGTTTGATGGATGAAGAAAATACCAGCAATAATGTTACTGTTAAAAGTTCACCAAGATGCCATTTGTACTTTTAACTTTACCCTCGCAGGTAAACACTCCTGCCTACATTTTATTTTCATTTAACGCATACAAATTAAAGTCGGCTAAAAACGAAATGCCGTTTCAAAAATCTATGTTTTAATTGTCCTCGTACACTGTAATTGCAATTAAAATGTACTTTTTTTCAGATTAGGTTTAACAATCTATTTTCTTCTTGACGGTTTTACTTGTAACTCCGTAAAATACTGTAAATGTAAATACACTCGCAGAGAAATACGTGTACAGTCTCAATTAAATCTACGTTCAGACAAAAAAAACCGCGTGGGAGAGTATCTTTTGTACTCTGTTGGACCAGGCGGTGTGGTCTACGTCCCTGGTTTTGCATCTCCTAGAGATTCACGGGTGGGTGATGAATTACACTGGTCAACAAAAAAAAAACATTTTTTTCTGGCCTGGACGTTTGCAGCTGTTTTAGACTAATTTCAGGGTGCTGATTCCCAATCTGATCTCAGATTTGCTCTATCACATAATTTTTATGCTATCGGCATACCCCATTTTCATTGATTTTACTCGAAATTAACTCTGTCACTTATGATTGTAAGTTGTTGCGAGTCAGTGACTGCTTTAGTGTTAAAATATGGTGCTGTATTTTTAGGATAGTGTGTTTATAATATCATTTTATGTAGATATCCACATTTATTTAATATTTTTCTTCTGCAGTTTTTATTGAAAATGCAATATTTGATATCTCAAAAACCTGATGTGATAGACAAAAACTGATGCCAGATTTGGAATCGGCACCCCAAAATTACCTTACAAACCGTTGGAATACCTTATGCCAGAAAAAGTGTGACCAGTGTTATCGCAAATGCCCGATGAGTCCCACCCAACAACTTCTCCACCTGGCGGCAGAACGACAGACGGACTTGGGCTTATCCTGTCGGACAAGGTGGTGTGCCTGTGTCCCCTGTGGCGTGGGCAGCTTCTCTATGCCCTCCCTCAGGCGAGTGACGTCTTGATCCTGCTGGGGTCAATGGTGTCAACCACTGAGGTGGCTCCTTGGTCCAGGCTGTTGAGCGGCGGTGGTGGTTCACCAGCCCAGGGGTTTTCCGTCCCTGTCCAGGGCCTTTTGATGAAGCCGCGCAGGCAGTCGACATACCGGGTGGGTGGTGGCCATTGAGCCAGCTTTGTGTGCTGCTGCTCTGAGATGAGCGTGGATCCGGTATCCTGCTCCGGTGCCTGCGATTTACTCAACACCCCATGGAGGCGTTCACGGTAGGGTGCTTCACTGCGTCCATGAGTGTCCACCTGTCGGCAATTTCAGCCTTCCACGACCCATTCCGGGGGTCTTCTACGGAGGGATGGCCCTGGATCGCCCCAAGGTGTGCGCTGTCGGTCGTGACCTGGGATCACGTTTGGTCCTCCACTGCCTCGTGTGGCCTCCATTGGAGACTTTGCCCACTGTGTGTACGTGCGCTGGCTCACGCTCGAGGTCACCATCCTGTTCTGGCTGTCACGTCAACCAGGTGGGTTGGTGAGCTGCAAGTTCTCCTCGTTGGCAAACCTCTTACCAGAACGAGGTGGTGTTGTGGCTCTCTCCTCGGGATGAGAGAGAGCGACCCGGAGATGGATTTTAAGGGGGGGGGGGTGGGGGAGTAGGCGGAGGCCTAGTGTGAGTGCAGGCATGCTGAAGCCTCTACAAAGTTGAACCCTGGCAGGAACCAATGACACAAGATACTGCCTTGTGCAAGAATAAAAATCAACTTTTCAGGGGCTCGTGCTTATTTTTCACAATTCCACAATCCGGCAGGGTCGCTCTTTCTCCGCTAGGGGGCGGGTTTCCACCACCTCGGGGGCACGCTGCTCACCAGTCAGCTGAATAAAAACAAGTATTCTCCAAATAACCAAGCCCACTCTTTTTGTCGACTGTCGCACACCTGTCAACCCATACGCTTTACACGTGTTCTGCTTGTACAGGGAAATTGCGTTTCAGCTCCATATGGCGTACAGCCGATTTCAATACGGGCAAAGCAAAAATAAAGTTTCTCCCTTGTGATGGGACTTTGTAGGATCAACGTTGTGATTTATAAGGGCAGGGGGTGACCAATAAGGTCTGAATTTGTCTGTGATAGGGTAGGGCACTGATACGGGCTTGACAGGTATGATATCGCCATGTTTAGTGTTGGTGCACGAAAATCAAGACCACTGCTCGCCATCCCACTGAGATTACTTACACACAGGTGGCAATATTGCGTTTGGCAGTCGTGCACAAGCACAGTTAATACAAAGGGAAAAAAACTCGTACACAATAGGCAACGTTTTGGGCAATAGGGATTAACAGCACTTTTTTTTTACTTTGAGACAGTGATATATTATCGGGGCATTTGCTTCTGATGCCATTCGTGTAATTTGTGCGATGTAAGCCGTTGTTTCGTGTACGTGTCTCATCGCCGAAACTTGGCGCTTATCTTCCCCAAGCACATTCGAAATGTCTCCTGCACGGTATCCATGCTGCAACCTGCGAAAGGCTTTTGGTGGGTGGAGGGGGGGGCACGGGAATTGTCTGGGGGGGTGGCCACAGCTGCGGGTTGCCAGATTCATCGTTCAGTGTGTGAGCCGCTCCACCACTGTTCCACCTCCCTGGTGTAATTGACATTAATGTCACCTTTTGTTTTTGTGAGTGCATTGCAGCAGTGACAACAAAACATTCGAACGTTTTTTTAAATATGTTTTTTTTATTTCCTGCTTATTTAAGCAAAGCACGGGTTTACATGGAGTAGAGCTCATGGCACTATTTAAGAACAGCTTTCATTTACACATTTTGTACAGTTAAAGTTTGCTATTTTTATTATAAAGTACAAAATATAAACTATATGATATATAATATGAAGCCTTAAGATCATAAATATAAATCAATTTTAAGTGTCATGATTTTTAATGTAAAGGAGATATATACTGTTAGCAGTTTGCTAATAACACTGATTAATCCAGTGAGTACATGACACGAGTTGACGCGTCAGGAGCATAGCCAAAAAAACGGGTAAAAAAATTCTCAACACGCGTCCGCTTGGCTTGGGGCAGAACGGGGTGTTAAACACCACACAGAGTCCCTTTGATAAGAGCTTTTTGGGTGAGATCGCGTAAATATGTGTGTCGTTAAAACCCGCCATCACCCGACAGCCAACTGATGAAGCTAGTTACTGGCGAAACGTCGTACTCTGTTTGTAAATGTTGTGGCTTGGCTCTCCAACACACCGGTGTGCTGCACTAGTGACGAATTGGCACATTCTGTTTACGTGACAACCCTTACTAGTTGGCTGTGTCGTGTGGTGGCGGGTTTTAACGACACAACTTTTTACATTGACGCGATCGAACCCAAAAACCTCTAGTGGATCATATTGGTCGCGAAAGCCTCCTACGTGTTAAACAGAGAGTCCCTTTGCTTCCCCCAAACACAACACACTTTGCTTCTGCAATGGAGACCTCTGCATACATTCGTGCGCACAGGTGGCAGCAGCCGCGAGCCTCTGTGGCTATGCCCCTGGGCGAGATATTTTATCAGAGGCAGCGAGTCCGGGGAGAGTTACACGGTCACCACGTCCACAACGCCATTAAACCAAGTACATTTTTTTTTTTAAACCTAAACGTTAAATTAATATCACTGGCTCATGGGCATCTCTGCATCATCGTTTATTTCTCTCCACCCTTTTAAGTTGCTTCGTTATTTTATTATTGAGAGCGCTAATGAAACACTTCAAATTACATTTAGACAATTTTAAGATCAATTGTAAAAAGGGAGCCAGATTTTGTGCACAACATTCACATTGTTCGTCCACCCTCTTGCCCCCCTGCTGCAAATGAGATTGGTATTTGCGATTTATTCTTGAAAGGAACGACATCACGCATGCTTGTCATCGTGTCAAATCCATTGTCGTAACCTTCTGAAAACATTCTCCACGCATTTCATTGTTACCACGCTTGTGCAAAGGTTACACTCTACAAGCGCGGAATTTGTTACGAGGTTGTATTTGATATTCGAATCCTCTACGGTTGCTGAGTAATGTCATGTGTTCATGCGTTTTATATATAGGATGGATATAATGTGGCGTGTTTATATTAGCCACGAACACTGAACAACACTCTTAGCGTCGGAGGGACACAGCCGCTGTGTATTGGACAAAAGCAGTCGGTGTTTTCGGTGTAAGGTTAGCGGTGTTCACGCAGACTACCCACCCGTTTGCTTCGAGGTGCAGGCATCCTGTCGGTAACAAAACACCGCAGCATTACTTCTTGGTCAACCCACCCCTGTGCGTCTCGCACAGCATCGACAAACGTGCAGACTGCCAATTTGGTGCATCGCTTCGTACAGAAACGACGCGAAACCTCCGGCAGATCATGACATTTTGATTGGGATGGGGTTTCAGATGTGAAATTGCATTTCAACAAGGACAATTTCAGATCCCTTTGCGAGGTAATTTGCATTATGTGCTTGTTACATAACGTCAACGAACTGACATTTGAACTCCTTCCTGCCTTTTGCGCGACCAAAAGCGACCTCGCCCGATGCGAGGTGACGCCACCACGTGGTGGCGAACGGGGGTGGGGGGACGTGACGTCACAGGGAGTGGCACCACTCCTTGTGACGTCACGCCTTCGGATTCCATGCGAAAACAAAACGCGTTTGAATAATCGGGAATTGGGAACGCGTCCCTCGTGGTTACGAACTGCGGATTGTTTCCCAGGTAACCATCGTGATACGCTCATGTTCATGCCATATTACATCCGAAATGTTTACGTTTTACTTTTTTTTTTCAGCGATAACAAAAACGTGTACGTAGAATATAAGTAAATTATTAATGAGACCGCATTTTATGAATCGTAAAATAAAACTAAAATATTTACAACAAATAATCGTCGGTTCTGTCCCGCCCAGTGTGTTCACCTCGCTCACCTCCCTTATCCATTATTCACACAAGGTAACAAAAATATCCGTTTGAATTTTAGAAAAAAGGTGCCCAAATAACCTGCAATGGGCTGAACAAGAAAATCTAAACCTATGGTAACCTACTATGCCCTCTGCTTTGCGAAAGCCTGTGCCACGTGTACAACACGGAGGTGCATGTTATTTTCAGAATAATATTCGGACTGGTTATGGATTGACATGACTCCTGCGTTGTTTAGCTCTCACCTGGGCTGACTTCTCAATGGGGTGACCTAAGGTGACTGAATACGTCCACCTAAAACCAGTACGATTTTTAATTTCAAAGCAAAGCAAAAAAAAAGTTTGCACTTTGGCTATGAACAGATTATACACAATTTATGAGAAGCTTTCAGTGTTACAGGAAAGCGTAATAAATATATTTTGAAGAGATAAAAAATACTTCTACCTTTTTTACTAACATGCACACATTTCAAATGTCTAGAAGTTAAAATCACAAACAAATACATGATCATAAAGCTAAATAAACTACAGTTTTGTACAAAAAAAATTATTCGGAATAACAACGACAACTCAAATGGAATGCCGGCAAAAAATATAACTTTCAAAATGCAGGTTTTCGAGAATGCAACGAGCATTCCCTATCAATTTATGTTTCGTCGACTCGTGAAAATGGTTTCCCTTTGACAGTTGCATTGGTCACGGAGTATGGTTTAATCTCATATCGTTATAATGCAAGTGCTTAATTTATCAAACATCCGTGATTTGGTGTGTGGCTGCTTAGTCCAACCATGGTGAGGCTGTGTGATCTGGAATTGTCTTTTCCCGTAAAAAAAATTTTTGATAAGAGCCACATCACGTGGTGCAGTGCTTTATCAACATTATCTTTAAATTTTTTGCAGGTTACTGCATGACAGGCTGACCCTTTTACACATAAATCATTAAATACACAAGATAATTGAATAACAAACAACCGTACTGTTGAAGCTCTTGACATTAATTTGGCAAAGTGCTGACCGTTTTATATATTTCTACCTTGCACATATTTCATTTGCTGTATTTCCAAGCGTGCCAAAAGCGGATTACAATTTTAGTGTCTCATTAATGAGCAGCAGCAGCAGCAGCCGAGCTAGCTGCTGCTTCGTGATGCAGCAAGATGTAGGGAAATCTCAAACAAGTGCCTCGAGTAAAAGCTTTCGTTTAGTTCAGGTCATTGCTTTTTTTTGTGTCTGCACAAACGTTTGTGAAAGCCTGTGCCACGTGTACAACACGGAGGTACATGTTATTTCTGAATAATATTCGGACTAGTTATGGATTGACATAACCAATTAAGCAAACCGCCTAATCCCAGCATTTTAATACATGTTTTGGCAGTGTGGTCCTGTTTGTGAGTGGCACCAATCGGCAGTCTAGTGACGAATCGAGCCAAGTGGGCTGGTGTCACGAGGGACTCTTCACGGGGTCGGCGCTGGCTTCGTGGACACGTTCTGTGACCCGAGCATGACCTTTGTGACAAAGTTGACGATCGCGCCGGCTGGCTGCTCTGGCTCCAACTCGGCAAAGAGATGGCAAAGGTTGTCCGTCGTGCTCGCCTGTTTCTTTGCCACAAATCCGAAGATGCTGAAAATAATTGGGGGGGGGAACATAAACACGTTACTCGGATTACATTTTACAAAGGATAATAATTAAGAGCAGTTATTAATTCAAATAATTGTATAGTCTGTCCACTTCATGTTGTCATGTGGCCTTGTTCAGAGTTTGAAGTTGGCACAATCGTATTGATGATGAGCACTCAAGTGTGTGAATGTGGCTGTAATATTGATGCACAGGACTTAATGCTGAAACATTAATTTTAACAGAACACAAGTTGAAGTAAAGCATTTGAACAACTAACAACACATGCATGAAAAGCCAAACCAAAATTAAAAACAAACCGCTGAAATAAGCAGTAACATCCAGCACACATTGATAATGGATGCTGTCACATTTGTCAATCTACTGTAGGCCGTTAAATCAGGATGCCCTTTAGGTGAACAATCTTGGAAGGCGTTCGCGCAATTTTACGTACTTTGCAGAGTTGCTTCCATTGTTCTGCCACCTAGAGGCGAGTGAGAAAAACGTCGATATAATTATTTGGCAAATAAACACCGAGTCCAAACGAAGTGCCATGTGGAGAGACATGTTTAGTTTTGTTTTAAATACGTTTAATTTTGCTCGTATTCAAAGATTGAAAACACAGCTGCATGAGTTCCTATTAACAAGAACAAAATGTTTTTGTACCAAAAATAAACGGTCACTCGTGCGACCGAGCTTTTAGCGCTAACCTGCCGGCTAACACCGATAACGTAGAGGCTTCGGCCGTCTCTACATTAAATGGATAATGCTCAACAACAACAGCATCACTTCGTACCAATACTGTGGTTCAAGTGAATACATAAAGCAGTTGTTTTTCTCTTAATGATAATTTCCTATTTGATTTATGTTAAACCACTAGAGGAAACACACAAGCTGAAATGCAGTCTAGATATATTCACACCTGTATTACAAGCAAACAACGAGCGAACGTACTTTCTTTCTTGAGGGTCCAGGTCACAGAAGGTCACTGTGATGGATGGGTAGTGCCTCCTGAAAAAGAGCCTGCAGGAACACAAAGCAACACGCATTAGCCGCTGCTAATCACCAGTGATAAACACAACAATGCAGCATCGCCGATTTCCTGCAACAAAGTTAAGTAACGTGGGCCACTTCATACCGCCCTGCGAGATAAAACCCAGCTGATTGTAATCATGCTAAGTATGAGGAACCTCTCAACGGATGCGGTATACTCGGCAGAGCTTGTGCTGCGTTTCGTCAGATTGCGTGCTGTGTCCTGTAATCTATAATTACTTTTTTACCATGTTTATCCAGGAAGTGAGTCTCCGGACTTTTTCAAGAGCCAAGTTTTCGCAATAGGTGGCAATGTTGCTTTGTGTAATCGCAATGTGAAATTTTCAGGTAATTTGCCAGCATTTGACTCTTTAGCCAATTCCAGTTACATTGTATGGTGGGGGGGGGGGTGTGGGGGGGTTAGCTATGGGTTAAAACCAGAGGACATGGACAGAAACCAATGCAGAACAGGGGAAGGACTAAACAAACTTCACGCAAAAAGGCACCCGAGTGAGAAATCGAACCCAGGTCCCTTCTTGCCATGAGACGGCTACCACCGGCACTACCTCGCTGCTCCGAGCTTAGGACCCGCAATGGTTTTGTCCGCATTCATGTTTTTCGACCAAACGCTCGGGAAATAGCCGCTTACTTGCGCTGATTGTCGGTCAGGGTGATTCCCTGCGCCGACACCTTGAAGTGCACCGCGGTGGCGGCCGGTGTAGCGGCGCTGGCCTCCAGCACCTCCCCGACGGCCTTGGCGATGGCCTGCGGCCCCGTCAGAGACTCCATTTCCACCGAGCCCAAGAACAGCACGTTGCATGCTGGAGGAAGAAGAGGGGGGGGGGGAGAGGAATGCATGCTAAGAGCTCATTCTCTTGAGACAGATTGCAAATTATTATACGTTTTAGTAAATGCCCTCCCTCTAGAAGGAGCTATGGCACAGTGGTTAGCGCACTGTTAACCCGGCATCTTGAGGTCATTATCTGGACACTGTGACATCCACGATGAGACATATCTGGAGCAGTCGTGGTCCCTCCCCCACACCGACCCAGCGTAGTGAAGTATAGTCAAACAATTCTCACGACCAACGTGGCATGTGGAAGCCTTCACCCAGAAGTGAATTGACAAAAGGGCTGAACATTCCTTTATGCTCTATAATTCACAACGCCTGCTAGACGATAAAAAAAAGTTTGTGTTGTATTTTAAAACCAACATTTATATATGTGTGTGTGTGAGACTGCTCCTCCAATGCAGTTGCGTGCTTTCTGTGAAAGCGTGGCCTTGTAGTTGGCTACACGGCGGAGCGGCCACCTACCGGCTCCTTGCTTCAGTAATTCTGATGCCGAATTCGCCGTGTTGGCTTCACTGCTGTCCGTTTCGGAGCACTCCATCGGATCTAAAACAGGAGGAAAGCATCGGGTAAATGACGACCCAGCGATTCGGTGCCGCTGCTGTTGAAGAGAAAATCTTGCCATCAGTACTTGGAGCGCACAAGATGGGAGGAACATTCAAAAGCAAAACACTTTTACTCCGAGTTAACAATTATAAAGTTCTGACTGAGGGTAATTTCACAAGTGGTCCTTCAGTTTTAAAAATCCTGGAAATCATTACTTGAATAGTTTTCAAAAAGAAACCGTGCTTTAAATGTTAAGCTGCACAGCTGCCTGTGGTTTATCGTCTGTAAGTAATTGCACCCCGAGAGGAGTCATAATGTTGTTCTGACAAGGACAGATTGGTGTGGTTGTCACCTTTATCGGGGATAATGAGCTGACAGGGCAGCGCCAGTGGGGTGATGGAGTGCTGGTAGACCAGAGCGGACAGACTCCCTGTGCACAAACACAAACGGCGCACTCAGCACAAGCAGCCACGTGGACGTTGCAGCGTTGCGGTAAGCAGCTCCGCGCTGGGTCTGCACCACGGTGTGACGTGTGTGTGTTTATATAAACGTATGCATGTTGAACTTATTTCACACACCATACGTAACCAGCCATGCTCATCGGAGGTGTCGAGGAAGGACAACAAACTAAACACAGAAATGAGTTCTAAAGAAATGAGTTCTCACACTAGATTTACAAGTGATGGGTGCGGTGGGCGAGCGGTTTCTCTGGTGGCCTCACCGAAGAAGGGCTCGTTGGGGCATCCCTTTAACCTCACGCCCTTGGGAGTCGATTCAATCAAATAGTGCCGCACCAATTCGTTGGCCAGGTCTCCTACGAAGGAAATTCGAAATGCAATGATTACACGTGACACGAAACGTTGAGAACACGGCATGCAAAACACAACTCGGTATCAAAAACTAAATGATGATGTCCAAAAACAAATGTAAGAATTTATATAACCGCAACAACTGCAAAATCTACTCTAGGAGAGCGATAAATAAATGTATAATTTACCTTTTTTGGTTTGCTGGAGGACGCTCGGGGGGGGCATTGCCACCTTGACGGCCAAACCGTAGGCCCCGCGGAAAGAGTGGCTGTCCCTGATGATGAACGAGCCTGGCTCGGAGTCCTTGAGCACGGCAATCGCTGCAACAAGAGGAGCGTCGCGTGAGCAAACCTCATCCCGCCGCAATTATGACAAACGCGTTCCTTCGGAGTGGGCAGGTAGGAACTTGGTTGGACAGCGCATTTGTGCACGACAGACAAATATGCACGACAGACAGACAAGTAATCCCTGGTGGGCAGTGTGGAACCTGTTGTTCCTACCTGTATAATGACAATTTCTACTTGCCACGCATCGCACAGTATTCACTCGCTCTCAGAGACAGAAAATGACTGAGGCGTGAGGAACCACAGAGAGACACGCCTTGAGCCCGCACTGACATTTGCCAACGTTTTATATACGAAGGTGTTTATTGGCCAATTAATGAGTGTTTACGTTTGTGAGGAAACCGGAGCACTCTGAGGAGAGCGGTGGTGTTGTGAGGAGACTGCGGTGGTGGTGGTGAGGAGACGGTGGTGGTGGTGAGGAGACGGTGGTGGTGATGAGGAGACTGTGGTGGTGGTAGTGGTGGTGAGGAGACGGTGGTGGTGGTGGTGGTGGTGGTGAGGAGACGGTGGTGGTGATGAGGAGACTGTGGTGGTGGTGAGGAGACTGTGGTGGTGGTGGTGAGGAGACTGTGGTGGTGGCGAGGAGACTGTGGTGGTAGTGGTGGTGAGGAGACGGTGGTGGTGGTGGTGAGGAGACTGTGGTGGTGGTGGTGAGGAGACTGGTGGTGGTCTGCCTAATCTACGAGCGTCACGTCCTGCTCTGTACTGTCGATGGTGATGTAACTGGACGTACCTTGGTCTCTTGAAATGTCCTTTTTGTACCAGTACTTTGTGGTGTCTTGGACAAACTTCACATATGCTCGAGTTTCGGCACTTACATCTGAAATTGAAAGGGGTGAAATTGAATGTGTTAAGAAGAGAAATATACATGTTACAGTATATACTGGTGGGAAAAGTACTCTTAAGGTCATATAATAATGATAACCATAACATATACGAATGATTGCCCTAAAATGTATGCACTCGCAATTGCTCAGGAATTTCCCTCGTTCATCGTGGCCTTGAGCAAACGGCACACAAACGCCACGCAACTGCGGGCTACCAATAAAACCACGACAGCATCACCTCAATTGAGCTCTCGTGGTCCCCCCCCCCCCCCAGCTACACCGTAGTTGACCAGGAACACATTTTACACGCGCGACATTACGCACCGCTGGGGAGCGAGGTGACGCTGGACTGCCTCGAGAAGTTGGGGTGCAGGGTCCCGGGAAGCGTGGAGGACGGCGAGAAGCAGCTCATGGTGGGCATTCCACTAGACAGCGGCGACGGCGATTCCCGATTCACCAGCGAGTAGTGCGGCGAGCTCACCACCCAGTCCCCCCCCGGGGGGTACCTCTTCTCGGGCAGCGCGGGCTGCTGCTGCTGCTGCAGCTGCTGCTGCTGCAGGACTCCCTCCACGCTGCCCTGCTGAACCGGGTGATTGGACGATTCCTGCTGTTGGCCATTGCCACCGAGGACGGCGGAATTCGTGGGAGGTGTCCAGAGGTGTTGAACGGGAGACCCGCGGTACTGCCAATTCTGCTGCGGGTGACCGAAGGCTTCCACGCCGTGGTGAACCTGTCCGTCTGCGTTTGATGTCGGAGAGCCGTGGTGCTGCAGGAGGAAGCCACCGGGGTTGGGCGCCGAGCCGGGGGCCTGGGCTTGGGGGCCCTTGCCGAAGGTCCTCGGCTGGGTGCTCACGGCGAGGCCTTGGGGGCTCGTGAGGCCTGCGGCAGGCGAGGACACGTTGCCGGGAGAGTTGTAAGATTGGGAGTTGTGCGCTTGGGCCCCGACGCTGTTGGATTTCTGCAGAGGCGCCTCGCTGCCATTTCTCAAGTGCGGCCGGCCTCCTGCGCCCCTCCCCAGCCTGGACCCTAAAAAATAAAAAATAAACTAGCAAACACACGTCACTTACGTACATACGTTGCATGTTGAACTTCTTTCGCGCCGTACATAACCAACCGTGCTCATCGGAGGTCAAGCCAGGAAGGGTAAAGGCTCTTTTTTTTTATATATATATTTGTCACCTTAATACAATAATGGCAAAAAGGGTCCATAGATTCGTCAAGGCTTTAATGTGCCGGGGAAACACTATTATGAAATAACAATTTTAAGCAGAGTGGTTTTAACTAACACCATTGGAACCTCATCTGCCAGTAAAAAATATAATAATAGTTGTTTTACCCTTCTATCTGGCAACAAAACTGACACTTTTTTACAAGGAGTCATGTTTGCATAGACCACAATACCTGCAGCCATAATGCAAACAAAAAACATAACTCTGGTTTGAACTAAATCGGCGGAGCGCAGACCGTGGCGCTATGAGCTTGTATCCACTGCGAGAAAGTTCGAAGCCCCAGAAGCGTTCCGGCCAAGCGAGCTCAAGAAGAAAGTCCGCCAGTAATACCGCCCTCACATTCGCGCTCTCGCCATCGTGCGGCAGATCAATTCTCTCTTCAAACCGCTGCCATTGTTCACACCTGGCCCCGGAAATCTGCTATCCATGAGGGGCGGGGGTTGGGTGGTGGGGGGGGGTTTCTGCCTCGCTTTGATTCCTAGAAATGCCACAGACTGCTGCACAACAGTAGAGGACGGTGCTTGACTGGTGCGTGGGAAGCCTCCGGGCAACGACACGCAGGAGCCGAGAGATCAGCCGTCTCTCAAGAATAACAGTCTGCGGGGAAGGTTATGACACAGCCACAAGCCACGGCTCCAGGAGCGGAATTAAATAATTTCTTCCAGATTTGATAACAGTCATGAGGCAATGTAACGCCATCCTTCAAAGTCGTTTTACAAAATAGTCCTTCACATCGCTTGCCAAACTGATTTGCTGCGTGGGAGAAGAATGGATGTTATTTGGCGTGATCTTGTCAACACATACCAAAGTGGCGTGGTCATATGGCCCGACTCCACTCTCTGTCTGGCCAACACGTTCAAAATAATTGCTAACACCCTGGGCGAAATGGTGATAGCATAATGTGCGTGACAAAAGTGCTTCCAGTCTTGCCCTGCACCTTCTACGCTCACCCTGGGGCCAGCTTGGCTGGCGGTTGCTGTGGAATGCAGATTGATAGCTAAGAGTGTTAGACCAACGCCGAATTTGAGATGGGTTTTTTCCCCCAATAATTTTTAGCGGCAGACACTTCGTTTGACATGTGTTGCCAGCGTGTAACTGATGTGCTGCGTAATTGTTTTTTTCTTCATTTCATTCGTGTGCGGACGCTCCTACACTGGGTTTTTTTAAATACACGCTGCTAATAACTTGCAGGCCTGATAGGGTTATTTCACAAAGCAACGTGACGGAAAAACCCCACGGGGACAAGGCAAGAATATTACAGGCATGTATAACTTACGTAAGAGACCCATTGAGACAAAGTTATAGGCATATGCATCAAGTAGAATGACAATGAAAAAAAAGTGTGAGTTTCTTTCACTAAATTTGCTTCATCCGAAAGTAAATCCGATTTATAAACCGCAACATCTACGTACCTATCGTTCAGTGGTGCAAGAATGCATCAATTAACATTTATACTTAAACTCGCGACAAATGCATCAAATTGTAGGTGTAAGACTTGTTTTTACGATTCATCTATGCTGCTCAAACGAGAAACTCGGGGCGAAGCTAATTTCCACTGGCATCTCTGAGCCTTTGGTGGAAATTCCACATTCCCATGACAAAGACCATTCTCCCCATAGGACAACTGCTGTAAATTTCCCACAAAGCGGTACCTATTTTATCAACCCCCAAAAGGGATGATAGGCAGAGTTTTTCAGCCACCCAAATGGGCGAGCCAAGCACGAACGACACCCCGGCGCCACCCGGCTGGATTAATAAACACACCACGGGTACACGGAGCGATAAGACTCCAGTGTAAGAATGCGCGGCGTGATGTACAGCGGGATAACAAAGCCGGTTTTTGCTGGGCACGAATCGATCGACGGGGGAAGGGGCACGAGTCTCACCCAGGCCGGGGCTCGCGCCGTAGCCCCCCTCGGGGGGGCTGTACGAGTGCAGTCCGGGACTAGAGGGGCTCCCGTACATCCCCGGCGTGCAGCGACCTGCGGCACACAACGAGTCCACCAATTACCAGGGGGAACAATCGGGCGAGGTCAAAAACACGCAGCAGCCGTCGCGTTGACGTCCGAGCGGTGATGGTGGGGGGTGCCGTGCTCATCCCCGCCGTTCGCTCGACCCACCCTGGTTCACGTACGGCGTGGGCGGGCACACGGGGAACGCCGGAGTGGGCGGCACGCTCTCCTCGCGCCCGCCCGGCACCGGGGTCGCGCCACCGCTCCCCACCTCGGCGCGTTCCGACCTCGGCCCCCCGCCGGCGTGCCCCTCCGGGTGCTGCGGTTGAGAAAGAAAAATCGACGATGGCAACGGCAGCGAGCGCCGCCGGGGTGGGGAGCGGTGACATCGGCTCGCGCGTAACCGCCGGGTCGATTGTTGCGCCGCGCGATTGTGAGAGATGGCGGCGGCTGGTGGAGGTCTTCATTCAGCAGTGGACTGATCATGGCCGGTGATGAAAAAGCCAGTGAAAAATAATACAATATAAAAAATGCTCAATCAAAAATAAACAATAACTATTTTATACATGATGGCAGAATTAATGCCCCTTCGTTACTCAATGTTGTTAGATGATGTACATTATTCGGTGATGTGTATGGTTGCCTGTAAAACACAATTTATTCAGTTGAATGTTTTTTTCTGGCTAATTCCCAGAGATGTAACATCTTGTGTGTCCAGGGTGTCAAGTGACACATACGTAGCGAAAGTTATGCTACAGCATAATCATATTTTTCTCTACGATACTCTGGAGAGCAGTGGCGCAGTAGCTATCGCACTGCTTTATAAACCCCGGCAGTCTGAGTTAAATTCCCGGCAATGGCTAACATCACCGGTGATTGAGATTTGAAGCGGTCCCGCGTGGCTACTCATACGTAAGTATGTTGAACTTCTTTCGCACCGTACGTAGCCAACCGTGCTAATCGGATGTGCGGGGGGGGGGGAAGGACAACAAACTAAGCACAAAAAGCCGTTCTAAAGAAATGAGTTATTTAATCTAGGTTTAAAAGTGCGTAGCACCCAGTGGCACTGACCAGCGTTGTGAGTGTAAGCGAAATCCCTTCTTCTTGGTTCTTTCGGTAAAGTCACGTAGAAGGGAAATAATAAAATAATAAAAATAAAACATAATAAAATAACAATTGTCACGACGTTTCGGCCACAATGCAAGCAGCCGTCCGTTATTATTTTATTATTTCCCTTCTACGTGACTTTACCGAAAGAACCAAGAAGATGAATCCCTGCAGTCACGAAAGCTTTAAATAGAAATCCTTTCACCCAGAAGTGGATCACGAACGAAGGATTGTACGTTATCATTATTTCGGTAAAATCACGTAGGTAAAACATTAAAATTAATAAAAGTAAAATAAAATAAAAATCACGACGTTTCGGAGGCAACACAAGCCTCCGTCTTCAGGTGGAACCGTCACAGCCACGACAGCTGTATCAAGTAAATGAGAGATTGCAGGAGCTACCACTCCGTTTATATAATGGTTGGAGAGGGGGGAAGGGGCAAGTGCAGCACACTTTTTATTCATATGGTAAGGTGAGGCTTAAGAGGGTGAGCCTTTGTTATGGAGAGGTACGGTTTGTGACTCAACCTGGCCTACCTAACAATAGTGTGAAAAGAAGAAACATGGTAAACCTGTAATAGTTGTCTGTCAAATAAGATTGGTCAAATAAGTGTAGTGAAATCGTTTTTGCATGGTTAATCACATCTTTCCAATGATTACTCAGTTTGTAACCATCATCACAGTTGAAATTATGTCTGTGTTTGTATATTCAAATCTAGAAGTTATCATTATTACGATCATCCGATGCCCACGCTCACCGTGGCCGTGCGAGAGGACGTCGCCGCCGTGGGAGTTGGGCTGTTGGGCTCGGGAGAGGAGCAGGGCGACAGCGAGTAGCTGAGGCTGGAGTTGCTGCGCGGGGTGCGAGCTCCCTCGGAGCCCTCCTTCTCGTCCCGCGCGGCTCGCTGAGCCATCGTGCGCCCCGCCTGCTGCTCTGGCTGGTGAGGCTGCGACGGAGGAGGAGCTCCTTTTGTTGCATTCAAGAAAAGTCAAGAAGCAAACAGCCGGTTAACGGGTAGCTTGGAAAGCCTCCATGAATGCCACATTTCTCTGTGCGTAAGAAGTTGTTATCCCGACAAAAAAAGACGTGTTATGCAATCGCATATTTGAAACAATGAAAATACAATTTTAACAAGGACGCTAACTTCCCGCACTTACGATTTAGCGCGCTTGGCTACGTACGGCGCGAGAGAAGTTCAACGTACGTGCACATCATTTTGTTGAAAACATGCACAGGAATGTAATGGCGTGACTTTACTGCATCAAAAGGAAAGTGTTCGTCAATCGAGGCCGCACTGACCTGGCTGCTGTGCTGCACACAATCCTCCGGCGTAGGCAACCCGGCCGTTGTGCACGACCTCTTGTGGCTTCCCTTGCTCCGGTGCACTGCTCCCCGTTGGCGATGCAAACGCTAATGTTTGAGTGTGCTGAACAATTACCTCCTCAGAGGGCCTCATATTTTCCGTGTATTCTTCCACTGGTTTCTGGACATATCCATTCCCATTAACAGCCTGGTTGTATACGATGGACTTATTGGAGGGTGAACGATGGCCGGCGGTGCTTTCTGTCGTTGACCGATTGACGATCGCACAGTTGCCATCCGGAGGCGGTCCCAGTGGTTTGAAGGTTGGGTCCAACTCCTGGATGAGCTTGTTGAGCTCCAGCAAAGACTTCTCAAAGTCGGCCTGCGCCTGAAGATCCGGAAAGCCGAGCGCCAGCACCTGGCCAGGAGGCAGCTCCTGCTCGTAGGCCTTACCTGGAGCCGGACGGTCGTAGGTGACGTCGGACTGCTGCCGCGTGAGCGGTCGCGAGCGGCTCTGCCAGCTGCTCGCGGTACGCTGCACCGCCATCCTGCTGCTCATGCTGCGTGCCGGGATCTGCGGCGTTCTCTGTGGAGCCGGCGCTCCCATTCTGTCCCCCGTCACCTCCGCAGCCGCCGGGTGTCCGTAAAAGCCCCCTCGTTCAGCCATCGACTGTTGATGATTTACAGAAGGCTGCTGCTGCTGCTGCTGGAAGGCAGGCCCTACGTGCTGGTAGGCACTGTTCTGGTCAAATGCCACCGTTTGATTTGGAACAGGCTCAGGGCTTCTTATTAGTTTCGAGGACTTCATTGTCTGCTCTTGATAGAGTCCCATTCCACTGTTACCGTGAGCATTCCTCACCGGTGCAGCGCTGTAACTTCGGTTCACCGCATTCATCACGACCGTTTCTCCCGGGATATTTCCAGCCCTGCGGTCGTGAGCATACCCGTTCACGAGGGCCGGCTGAACGTCGACGATGCGGTTTCTCGCGGCGACGCGATCTTCGGCGCTGGCGCCGACTGCGCCCTCGCCCGCCTTGCCGGAGCCGCCCGCGCCGCCGCTCGCCAGATTGTCGTCGTCGTCCAGAATATCCGTCTCGCGCTCCGTGCCCGCCGAGCCGCCGTTGACGTGCACCTGGACGGGCACCACACGCAGCGCCGCGCTCGCCTGCGCCGTCCCACACGCCGACTCTTCCCTGCCGCCGCCGCCGTTCCGCGCCGGCCGCTTTGCCGGCTCTCCGGCCCCACCCGCCCCGGCCGCCGCTCCCCCCGCCGCTGCGGCTCCGTGAAGGTGGCTGTGGGGGTCGTCGGTGCGCTCCGTCTTGGTGGACGCGGTGGAGTTGCCCGAGTCGGTGCTCATGGAGCGGTTGTGCTGCGCGGCGCCGCTGGTCGGCACCGAGAGGCCGTTGCCGGCGGCCGGCACGCTGTCCGTGGAGCCTTTCTTCTTCACCCTCGCGTACAGGCTGCCATCCACGGGGCCCTCCGTGTGGGGCACTTCTGTGCAGGAATGGGGACACGTCGATGGCGCGTTAACGGGTTTCACGTCGTCGGTGTATTCGCGCGTTCGACGAGACGAGAGGCACTAAATGGGGTGGGGCGTTTGTAGCGGGTTGGTACCAGTGGAGTGTAGAGCACAGCAAGCTTGTTTAGGAGTCTGTTAACATGTTAACAAACTAAACTTTAATTCCCAATAACTTAAAACTCCCATCAAATGTTATTTATTCATCTTATGCAACATCAAGAGAGCTCCGAACTTAGAGCTCCAAACTTTTTTTTTACTTTGGGTTATGTTTTTACTCGGGGTTATCCAAATGTAAACAGCTGGCACGTCTTGCATAAGAACAGTATTTATTTTTACTTTTTCTTTTGTTACACAAGAGTGAGTCGACAAAACGACACATCTTTAAATGTACTTTTTCAAAGCTGCTTTCCAAACTTTTATAGGATTAGGAGGCACCTTCCTGCAGATTCCTCGCCAAGTAAGACATCTGACAAAAGCCAACGTTTTCAGCCGTCGTGTTGACCGTGGACATATCGACTAGATCATCCACAAATGAGCTTCAAGCTAACCGGCCAAACATTAACAATATCCTTGTCTCCCACGCACTTACCTTCGCCTGCTGCATGGAAACGTTCAACGAGCAAGGCGGCGATGGGCCCCGCGGTGATGGCAAGGTGCGTGTGCTGCCACAAGTGCGTACGTGTGAGGCTTTAAATCTCCGAGTTGTGCTCAACATACTAAACGGATTAAGAATGGAATTCGGGAAATATGAGGCACGGCGGCTCTCGCACAGCTCTCAAGTATTTGGCAGAGGTACAGTCGTGTACTGTACTCGAGGTGAGAGAAGAGGGGGAAAAAACAAAGTGAAGAATTTTCTGGGGGGGGGGTGGAGGAGGCGGTTCAACAATCTCTCCGTTCCTCCATCTCGCTCGTTAACAAAATACAAAGTGGAGCGTTTCTAAACATTCTACCAACGTTCGGTGTTCGCGACAGGGAGGTTCCTGCCTTCACGCGCCTCCTCCTCCTCGTAGACGTGCTCGACAAACAAAGACGTGGATTTGAAAGGGGGCCTCTCTTTGCACCGCGACATCGTCGTCACAAACGCATGGCCGTGGGAGGAGGACGGGAGTCCCCGATGCAGCAGAGGGGCCAGACGTGCGCTGGTCCGCTCGTGCGCACTCGTCCCCTGACAATGCTCAGGCGGGGGCTCAGCTACTGCCATCGCCGCGTCGTCCTGCGTGCCGAGCGGTCGTCACTTCAGGGCTGCCGGTGGCATCAGCTGGCCCAGGGGAGACCTTCCCCCCTGCACGTTTGATTACGTCTCTGGGTATCGAGCAGCCGCACTGCAAACCCGACAACCGCCTCGGCAGAATCACGCCCAGAGGCGTGGAATGAACCAGATTCTTTTAAATCAAGCGATGATGATGCGTTTGCAATCTTTTGCTTCCAAATAAGATCAGCATCAACCACCTAAGTTGATTCTGTCGGAGCTTGCAAATTCCGAGAGTATAATCCCCACGGTTTCTACCGAGTTAGCAGTTGTTGTGCCTCCCGCGAGGCTTCGATAGAAACAGTTACCGTGTGGTATGATTATGAATCGCTATGTCCTGTAGCGCTACGTAAGAGAGCATCGAGGTTTATTTTGAGTCATAGCTGTAAAAAAAAAATACTATTTGTGTTACATAACACGACACTATTCACTGTAGAAAAAAATAATCCACAAAAACTAAAACATCACCGTTCAAACGTTTAACAAGTCCAGCGGTCCACCTTCCGTTGGTTACGCAAATGTTTTGACTTGCAGGAACGTTACAGCACAACCTCGTGACTTTTGTTTCACATCTCTGCGGCGCACGCAAAACATTGAACCTCCGACAGAACGAAGCCGTTTCCCTCTCTGCGGGACACAATCGACCCCACAATACACACCTCACAGAGAGCTACGCGACACGACCATGACAAATGACACTTCAACAGCAGGTCACCAGTAACCACAAACACGCAGCCGTTCCACAACATGAGCACCCCCTCTGCCTCCACGCTGTGCTTGCAGGAAAAAAAACACAAAGGTGGAAACTATCAAGGACAACTTCAAAAAGTACGAACGTTAATTTTAACTTTAACCAAAACCTCTCCTGGCTAAGGGTGGTTCTGTCGTTCTCGCAAATGGCACTGAAGATTGGGATTGTTTCTAAGGTTGGCCGTACCTAGGACGCCACGTTTGGCGAGATGTTAACTACTTCACCTGGTAAACAGGAGGTTGTGGGTTTGATCCCGATCCCGACCCTGACGCCTGAATGATCTGAAGTTTGTCTGTTATCCCCGTGGCCACGTGGATTTCTGCAAGTCCTCCAGGTTTTCCCTCCACATTTAGAATCAATATGCGCTTAAGAGTAATTTGGCCGCTGGAAATTGTCCACTTGAAAAGCCACTTCGTTGAGCTATCATTTGTGGCCAGGTCGCTTCTGAAAAAGAGCAGGAGCTCAATGAGCCTTACCTGGTAAAATAAAAAGTTTCGTTTCAGGCTGCACGCGGATCGCGTGCGAGAGCTTTATGGAGCAACATGTGGTACGGCCACTGCCAATCTGTCCAACAGGCAGTGGTGGACGCAGTCAGGCTGCGGGTCATATGGCGATTGTACGGTTTCGATAAAATAAAGATTTACGGCCATCTACTTCAGCAAACTCGCCCGCCAACAACGCCTGTGTCCGTGGGAGACCGCCGCAAGCAACACAATGCGCTCCACTCGGAAAGGGAACGCGACGAGTAAAAGCGGTTTAGACTGTGCATACCTACGGCTCAAGATATCAACGCTGGATCAATCGCATAGACAACGGAGAAAAGAGGCCACCATCAGGCACTATCCTAGGCCGGAGCTTGCGGGCCACGAAGGCAAAAGCAAGAAAAATGTGCATATCCTGCAAGGCTGCGAACTTCTCGACAAATATCTTTCTTTTCCCTCCTGGGGCCCAGCGCAGGGGCCAGGTCAGTTGAACGGGGAAAATCTTTGTCGGCGTTTACCCACCAGCCTGCCAGCAACCTCGGGGGCACCAACCCAGAGCAAACATTTGTTGAGCCTCTGAGCAGCAACATCTCCGTTGGATCTCGTAGACCTCAGCAAAAATGTCCTTTGCTCTTCAACACATCACGCATCTCGTGTTGGTTTATCATTCAATGTATGCGCAGCCTTTTGCAGCATGTATGTAGTTCCTTGTGCGGTGTGGCGGGCAGGTAGCAGTGTGAAACTGCTAGAGCCAACGTGTTATTTTTAAATACCGACAAATTCCTTACGACGAATGCGTGCGATATAGAAAAAAGAAACATTCAGTACCTTCAACGCTGTCCTCGCGGTGCACGTTAAAGGTTTCGTAAGAATCCCAGCGGATGAGGGGATCCGAGGTGTTGTAATCGACACTTAATTCGGGATCGTTCTGATACATGTCACTGCCTGAAAGAGAAAAGCCATTCTTTCACTGCCGGGGTGGGAAACGGATGAACACAGCCGTGCTGTGGTGCTGTATGGCGGCCGTCGCAGTTTTGTATCGCAGCGACTTGTGGCCTTTGCCGTGCAATCTGAATACAAATATTTTTTAAAAGATGAAATCTTAAATGTGTTGTGCTGAGTTTGAGAGACCGAGTTTGAATGCCTTATCCTTCATTCTAGATTAAAAACTCGTTCTCTAGATTGAAAATTCATTTCTTTAGAACTTATTTTCGTGTTTTGTTTGTTGTCCTTCCCGCACACCTCTGATTAGTACAGTTGGCTACGTACGGTGCGAAATAGGTTCAACATACACACACACTACGCAAGTCTAATGTGCTTGCTCTTTCGTACATTCAGCCAAATGGACCACATGCTTGAGTCTACTTCTCAGGTTTATCATGTGACCAGTTCACTATCATCATAACTAGTTACCGAGTAAGGTGATTTGCTTACTTACATACATGAACAATTTACAGCCTGCTGTCAATAGACTTCTGAATAAAGGCCTTTCCATCCTCACGCGGTGCCAAACATCGGAGTTGTTTTAGCAGACCCCCCCAACCTTACCGG
The DNA here is from genome assembly GCF_965212315.1 of Lampetra planeri. Classification (NCBI taxonomy): domain Eukaryota; kingdom Metazoa; phylum Chordata; class Hyperoartia; order Petromyzontiformes; family Petromyzontidae; genus Lampetra; species Lampetra planeri. The sequence continues at coordinate 1,207,023 of NC_136107.1, read as the reverse complement.
CCAGTGACGCAGGCAGCACAAAATCAGTCCGCTCCTCAAGCCAGCTGTGGCTTTAAATCAAACTCAGGTTGCCGGGATTATCGCGCAAAGCATTAACCACTGCACTACCCTCCGCCTTATACACTGTCCGCAGTTATCTGTTCTGAAAAAAAAACGTCAAAAAACAATGTCCTACCTGGGGGCTTCTCCGGACCTGGTGAGAAGATAAACTCAACCTTCCCATTTTCAGGAAATCTTTCATCTGCAACAAAAGCATTTGGTCAAAACTTTCACGTGGTTTCTCATCGCGTTTGAATGATGTTGCACGTGTCTCGGCTTGCTACATTCCAGGAGACTGGCTAGCCCGTATTGGTCTCTGCCGCAGAGTTACGTGTAAACTTGCAGCTACAATAGCCCTTGTGAATGAACGGCGGTGATTACGATCTCGCTTGCCACTGTGCACGGAGGCACCTACAGCAACAACACAAGGGGGGGCCAGACGTAAAATCCCTCGCTGAATCGGCGCCAACTTAGCGGACAGACGTGTCCGTGACAAAAGCTGTGCGAGCTCTTGCGTAATATGGTACCCAATACAATCAGAACGGCAAAGCGAGCTCGCCGATCGGTTGATACGTAGCGAATTACACGTCAGACGATTCTCGGCACTGGGAAATAGAACACTTTTAAGCTTACAAAGATAACGACAAAAAATCCCCCATATAGCCTTAACACATTGTTGGGGCAAATGCTGTTAGCGAGCACCTATGAAGGCCGGGACGGTACACGTGGGTGGCGAGCACCACGCCCGGCCAACTTTGTCTCCCTAGTGGCGATTTTTACCCCACACCGCACCTAGTACTCATTTGAGGCTGAGTCGACCTAGGGGAGGCCCAGGATCGGTTCAGATAATCATCACCGGTGTTGGCCGTGAGCGGGAATTTAACTCGGGTGGCCGGGTTCGTAGCGCAGCGTAGCGCTACCCGCGACACTACACAGACACACCCACGCAATTAGCGAGCGAATTCAGCACAAAGCACAGGAAAGTGGTCCATGGCAGATTTATCCTCCGCAGGTCAGCCAAACTCCACGTGCGTCGCGTCGTCGCCATCAGTTTCAAGAAGACATGCAGGGCCGCGACGCAAACTTGGCATCGCCTCGCGTCCCTTTATACAGCCACGCAGCAGTATCAGATCGACGGCGCGACGGCGGCGAGGTGTTTTGTTCGCGAGTGGCCGCGCGTCCGTCGTGCGATCGTCACCGCGGCAGGCGGCGTCCAGCTCCTCCTTGCCGAGCGCGAGCGGGCTGAAGTCCTGCACCACACACGTGTGGAACTGCGCGCGGAACACCTCGTCCCGCGTGGCCGAGCGGTACTTCTTGTGGTAGCACTTGACCTTCGCACGTGAACGTTCGGGGGGGGGGGGGGGCGGGGAGGAAAAAAAGGGGGGCACGTTTTTTTAGTTGTTTTGTTTTCCGCTTCGCGTTAGAGGAGGGGGCGAGAGCTAGCGGTGGCCACCTCTGAGGTACAACAAAAAAAACAGGGGCATCATGGGAAGAAGAATAGAGAAGCACTTGTGATTTGAAGTTTTCGTGACTGCAACGATTCATACTCTTTGGTTTTTCGGTAAAGTCACGTAGGTGAAAAAATGAAATAAATTAACTCACGACGCTATTTGAATTTTTTACCTACGTGACTTTACCAAACAAACCAAAGAGTAAGCACTTGTGAATGCACTGTCAAAGCAAAAGTTTTCTTTCCTGCTGAAATTGGCATTGCGGCGGTGCTCACCTCCAGTTTACAGCCTTCAGCCAGCGGCGGAAATTCCACATTCCTATGATGGGGGTGAGTCTATCCGTAGAACAACAACTGTTGACTTCCCCATGAAGTGGCACTCATTTTATCGAACCCGGTAGGATGATGAGCCGAGTCGATCCCCAATCAGGATTTGAAATTCACAACCTTCCAATTGCACGCCGCTCGCTCTACCGCTGAGCCACTTGAACCACCATCATCTTGATCGCTGCAGTGGTATAATAACGCAGCTGACAATTACCCAGGAGATAATTTATTCACTAGGAAGACTCACAGATTTTGCTCTGGCTCCATTAGCAAGAGGCAAACCAGGACAGGTGGCAACCCAAGGCGCAAGCGTTTTCCAAATCCACAGCAATCGGAACTGCACTGATTGCTGTTCGCACCACCGGTGCTGTGGGGTCTTTTCTGTTGTTGCCGCTGCTGCACCGCCGCCACACACGTGTTTTTCACTAGCGTGCAGGCCACATGCTGAACGTACAGTACTTCTGAAGGGAATGCGAGGCTAAAGGCTACATCTGTCACAGCCACATTTTTCGGGGTGTACCAACAAGATAGTTGAAAGAATGTTTTTTTGCGAGATTCAAACCACAACAATTTTTTTAATTATTTCCTTAGCAACTTTGTGTTTTTTTTCTCTGACCATATTACCAAGTGGCGGTTCTTATACTGCCATGATACTGAAGTCAATTTGTTTTTGTAATAAAGAAACCAAAAATATATATCATTACCTTTGCCGGCTGAGAATATAAACATGCTCTTTGTTAAATTTCGACCCGAAAAAAAAAATCTGAGTAATGCGAAATGGGACCAGGAATCCCGAGAAGAGTGATGGATATAGAGGAAAATTCAACGGGACTACTCATGGGTACAGGTGCATGTCACCGTAACTCCACAAGCTGTCACTTCAAAAGCTCTTCAGGACTGCAGAGGGCCGGGGGAAAGTGCTGATCAATCTTGGCTCTTCAAATCTGTCACTTGTGTTTGTAAAAAAGCAAAGGTTTCCTCTTACATGACTTTAGATGAAGCCACTGTGTCCTTTCATGAGCTGCGCGTGTAAGCACGGCGCTCCCGCGGCTGCTCCTCCCATGGCTCATGGGCTGGACAAGGGCCCCATACCGACCCTCTCACAACATCCACGCGCATCCGCATTGAGCGCCTCTAACAGCACTTCCCTCCCTAGTATTTATTCTGACCTAAGTAACCGAGCCAAATGAATGCCGTTGTTTTTTTTTTGCCCTGCGTACAAGTTTGTTGGGAGCATCCTCTGGCCATGGGGGAAAAGACAAATGCGGTGGCTGCAGATGTTATTTAAAATTCTGCTGCAATATATTTTACTCGTAGCAATATATTGATATGTTGAACTCCATGATATTGCTGAGCCAATGAAGATTATTTTTTTGAGATATGTTAATTACATTACATACATATAAGTAAAACATGGATGAACGCAAAATATGTTGAAAGTGTCACACGTGAACGTGAACACCTTCAAGGCAGTCTTTGTTAACACAGATCTTGCATGTCATCACCCCACATGTAAAACAGGCCTCAATCTCCTAACGTGTCCTTCATTTGGTGGAACCAGCACAGACGTTCCTGACATTTGCTCCATTATCTGTAACCCGATCCGGCACATAGCGCGGACTCTGCGACCAGAGCAGGAAACGAGAGCCACGGAGAGCATCGCTTCACTAATGCCGCTTGTCCCCATCTCCCTCGCCGATGATGGAAGCGACACGTCGGAGGCCCTGACATTCCTCGACTATCTCTCTCCCCCTACGCTCTTCCCCGGCACTCGCTCAGGGTCAGGTGCAGCGGGACGCAAACACGCCGCAGCGGTCCGCTCACAGGCCCTCGGGAAAATAATCCAAAACAAATGCTTAAATTGTGCCTATGCGCCGGTTGGCCGGGTCATTTTCACACGCGTTGCATTAATTTTGCGGCCCCTTGCACAATGGTTTAGTTAACGACAAAAGTAAATAAAGTCGTAAATTTCAAACACGTGGTTTTCACACAGAACAAGCCCCTTTCATTTCAGATTTTCAATCGTGAAAACCTATACGGAACTGTACATGAAAGTATGCCGGCAAGGAGTCGGCGTAGAGCATAGGGAGCCACTTTTACCTGCTGTTGCGTGACAGAGGCACTGGCGACACAGCCACAGACAGACAGGATAACGGCGGGTGGGGTAGGGGGAAATCGTGTCGGGGGGCTTTCGTTATCAATGTCGCCATCGCCGCGTGCCCTGCCATGGCGCGACTGGCTGGGTCGGGCTACCGGCTCGCGGCTGGGATGGTGACGGGGCCCCTAGACATGGGCAGATCTCCACTCAGATTACTCCTTGGAGGTGTCTTCCATTTTCTCAGGTTCCATGAACCTTTTCAACCTAAAGTTTTCACGATTTCACGATTTCCTTGGCGCCCACAAAATGGGTTTCATTAGAGATTTCTTGTGTCACGCCGACGCAAACTAAAATCCCCAAAGACGGATTTTATTTTCTTTCATCTGCCGACCAAATCAATAATGAAGAGAATTTAAATTAATGTGCTACTTACCAAGATGTCACCCTTCAGGGGCAGCCCGGGTTCGATTGTAATACAGAAACTGTTGGAATGTTCGGTTGTGATGTTGCTGCAAAAAAACAAGAAAAAGGACGGTTTCTTTTTTTAAACAGACATTTACAATTCCTCAAGGGAAATATGAATCACTTTTGACACATGACTCACTGCCGTGAGTTATTTTAATAAACGGAATATGCGTGCAGTTAGCCATACTCACTAGACGCCAGAGGTATAGAGAGGCTGCATGGCTTGGTATATTTTGAGAAATGGCCTGCAACCTGCGACGGTAAACAGGAACTTACTAAGAATGGGATATTTGTAACAGGGGAGCACGTTAATGGCTCCAGCCAAGTTTAACCAGCAGACACTTCCAAAGCAAATAAGGTTAAAACTTTTGGGGCAGTTTGGGCATGACTGCAACATTAAGAAACTATTTACACCCATTTGTTTTTGTCCGTAATGGGTAAAACATGGCACAAGATTTACTTTTACACAAAAGTCACAATTTATGATCGTTTTTACCAGTGAAGGAAGATGTTTTTTTCGGACAAGTTTACTAAGGTTGTGAACTCTGCCCCGTGTTTACACGATAAATATGGCCCCATCGAGCCAGCAGGATGTCCCGACATGACACGGATAGTGTACATCATTGTACCAGTGCCTGCTTTATGGCCAATACAAAAATAAACTGATAATAAGACATGTAAATTCCTGTCAAACCTTCATGTTTACAAAACCAGAGTATTGATTTACGGATGAGGTTTGGCATGATAGCAAAGCCATAATTAAACAAAAAAAAACACTCACCACTGCCTTTTCATGGACAAAACATATACAGTGGGCTGATGATTCAGGCAATGAGAGAGGGAACAGAGATTGACTGGCTTACAGTGGCGGATCATTATTTACAATTATGGGGGTTTTTTGGAAGCTGGTACATTTTAGCAAAGTAAAAACTCAAAGTGACCGCTCACTCCCAATTGAGCACCGGGCGGTGATCATTTCCTGTTAACAGCCCCAAGCCAGCGGTGGAAATTCCAGATTCCTGTGATGGAAGCAAGTCTATCCATAGGACAACCACCGTTGGACTTGCCCACAAACCGGTACTCATTTTATCGAACCCCAAACGGAGGATGGGCTAAGTCTCAACCCAGGATTTGAAAACGCAACTCTCCGATTGCGAGGTGCTTTCTCCACTGCTGAGCCGCATGAGCAGACAACATTTAGACAAACAGCTTTGATTTGACAAAACTCCAAGTGACCTCGAAGTGACGTTAACGTTGGTAGAACTTGATCATACAATAAAACGTTAAGAAACGCATATATTTTTTGTTTTAAATAGCTCAGTGAACACTCCAATCTGTGGCTTACCTCCATTGGCCTCAAAGTTGGGCAGGCCCTGCACCACAATGTGGTGCAGAAAGAGGGGCATGTTGTTCACCTTGGTTTTTCCAGAAAGGAGCTCGCTGAAATAGGTGACATACCTGCAAAATCCACAAAATCACCGACGTCAGATAAGACGAGCTGAAGGAAATGCAAATAAATGCAACAACGACCAAACAAATGAGCGCATGTCAGGTGAAGAATTCCACACCTCTTCTGCGAGGGCTGCGACACAGCTGCCACTTTGTCATCATAAAATTTCTTCATTGCATATCTGTCCAGGGCCTGGTGAGCGCTGCGAGATCATAACACAAAGGGCATTTCATAAATGTAAATTCCTTTGTGACATGAAAAACATGGCATTTGGGTCATCCATCTGTCGAATGGGTTATTTATAAGGCGGTGAAAACGCGATGAAAAGACACATTTCTCTTTGAAAGGGGCACCTAAGAAAACAAAAGTAGTAGGACTCTACTACTTGGCTTGAGCCAAGTTCTACAAGTGGAGTAAGGTGCAGTGTTTCAGGGGTAGCTTGAGCAAAATCCAAAAACTAAGAAACCTATACTCTTTGGTTCTTTCGGTAAAGTCGCGTAGGTATAAAATAAAATAAATCACGACGTTTCGATCGCAACACAAGCAATCATCATCAGGTGGGAAACCACAGCAAGAAACCTGGGAGACCAAGGATTTGCGATCTCAACGCAAGCTGCGTTGCTTCATATTCAGGGGGTTAGTCTCAGAAGCTGTCACTGTACCTGGCACAGATGCTGTTGTAGTACATGTAGGAGGCCACCACCACACCAGTTCGACCTTTGTTGCCCTGCAGAGGTAACACAGATTCAATGGTATACGGTAAGAATATGTTTGATTAAGAACACAAAAGATGGTTTGTTTACCACCGCTCAATTCGTGACAAAGCAATATAAATTTCGATTTAAAGCTTTCGTGACTGCAGGGATTTATCTTCTTGGTTCTTTCGGTAAAGTCACGTAGAAGGGAAGTAATAAAATAATAAAAATAAAACATAATAAAATAAAATAATTCTCACGACGTTTCGGCTACAACGCAAGCAGCCGTCTTCACCTGTAGCCGAAACGTCGTGAGAATTATTTTATTTTATTATGCTTTATTTTTATTATTTTATTACTTCCCTTCTACGTGACTTTACCGAAAGAACCAAGAAAAAGCAATATAAAGTAACGTAAGTGTTTTTTTTCTCCCGTGTGAATATTTGAAGACATTGCAAGGTTCAAAATGAAAGTGACAATAAATCTATTCCTCTTTTAGGTGTCCTCCTGCAGACCTCAATATTTACAGCAAACCACAGACACTGATTGTGCGGTTAACAAAGCCCGTGAAAGGGATCGTATTTCAAGCTCCTTTGAGTTCCCAGGTTTCACAGCGGTGACACGTCACCGACGCGCACAGCAGGCACCTTGCAGTGTATGACGACGACGTGCTGCGGGTCCGCGTTGAGCCACGAGTCCATGGCCTTGCACAGGCTGCAGAGGATGTCCAGCGGAGGGGCGTGCAGGTCGGGCCATCCAAAGTCCTTCACCTGCCACGCCACGGTTTTCCGAGCATTAACAACACCCACGGTAGGAGCTCTTAACCTTTATTCCTGCCTGGCAGCATTTACATATCCCATAACCATTCGAACAATGGTTATGGGAAGCCACTGGAGCTCTACACTTTTAAATCAAGATTGAAAACTAATTTATTTAAAACTCTATTTTGCTTTTAGTTCGTTGTCCTTCCCCCACACCTCCGATAAGTGCGTTTGGCTACGTACGGTGCGAAAGAAGTTCAACATACATACATACATAAAAACTGAAAATTATTCGAGCGATACCAGAAAATTGTTCATTGCTGTAAACACTCCAAGTGGAAATGTGTCCCGGGCGATTACGTAACCCAGCTGCGGCACCCTCCATGCTGCTTCACAGCAGCAGACCATGAATTATCTTGTGGCGTACTACAATTCCACACCCTATTGCGAGCAGATGGGCTGCAGAAAGTACTTTCTGGAATGAAATCGTTATCTGGCAAGATGCCGACGTGGTTAGAGTGCACGCGACTCGCAACCAAAACGCTTCAAGTCCCACTCGTGGTCAAGGGGGTCAACCCCCGTCTATCATCCCTTGAGCGTCAACAAAATGAGGGATTCACGGCACTGGCTCGAGAGCTGTACGTGAAGATGATTGCCCCCCCCCCTCCCCCACGTTGTCCGTTTGCACACGGAGGGCACTGCCTTGACTCCAATTCCCTTCAATCAGAACCTGGGGCCGGCCCAGGACACGCTGGCGGGACTACGCCGCTCAGCTGGCCTGGGAACCCCTGGAAATTCCTCAGGAAGAGCTAGAGTCTGTCGCCAGGGAAAGGGAGGTCTGGACCGCCACTACTCAGCACGCTGTTGCCACGACCCTCGCCAAGACAAGCGGACTGAGAAACAAACGAGAAACGATCGAACGTCAATTAAACAGCAGGCACACGTTCAGCGGTGCACCGTTGTTGATTTTATTAACAAATCCATTATTTAATGTTGAATAATGCACGTGGCGCGATGGGAGTTTTTTTTTCTCTCAAGCGTGTAACTCCAGCATAGTTTAACTCTCACGAGAAAGTTCAAAAGAATGGCTTGAGGTGGGACAGGGTCTCTCTTAGGTGGTGACAGTAGGCTGATGTTTGTTTGACTTCCTCTGTTGCCACAATTTCTCCGAAAGCAAGTTGCAAATGCTGACCTTTGGAGTAGGATGTGAGCCACAACGAGCAGAGATGTTTGTGATGTGCTGAACGTGGTATTTATTTTGCTCCTATCCTGCGTACGATATCGAGGTACTCACTTGCGGATTGAGCTTTTCAATGTCGTGCCTTCTTTCGGAAAGGTTGAGAATCTAAAAAAAACCAAAAAAAATATTTGCACTCGTTCGTGATACAAACGTAAACTTGCAACCAACTAAATCAATACCTGCGTGTACATTGCTTACGTGTGGAGGGGCCACTGTGACCGCGATCCACAATGGCCAGCGTGGTGAAGTATGGTCAAAAAACTAAGCAACCCATTTTCTACTAAAAGGTGGGGGAGGCCTTCGTCCATAGGTGGAAAAAGAAGTATTCATAATACAAAGAGTAGCACGAGCCATTCTTTTTGACAATTCCACCGCCACAAGACCAAAATGAGCAATTTTAGATCGGACCTCATGCCATAGGGCCTGTATTCTCAGGGGTTGCTTCTTGTAGCGCACATTCGACAAGAGGGCCGAAGCTACTCAAGTGCAAAGAACTTAGAATTTCAACCGGAAGAGTGGTATCTCACAGGCGGTGGAGATGATTCACTGACAGACGTCTCAACTGTGCACACACACCCCAGCCAAACGCGATGACCTAGGCCACAGTTTAAGTCTTTGACCCACTGAGATCCAAACTTAGAGACTTTGTGCTAAATGCCAGGCCAGATACCACGTAGCCTCGCATCAATATTCCTACTGTGGCCCCAACTCTATGTAGAATATCATAGGACATCAAGTCATCGGCAGAAGATTCTCTTGGATTCAATTTATCCCGCAAACAATCGTCTACACTGAATTGCATCAAAACATCGCATGGCAGATGCAGCTAGCTGCCTTCTACACCGATGGAATATTAAGAATAGCCAACAGTGCGACTGACATTCGTCAGCAGCATTTCAGATATTTACCAGGTTACTCCTGCATCTGTCCACTGGCTCACGCATTTCGACATGAGCATATAAACATTGCTGATCGACTCTGCAAATGAAAGATGGAACATCACAAAGTGTCCTTGGCTGTCCCGATGACGTCTGAAGCTCACATACACCAACCCAGTCCATCTCTATGGACGTTTTAACGCGTAGGCTTTCGCGACCAATATTATCCAGAATAAAGTTGATGTTTTTTGGGGTTAGAGTGCGTGACTATAAATGTGTCGTTAACCCACCACCACCCGACGCAGCCAATTAGTAAGGTTTGTCATGTAAACAAAACGTGCCATATTGGTTACTACTTCAGCACACCGGTGTGATGGAGAGTAAACCCACGAATATTTACAATTTGAGTACGCCGCTTCGCTGGTGATTACAACCAGCCTCATCAGACCCAGGAGATTCACCGGAATTGTACAGACGCGTGGAGCGCGACGTTGGTGCGCTCACCAGGTAGTTGTCCGCATGCTTAGATTTGAGCATGCGCGCCACCTCGCGAAGCTGCTGATGGTACGTCAGCTGGGAGCCGCCGGGCGGGTAAGACACGGAGATGATTCGCTCGGTGATGTAGGTGAGATCCAGCTCCTGGCCGGGCTCCATGCTCAGCTCCACGCTCCAGCTGCACGCCCTGCGGGAGGCCACGGCACAAAGCGTCACGCGGAGAGAACGCCGGCGTGGCGGTCGCGCCTCGCCCCGTGCGTCACCGCGCGCTTTACGACACGCTCTTTGCAGACGGAACAAGATGGGAACAGATGGCGCGCGTGGAAATGCCAAGGTGATATAAACAAAAGCACACGGCCGAATGTATCACGAGTGAGGTGTGTTGTCTGTAAAATGCACGCATCCCTTTGAGATAAAGAGGCTTTTAATCTTAAGATGTTATGTTTTTAGCAATGTTTCTCCAAAATATGTTTTCATCAAGACAGTAAATTTCACGAGAAAGCGTCATAGAAGCACACTTCGCTTTCCTGTTGAGATGTGTCCTGCCTGATAATCACAACTCTTTGGATGTTATTTTGAACATCAAACAGACAAGATAAGGTGAAAGAGAATGGAACGTTTAAAGGGAAATCAGCACATAGTTATGTAAAAACATGGTAATTGAACGGCTGTTTTTGTACTCTGCAGAATCCCGATTTAAGTCACGCGGATCCCACTGACAGCCATAAAGGCACTGATTTAAAAAAAAACTCACTTACTGGCTTGGCTTACGTCTGACGTTAGAAAAACCTTCAGGGTTAGATGTCACCAACGCCTGCGAAAAGAAACGTAGCCCTTGTTACGAGAACTTTCCTCGTGTTTATTTCAGCATTCATTTACCACATTCCAACATGATTAAACTCACTTCGTAAACTTTACAATTTAAAAAAAAATCCACACCAATGGTAGCACATCAGCGTGCAATGGATATTGCTTGATTAAAGGTCCTCGTTTTCTGCTCCACTCGTGCAGAGGTGAAGTGGAATCCCTCGGACTGAAATTCTAATTCTCATTAACATTCGTTTGTAAGTCGCCTCCCACGAACGTCTCAGTCGTCCATCTCGAATGGAGTCGCCCTTTGGGTCCGCGCGCGTGTCAAACCGCGGCGACGGTTCCCCCCCCCCAGCCCCCTTCACGACCATGGCCACATTAATCAAGATCCGTGTAGGGAGCTCATCATCTCCGACGGAAGACAAACAGAGGTGGGGGGGTGGGGCGCCTTGAGAGATTTGGCAGTGGCCTCCGGGCTCGCAGTGCAGCATCGCTCGCTCGGGAGAGAGGCGTGCTGTGGGTTCTCCGATGCGGGGAAACCCGCTTTGCTTCACAAGCCGACCAGGTCATCCCACTACGGCCAATTCTGCGGTTTCCCATTGCCGGAATTTGGCAGATAAAACGCGAGGGTTGCACACTTTTAAGAAATAAATAAAACAAACTTTGGTTATACTGTGCTGCCAGTGGTTTATAAGAATAATGGCCATAGCACTATGAAAAAGGGTCATTGTCTGAAACGTCACACAATATATAGTTTCTCCCCAATTTAAGGGCCACAGCGTTATTGGCGAATGTGTTGAGTTTTTGGTTAAAAAAACGTGTTCCTGACTATAATATAATTAAATATTTTATATATATATAAATAACACCCTCCACATTTTTCAGTGTAAATATCTTCAGCACCGAGAAAAAAAGACTAAGGAAAGCGTATGACAGCTTTACACAAGGAACACCGCTATGAATTCCACATGGAAAACATATTACTTTAAGGATGGAACAAGGTGATTGTACCGCTGCAGGCACTTACTGTCGAGTTTACATGCTTCGAGGGGATGTCCTGGCTGCTTGGCTAAAGGATGGGGAGCAGGAAAGAAACAGGAGACGATATGAACCAGATGTCAACAAGCACTACCTCGAAATATTAATGTCTTCCTGCCCCAGTGGCCTAACGCTCATTCACTGGCCTGAAGGGGCTAACGAAAGCACGTCCCGTTTCAACAATTTGTTCCATCATTTCCCAATTCGGCGAAAACAGCCTCGCAAATTCAATTAAAGAGCCCAGCGCGCGAGAGAGACACGACCGATCGGTGCTGAATAGCAGATGCGGGCGTCAAGCGGCACCGCAAGGCGCACGCGGGAAGAAGTGTGGCGAGTGTGAAGTTGTGATTTTATTCTACACCTCCTGCCACAACACGGCCAACGCAGCATTGTTAGAGAAACGACTTTACGAGCGACGGGGAGGCAACGCGCAGAGAGCTCATGAAGCAGAAGCTGCCGTGAGCCATCGTGCAACCAACCGCACGCGTCAAGGTTTACAACCGTTCGTACGCAGCACGCGTTCTCGAGCGCGTCCTTGCCGCGCAATTTATTGTCTTTGTACGCATGGCAGAAGCAAGTCGGAGACGAAACAAAACCAGCGCAAGGGTTCGACCGTGACCCTTAGCCAGCACGCACCTGTACACGGCTGTACCTTGCGCAGTGAGCCGAGGAAGTTTGCCGAAGCGGTCACAATCAACAGTGAACGCCCCCCACCCCTCTCACGGCACGAGGGGGTCACAGCGGCCCCCAGTCGCAACCGAGTCGCAAGCCGGCGCCCTCTCACGCGCGCAGACACGGCAGCATTGCGCTTCGCAGGGCGGCGCAGGGAAATCGCGCACATTTTCACGATGCTCAGAGGGTGGGAGAGAGAGAGAGAGTTTCGGAGGGAGGGAGGGGAGGAGGCCTGGGTGTGTGTGGAGGGGGGGGCTCCTGCTGGGCAGCTTGGTATTGGCCAAGGATGGTTTCAACACCCCCTACCACCCCCCCGTGAGAGATGCAAACGCGAGAGGAGGTGAAATGACCCAGAGCACGTCTCGAGACAATTTATCGCGAGGTGATGAAGGACTGCGTGCTGCTATCTACAATAAAATGGTTGACGAAAACAATGGCAGTTAATTCCGCGCTCATGCAAACCGCAAATTGGAATTTTAATCTCGTTATTTTTTTCACGACATTGTTGAGGCAATGTTCACATTCGTTTTTAATTACCATAGATTTATATGTGCGTGCGAAATCAAAATATCAATCCAAACCAGCTGTAACAATTTATACCTGGCAACGTGACCAAGCTAACTTGAGACTTCGCCGACTGCTACCTGGCACACACAATTATAAACATTCACCCGATCGCATCTCTCAAACACAACTCCTGCTGAGGCCGCTGTTGCAAAAAATCCCCGCTCTGACCGGCAGGTTTCTCAGAATTAGCTATTTACTCAACAATTTTCCACGGCAGTAACGTCCTCAACGTCTCACCAAATACAATCAAACAACAGTCTTTAAAATCCAACACGATCAGCCAAATGACTCCCAACCAACTCGAAAAGTGATCAGATCTACCGCACAAGCAGGACTGTTCTGTGAGGTTTGGTTGCACGCATTCACGTATCGATATCTGCCTCGTAAGACCGTGAGAGGGGTTTTGAGAGGCCTCCATCCAGCAGTTGATACATCGTGGCCAACGATGATGATGATGATGGCATTAAAATAGATTCCATTAAAAAAGTATCTGGATGCTGCCTGTCCCTCTGGCAAGACACATTTGTGTTTGGTAAACACCTGAGCAAACCTTGGCACAGTACGTTGAGGCCAAGGTATCCTATCGAGAAATGAAAGCTCTGAATGTAACCACCCTCCCCCTGGGTGGAGGGTTACCGACATTCAAATGGCAGTTCGACTGAGCGGGTGCCAACGCACGCAAAAATAATAATCAAACCACTCCCAATCTCATCCAGCAACACCTCAAACGACCCCAATTCAAAATCACTATGATTTTTAAGTGACGCTGTCTCGCTTTTAAAAACGATATGAAGATGGTCGCAGAACCGCCCCCCCCCCCCTGCCTCGCCCCGTATCGGGCATCGACATCCACCAGGACTGTCATTTTGCACGATGACCGATGATTTCTGAGCGCCGTGTCACACTGTAAGAAGGCAAACAATGCTACCGATCCATTTGACCTTTCAGGAACAAAGTGCTCTTCAGAACTATGTTGCAGGTTCTAACAGTTCGACTTATACTCTAGACACGAACAATTCATTAGAGTTGGAAATAAGGAGATGGTAGTCGGAGGATGGAGTGCTTTTTGAAGGCTCATATTGGTAATTTGGGTTTTACAAAGCACTTCAAGAGGTTTTCAATCAGTGCATATTGCTAGCTCGTAAACACGGACACTGGCTATACGCGTGAAGAGATGCATTTTCAGGACAATACTGGTGATAGAATGGCAGAGATAGGAGATCACACACGCGCTATGAACCTGGTGGTCAAAGTTCAATTTCTGGTCAGGGCTTAACCCTCCACCAATCCCCATTGACCAGCATGGTGACGTGGGCTCAAACAACACCCCTAGGACTGACTTGGCAAGGCGAGGCCTTCATCCATCCGTGAATCGACAAAGGGATGTCCGTAATTGAAGTAATGATTACATTATTATTTAAATGATAAGTATGGTAAGCTCTGTAAAAAAAAATGCCAAGGACATTATTCTTGCGACGCAAATGTACGCATCAGCAGAACAGTCTCGAGCTTGCGCCCACAGCGTTTCTCAGCAGGTTGGGCCATTTCTGCGTTGATTTACTGCCACAGGCCAGCCCCAAAGGCTTAATTGTGAGGACAATTAAACTAAATGCCTTCCTAATTGTACTTTCACTCGGGGGCCTGGAGTGTCTCAGTCCCGTCTACCAGCATCACTTTGAACAGACTCCAAACCAAATTCCCAGGCATCGCGGCGGAAGCCTCATCAGATACCGTTCAGAGCAATGGCCTTGGCTTGCATACCAAGCACTGGGGGGTGGGGGGCAGTTGGGGGGGGGGGCAGGTGGGGGGGGGGGCAGGTGGGGGGGGGGCAGGTGGGGGGGGTCTCTTTCCACGTTTACGTGGCGTGAGCTGGGCCCACGTCTGTGGCATCGCTGAATCTTTTTGTTTCGTAGACGAGCCGTGAAAAAACCTTCAAGGGGAGGTCACCCGTAATTATTGCTCAAAACCGTGATGTTGTTACACGCCAGCTGATACACCAGCTGATTACGTTCGATGCATATAGAAATAGCATTTCTACATTGGCGCAATACGTTTTAAATGCCCATATGCGTTTTGTAATGCCGTATTACTCTATTAAAACACAAGCATGTACACGTAAAAAGGCATGGTTTAAATAGCGTTATTAAATCATGTTCCTTTTTACCAGTTGCCATTTACTTTTCTGAAAATGCAGCAAACCTATTTCCTTTCACCTGTTTTATTGTACCCAAATGCCCGTCTCAGCGAGGCTACAAAATCGTGGAAAATATCACAGTTTACAGCTTTAAATGTTGCCGGGGAAAAATAATCGCTTTTTTTTTGTCATGAATCTTTTATAACGAGGTACAAGTCTAACGCTGTTAAAGCGTCCGTGGTCGATGAGGTCCTGGCAATGGCTTTGTTTACTCGAATGCGCTATCGATGTGTTTTTGAAGACCGCATGTGCCGAGGGTAACAGGCGGGCATGGATCCCTACAGTGTGTTCGTCATTTTCGAAGGTTTAACGCCGAAGTTGGTGCAGCCATTTGGCAATGTGTCAAAAAACAAAATTGGTGGATATAGTCATTTCGGAATTCAGACAAAGTGGTCAAAAGAAAGATACAAAAAATCACGATGACAGATTATTGCGTTATTATTAAACTAAAATTGCAGGATATGAATTCCGTTTGATATGCGTTGGTTTCTCATGCGGCATCTGCTGACACAAGCTTGTAGGTAGTCCCACATACCACACCACAACAGCAGCAGCAGCAGCAGCCAGTAAGATGCTTTACATCTGGTGCACCAAGAGTACATGTGCTATCCATTAGTAGAGCTTTAATTATCCAAAGTCAGCAAGATAATGGATAATACAATTTTTGTATAAACAAACGTCTAAACTTAGGTGCACTCATTACCACAATCATTCACACGGGTTTTTTTTCTTTCCAGGAAGAGTAGCAAGGGCGGTTGTGTGCGTACGGGATACACATTTGTTATCTGATCGGCTGTGTTTCTATAACAAGATGGAATTTCAATGGGAATATTCATGCCAACAACCCCGGATTAATTCCAATGCCTACCCGTGTAAATAATTTACTGTTGGAATCAGGCTACGAGCCAATAGCCGAAACGGCAGACGCATTTTATACACTTGTGGATCACGAAAGCTTCACATTCGTCCAAAGAGTCAATCAACAACATTAAGCAACGTCAGACCATGCCCGCCCGCCCCCCCATCCAGCATGATGTTACAACGGTCGGTGCATTGTTTCGTAAGTAAACGACGCTAGCCCCCCACAATTGAGGTCATCGCTTTAAACAAATTTAAACAGATAAACTTGCTTTGTCTGCCAGAAAACAAGGCCCCCCCCCTCGTTGCGTTCGAGTGAAGAAGCCCCCTTTCACGGCACACACGACGATCGTGACACCTGCCAGCGAGCGGCATTTCTCTTTTTTTTTCACCAAGGAATGTTTTAGAGTCGCTGAAACCTCCAGGACAGGAGTATGCCGTGTGACACGCCATGCGGTGGTCATGGGAGGAGGTGTTTGCGGGGGGGGGGGGCTGCTAGACAGGTACTGTACATAATCTCACGCTCACCGCACTGGCGCCTAAACAGCATACCAGAAGTCATCGCTGCGATTTGCGGGCAGCTGTTCAAACCTCAGTGCGGTTGTACTCGTGCGGTCATTCCGTGAAAGGCCGTCGCAATCAAAATATTTCATAATTTGTAAACATCTGCACGACAAAGTCGGCGCACATTGAAGGTAATAAATTAAATGCTGTATTGTATTGCACTCCATGGATTTTAAAATTAAATACACAATGCTAATTATACCGACACTGTGGGCACTGGACAGCAAATCAGGTGGTGAGAGTAGTTATTCACTCGTTTAGATACCAGACCAACAGCAACAACAAAAACATCCGTCTATGTATGTATACCTGTTGAACTTCTTTCGCACCGTACATAGCCAATCGCAGGTGCGGGGGAAGGACAACAACACTAAACAGCAGCAACAACAGATGTCGCGGCAGCGCAATGGTTATAGCGCGCAACGCACTTGCAATGCAGTGGTCGCAGGTTCAAACTCCAGCAGCACCCGTCTGCATTCTGTAAATTGAAAGTGGTGCTCAATCCAGTTCAAGTGAAAGGTGCCCACTGAAAGGGATTCAAGTCCAAGTGATTTCCTGACCAAATGAGCATTGAGGTGGTGCTCACCTCCCATGAGCCAGCGGTGTCAATTCCACATTCCTATGGCGGGGAAGAGTCTATGCTTAGAACAACCTCTATTGACTTCTCCAAAAAGTTGCACTTCTTGTCTTCACACCGGAGGGAGGGATGATGGTCTGATTGAAACCGCAACCAGGATTGTAAGTTGTGAGCCGCCCTCTCTATCCTCTCTCTCTCTCCTGCTAAGCCACCTGGCGGTCTTAAACAAAGCGGTGTTCAATCCAGTTCAGGTCACCAGCGGTGTCCACTGAATGGGATTAGGCGGTGACAAGTGGCTGCGCGGCAACCCCATTCATCTTGTGTGCACGGAGAAGGCGGCTACTGAAAACTAGAACACGATCCAACCCTAGTAGGGTGAATATGACCGCAAATTAATGTTTGCTTTTGCTTCTTCCTCTTTACACATTGTGCCTTTGTGCCAGGACGCGCGGCCGAGAAAATCAACAATTTGCAGTATTAAAAAACAACAGTGAAACAGCACGAGAGAATTAGCGCCTTTTCTTCGTTAAAGCCAAAACAAATACAAGTGGTTCTGCTTTACAATAAGGCCACAACCGTGGAGAAAAAATAAAAATAGGGTGAATGGTTGTAGGCGCGCGCATGAGACCTCAATCTAGTTTCCCCGATGAAAACCGAATTCTACCTTTCCCGTTGGCGCAGACACACAGGTAGCCCATATTATGTGAAACCGTACTTTACGCTCCAGTGTACGCAGCCTAAATAAGGGCCCAGCTATTCCACAACGGGGATTTAACAGAAGTTATGTAACGGTGACCAAGCCGAAGCTCAAAGTGCATGCATCGAATGGTGTGTTTGGGAATTAACTTGTATGTTTCGTACGCAATTGGTTCATGTCGCCTCTGAAGCCAGCCATTGGAGGCACTATCATTTAGCGCAGTGTTAAAATAAAACTCAGTAAGTTTTAGGATGAAATCTCAGCCCTGTATCTTGCATCGCTGGGGGGTGTGAATAGTTCCTCACCAAGAGATATCTGAGATTGCATCAATATCGTGACAAGTATCGTGGCCTTACGTAGGACGCGTCGCGAGACAGGACGATGGCCGATGCTCAAGACAAACTACGGAGTGGCAGCCAAGGAATTGAACGCCTCTGATTCTGATGCTACACCCACTGCGGAGATGAAGCAATGGATCTATTTTTGCTAATTGGTGGATTTTAACATTGCAGGATCATGAAAGATGGTGAGAGCTAGGGAATGTCTTTCATCCAACAGTGAATTGACCATAGCTGATGATGATGAATGGCCATGGGACTACAACATAAACACTACATTTCTGGAGCGTGTTTATGAGTCAAACATTACAAGAAAGTATAATAAGCGAATAGGCACTAGCAAATAAGTAATAAAACAACAATGCCATTAAAAAAATCATTAAGCACAGATTGAACGTCACATTTCAGTTACTTTAGCCACAATGGTTACTGAAAAGGTCACCTCAAAAGTCAACAGACCTGGGGGTTTTTTCCAGCACAAAGGAACGCGGTGTAACATTTATCAAAAGTCACAGGATGTCAAAGTTCAAGACGATGTGGGTTTGTTTGTTTGTTGACGTCAAGGGCGAGGGCACCGTGATGGTGGCGGCGGCGTCGTTACTCACCAACTCGTAGTTGACCGGAGCGGCGCACGGACCTGCCACCTGAAACAGAGACGCGACATCAATGGTGAGTTCCAGCGGCCACCGCGGCTACAACGTTCGGACGTGACAGTAACGAGCAACAAACGGCACGGGCCGCGTGTGTCCACTAAAACAAAACGCTTTTGTACATTTCTTTAGAGAATTTTCGAGAACCAAATGGCACGGTAATTTGCAAACATTAAACGCTGCAATTATCTGAATTCCAAACCCGAAACCGCAGGAAATGTTGGTGGAATACGCATTCAAAATTAATTTGCACACCATATGGCTAGCACAAACAAATACATGTGCATTTTTTTATTATGGTAATATGAGAAGTATTTTTGTAATAAAAAAAATGGTGTTTATTTTACGATGTGAGCCATCTAAATTATTCCATACCAGGCCGACCAATAAGTGAGTATGCACGTCTCAAAATCACTCCGCAAAACTCTTTGAATGCCCACGTGGTTTGAAATATTGACCGTCTAATATTGTGATCAAAACGTACGTAACAATCACCAGAGGTGTGGACTCGAGTCATGTGACTTGGACTCGAGTCAGACTCGAGTCATGAATTTGATGACTTGCGACTCGACTTGGACTTGCATAACAATGACTTTGTCCCACCTATGAGATGTGGACTCGAGTCATGTGACTTGGACTCGAGTCAGACTCGAGTCATGAATTTGATGACTTGCGACTCGACTTGGACTTGCATAACAATGACTTTGTCCCACCTCTGACAATCACACAGATGTCATTATCCCGTCACAAATCTCATCAGGGTTTTTGCAATCAAGGGGAGGGTGGCATTGTCAGTGATAGAAAGCACCGCTTTATCACAACATATAAAGAGATGCCCTCACATCAACACTCTCAACACACAGAGTATTTTGCGTTCCACGCTTCTCCACGCATGCCTAATAATACGTATTACCTTAAAAGACAGTAATCACGGTTTGTTTTGGCTAACACTCTGGCCTATGTGGACACCCTAGTGAGCTCCCCATGTCCATGTGTGGCTGTGAAGCGGCCTTGTAATCGCTGCCCTAGGGACATGGGCCCACTGCACGCCACGGATACCTAGGCTGAGCTCCATGCCTCGCCCCCGTGGGCTTGCAGCTGTTGTGCTCGAGCAGGCATGTCACCCACACAAGTCTAGGCAATGTGCCACATCTTCACATCTATTGACTCGCGCATGCCTGGGTTACAATGCCACTTCCTCTACCACTTTTAAGAAAAGCGCTCGATTATTTTTCGCTATAAACGGTGACAACGGCGATTCCCATATTGAGGTGAGAGAACCATAATGTTGAATTAACTTGTCACTCTTATTAAAACAAACAAAACATACATGTTTTCGAGTTACTTTGCACTTTTGACAACCGTGAAAACGAGTTATGGCTGTGTAAGTAGAGAGGCTTACGGGGATGGGCATTCAGGACAAAGATTACAGGAAGAATGCTCCGTGCTCAACAGACTTTCTCAAATATTAAAGAAAGACACCTCCAGGCGCGAAGCACCACGTTTGTCAAATAATTTGCCCTATAAATAATTTTCAACTTCCCAAGCCAGCTGGTATTTCAAGGGAATTATAGAACAATATATGCGTGCAAACAGTGCCACAAGTACAATACAAATTTTAGACCTCTGCAAACAGATTCAAAGGTAGTGACTTCAACTGAGAACAATTCAGCCACACATGAAGTAAGAAATGTAAGAAGTGCTGCATTTGAAAAGGGTAAAAGTGCTCAAACTCCACTGATTTGCAGTTTTAAAATATTTCACGCCCTATAATTTCAAAACATATTTAGGCCGATTACAAGACAAAATCTCCCCGTGAAATTACACACAGTATTTTCAGCAGAGAATCCCAACTCCACGGTTGCATTTCGATTTAAAGCTTTCGTGACTGCAGGGATTCATCTTCTTGGTTCTTTCGGTAAAGTCACGTAGAAGGGAAGTAATCAAATAATAAAAATAAAACATAATACAATTATTCTCACGACGTTTCGGCCACAACGCAAGTAGCCGTCCTCAGGTGAAAACCAGGTCTGTCGAGGCGACAGCGTCTCATTCATTACTTCCTTTCTACGTGACTTTACCGAAAGAACCAAGAAGATGAATCCACGGTTGCAATTGTGTTTTATATGTAACTACACATCAGATGCCAAGGCAATAAAACGAAAATAAAACAGGGCACTTTGACCCCCCGTGGGGGTCACCATCTCAAGAGAAGCCGACTGATCCTCCTGCTGGGAGTTATGTGAACCCCACAGGAGTCTGATGCCCTCTGCAAGGGAATTCCTGGTCAGGATCCAATGGGTCCACAGTTCTACATTTCCCAGTGAGATTATTTCAATGCCCGTCAGTGTTGTAAATAAAACCCTGCCGCGGTAACAAAACAAGAAATGTTCCATAAGTAATATTTTGAATGCGATTGTACTACCTGTTTATATATTCGTCGTACATTCAGATAATGTATTTCATATATAATTTAATATTTCCACCGTTAACACAGATTCACTATTTTATCCATGCACACAGTATGCACGGACCACAACAATGACATCGTAACATTATATTCAAGTGCTTCAGAGACACTTTGAATGGAAATATCTGTACAGGTGCATTTTTTCAACGTCGCATTACAAAATACCGCGCTGATACTCTACATTGTGATTTATCAAAAACGAATTGGATATTCGTCCTCAAAAGCTTATAATCCCACTCCCAACATCCCCAAATAAATAATTACCTTACCTGGACACTCTGCGTCTTTATCAACAAGCACCTTGCAATGCCAGCAACCTTGCTTGTAACCGTTGTTTTGTTTGTTTGAGCAACGACTTACTTTTCAAAAAAAAAAATTACTCCCAAAAATGTAGTCGTGACAAAACGATCAGGGGCGCGACGGGCATAGCGACGGGCAGAGAGAGAGACGCGTCGCCTCGCTCGCTCGCTCAGACAGCAGCCAGCCAGCCAGCCAGGGCCTCCTGTCCAGACGCACGCCGCTCGCTCTCCCTCCCTCCCTGCCTGCCTCTCTCCCTGCCTCTCTCGCTCTCTCGCTCGCCCGTCTGTTACTGTACACCGCGGAACCGCTGCACGCTGGTGCACGACCTTATCGGCCCCGAGCATCTGAGGAATGCGCCGGGGCTTAAGAGATCCTGCCGGGCTCCACTAAAAGAGGAGCACAAACATCCCCGGCGCACGAAGCCGCCGCCGCCACCGCCGCCGCTTCTCCTCCTCATCGACCCACGGCAGCGCCAGCAGTTGCGCAATAAAAACAGTCCTGGAGCTGATGAACTTTGGGGCTGGCGGGGGGGTGGTTATTTAAATATTCTCATTAAGGCTCAGTTTGAAAAGTGGGCATTCTTATGGGTCAAAAAATACCGCTGGCAATTGAAGTGTTGAAAAATCGCTTTTTTGAGGAAACCTAAATTGAGATTTAACAAATTAATAAATTTAACTTCTTAAGAAACTATTTTCCTCCCTCCTTAAACTCTCGAAAAGAACCCCCTAAATGGTAGTGGTGTAATTGTACAATATCAACACTAAACACACTCCCATTTCCGACTCGCATTTAGACCGCGGTCCATTTACATTCTTGACATAAATCACGAACGCTGTTTTAAAAATCCTGTCACCAAACCTCATCTCGCGCATAACGACCCAAGAATTTATGGAATGAAATAATAAAGGCCACGTGGCCTTAGACTGACTCACCGCGAAGGAATAACAAAGTATGGATTCAGTTTTGTCGTTAAACGTTTCCGTAACCCTTCCACCACAGCAGTTCGTACGATGCGATTAAAACGAATCTGTCTACGCATAGACCATGCATGACAAGCATGCACGCACACACACGCGCACACGTAGTCCACCCACACAGTGCAACAGAAGAAAGTGTTTGACACTCGCGGAAAAATGAGCCCAGGAACAAGTATAACCCGTAAAAACAAAGTTTTTCACTATAAATCCTTTATATGCGTGGCGGCTAGAGTCCTCTCGTCCTCTGGCTTGAGATGGCTGCCACCTATGGGTCAGATAATTGCATGGCACCATTAAGCAATTGGTAATTAAATATAATATTTTTGTCCTAAAAAGTGTAAAATTTTGGAAAAAATGTTCACGAACATTAATTGTCACGCACAACGAGTCTGTGTGGAAAATGTCAGCTCGATTGGATCACGGGAAGTGGGTTAAAAAACGACCGAAAGATTTGCACGGTCGTAAGCGCGCAAGCAAGCAAGCGCGCAAGTGAACTTAATATAAAGGATTTAAAAAGTGTTTGACACTCGCGGAAAAATGAACCCACGAAAAAGGCGAACGGGTCGGGAAATAACCACGGTCGATCAACACAACTCATCCGACGAGTATGGCCAGTACTGTCACTCAACAACACAAAAAAACCCATACGTCTCTCTCACAAGCCTCCTTTCTTTGACACAAGTGTTACACTCGTCCTCGAGTCGCGTGGGCTTTGAAAGCATCGCCGAGCACACCTCTCACGAAGACGGCGACTTATTTAGTTCGTGGGATTCGCGTCGTGTCCTCGTGGGACCTTGCAATTGCGCATCTGACAAAGATGCATCCTTAGGCGCAGCCTCTCTCTCTCTTTTTTTTTACCTCTGACAAGCTTCATCTGTCGGCTGGGCCTCCATGCATTCCTGCGAAGCCCCCACATGAGTGATCAGATTACAGGTAATACGGGAGAGCAACGAAGAATGAAGACAAAGCTCAGCGAGAGATAAAGGCGGTGACCAAGGCGCAGAATTCGAGCAGCACCTTGGAAAGGATGAAGCGCACAGAAGCTGCTTTCTGAATTTAATGAGTTGGTATCTACGATAACAAAAAAAAATTGTTGAAGACGTCCAATTCCAAATCGTGTCTACAAGAAATATAAACAGCAGCACTAATTTCCGTTCATGTTCTCGAATAGATATACTCAACAATATTAAAACATGATAGCACCATCGGAAAAGTGCTGCACGTACAGGAATATACTTCACCATACCCATAATTAGCTGCAACTATGTGAGGGCCATACCCCAAGGAGGACGTTCATCTTTTCACAAGTTTATTTGTTGTTGTCACGAATACATGAATAAAGCAGCGGTTCCTCAGAATTGCCCTACCGTGAGACACAGCGGCGGTGAGGCGAAAGGAGACCACGCACGCACGCACAGATAGCGGAGTATTTTTCGCAAACAATCCTCGGCCCCCTTTTCACAAACAAGCAAAGAAAAAAGCCATCAAAGCCACCGGAGGAGATCCCCGCTAAAGTACCGACGCAGTGGCAGGTGAGCGTGGAGGGGGCATTGGAGGTGGGTGGAGGGGGCTTTCGAGACCCAAGACCCATTCCAGACAGATTTCGCCCACGGCGCAGCAGCAGCAGCAGCAGACAAACACGAATGTCCGAGCTGTCTTTTCGGGGGGGAGGGTTTCAGAGCTTCTCCGCGGCTCTCGTGCCACGCGGGGGCTCGAGCCGCTGACGCAGGTAAGGGCTGCAAGCTCGCGCACCTGCCGATACATTCCTGGCCGACAAAAAAGTGCGCCTTCGAATCCATCAACCAGCGCCGCTCACGCACTGTTTTTACTCTTGGCATGGTTTTGTCCGTTCTCGTGAAGAAAGAATAAGAAAAAAACTTTCGAGCATACTTTTGCTTCTCCACTTATATATTAATATATCTACATTTTTGTTTAATCTTTAGACCGACGTACAGGACTGTACGCAGTACAATTTGGATTTACATCACGTTTAAAAATGTGATCGCAATCGCAAGAAGCTCTAAAAGAAACGGCGGGAACACTTATTTAACAGAGAGGCAGCCGGCCAGTCATAGGCGGAGGGACAAAATGAAGATGTTGAACTTGAACAGGTGCAGGCAAGGCCGTAGCCATGGAGTCAACATTGGGGGGGACCAAATCGTTCAGGGGGTCTGGAGGTCCCCCCCCATAAAAATATCTAAATTTGAAAACTCATTTCCTGCCATTTCCTGCCTAAAATATAAGAAAACTCACTAACACACAGGATGGACTTTTTATGTTTTACAATACTGTCTAATAGTGTATTGTATGAAATTGCTCTTTTTTCTGTTTTACCTTTTCTTGTTTCATTGTATGTAATGGCAGAGATTATGGATGAATCAAGTACAACCATAACCACAATCATAGAAACAGAAATCTATTTTATAGCAATATATTGGGGGGGGGGGCATTTTGAGCATATTTGAATATTGGGGGAGATGTGCCCCCCCCCCTAATATAATATAATTATGGTCTTGGGTGCAGGGGGTTATCAGCACGGATTGCTGGAGAAGGCAGCAGCAGCAGCAGGAGGCTGAGAAGTGACGCCCCATCGCGTGAAGGTTCACTGGAGGTTTCAACATATTGGCCTGAAGCTTGATAGCACCCATCTTTAGGTGGGAATTTGAGAATTTTATTAAAGGATATGAATGCGAGTAGCTTCACACGTGAATTGCACACTGCTTGCATTCACGTAACTTAAAGTGGGAAACAGTGTGCAAATGATCGACTGAATATTATGAACACAAAGATAAAATCTACGTTTTTGTAAATCAATTTACATTCTTATCAAAGCCACCGATTCACACCCATGGACAGATGATTTTTTGTTATTTTCATGATTTACGAAAAAGTTATGTTCTACCCCTTGCAATGTTCACATCTCGTCCGCACGCCCCAGACCACTGCCTCTGGGATTGTACCCGCAGCCTCTGTCACGATCCTAACTCTCCACTGGTTGCACCTATTTATTATTGATGTCGTTCAAAACTTTCTTTTTTTTCAGTTTAAGCAGTCGCGTTCATGAGACATTATGTGTTTTGCTGGGGAGCTACACACCAAGGTAGCCGGCATTCAACAACGCGCATCATGAATTGCCGTTTGACAAAATAAAATTGTGACGATACGGCATTGCCCACTAAATGTAGTATTTGTTGGCAAAATACGCGTGGTTTTTCACTCTCCCATGAAATTCCAGTTCATCACACCACCATGGCTAGCCGACACAACAACAAAGCTTCAGCCTAGATCTAAATAGTCACCATCTACGATGGGGTTTTTTTGTTTTTAAAACGAGATCAAACTCTTTCACGAGGCGGAAGCGTGTAAGCATGCTATAAACACCACCGTCATATTCATTTTCAGCATTTCACATGGCAAAAGTGTTTCGGGGGAAATGTAAGTCTTAAAACTGAGACTTGCAAAGGATTTATTTTACAGAATTGTAACCCCCCCCCCCACAAACCGACGAGACCCTGAGGTCACCTGTTCAGAGTAAATAGATTTTGCGCTGCATTTTAGAAAGCACAGCGTATATCACTAACCCAACACTAGAAATGTACACATCGTCAAAAATATACCGTGCGTTCCTCTTGTGCAACTTTCTCCGCTGGCCCAGACGTCGAACAGGCAAAAGGCCTGCGGGTATCAGGACTCCCACATCGGCCCATGATAAGGGGGGGGGGGGGGCATTAGCGAAAGGTCAAGAGACCTGAACTAGAAATAAATTGGCATTGGCTGAAAAAAACATCGTCCGTTTTGACGTTTTTCGTGAGTGGCAGCACGGCATCCCAGATCGCACGCAGATAGCGCCATTCCACGCCGTACAGTCTGTCCCCCACATACTGGAGCCCTTCTTCAGATTTACTGCGAAACATTGTTCCAGTCACTCATTGCATGAGAATGTATTTGAGAGCGTGCAAGCGTAACCGCTGCACCGCAGCACAATATTGTTCTCCGCGACTCCAGGCACAACAAACAAACACGCACACATCTCTGTGGACAATCGGTGCACAATGCACACGCACGCGGACACACCAAGGCTCGCACACGCACAAATGTTCCAGCTCTGTACAAACAGGCAGAGGAAACACGGGGGGGGGGCAGGAGGGGGGGGGCTCGCTAGCGGGAAAAGGCAGAGAGGAAAACATGTGGGGCCTGGCTCCGGGCCCCGTGCCATCATAACTCACGGGAAGAGCCGACGCCCTCGCTCGCCCTCAGGGAATCTCAGCCCGGAGAATATAACGCGCCCGGAGAGGCGGTGGTTAGTTACGCCGTGCCCGAGCATTCGTAACGGCGCATGAGCTCGTTGCTCGACACTTCCACGATCGTGATATCGCACGTAATGAATCTAGCGCAGTTAACGACTGGACAAGTAACACCGGTTAGTGCTCAATACTTATTCATTTTTGTCGATAAAAACAAAAAACTGATCCAGGCGTGCGTTAAAACAAATCTGACATTTTTTTTAGGTTTACCAGAGTGGGATAATCTTGATTTGAAGCTTTCGTGACTGCAGGAATCCATACTCTTTACCGAAAGAACCAAAGAGTACAGAGTGGGATAGTTGTTCAGAATGAATGCTGCCATTCTAACATTTGTCTTCTTCTTAGAGACGCCATCATTCTTCCTTATCAAACATTCGGGGTTGCTTTTCAAAGAGTGGCAGATGCAGTTGTGATCAAGTCGCCACTTAATTACACCAAATTATTTTTCGTCTTAAAAAAAAAACACCAACGTGATGATATTCCAACTTTCCTACCAGAAATGCGTCCCTTGTCATGAAACTGACAAACTCAAGCTGGGCTATAGAAAATGAGGGTAACGCTCCTGAGAAACGCCTTTTTCCTGCAGCATGCGTCGTCACGCTACATTTACAGAAAATGGGGAACGGCGGGGGGGAGGCATGGCCCGATGGGAATGTAGAGGATTTATCTTCAGTATGCGAATCGGACGGCATTCAGGAACCCACACAGACACGCACGCCACGACTCCTCACTCTTTACGATGCGGCGATTGTGTTCCACTAATGCAGCGGTCGGCAAACCAAAATAACAAGAGGGAGACATTTTTTTCGAATTCGGTTGTGTCGAAAAAAAAACAACCCCTCGATATTTCAAGAACCGCAACGAACTGTGAATAACGCGTCACGAAGCAGCGGTCCTTACAGAGCCGCACGCGGCTGCAGAACCGCAGGTCGAAATGTCCAGAGTAGGGTCCAGAGAAGGGTCCAGAGCCGCCCTTGCCGAGACAGACCTTGCACGAGACGCCCGTAATGTGCTCTGCCTTCTCTCGTCGAATCCCCGGGGTGAATTTTACAAATGGGCAACAGCTGAACGTCTTCGCCGGTGTTTAGAATGAATCCGCCCCACAATTTCACGTGTGCTAAGCCCCTGTTATGCCCCATTCATCATGCTTCTGCGTGTGTCAGTGGGCGTTTAGTAATGGTTTAAAGTGGCAATCGTGACGTGACGCATTTTACTACTATTACAAAATATCGTTGCCGTTGTGATTTAAAGAGCAACTTCAAAAAGGTCACATTAAGGGTACTTAAAAAAAAATAAACAAGGAAATTAATTTCACATCAAACAGCCACGACACAATGTGATAATGACTTGGAGAACAAGAAAAGTCGTTTCATGGAAAATTCCCACTAAAAACGACCCACGCGGGCCTTGTTGATTAAAGCGGTCCACCACCACACAAAGGCAGGAAGGGGCTCCAGAGTAGTTCATTCAAGCCCAAATGCCCTCCCCGATAAGAAATGGGTTTGAATGAAGGAAAAATAATAACTTTCCCACCAGAAGCACAACGCTGGAACTTAAACACGTGTGCAATGCGGTGTAAATATAAAAAAAAATTAAACGTGCACGGAATCCGCATTTTGATTCTGTAACACCACCGTTTGAATTGAAGAGGCGTTCTAACGCATTCTCATAGCAACTCTCAGCACTTAGGGCACAAGTGAATGCATGCAAAGGTTATACCGCGTAAGTTTTCGCTGTCGTGCTGCTACGAAATAGGCACCGATGTCCGACGTTTCGCTCCACGTTCTGGGAGCATTTTCAGGAACCGACCTGGGAACTTTTTCAGGAACTGACCTGAAGAAGATCCCAGTACGTGGCGCGAAACGTCGGACAGCGTACCGAACAACTCGGCGGTACAACCCAAAAACACACGTGAGAGCTGTCTCTGGATGAAGATGCAGCAGAGTGAATTGAGACAGCCGCTATCGGACCTGGAGAGCCGTGAGCTGCGACTGAACCATCCACACAGCTTCATACACGATATGGTGCCATGTAACCAGTTCCTTCAGGAAATAGCATTCAATCAATGAGTGGAAATATTTTTTAAAAAAACCTCCCCAACTAAGGAAAGTAAAAAAAAGCCATTGTTCAACTTGTTGTTTTTGCTGCATGACTTACTCTCACTTTTCATACCTGCCCAGTCAAGGCCCTGCTCATGAGGTGGACAAGCTGAGAGCGCCAACTCGTAAGAGCGAAACAAAACAAAAGCACTTAAAGGATCACTTTTAACGGCGTTGCCGATTTCGTGCGGAATTTCAAAAAAATAAATCACGATAATCACGAGATATTTACAACGTGGAAACATGCCAGACGAGAGCAATGCCTTTCATCAGCAGAAAGCAGGATACATGGGAAAGTGCAGTGATACAGAAAAATTCGTGTGTCAATTAACACCCTAACCCAGAGAGAGAGAGAGAATTTCGGCCTTGTTCGTGTGATAGAATGCAGAGGTGGGTTACGCTCAGAGCTGCTATCACCACCAGCACCATCGCGAGCCTGGGACAACCCTCGTAGCAGCGCCACAATAACACAACGACGGCGTTGAGCAACACACAAAAAAAAGTTGTTAAAAGATGAAAGACCAAAAACATGTCGGCTCACGGACGCGCTCGCCTTTGTGAGATGCTCATCAGATATGAACATGTTGATGCTTTAGTGTATCAGTACAGGCCACAAGGATGATAAATGATAGTGTAGTGTGACGGTCTGTATAACATTGCTTTGCCCATACAAGTCGTGTCTGGTTTACGGCATCAGCCAATGAAATGTTAACGTTGCAAGTATTTCTAAAAACACTCATGTTTCCCAGTTCCTATCTCCCCATACTTGATGGCTTTCAACACAAAGCAGTCTGGTTGATGGATGCTCCAGCACTCATTGATTCACTCGCTCACTGACGATCAGTCGCCTGCCTATCACTCTTCTACCTCGACTACCATTCTTACGCTCCTGCATGACGCTTCTTTCACACTTCTGCGGCCGTCTGGAACGCTCTTCCTTCCAATATTAGGAAGCCACTGGAGCGATGCACTTTTGAATCGTCTAGTTTGAAAAGTAATTTCTTTAGAACTGCGTTTTGTGTTTAGTTTTTTATCTTCCCCCGCAACCTCCGATTAGCACGGTTGGCTACGTACGGTGCGAAAGAAGTTCAACATGCATAGGTTACTGTTCCCACGAACTTAACTCCTTGAATCCTCACACAGCTCGACTTTCTAATTCCCTCTTATTATGTGTGTGTTTAACTTCTTTCGCACCGTACATAACCAACCGCACTAATCGGACGTGCGGGGGAAGGACAACACACTAAACACAAAAAGCAGTTCTTAAGGAAACGAGTTTTCATTCTACAACTTTGGTCAATTTCATCTCATCTCTCGACCGCCTTCAGCGCTATTGTTTGTTGCTGACTGCTTGGTTGTCATGGGCCTGTACTCAGCAACTGATTTTTTTTATCCTCCCCATTTTTTTTCCTATGAAGAAAGAAAAGCCATTCATAAATGGTGCAAGAGGCTGCCGCTGTAACTGCCCTCTTTGTTATACATCTCACACGAAGACCGTCACCCCACACGCGTGTCTTGATGCACGCGCAGATGTGAGATGCAAGCACAGCAGAAGAATGCATTCCAGAAACATTTTCGGTGGATTTTGTGTGGAAATGCACAACAGATCTTTTTTTGAGGGGGGGGGGGGCAAACCGATGTGCAGTAAATGCAAGCCAGACATCGAAATGTTGAAGAGCAAAAATAATTTGGCTTCCAATACACAGTTCAATTGGTGGCGACCTAGGAGCCAAAACACCAACAGAACACTTCGCCAAATGACACACAATCAACTGCAATGCGCACGTATCTGTTAATCCACTGCTGGACGAAGACCTTACCACGCACGCCTTGCGCGTCCGCGTCTGAGGGGCACGCGGCCACTGCGTTGGTGAGCGTGAGGAGGTGAGGGCAGCAGAGTACAACGACTCGTTCGTTGGTGAGCGTGAGGAGGTGAGGGCAGCAGAGTACAACGACTCGTTCGTTGGTGAGCGTGAGGAGGTGAGGGCAGCAGAGTACAACGACTCGTTCGTTGGTGAGCGTGAGGAGGTGAGGGCAGCAGAGTACAACGACTCGTTCGTTGGTGAGCGTGAGGAGGTGAGGGCAGCAGAGTACAACGACTCGTTCGTTGGTGAGCGTGAGGAGGTGAGGGCAGCAAATTACAACGACTCATTCGTTGGTGAGCGTGAGGAGATAAGGGCAGCAGAGTACAACGACTCGTTCGTTGGTGAGCGTGAGGAGGTGAGGGCAGCAGAGTACAACGACTCATTCGATGGTGAGCGTGAGGAGGTGAGGGCAGCAGAATACAACTACTGGTTCGTTGGTGAGCGTGAGGAGGTGAGGGCAGCAGAAGACAACGACTCATTCGATGGTGAGCGTGAGGAGGTGAGGGCAGCAGAATACAACGACTGGTTCGTTGGTGAGCGTGAGGAGGTGAGGGCAGCAGAGTACAACGACTGGTTCGTTGGTGAGCGTGAGGAGGTGAGGGCAGCAGAGTACAACGACTCATTCGTTGGTGAGCGTGAGGAGGTGAGGGCAGCAGAATACAACGACTGGTTCGTTGGTGAGCGTGAGGAGGTGAGGGCAGCAGAGTACAACGACTCATTCGTTGGTGAGCGTGAGGTGAGGGCAGCAGAGTACAACGACTGGTTCGTTGGTGAGCGTGAGGAGGTGAGGGCAGCAGAGTACAACGACTCGTTCGTTGGTGAGCGTGAGGAGGTGAGGGCAGCAGAGTACAATGACTCGTTCGTTGGTGAGCGTGAGGAGGTGAGGGCAGCAGAGTACAACGACTCGTTCGTTGGTGAGCGTGAGGAGGTGAGGGCAGCAGAGTACAACGACTCGTTCGATGGTGAGCGTGAGGAGGTGAGGGCAGCAGAGTACAACGACTCGTTCGTTGGTGAGCGTGAGGAGGTGAGGGCAGCAGAGTATAACGACTCGTTCGATGGTGAGCGTGAGGAGGTGAGGGCAGCAGAGTACAACGACTCGTTCGTTGGTGAGCGTGAGGAGGTGAGGGCAGCAGAGTACAATGACTCGTTCGTTGGTGAGCGTGAGGAGGTGAGGGCAGCAGAGTACAACGACTCGTTCGTTGGTGAGCGTGAGGAGGTGAGGGCAGCAGAGTACAACGACTCGTTCGATGGTGAGCGTGAGGAGGTGAGGGCAGCAGAGTACAACGACTCGTTCGTTGGTGAGCGTGAGGAGGTGAGGGCAGCAGAGTACAACGACTCGTTCGATGGTGAGCGTGAGGAGGTGAGGGCAGCAGAGTACAACGACTCGTTCGATGGTGAGCGTGAGGAGGTGAGGGCAGCAGAGTACAACGACTCGTTCGTTGGTGAGCGTGAGGAGGTGAGGGCAGCAGAGTACAACGACTCGTTCGTTGGTGAGCGTGAGGAGGTGAGGGCAGCAGAGTACAACGACTCGTTCGTTGGTGAGCGTGAGGAGGTGAGGGCAGCAGAGGACAACGTCTCGTTCGTTGGTGAGCGTGAGGAGGTGAGGGCAGCAGAGTACAACGACTCGTTCGTTGGTGAGCGTGAGGAGGTGAGGGCAGCAGAGTACAACGACTCGTTCGTTGGTGAGCGTGAGGAGGTGAGGGCAGCAGAGTACAACGACTCGTTCGTTGGTGAGCGTGAGGAGGTGAGGGCAGCAGAGTACAACGACTCGTTCGATGGTGAGCGTGAGGAGGTGAGGGTAGCAGAGTACAACGACTCGTTCGTTGGTGAGCGTGAGGAGGTGAGGGCAGCAGAATACAACGACTCGTTCGATGGTGAGCGTGAGGAGGTGAGGGCAGCAGAGTACAACGACTCGTTCGTTGGTGAGCGTGAGGAGGTAAGGGCAGCAGAGTACAACGACTCGTTCGATGGTGAGCGTGAGGAGGTGAGGGCAGCAGAGTACAACGACTCGTTCGTTGGTGAGCGTGAGGAGGTAAGGGCAGCAGAGTACAACGACTCGTTCGTTGGTGAGCGTGAGGAGGTGAGGGCAGCAAATTACAACGACTCATTCGTTGGTGAGCGTGAGGAGGTGAGGGCAGCAGAATACAACGACTCGTTCGCCGCACTGCCCTCTGCTGCCCATCACGTGGGTCCGCAGCCTACGGCACCCCGCTGGGCAGCACCCTGCTTTAGGTCCCGAAATTCGACGAAAACAATTGTGATCGTTCTGTGTGATTGGGTAACGGCACTTTGACCGACAGCGGCGTATATACACTCATTACATTTAATAACGCTGTAGTTACAACACACAACTGCACAGCGTTACATGTAACAATCGCACCATCATAACAATCAACTCGATATATATAAAAAATTTAAATTGGACAAAACCACCGATATAGCGTATGTCACACACACAAAAACAAATCCTTATTACTTCAACAGAGAGAGAGAGGTAACTTACCAGATGATCTCCTCCCTCCTCCCGGTGTGTGTCTGTGTGTGTCTGTGTAGAGTGAGGCACTCTCTCTCTCTCTGCGTGTAGTTGTGCCGGACAGCGCGAGCCAGGGAAATGGGAAGGATTCTTCTGCCGAGAGCGGACGCAGCTGCGGCGTTTATCTGCCGCTAGGGCAACGTAGAAATCGCGAGCAGCAGCAAATCGGCAGCTTTCAAAAGTCTGGCAATGCCTTCAAATCACTCTCGGCAAGAATGCTGCTGCCGCTACGGCTGGCAACAGGGCATCGTGTCCATGTTCCTGTGAGTGCTACACGCTGGAGCATCTGTGAAGCTCTATGGGAACCTCATTTGCCAGTAAAAAAATATGATAATTGGTTCTTTACCCTTCTATCTGGCAACAAAACTGACACCTTTTTACAAGGAGTCATGTTTGCATAGACCGCAATACCTGCAGTCATAATACAAACAAAAGAACATAACTCTGATAAAGTGCACTGTCCTTAAAGTTGATTGATCCACACCCGAGACAGCTTTCCTTAGAGCCTAGTCTCATATGGGTTGGACCAGATGACGCCAACCCATATGAGACTAGGCTCTAAGGAAAGCTGTCTCGGGTGTGGATCAATCAACTTTAAGGACAGTGCACTTTATCAGAGTTATGTCTTTTGTTTGTATTATGACTGCAGGTATTGCGGTCTATGCAAACATGACTCCTTGTAAAAAGGTGTCAGTTTTGTTGCCAGATAGAAGGGTAAAGAACCAATTATCATCTGTGAAGCTGTTACCGTGACGCTGTATATACAAGGGTTGGTCAGGCAGTGTCTCGCTATTTATGATCAAGATACAGGAGTTGAATCATGCGAGCTAGTTTTGAATCGTGTGTGCTGTGATAATTAGTTGACACGACCCCTGCATCCAGAAGAGGTTCATCAAGTTACGTTCACCAAGTTGGAGAAAAAAAAATGTTGATTCCGAGTTGAATTGCGATTATCGATCTTGTGACAATTCACAACATCACGGGATAGCGACATCACAGTGTAATGTGACGTAGCGACCCCATGAATTTACAACAGGACGGAATAAAGGGGTTTGTTGATGGGGTGTTTACTCAAAAGTCCCCCATTCGGTTCTCACAATATTCTGTTTTTTCATTCAACTGAACCGTGTAACTTTAGCAGGTAAAGCCCACAAAACTATATGAGCTCTTTTTCGGAGGCAAGTTGGCCATACATGACCGCTCATTGAAGTGGTTTACATCATCACCGTCATCACACACGTGGGAATTTATAGTCGCAGCCAAATAATCTAAAGACATGTTTCTAAATGTGGAATACAAAACAAGAGGATCCAGAGAAAAACCCACGTGACCGTGGGGAGAACATTCGAACTCGAGAATGAACCCACGGCCTCCTGCGTACCCCAGAATAAAACAAACGCCCAACGAGTGGTTTTGAATGATCATACAACATTTGTGCAGGAGAAAGAAAATGTAAATGTAGTTAAAGAGAGAGAAGAGAAATCTACAGAGAGCAACAGATCGAGAGAGAAAGGTTGTGATGAACTTTCAACAAACATGTTTCTTGACTGGAAAAGTGCCGACATGAGATTTCAGCAAGATCTCGGTGTTTGCCGCTTCCTAGTGACCTCACACTCCAAATGGATTCGCTATCAAACAAGGAATCACCTCTGCTACGTGCGTCTCGTCAGCGCTGCTATTTCCTTGGCCCGGATCCTTTGTTGTGATAAAAAAAAAATAGGTTTAAAATGCCCTCCCCTTCATCTGCGATTGCCCAGTTGAAGCGAGTGATTGACCACGAGAGAACAACTTCGCTGCGCAGGGAAAATCCTTTTTGCTTTGGATATACTGGAAAACATTGACTGAAAAGTACAACAATGTATATATAGTTGGGTTAACGTAAAAATACATACGACCATGTTCCACGCCTAAAATACCAGATATTTAACCTCGTTTCAATATATTTAATTTACTGTATATCCATTGTCTTGTTGCAAGTACCAGTGGAACAGAAGGACGAGTGGCGAACAGGACTGGCACGAAAACAACCAAGGGAAGCCAAAGCAAAAGCCTCCACCGCCCCTTTTCCTTCCATTCAGTGTGGTGCGTGTGTCATCGGAGTGACCGTAAACATCGCCACATTTACCAAAACATTCCGTTCTAGCTCTCAAACATACCTCGCCACATGTCATTTTTATTTCAGGCAGTGGCCAGCTGCCTAAGGTCACAGTTATGTCAATACTTCTAACCACAAAAAAAATACACAAAACAGTGTACATGAGTAACTCTACAGTGGTCGATCCCGACCCCGATGCCTGTTGTATATTTGGAGTCTCTGCGTGTTCTTCCGATGGCCGCATGGATTTTCTCCGGGGCCTCCGGTTTTCCACTCCACATTTAGAAACATGCTGTTAAGAGTATTTGGCTGCGAAAATTTCCACTTAAGCCACTTGATTGAGATATACGTTGTAATAGCCAGGTCGCTTCTGAGAAGGAACTACAGTATATAGCTCAGTGGGCCTTACCTGATAAAATAAAAACATAGTTTAGTTTAGTAAGTCAAAGTGCTTTCCTGCTGCTCAAATGAGCAATGAGGCAGAGATCATCTTCTGTTTACAGCTCTACAGGGCCAGGGTGGAATTTTCACATTGCTATGGTGGGGACGAGTCTATCCGTAGAACAGCCGCTGTTGACTTCCTCACAGTTCCTATGATTGCTTTTTCATTGCTTTCATGGCTTTATTTTGGTGATTTCGAAAAGTGTATTGGTTTAGCCATTGTTTGTTTGTTGTAATACAGAGTTAGACTGATGGCCTTAATCTAAGTTGTCTTGTTGTTGTTGTTTGACTTGCATCCTACTGGGATTTTTGCACACAGCGTTGGTGGTATACGTTGTTTTTTTCTGCAATATTTTGCTGTCTTTTCTTGGATTTTCTGTTTGCACTCAGTCGCATATTCACTTGAAGATGTTTTTTGTTCATGTTTTTGTTTTTTGTTTGTTGCGGTTGCACCCGATTCAAGAGCCGAATGGCTCACAGGGCTCTACCTAATACATGAACTTGAACTTGAAGAAGTACTTATTTGATCAACGCCAGGGAGATCACGGGCTGAGCGAACCCCCAGCCAGGATTTGAACTTCCAACCTTGCGATTGCGTGCCGCTCGCTCCACCCCCCCCCCCCCCGAGCCACCTACGATCTTGTAAATCTAAAACACGGAGTGCAAATTTGAACTTCAGATGCATTTATATTCTGTCCGACTAACTCGCGTGCTAACCATCGCAACGTGACGGCAGTGCTGGCTTCAAGGGGCCAACGGGGCCATTTGGCTCCGATCCTCCGCGGCTAAGAGCAGCAGATGTGGGGACCTCTCCATGGTGACGCGCGGCCGTCCTGGCTGACGACCGCAGGAGACGGGGGGGGGGGGCCTCTCCGGGTGGTCGCCATGGAGACCGCACGCCGCAAGATGCAAAGGACCAGCGGTTGCTAGGTGACGTCGTTGCCAATCCACCGGCTCCTCATCGCCGTTTTATCGTTTACTCGGCCACGTGACTCGCCGGCAAGGCGAGTGGCTCGGCAGGTGGAGAGTTCACATCCTGCTTGGG
This sequence comes from Lampetra planeri, assembly GCF_965212315.1. Lineage (NCBI taxonomy): Eukaryota > Metazoa > Chordata > Hyperoartia > Petromyzontiformes > Petromyzontidae > Lampetra > Lampetra planeri. The sequence continues at coordinate 1,170,031 of NC_136107.1, read as the reverse complement.
GTGTTCACTCAGCCCCGTCATCCCTCACGGGGTCGATAAAATAGGTACCGCTTTGTAAAGAAGTCTTCCGGATAAAATCGCCCCCGCCGAAGGAATGTGGCATTTGCACCACTGGCACAGGGATATACACAGGATATGAGCACCGCCTCAATGCTCATTCGAGCAACAAATCGCGTTGGCTTTAATTTGTAAAAATCAAGTCCTTTATTTCCCCGGGAAAGCTTCACTAATCTTCAGCATCGTTTTCAATAGTCATACATTGGATTAATGAGCGTTTGGCATGTGAGAAAATACCGGAGAAAAAAAACCTAAGCATACGAGGAAATAATAACAACACTCAAAGCTCCACACAGAGGATTCAATCCATCACCGTTCTGCCAAACGGAGCAATCCTTCGCAGTCTCCCATCCAAACACCAGCCGGGCTCAAACCTGCTTAGCTTACTTCCTACGACTTGATCGGACACACATTCAGGGTGACTTGGTGAGAGGCAAATTTAATGGCAATCATTCATCTGTGATAGGGGCGCCGCAGAAGAACCAAAGCGTAGCTATGTGCCAGCAATTACAATGGGTAAAAGAGCTGCAATTTAATCACAAATTAAAATGTTAAAAATATTTTTTTATAACCCTTTGTCAATCCACTGCTGGATGGAGTTCTCCCCATTTCGTGTCCACCATTGGCGTAGTTTGACCATACTTCACCATGCTGGTCAGAGCAAGTGAGGGGGGAGGGCCAGGTTCAGTTCGGATATCATCATCATCAGTCACGGACGTTTGCCTTGGCTGAGGATCGAACTCAGGTGGACAGGTTCGTGGTGCAGCGAACCAGAGGTGTGGACTCGAGTCATGTGACTTGGACTCGAGTCAGACTCGAGTCATGAATTTGATGACTTGCGACTCGACTTGGACTTGCATAACAATGACTTTGTCCCACCTCTGCAGCGAACTCACCACTGCGCCACCAATATACCCCCGTAAATTCTAACAAGGTATTTAAAATACTCAGATGTAAAAATGTTCATGCTTAGAGGCTAAACTACTATGAAACATATAAGGAAAAAAGCCCTTATTTGTACAGAAATAGAGTGTGTGCATGTGTGGCTATTATTGTTGTGTGAGTAATGTGTGGCTAGGAGTGTGTGTGGCTAATGTGTGGCGAGAAGGGGTATGTGTGTAATGTGTTGGAATAATGTGTGGCTATTAGTGTGTGGGGGAAGCGGTAGTGTGACGGTTCGATTCCCGCTCACGGCCAACACCAGTAACGATTATCTGAACCGCTACTGGGCCTCCCCTAGGTCGACTCAGCCTCAAATGAGTACCTGGTGCTGTGTGTAAAACATCGCCACTGGGGAGACAAAGGCGGCCCGGGCGTGGTGCTGGCCACCCATCGGCTCGTGTGCAGTGCCGACCATCACAGGAGCTACTCGCTAACAGGCACTTGCCCCAACAGCCTGTTCGAAGGCTACACGGGGGATCTTTGTCTTGAATGCGTGGCTAGAACGGTGTGTGTGTGTGATGTGTGGCTGTGTTTTAGCAGGTGTGGCATGATGCGTGGCTCCAGCGTGGCCCCGTCTGCAGCCAGTGCGGCCACGTGGAGGCGAGGAGAGGCGGGGGCCGTGGTCACACAGATCCGTTTGTGAAGCCCGGCCCGGCTCCACGGTCGCCCAACACGCGTTGGTGTGCGGCACAAAGGCAGATGTTGTGTGGAAATATAAGCACGTCTACCGTTTGCGATTCAAATAGCTAAATGTGAAAGAAAACAGGCGCACAAATGCACACCCTGTGCCAATATAATGTTGCACTGTCGAGCGGAACTCCAGTGTGGGTAACCATTTTCTTATTTATGTAGCTTTTACATTTTTTCAGAATGAGGTTACTATTATAAAACGTGATACGTTGCACAACAAATACAGTTAATACTTCACGAAACGTTATCAACTTGTGGCGTGTTCTAAGATAAAAACGATTCGGCGGTTGTTAAAGGATACACGATATAAGTAACCAAAGGCAGAGGGAAGAGGAATGAAATAACATGAACAATGACTCGCACACACACGCACACACACACGCACACACACACGCGCAGAACACGCAAATAAGAGTCCCAGAGCATCATTACAAGGCACAGCGAAGTGCACCATCTCCCCCCCCCCCATAATCATCGGGGAGTTGCATCACTTTAGGTTTCCAGAATCAATTCAACACACAACCTCGCTACGCGGACTGCGTCAAATAAATAACCACGACAATTTAAAATGTTAATTAACCATAAATGTTGATGGGGGAAACAACTCACAACCAACACCGTGACTTGGGTCAATAATCAGAGAGCAATTTTTTTTTTCTTTAAACATTTTGAGTTTTGCAATCTTAAATCTTGAACTCAAATAATTATCTACATCTCTGAAGCTCACCGCTCACGACCTGCTGAGCACAGACTCACAGCGGCATCACCACTTTCAGACTAAACTAAAAAAATCACAAGTTCTCAATGTTTTAACATTCTAAAACAAACAACCTGGATGTTAATGAATTAGACTTTTGAATGTTTTTGGAGTTATTCTTGGCGCACACGCTGCTCTAAAATTGCCTTTGAAAAAAAAAACCATGATCCACAGGGCGCCATAATCAACAGCGCAGAAACATGTGTTGGTGGTTTTAGCTTGCGCCTTTCGGCACATAGCTCAACCGAGCTCACGAGCCACGTGTCCTAAGCAGCCCAACCACAGCACAGTGGACTATTCTGACGTTAAGTACACAACATGACAACTCATTGTCGTGTTTTTTAAATCCGTAACATCCTACCTACGAAGTGTGGCTTAATAAGGAGCAGCAATTGTGCACTCGGCTTGCTCGCTACGTATCCCAAAGTCTGCTAGTTTATTTGTGTTCTGTTTTCCCATATTAGAAAATGTTCATTTTAGAGCATAGACAAAATCGGTTGCACGTGTACAAAAAGTTATATTTTGTAAATATATCTGTGCCTGTCCTGTTATTGCTAATGTGGGTGTGCCTGGCCTATGACTACTTGACTATGAACCGCACTCAAAACCAAACTGAGGCTGTGTGCAATACGAGATAAATCGCTGCTAGCAATCTTGCTGCTGCCCCCGTGTTTGTATGAACTTCATTAAAACGCGGCACTCATTCTTCTCAGCATGTCCGGTCATTAAATACTGTACTAAAGAGATTTCTAAAAATGCCTCTTGAATATAATCTAGGCAACAACGGTGCTGCTGCTCTCCCTCGCCCACTACGCTGCCCAAGATTGACTTAAAATCTATTTTTTTTCAACAATAACTTTTACAGAAGGAAACGAAAGTCAAAGTGTAATTTCCTGCCGAATTGCGCGCCGAGGCGGTGTTCTTCTCCTGTTTACAGCCCCGAGTCGGTGGTGGAAATTCCACGTTCCTAAAGCTGGGGCGAGTTTATCCGTAGAATAACCACTCGTCATCATCCACCTGGTATGGTAACCAGCCTACAGCTGGTATCCTGCCCTAGACACAAGGTGGATGGATGTGTATTGTATTTTAAATATTTTGAAGATAGTTCATTTGCATAACCTGCGATTAATATACATTTCTCAAAAGCTTATAGGCCTACCGAATAAAATGTGTTTTATTTAAACGTGTGGAGACGCATAACGGAGTTCCGCTTACATGTCTTTTTTGTATCATCCTTAAGGCTTCTGCTTGGAATGTCCAGCCATTCCCTTTGCTTGTTAACAAAAACTGGAGTAAAATTGGTGTACGTGAAGAAAACGAACGCAATAAGAGGGAATAACTCTAAAATAATAAGCTTGTTTGGTAAGTGTTGCAGGTATTTGTACAGACCTCTTGAGCCCCGTTGTCTTCAGGGATATACAAGTAACATATTTTAGGATCGAAAACTCTATAGAAATGTTCTTTCATGCAGACCAGGCAGCCAAACCAAATCAGGAATGCTTTATCGGTCTAATTTTTTTTTTTAAACAAAAGTTGTACCCCATCTGATTCTCAAAGGCCCATATTCAGGCTCCTCATCAATCACCGGAGCTCCGTCGGACTCGAGTGGAGCGTCTTTGCTCCATTTCGCTGATGGTGCAGGAATTCGAGGTGAAAAGCACACTGCTGCCTCCACTTCCTGCCAGCGCCATGAAATTCCAGATGCCATCGCATTAAGTATTACCACATGTAACAACCTATTTGGAGGACAGCAGAAGTTTAATTTTTATTCGTCAGTATCACTTATGACAACTTTTAAAGAAAACATGCCATTCTTTTGAAATGCAGGGTATAATTAAGAACCACAGTGAGTTCCGTTGAAAACACTGGTAATTCAACCGCATTGTTTTTTTTATATATTTATAAAAGTGCGTTATACTATTCACGGCGTACGTGAAAATATCAAATCCATTGCCATGTGAATGTTGTGCTAAATACAGCACAGACAAAATGTAAGGGGAGAAATAGTTGCTGCTCGGTGGTGGTGGTGAATCATTTATAAAACTGTGCAATATGAAAAATCAGGAAAGGCAAATGTTATCCATAAGATGCGTTGTAAACTGACCGTGGGTATGTTTGGCAAATGCCACGTTTGAAATGGTCACCGAGCACTCCTTTAAAGTGTCAGTGGGTAAAACCTTAATCTACCAAAACCTTCTCATTGTCTGATACAGCTTACATTTCCACAACGTGTATCAGAATCGTTTCCCTTTCAACTCTGTTTTTACAAAGCCTTAACGGTCCACCAAACCTCCATGAGGACTCAAGCTGAGGGATCTTCACAGCACATTGGCACTTTTAAATGAGAGTAACAAGACCAACACTGAAATCGTCCATAATCCAGCTTAGCGAGCCATTAGTTTTCTTTAACTGTGCCCCATTGTCGTGGGCTTTGCTTTTACTCCTTTAACAACCACATTTAAATAGGGATGCCCACAGTTCTGACCTCCCGGCCTCTGGGTTTCTGTGCGCTTAAGAAGCAAAGAAGCAAGTGAACCAGGTTGACTTTGACTGCGGAGTACTTTGCCCCGACACGGCCTGTCCTGAACTCTCGCCATGGTGCTCCACAGCCCCGTATCTTGAGAGGGCCCCACACGAATGCGCTCTGGCAGGACAGCTTAATGTTACCGTCCGTCAGTGCGGCGTCGTGGTTTTTATGAATGGAAGTGACAAAACGACGCGAGGTGCTCCCCACATTACGCCAGCGTATCAACAATTACCGTTCCTTTTTTGCGACGAAACATTTTCGCACGCGCAGAGAAAACAAGCGCGCTCACAGAGCGTCTCTTCTGCGCGGCGGGAACAAAAGGCGCATACGTATTCATCGCTTTGCTCGCCGACGTGACGATAAATATTCCAGTCTCAAAACGAAGAAACACAACGGTATCTTGGCAAATAATGAAGAAGGAAAAAAAATCGCTGTCAAATATTATTGAGTAAGCAAATGCAACCTAGAGAGGAAAACGGAATACGCCTTTCCGTGTGCTCTCCGCCGTGCAGGTGTCGTTTGCACGCGACCGCCACACAACGCGCCAATTATGCAAGCGGGCGCTTCTCAAACCGTTTTAACTTCAGCACTGTGATGTGATGTCCCTAGTTCGTGTATGTATTTTGAACTTCGTTCGCACCATACGTAGTCAACCGTGCGAAATACGAGGCGCTGGGGAACAACAACAAACTAAACACAAAAAGCAGTTAAAAAAAAATTAGTTTTCAATCTCGATTATTTAAAAGTGCTTTGTCCAGTGGCTTCCTAATATCGGAATGGAAGAGCGTTCCAGACGGCCACAGAAGCGCATCTCAAAATGCGTGATGCGGTGGACCATCTTTGTTACAAAAGCCGCTGCGAGGATAACCGCAGTTCGCGTGATGGTGGTTTACGCTCCTTGACGAGCTCAGCGAGGTGTTGTGGTTCATTTGTGGCGAGCACGTTGTGTGTAGTGAGTGCGACATTCCAATATAACCTAAAACCATCATGGGACCTCCTTTGCCAGTACCAAAATATACTAATAGGGTTTTTCCCCTTTTCTCTGGCAACAAAACTGACACCTTTTGCAAGGAATCATTTGACTGCGAATATTGTGGTTCATGTAAGCATGAATCCTTGCAAAAGGTGTCAGTTTTGTTGCCAGAAAAAGGGGGAAAACGCCTATTAGTAACCTTAAACCATGCTTGTTCGCATTGCAGGACAGCGTCGCATATCTGACTTGCTGGGTACTAAAGTACATGGACGCATGAGTGAACAAGTCAGATATGTGAGCATCTATAGCAAATGACGGCAACACCGTGCACAAATACTTGGGTGAATGTGAGCGGTTAATTGGTCAGGGTGGACATGTGACAGTCGGATATGTAACATTGTACCGTATGACTTGTATATACATAGCAGCCCTCCTCGTTGCTAACACGATTAGTAACTTGGCACACACACGATGCATTACGCTCCCCAACTGAAGCAGCTGTGACCAATGATGGAAAACACAATTACACAGCTGACTCTTTGAATTAACCACTTGCTATATTTTTCCAGCGGCTGGGGGGTAAAAAAATGTTTTATTCAATAAGGAAGCATTTCCTCGGTGGACTGAATTTAAAATGTCCTACTGCAGTGATGATACCAACAAAGATGCGTTATGAGGTGTACAGAATCAATCGTAGAATTTGTTTTAATCTCACCTTTGATTCGCATTTTTTGTGGCAGATATACTTGCAAACTGCAACAGAAGAAAACAGGGGAGAAACATCAAGAACAATAAAGCTTGCAACATCTGCGATCGTTCATCACAGATTCAAGAGACAGAACGAGTCGGGCGAAGGAACTTATTCCCGCAGTCGGGGCGGTTCGAGTGAGATCCCATTCTGGGGTTGTCTTCACCCTTTATCAACTCAAGAGGTTCTTAAAATAAGGACCACTTCATGAAAATTCACACGTTGTCAACCTCTGGTTGGAATGGTCCCCACCATATGAATGTGGAATTTCCACCACTGGCTCATGGCCACCAATAAAGAGGAGTGCCACCTCCATTGCACATGAGAACAGAGAGGCACTTTGACCCGAATTAGACCATAAGAGAGTCAACAATGCAATGGTCCTAACTGCCAATGCATTCATTAGGGGACAGAAAGGTCATAAGGATTATGTACCAAGTTGCAGATGAAATGTCCTCCGAGAGGTTACCGTGCTTCCCTGGAGACTTTGTGAGCACCAACAATGCAACGTAAGAGCACCGATGGCTCAGAAAAGAGGTTTCCAATTTCCAAGCCCAATATTGATTAGGTTCAGCCTAAATAATCGATGTGAAACGATGAAGCATATTTTGCACAACAACACCATTCTAATATTGTTGCAAGGCATTACAGATACATTTTAAAAATAGAAATATAACAATTAGAACTCCAGTATAATTAAGATTTGTTGACATGTTATTAGAAATGAACCAAAATAGAAGAGGATTTTTCATTGTTACGATGTTTTTAACGAGACGTATCCATGTAAAATTGGCTCAGCTGAGTGCAAACAAAACAAAGAATATTTAACACGCTTGCAATAAAAACATAGTCCAGTCATGGCAGATGTTGAGTAAATGGTAACATCTTCAAAAATTATTTCAAACAATTGCAATCAGTTCTCATTAAATTTGTTTGCAAATTTGCTTCCATGTGTTTGAAAAAAAACTCTACACGGGAGGCTTATTTGAAAAAAAAAAATTTCAACCACTGCCAAGACCCAGCAGGGATCTTGGACAATACCATCTATTGTACCGTACAGTCCAGATCCAGCCACACAACAGAACTCCTCATTAACAAATGCAGTGAGCAGCAATTAATTCAGCCCCTCCCAGCACCTTAATAATTGTAATTTAATATAGAATTGGTAAAAAATATATATATATGCGACGGTGGCGACAGACAAGGCCAGGAGGGAATGGCCGCTAAAGGGAGCGTGCATGCCCGAACGCACGACTGGCCGTGGAGATGAAGCTGTGAAATCTGCTCACACGCAGGAGTGAGATGGATTGTGTGACATCGCAGGGCCACGAGGGATGGTGACGCTGTGGGGAAGCCTTTTCCAGCAGCGGATAAACAATGTCTGACGAGCAATATATAAAACACACTGCCTTTGACACGCATCTCCAAAGAGTAGACACATGCCCGTGCCACGTTCAGAAATGATACAGATTACCATAACATTTGAAAAACCCCGTTTTATGGAACGTAACTTTTTCCACGAGTCTTGTAATTCATTAAAGGTTAGTCAGGCGGTTTATTAAAATAAACGCACGCGTGCATTTCCACCGCAAAGTTCGGTGCATTTGCCTTGGTCCAAACGACTGAATGTCGATGCTATTCTCGTTACATTTGAGTCACCCGCAGAGGAAGGGTGGAGCTGCAGTGGAGGTCGCGGTTGGGCAGCTGAGCTCATGGTGCACCCCCCCCCCCGCTTCAGCCCCGCGTCGTTTCACAGCCGCACAATTCTCAGCGACTTCGCGTGCACCGCTCTAAAAATAATAATCATCGGGCAAAGAACGGGTCCCACGCCAGTCTAGGTTTACATATTAAGTGTAGATTAATAGGCTAACGGGACTACAGGCGGCGTCATTATAGCTGCTAAATGGAGCAATTGACCAGGCAGAACAAAGACTTAGTGAAGATGCTTAGTGCATCAGCTCGACTCAAGCTGGGTAGGGTAACTGCCAGCAATGCCCTGCTGATAATCTGCTTCAACGTCCCCAAGATTTGGCCAACTGCCTTTAAAAAAAATAAGCACGTGACCTCCCATGTGCGATATTCCCAAGTGTCACCAGCCTGTTTCTGTGCTCGGTTGGGCAATACTACTGAAACGTGGCATTGAGCTGCAATTTACAAGGAGGGAGTTTTGCATTCGGATTAATTGACAGCCGTTTTAATAGCGGTCATTATCCGTTCCTTCGAATGACACCCAATATGCGAATGTGGAAATAGACGTTACCAGTCGCAGAACGAGCGATATTTCTGGTTGCAAAAAAAATTGGTATAAGGCCGCCTTTGAAGCATTTTTTTTTTGCAGAAAGCAGTCAGTAAAGTGGAATAAATAAGCAAGAGCTTTCAAAAATGTATTTGGATATGGGTGGCTCAAAATACATGCAAATGACTTATTTATTTGAATTTCAGAACTGTTTCGCAAAGACATTTCAGCGGACACAGTTCACCGCAGTACTCTCCGTTGTAGCTACGAGTCGCGGTCTCGAGCCCTCTAGTGGCTGAAAGTATAATGAACTCCACAGAGATCTATCCCATGCGTCTTAAGTGAGTGCCACGTGTTGCTTGGCACGATGTCCGACGTTCCGTTCTATGCACCGGGGGAGCTTCCGCGTGGAACTATTCACGATGTAGACAGTTCTCGTCTTCAGAAACTATTCGGTTCCTGAAAATAAGCTCACAGCACTTGGACCGAAACCAGACTCAGCACCTTTATTTATCCTGGAGAAATCCGATGAGCTATAAAGCTCTCTTTCACGGTCGTCCAGTCGGGGTGGGTCAGAAAGTTACAGCGAACAATACAAACAAAACGATTGGAGTGCAAAGTATAGGAAAGGTAAGCAAAGCAATGCAAATAAGTACGTAAAGTTTATAAAGTGTATAAAGTACAATTTGCAAAAGTACATCAATTCCTGCCGATGTCCAACAATACTGTACATGGACGCTTGGGCAAAGCATCAAAACAACAACAACAACAACAGTCCCAGACCACAGCAAGTAAACACACAGAAGTCTCTAAAATACATTGCCCATACAAATTGAAGCATCTATACACGGATAAGGATGAAAGTTACAAATCACATTGGCAAATGTGGTTGTATCTGGCACCACGCGGCATAACAAACCTCCGATAAGCATGATTGCCTATGTACGTTGCGAAAGTGGTCCAACATACGCACACACTGCGCAAGTCTAATGTGCTTGCTCTTTCATAGATTTCAGCTAAATGGACCCCACGCTTGAGTCTACTTCTGAGGTTTATCATGTGACCAGTTCACTATCGTCATAACTATAGTTACCGAGTAAGGAGATTTGCTTAACAGGCAGAAATGTCCAAAAAAGGCCACTCACTGACAGTAGCCAAAAACACGAGATTTCATCTCTGTATTATTTGAATTGCACATGCCAGACTGTCTCCAACGTAATGACCGATGTACAATGCACTTAGCGCTCAGGAATGCAAGATCGTAACAAGGATATATCTCGTTACTGTTTTGACGCGTTATAAAAACAAAATCGTTCTGCGTCGGTCAAGATGCAAGAGATGACGACCACCCGGTGGTCGAGACGAATGCCAGAGTAGCAGCCAGATGCGGAGGAGACGCCCAGAGAGAGAAGAGAGAGAGAGAGTCCGGACAAGCGCGGAGGAGATGGAGCAACGCAATCCGCTCGTGTGCAGGTGGATAGAGCTGCTGGCTGCACCGCGAGACCATGAGAGATGCCAAGACGACCGCCAATGGATATGAACATCAGAATCACAAGCTTTATTATTTATCCTGGAGAAATCCGATGAGCTACGAAGCTCTTTTCCACACACACAACCCCCCCCCCTAGTTACGGGTCAGCCACGAGCGATATTCGTGATGATGACGATGACCACTTCAGCAAGAAACTCATCCGTCCGCTTTACTTTACTGTAACCGTTCTGAGAAGATGAACATCGGCGGACGACAAGAAACCCGCCGCCTGCAGCAGCCGCCGGCGGCCCCCGTGCGGCACACGCACGACCGTTGACTGAAGACGGAACAAAGAGGCCGCCACGACACGGCCACTGGGTCGAGGTGGCTCTATATGGCCTCTTCTGAATCTTTACCAACCACCACCACCACCACTGCTGCGATGCTGGCTGCTCGACCGTCAACAGCGCGCTCCGACGAAGCCGCCGACAACCAAAAATGCCACGCTCGATGCGATGAAAGCGTTACCACGATGTCTCATTTGGACGCCCTTTCAGAGAGAGCATCCTTCCCTCGTCGACACCAGCAGATGGCAATCGCTTGCGATGCGGTTGCATTCATGCAAGAAGCCGTCACCAAGAGCGCTGCTGCTGCTGCTGCACTGGAACGGGCGCGTTCCCCTGCGGGAGCACGGAGGCTGACAGAGCGTGGCATTGAGAAATGTTTCGGCGTGCGCTCCAGAGGAGCCGCAGGTTTCACAGCGAGCCAGCAGAGGGAGGCAGCACAGTTGCAGGACGACAGGAAGCCCCCAACAGCTACACTCTTAATGTCACCGAAGGTACGGACGTCGGATTTCTTTCGCACCGTACGTAGCCAACCGTGCTAATCGGAGTGCGCGGGGAGGGACAAACTAAACACAAAACGCGGTTCTAAAGATGAGTTTTCAATATAGATTTAAAAGTGCACAGCTCCACTGGCTTGCTATTATCGGAAGGAAGAGCGTTCCAGACGGCCACATCAGGTATAACGACGGGGTGTTCAGATGCTCCAATTTCCCTGCCCGGCAGTAACAACAACTCACACGGATGGAATTGAAGGACAGCGCCCGCCCAAAGAAGCATGGAGAGATGCACGCGTGGAACTGCATTGACGAACGAGAAAGAAGACCACGTGGATAAGATGACGCACACAGGTCAATCACATCATCCAAACCATGAATACAAGTCAGGGGGCTTGGGCAGAACCCGTCATACCTAACAGGGTTCATGGACGGTGGTCAATAATAATAGTATCGGAGTGGCAGCCAAGGAATGGAACGCGTTCAAAATACATCCACGACGGAGATGGAGCGATGGAATCTGTTCATGTGCAGGTGCTCCATGGATTGTTGTACCTTTGTCATGGAATAACGATAGACGTCGGAGGAAACACACACTCATCATCATCATCAGCCATGACCTATCAACTGCTGGATGAAAGCCTACCCAAGCTCTGCAATGGGCTTCTCTGTGGTGGGCATCTCTTGGGCATGCTCCCCTCCTCTAGCTGTAACTCCACCGCTAGTCTCGACCACTGGTCGTTATCCATTCTAGAGAAATGTCCTTTCCAAGCTCACTCCCTTTTCAGCTGGATCTGTCCGGGTCAGCGACACAGAAAATGTTTTCGCGCTTGGAACACCACATCCAGTATACCTCTGGTAATGGCGGTGGCTACGAGTCGCGTGTCGAGTCCAGATAAAGAAATGATTCACTCCTAGCTCTATTACTACGGTGTATGCTGCAGTCGTTGTAATGCACAATGGATTTGATTGCGCACGTGCCACTGAAAAACGCACGCGTCACATTTACATTTCCGTGTTTATTTTGACACAAGACTCCCAAGTATCGTGTTAAGGTCATTCAACCACCCCGAAACATTTTAATCCAAATCAAATATATATCCTCTTTTTCACAGATGCATACGATGATGGAAAGGAACCAATAAACGCTGCAGTGACTGAAGCGGTTTTTTTGGTGTGTGCACACGCACACACACACACGCGCACACACGCGCGCGCACACACACACGCACACACGCGCACGCGCACACACACACGCACACGCACGCGCACACACACAAAAACAAAGATCCCCCGTATAGCCTTAATAGACTGTAAGGGCAAGTTCTGTTAGCGAGCACCAATAAAGGCCGGCACGGCACACGAGGGGGAGGGTCAACACCACGCACGGCCGCCTTTGTCTCCCTTGCGGCGATGTTTACACATCGCACCAGGTACTCATTTGAGACTGAGTCGACCTAGGGGAGGCCCAGGACCGGTATAGATAATTGTCACTGGTGTTTGCCGTGAGCGAGAATCGAACCCGGGTCGCCAGGTTCGTAGTGCAGCGCGCTAACCGCTACACTACCACTCCACAAACACACGCACACACACGCGCGCGCACACACACGCGCGCACACACGCGCGCGCACACACACGCGCACACACACGCGCGCGCACACACACGCGCGCACACACACACGCGCGCACACACGCGCGCGCACACACACGCGCGCGCACACACACGCGCACACACACACGCACAACGCACGCGCGCACACACACACGCGCGCGCACACACACACGCACACACACACCCGCGCGCGCGCCACGCGCACGCGGGCACGTGCCCGAGGCACGACCGCAAACCACGCGGCTGCTCGGGTTGTTTCTGGCCACGGCCACGCGTCGGATACGCCGCGAGCCGCAGCAACGCGCCGGGCGGCAACCGGCTTTCATTCCGATAAACCGACAAATCCCTAGAACAAACCGATTCATCCCGCTGTATGTTTCTTTTTTATCTGCACCGCAACAACAACAACTTTGGCTTTTTACGATTTTGTAGAAACACCTGAAATGGGAGCAATCCTGCAATTATCCTGAAGTGCAGAACTGTCACTTGAATACATTGTAAGGTCGCGCTCACTACACACGAAGTGCTTGCCGCAAATGAACCACGATAGCTTGCTGATCGCGTCACGGAGCACAAACCATCATCACGCAAACTCCGGTTATCCTCACAGGGGCTTTTGGCTCACAATCGACAAAGACGGTGGTCACCGCATCGCGTGGCGCTTTCAGATGCGCTTCTGCGGCCGTCTGGAACGCTCTTCCTTCCGATATTAGGAAGCCACTGGAGCTATGCACTTTAAAATCATCATCTAGATTGACGACCTAATTTCATTTTAATTGCTTTTTGTGCTTAGTTTGTTGTCATTTTCCCCGCACCTACGATTAGCACAGTTGACTATGTACGGTGCAAAAAGAAGTTCAACATACGTATGTCATTAATACAGAAGAGTAGCATATGCTATCCATGGGGGCGCATCAATGCAACGAATAGTTCACTTCGCTCTGCACCTAGTAGCCTCAGTTGGATACCTGGCCTTCTTTAACATCATTGGCGAGTGTGGTGAAGTGTAGTCAAACAACCCTCACGACCGACACGGCACGGGGAGGCCTTAACGCAGCCTAGATTGTCAATTGGCTCTGCATTATTATTATAATTTGCTGTAGAGTAACGCGCTGGTTATTTTGTACATTTGTAATAAAAGACTTGACCACGATCTCTGGCTCAGTGTCCTTTATTTGGTCCGTACTGCGTTCCCACACGGCTGTCTCTCTTATTCTCTCTGTGCTGGTTCCGATGTCACTCCAGTCCACATCAGCAGCCCCGCTGCTGTTCTTGTCGCTCTTGCAGCCCCACAGCAGCTCCGCTGCTGCACTCTCACACAGCTCCCTTGGCTGTTCCTGCTGCAGCTCTGACAGCCTCGTGCTGTCTCGCCTTCTCGTCGCTCCTGCGACTCTTGGCAGCCACCCCGCTGCCCCTCACACACAGCCTTACTGCCTATCTCTATCTGCAGCTTTACACCTCCCAGTAGCTCCCTACTGTTCCCAGGGTTGGCTCCCGCTTCTGACGGTGCCCCCTCGGCTCGTACGCCCGCGTGGCCCCACACCTTTCCATTCACTCCCCGACTGCCCTCTCTTTCCGGTTTACCCGCTTAAGGACCCCCTACCTTTCACCCACGTCACCTGGCTCCGCCTCCTCGTGACGTCACATCCGGAAGGTCGCTTTCGCCCGCATTACACATTTATAACAGCCATTGGCTGAGTTTATCTCACTGATGAGCCCCAATTATTATGTTTTGTTGCGTATGGCAACACGGTTCACGAACTAAATGTCAACGTTCAGGTCTGCTAGCCACGAGGGGGCTTCATGAGAGAGTTCTTGTAATGTTGCTATCCCTCCGTTGAAGGAGCCCAGGCTACAGCAGTTTACTATGTGGTCCATAGTCTGGGTTGCATGGTCAAATAAGCCCCAATGACATCTAAACATATCCACTTCTATCTTGACTGAAAGCTTTTGTGACTGCAGGAATCCATATTCTTTGGGTCTTTCGCTAAAGCCACGTAGACAGAAAAAATAACAAAAAATATCGACGTTTCGATCGCAACACAAGTGGTCGTCTTCATAAAAATATCCACTTCTCCCAAGCAGCCACAAAACAGGCTTCTCACAAAGAGAGCAGTCATTAACAGGAGTGACCCTCGCCTTTTTATTTTAAATATTGTTCCGCTTAACTTAACAGCGCAGCATGTGTTATGCACTCTATATATTTATACAAAGGGTACTCGAAGGGATTTGAGAATAAGACGCTACAACAACTGCAGTGCCAACATAATAAATAAATATTTCAAACTTTGTTAATTCAATGCTGGATGAAGGCCTCTCCTCGCTGTGTCAGCAATACGAGCTGTTTGCCGACATTTCTGCACACACTGGCCAACACGAGTTCAAAGACCACTCACCACTCATGTTAGTCATGGCCAGAAATCAAACTCAGGTCAACAGGTTCATCGTGTAGTTCGCTAACTACCGCAGCACCGCTCACCAAATTATTAACAATCTTACAGCATCCTTGGCCTCCATATTAAAACAAATCAACGTAGCAGACTAAATGCTTATTTAGTAAGTTAAGCTTAGCATATATTTAACAATCTTGTTTGAAAAAAAGTTCACGCGCAAATTGTACTGTATTTATATTTGGTATCGCAGGGGAAGGCCCAAATATACATGGTAAGAAACAAACGTACGGCCTGAAGGAGGTTCGAATCTGGAGACCCCCTTTTTTGTTTGTGTTGAAGGATGATCGTTCTGTATCCTTCCCCGCCTGGAATGCGTGGTGGTCGGTTGTAACGCATCCTGAGCCGTGCATGACTCAGAGGATTAAAGGAGTCACAGCAGGAAAGCCTACCTCTTGCCTTGACCCAGGGAGGCCCCCACCCCAGCAAAGCGGTCACCCATGCGTGCATCAGTGGCACGCGAAATTGGCAAACAGGAGTGAAATCACCGCGCTAAGCATCGGTTTCCAGCCTCCCCTCCGCCTGGGTAGGAAGTCAGGACGGGAGGGAGAGGCCACGCTTCGTCCTCAAAAGCCGGGAAACGTTTTGAAACGCAGGCAAAGCCTGACAACCCGCCATTATCCAATTTCACATTACTTAAGCAATGCGGTATTATATTACCGTCATAAACAGTTTTTACTACAAGTGTTTTATGCACTTATTTACTTGCAATTTATACTGCTTTTTCGTATTAAATAATCACGGTCTTGGATTCAGCAAAACTCTGGCACACTATCACATATGGTTGTTGGGTACAATGTAATGGGCTCAACAATGTTCACCTCTCAGCCAACTGAAAATGGGACTGATGGTAATTCCTCACGGACATTACTGCCCTTCTCCACTGTGCCAGTGGTCAGTGTGCCCGCTACGAACCCACTGTGTCCCCCAACCAAGCAGCACGACCTTGTTCAAAGGGGGGGGGGGCATACGAACAGGGGTTATGGCACAACGCGCTCGATGTTAAACAAACTTCAACAACCCTGAACAGAGGGAGCAGCGATGCGATCTGCATTTTTGTGTCGCGCGTTCTGCTCCTCCGGCCCTCGCTCCCCGTGTATGCGAGCAAAGGCTGCAATGTCCATCGCTTCTTCATCGTTACGAATCTGAAACCATCAGTTTTTTTACTCGACTCCAAGACTTTAGAAGCGGGGCTGAGCCTTGAGCAGAGGGGGGCTCAGCCCCTCCACGGATCCACTTAACCGGAGGAACCACCAAAACGGTGCATAGAGTCCTTTAAAAATGAAAAACATCTTCAATTTGTACGGTTCCCCGGCTGAAACACGGGGGGGGGGACATTTTGTGTAAGATCCCGAGTGCTGGGGGTGCACACTGCCACCGGGCGCGACTCTTGAGCGGGTCCCTCCGGCTCCAGGCCCTTACCGCGGCAGCAGAGGCCCTGCTGACCCAGAGGCTGTCTGCACGCGCCGCACACCCGGGGCCGCTTGAAGCTCTTAGCCTTGAAGGTGTGAGCGTTGGGGGCCTCCGCTTCTTCGGGCTGAAAAACACAACAACAACAACAACAACAAAAAGGAATGCAGCAAACGCGTCCCTTCGGTCGGTCGCATTCACCATCAGCAGCAGCAGCAGCATCGCTGCAACTTACACCCGCTAACTTCCATCAGTTGCTCCGTCAACATCATCATCATCATCGGGACATGACAATAATAATGATGATCATCACAATAATAATGATCATCATTATGATAAATATAATCATCATAATGATGATGATTATGATGATGATCATTATTTTCATGATGATTATGATGATGCCCCGCACCTCCGATTATCACGGTTGGCTACGTACGGTGCAAAAGAAGCTCAACATACATATATAGAACATCAATACAACATACATGTACATGCATTATTCGGGTGACAGGTGACGCAGTGGCTACGCTTGTGCCTCACAGCAAGACAGACCTGGGTTCTATTCCTGACCCATGCAGCTGCCTTCCTGTGTGGAGTTTAAATGTTCTCCCCCTGTTCTACATAGGTTTTCTCCAGGTTCTCTGGTTTTCTCCCATCGCTATAACAACCTTACCATGTAACCGGTATGCGGCAACTTGCCCCCTAGTGTGGAAACTTGGCATAGACCACGTGACCGAGCCTTGAGATTCAGTGAGACTTTGCTGGTTAAACAAGTTTACCACTAATAATAAATGATAATATCGTTGTGAAAAACACTATCATCTATTTTCTATTGCACCTTCAATTGTGCTGTTTATTGCTGGCTGCTTGAAATGTTGGGCCTTTGAGCCTCTATTCGGCAATCATGATTTTAAAAATATATACAAAACGATGGCTAATGTATGGCATTTATTCAACAAATATAACTTAACAGACAACACCTGTGGCTAATATTTATATTTGCCTAATAACTCGTGAACACAATGCATCACTGAGCCAACACACACTGCTTTAGAGTCCCTGTCCTTGTGGAATGAACCACATCCTTTGATAAGCCATCCACTGAGTCATCCGATGGAGAGACGGGCCACTGCCATGGAATTTTGAGCACGAATTAATGGCCACCAGAGGAGATAAACACCAACGCATTACACATTTATATAGACAGACAAATGACTTTGCTTTGACAAGTGACAATACCGCACCTCCAATTAGTACGGTTGGCAACATACGTTTGGAAATAAGTTCAACATACTTTCGAAATTATTGCAACATCGGTGTAACTCCAACAGTGTTTACGCACACTTCAGAAGGCATCCGTTTTCCACACTTGCAGCCAACCCCTGATATTTTCATTCTCATAGCTGGACTTGCACGAAAGAGCAAACCCGAATTAAACATGAATGCTTTTTTTGTGCAGTCATCGAAGGCTGGGCTGAGATCATCAACTCCACTAAAAGTGAGAACACGATTTCAACACGAGCGGCCGAATCCCAGAATATAACCCAGAATACTAGCGGTGCCAAGCTTGGTACACAGGGAGCCTCTCCTGGCCTCAAAAACCTACTCGGTTGAACTTCTTTCGCACCGTACGTAGCCAACCATGCTAATCGGAGGTGAACAAAGTATCAACCCGTTACAGTAATACGACTAACAACCATGAGCAGGGTGGCACACAGTCGATATTTATGAATGACAACAAGCTGCTGCCGCGACCCTCACCAAGACAAGCGGATCGAGAAACGCACGAACGAAAACGATGCACAATGAACTGTGGGGACCATTACAGAACCACAAATGAAGGCCCTTATTTGCCAGCATACAAATAATATAACACGGAAATAATGGCGCAATTCTAAATTACACAACGCACTTTTTGTGCGTGCGTGTGCGTGCATATACATACACACACACCGACAAATTATGGCGTAGAATCACTGGGTGGTCAGAGAAGGCTAATGAGTGTGGCCTCAGTCACAGTCCAATGTTGGCCAAGATTTAGAAGTCCTCACTCAGCAGCCCGACAAAGCTCCCTTTGCCAGGGCACCCCCCCTCCCCTATACCCCCCATACCACCCTCCCCTATAACCCCCATACCACCCTCCCCTATACCCCCCCCATACCCCCTCCCCTATACCCCCCATACCACCCTCCCCTATACCCCCCCCCATACCACCCTCCCCTATACCCCCCCCATACCCCCTCCACTATACCCCCCATACCACCCTCCCCTATACCCCCCCATACCCCCTCCCCCCATACCCCCCCCCATACCCCCCTCCCCTATACCCCCCATACCCCCCCTCCCCTATACCCCCCTCCCCCACCTCGTGCCCACTGGGAGTGCAAAGCCAGCAACCACTCCATTCACTCGCCCCCCCCTCACCACACGCGCGATCATTAAGAGGCGGCCCATTGTTCACACTCATTTGTCAGACAAATCGCGATCTACAATAAGCAGGTACAATACCCTGATACACACAGCGAAGAAGAAAAACACTGGACAAAGAATCCCTGTAAGCGAAAATATGTCGTGTATTTGCTTGCATTTACGCCGCGCACACAAAGCAACATAACGCTTATCATAATCATGTAAGCGCGCACCAAAAATACCCCCGTGCGGTGAGATATTAAGTCTAAAAGTTACCACAATGTGGATGATAGCGTTGCCACCTGTCCGGGTTTGCAGTCTGAGTGGGGGGGGGGGGGTCTGAGGCCTGTCTAGATACATTTGTAAATTCCAATTAAAGAAAACAGTTGTAAAAAAAAATCAGATGCCATCACGAACAGTAATGTATCTCTGTAAAAACAGAAACGCATTTTGAAAACCCCTTCAGCAACGCGGTCAATGCTCAGGACATTGGCAGCGGCAGTGTCGGGTCGCCAGCTGCCCAGGTTGACCCGGACAGTCTGGGAGTTGCCGTCTGCGTTCAGGTGGCAGGAATTAATTCGTAGCGAGATCTTCTACCGGTGTATATAAACGGAGTGGTAGCTCCTGCAATCTCTCATTTACTTGATACAGCTGTCGTGGCTGTGACGGTTCCACCTGAAGACGGAAGCTTATGTTGCCTCCGAAACGTCGTGATTTTTATTTTATTTTACTTTTATTAATTTTAATGTTTTACCTACACAGTGACTTTACCGAAAAAACCTAAGAATATGAATCCTTGCAGTCACGAAAGCTTCAAATCTAGAACTGCTGTGTCGAACCTGCACAGCTTTGCTAATGAACCTCGTGCGTTGGGGCTGTCGGCAAAGGTGGCAGCCGCAGTGGTTTTGCTCTCACCTCACGGTCGTGGCCTTGGCTCTCCGCCTTTGTCTCTAAAGCGAATTCGCTTTAATGCCTCACTTCTTCTCTGGGCGTGATGATGAGTGAAAACAATGCCTGTTGTAAAGTTCAAAGGATGGCAATTTGCGCACTAGTGGGCGTTCGGTGCTTCGTGCAATCGGCAAAAGAAAAAAGCGGCATTCGGAACGTACCCGAAGAAACTGTTCAGATTGGAAGCGACCGAATGAAATGATTTGAGTGGGTTGAAGAGTTAAACCAGCAGCTTCTCATCACTTTCCCAATTTCCCCACTCAAAATAACAAATGGAGTACTAGATCATGAATTGCTAACTTGTAATTCGGATGTAACATCGTTGAAATGGTGAACACCTCCGATTAGCACGGTTGGCTACGAATGGTGCAAAAAAGTTCACACATACATGCATGTACACAACAGTCATTTCTTGAATAAAGTAAGCATAGTACCACTTGTTGGAACAAGCGGTTCTGACCACTGCGCCACCACTCCCTCCACCGCACCATGAACAGGGAGGCCTGTGTTTGATTTCTGGGCAGGACTACCATCTGTGGCGAGTGAGACCTGGACTGGCCATGCGGGCCCCATAACCACGCCACACTGACCAGAGTGGTGAATTACGGTCAACCAAACCGTCATTACCAATATTCTCCAGCAGTCGATTTTCAAAGGGGCTATACGCTACATCATTATTATTATTAGAAGACTCCAATAAGTCAGAAGTGGCGACACAGTGGTGAGCACACTACGCTAAAACATGCGTTTGATTTCGAGCGGCGAATAACATCTGTCGCGTGTGACATCTGAACTGGTTTTGGGTCCACTCTTATCAACCCGCACTGACAAGTGTGGTGAAGTATGCTCAAACAAACCCGCATGACTGATGCAGAAAGGCATTTGTCCAGTTGTCGATTGACAAGGGTCTAAAACTCACCAACTGACTCAATCCAATAAGAATGAATGTAAACAGAGAGTACTTTCTGTATGTATGTTGAAAAAAAAAAATTAAGATGTATGTTGAACTTCTTTCGCACCGTACGTAGCCAACTGTGCTAATCGGAGATGCGGGGGAAGGACAACAAACAAAACACAAAAAGCAGTTCTAAAGAAATGAGTTTTCAATCTAGATTATGTAAAAGTGCGTAGCTCCAGTGGCTTCGTCATATCGGACGGAAGAGCGTTCCAGACGGCCACAGAACCGCATCTGAAAGCGTCTTTGTTACATGGCCAGCCAAAAACATCAGCCTGGACACATTTGCACTGCACCTCTTCAGCACTGTAATGGCTTTGTGGCTGTGGATGACAGCTGATAGCACCTGGGAATTTACACACCTGGGCAATGGCACACCTGGGCATTACCACACCTGCACACACAGGCCCACGATGGCCACCTCCAATCTGCACAGTCCTCAGACTCGCATGGGATCCGTTTCCCAGAAGGTCCCAGGTGGCTTGGAATGCTTCTATACGTGTGTGTGATCACCTACTACACCGATGGAGTCGTTTAGGAGCACGAAGGAATGTAACCACGTACCACCACTGTGATAACGGACCAACCTCTCCTTTACTCAATCATATTTACTTAAAGTGGCTTTAAGAGCTGCCGTAAATCACTGTAAGAACTGGAGTTCCCAGAGTGCTATGAAACTGCCACGCTCAGAATAGAAAACAAATACTGTAGTCTGATTTATTACAAAGCAACGACACCAGGGGAAAAAAGTAGATCATTCAGAGTAAAGAGCAGGTCGATTTTAGGCCAACATCACACTGGATGGACAACAATGAAGAGGTTTACTGTAACAAGCCGCCCCGCAGACTATGACCAATTTATCAACCGAGAGAAAAGCACCCCCAGCGTGTTCGTGCTTCGGGAACGATATTGATCGATGGTGCCTCGCCGAGTCTCGAAAGACGACGACGACCGGAGACATGGCCGCAGGGTACAGACAACTCCGTGCAGAGCAGAGGTCGCAATCGGGTACCCGATACCCGTACCCTACCCAATACCCGTACCCTACCCAATACCCGTACCCTACCCAATACCCGTACCCTACCCGTACCCTACACGATACCTGTACCCTACCCGATACCCGTACCCTACCCAATACCCGTACCCTACCCGATACCCGTACCCTACCCGATACCCGTACCCTACCCGATACCCGTACCCTACCCAATACCCGTACCCTACCCAATACCCGTACCCTACCCGTACCCTACACGATACCTGTACCCTACCCGATACCCGTACCCTACCCAATACCCGTACCCTACCCGATACCCGTACCCTACCCGATACCCGTACCCTACCCGATACCCGTACCCTACACGATACCTGTACCCTACCCGATGCCCGTACCCTACACGATACCCGTACCCTACCTGATACCCGTACCCTACCCAATACCCGTACCCTACCCGATACCTGTACCCTACCCGATACCCGTACCCTACACGATACCCGTACCCTACCCGATACCTGTACCCTACCCGATACCCGTACCCTACCCGATACCCGTACCCTACCCGATACCCGTACCCTATCCGATACCCGTACCCTACCCGATACCCGTAC
The DNA here is from genome assembly GCF_965212315.1 of Lampetra planeri. Classification (NCBI taxonomy): domain Eukaryota; kingdom Metazoa; phylum Chordata; class Hyperoartia; order Petromyzontiformes; family Petromyzontidae; genus Lampetra; species Lampetra planeri. The sequence goes on along the minus strand of NC_136107.1, from coordinate 1,147,400 downwards.
CCTACCCGATACCCGTACCCTACCCGATACCCGTACCCTACCCAATACCCGTACCCTGCCCGATACCCGTACCCTATCCGATACCCGTACCCTACCCAATACCCGTACCCTACCCGATACCCGTACCCTACCCGGCCGGGTACGGGTAGCCATTTGCGACCCTGGTGCGGCCGGGTACGGGTAAGGAATCAAAACCCGTTTGCGACCTCTGGTGCAGAGTCCGTCCCACCAACTAGTGTCTCTCTACAACAACTAGTGTCTCTCTACAACAACTAGTGTCTCTCTAGAACAACTAGTGTCTCTCTACAACAACTAGTGTCTCTCTACAACAACTAGTGTCTCTCTAGAACAACTAGTGTCTCTCTACAACAACTAGTGTCTCTCTACAACAACTAGTGTCTCTCTACAACAACTAGTGTCTCTCTAGAACAACTAGTGTCTCTCTACAACAACTAGTGTCTCTCTACAACAACTAGTGTCTCTCTACAACAACTAGTGTCTCTCTACAACAACTAGAGTCTCTCTACAACAACTAGTGTCTCTCTACAACAACTAGAGTCTCTCTACAACAACTAGTGTCTCTCTACAACAACTAGTGTCTCTCTACAACAACTAGAGTCTCTCTACAACAACGAGTGTCTCTCTACAACAACTAGTGTCTCTCTACAACAACTAGTGTCTCTCTACAACAACTAGTGTCTCTCTACAACAACTAGAGTCTCTCTACAACAACTAGAGTCTCTCTACAACAACTAGTGTCTCTCTAGAACAACTAGTGTCTCTCTACAACAACTAGAGTCTCTCTACAACAACTAGTGTCTCTCTACAACAACTAGAGTCTATCTACAACAACTAGTGTCTCTCTACAACAACTAGTGTCTCTCTACAACAACTAGAGTCTCTCTACAACAACGAGTGTCTCTCTACAACAACTAGTGTCTCTCTACAACAACTAGTGTCTCTCTAGAACAACTAGTGTCTCTCTACAACAACTAGTGTCTCTCTACAACAACTAGTGTCTCTCTACAACAACTAGTGTCTCTCTACAACAACTAGTGTCTCTCTACAACAACTAGTGTCTCTCTACAACAACTAGTGTCTCTCTACAACAACTAGTGTCTCTCTACAACAACTAGTGTCTATCTACAACAACGAGTGTCTCTCTACAACAACTAGTGTCTCTCTACAACAACTAGTGTCTCTCTACAACAACTAGAGTCTCTCTACAACAACTAGTGTCTCTCTAGAACAACTAGAGTCTCTCTACAACAACTAGTGTCTCTCTACAACAGCTAGTGTCTCTCTACAACAACTAGAGTCTCTCTACAACAACTAGAGTCTCTCTACAACAGCTAGTGTCTCTCTACAACAACTAGTGTCTCTCTACAACAACTAGAGTCTCTCTACAACAGCTAGTGTCTCTCTACAACAACTAGAGTCTCTCTACAACAACTAGAGTCTCTCTACAACAACGAGTGTCTCTCTACAACAGCTAGTGTCTCTCTACAACAACTAGTGTCTCTCTACAACAACTAGAGTCTCTCTACAACAACTAGAGTCTCTCTACAACAACGAGTGTCTCTCTACAACAGCTAGTGTCTCTCTACAACAACTAGTGTCTCTCTACAACAACTAGAGTCTCTCTACAACAACTAGAGTCTCTCTACAACAACGAGTGTCTCTCTACAACAACTAGTGTCTCTCTACAACAACTAGAGTCTCTCTACAACAACTAGTGTCTCTCTACAACAACTAGAGTCTCTCTACAACAACTAGTGTCTCTCTACAACAACTAGTGTCTCTCTACAACAACTAGTGTCTCTCTACAACAACTAGAGTCTCTCTACAACAACTAGTGTCTCTCTACAACAACTAGTGTCTCTCTACAACAACTAGTGTCTCTCTACAACAGCTAGTGTCTCTCTACAACAACTAGTGTCTCTCTACAACAACTAGAGTCTCTCTACAACAACTAGTGTCTCCCATCTCTCTCTCTCGCCTGCCCAGTGGTGCACCTAGTTTGGCACAAACGGAGCAGTGGGGGGGGGGGGTGCTATACGCAGGCGGCGTGCACTGCCCTGCAGTGATTAAGTCGGCATAACAAAAGAGCACCTCCCATGAACAACGTTGCACGCGTCTATGATTCATCGCTTAATGCAGCCACAATGGGCAGCATTAGCATAGCATTTGTTTGGTAACCTTTGTCATTCGAGAGCGTCTGACAAAGGCTATACGCTCGTATGAACGTAACCAGCGTATGACAAAGGGAATACCAATGCATTGTGCATTCTGGTCCCGTACCAAGTGACGAAAGCGAATGAACTGCTTAATCACACGTAGCAGGAGTGCTTAAAACATTACACATGCGTCGCTTGTGGCGGCAAGAGCACTCAAACACACAAGGGCCATCTCACACCTGAAACATTCCCAAAGCAAAAGAGCAATGGACACGCGACACTTTCTCGATACCGTCACCCCACACACACGTGGGGACACATCGTATCTGTGGAAATGACAAATCCTTAGAAATTCCGGAGATTAGGTAAATCTGGACTTACCTACCAATGCAATTACATCATAATGTGCCGTCACACATTCTCGTTGCTGTGAAAGTACAGTAAAGTGCAGTTATACGCAGACCAACCACTTACCTGGACAACCTGGAAAGTCACTTCTGGATGTGCCCCTTGGCTCAGCCATCCGAACGCGCTCACACGCACAAGCACAGACAAAGGTCCCCCATGTAGCCTTTGAACGGACTGCAAAGAGAGCTGTTTGCGAGCACCACGCTACTGCGCTGCTAACGTAAAGGTTATTTTCTTAAACAATGTCCCAGATCATGTGATCGCGGTGACGTGAAACAAAGGATCGAATTTACACTGAGTTCACCTCCCATGTTAATGATGGTCATTGCCAAGCATTTTTACTGCCGACTGGCCCGGCTAAAGATTAACTTTTTTCACCCGGACTCGTATTGGAATGTCTGTGCTGCGTATGCTAAAACTACGTGGGGGTTTATTTACAGTTATTTTGTAAACAAACGTAGCCGAGTGAAAGTTAGTGAAAGTGCGGCGATACGTTTTCAAGGTAACTACGTTTCACGCTATTTCAGACCGATGCTTTCACAAACGAGCTTTGATTGAATTCTCAGCCATGCAGAGGACGAGGCCTTCAGGGTCCGTGACCTCGACAACGCCGCATCTCGCACAGAGATACGATGCTGGTGGACGTACACTTTGCATCCATAGCTCTCGGGCATAACCGTAAAAGTTAGGAAATGTTTAACCACAAATGTAAATAATCACCTCTTAATGTTATACTGTTATTTCAGATTGTAGAGGAGGGAGGGGGGACACATGATCCAGTAAAATGGCAAACACGAACCTCGTTTATAAAGGAACGTTTGAACGGACAAACACGTTGGGTCACTGCGCTAAGCACGCCCAGCACTCTGGGTTCTCTTTTAATGGCAGGATGCTGTCAAGAGGAGCGTCGATTTATCACGGAGCCAAAGAGGTGAACATTTACCAGATCCTGACACCTCCCTTTCCGAAAAGCGGTGGAAACTTCTCAACACGCGCTCGGGATAAATGTAAGACGGCAACAAAGAATGTGTGTGTGTGTCCGAGCAGCTATCGAATCCATAGGGTCTGCTACACGCGTTGCAATTCAGCTGGCAGCGTTCAGGTTGAGATGTTCAGCCGTGCCACGGTTTGCGCCGTCGCCCGGGTGACCGAGGTAAACACTGCGACAAGGGGGTGTCACGGTCCATTTTACAACTTTGTCCACAAAATTGAATTTCGAAAATATCCACGAAACAAGAAACTCTGAATGGCCATTGCCCATTGGAGGAAACAAAAGCCCGATTGTGATATGCGCTGCAACGTCAAATTACAATTTTATGGAAACGTTGATTGCTATATCAAGTAACAAAAAAGGTTTAAAATATATATTTAAAAAATCTCAACTATTTTGTCATTAAATGCTGCAGACTGCACTTTACATGATGGGGCCTGATGGGAATAGAATGTATATTTTTCTGATGAACAGATTTTGCATTGGCAAAAGAATAGTTACGCTATTAGTAGCCATTAAGTTAAGAGATAATCCTTTAAATCAACATGTATAGCTACTAAGCAGACCCATTGAAAAAGTAAACAGATTACCATAATAGGTCAATAACAAATACGTTACAATAAGGCGGTATATGCCAACATGCCGACCATTCTTGAATCAACAGCTCAGCGCCATTCATAAGGAAACCCTCCCGTACGTCAGATCCCTCAATTCCACAAATGCCAGCGACTGTTGCCACCACTCGGATTATTTTATTCGGCAAAATGTATCATTGCACACGTGTCCGCTCAACTGGCGTGCCACGCTGCGTTCACAAACTGCGCGTTCACAATTTCTCACACGACGTGAACATCTTCATTGCTGAAACACGCAGCGATGAGTTATAATTTGCTGCACAAAAAAAAAACGTTTACTCTGGAGACTTAGAGCGCCTTGTGTGAGTACAGGAGAAAGGGCCGGACAAAGCCTCGAAAGGGGGTTGTGTGCGTGCGTGTGTGTGTGTGTTTTTATCCTTGTCCATTTTGCCCTGTTCAAGCAATGCGCTCCCAAATCGAGATAGGCGGCGGTAATCCCGTGCGTGCCCATCATGGGTCCTAGCAACCGGGGCCCCTGCAGAACGAACCTAACGGCACCCCCCCCCCCTCCCCCCACTGCCTCCAGCACGCGACAGTCACTCACGCACCTCCCGCTGACTAGTGTCGCCGGCTCGACTTCAATAATTCAGTCGATTCTTACGGAACGGCCTTAGCTCGTTAAGCGACAGCAATCACCGTCAGCGAGGCGAGAGAGTGAGCCGAGAGGTGGGACCGCTCCCAGGTGTCGTCTCGTGCTGCCGAGGTCTCCACGCCGAAAGGAAAACCCAACGCCGTTGCGTGACGCTTCATCCACGAGATCGTTCCACATTTGAGACTATGCTCAGCGGGATCTATACGCGGCTACAAAAAGCCATTTCCTACAAATGTAAGCATGGAAGACGCTTGCTGTTTTTTTTATTAAAACACCTGCACCCATGAATTGATGACCAAATAATAAATTATCATTGACAGCAGTTTCGATTTAAAGCTTTCGTGACTGCAAGGGATTCATCTTCTTGGTTCTTTCGGTAAAGTCACGTTGAAGGGAAGTAATAAAATAATAAAAATAAAACATAATAAAATAATTCTCACGACGTTTCGGCCACAACGCAAGGACGGCTGCTTGCGATGTGGCCGAAACGTCGTGAGAATTATTTTATTATGTTTTATTTTTATGATTTTATTACTTCCCTTCTACGTGACTTTACCGAAAGAACCAAGAAGATTGACATCAGTCTCAATCCACTGCTGGGTGAAGGCTTCTCCCAAACCGTGTTGGTCATTGGGGTTGCGTGGCCATACTTCTCCATGTATGTCAGTGCAGATTGGCGAAGGGAGGGACGGGGAGAAATAACCGGTTCGGATATCACTCGTCACTGATGTTCCCCTTGGCCGGGAATCGAACTCATGTGAGGCGGTTTGTAGCGTAGTGGGCTAACCACAAGGCCACCACTCCTGTGCCTTGATATCTCGCACGAAATGCTAAATCTCTGTCATAACGTTACCCTTCTACTATTCCCTCGTTGGTGCACCGAATGCACGTATCCTGCACCATGAGAACATGTTCTCAAATAAATGTGACCAGCAAACTATGGCTCCCAAAAGGCTCTCATGGGCTGTCCTTACCTTTTAACGCGCATAAAAACAGATTATTTACATCACAGTTTACCGTATAATGCATAGCTCCCATTGTTCCGAGTAAAGCATCGGCATGACCAATCTGCGTGTCCCTAACAAGCCGGGCCCTTGTTAACACATACCAGAAGGCTCACATTTCAAGCCTCTATTCTGCATTAGTTCTTTATATTGATTCTTCCCGTGATCAGCGGAGCAATAATAAAAGGGCGCACTCTCCCACGCGCTGCCAGGGATTTGTGGCGGTGATCTGCCGGCTGAGCGCAGGGGTCAGCGAGCCAAAGCGAAGTTGTGTGGAGCCCTCATCCTCCTACTACTCCTACTCTGGGCACCGGCCCAACTCCATCCTCCAGCCGCGACTGACATTCACACGTCGTCGTCCCCCCGCCTCTCTCCCTCTCTCTCTCTTCAAACGGTGCGACATGCTCTCTCGAGCAAGGGAGTTTCAACAAGAGGACACGACTGTCACGTAAATACGACACAATCAACTGATTACGTCGCTCTGCAGAGTTTTACAAAACGCGTCGGCACGATGGGATGACTGCGTTAGATCACTCAGCAACCACACACGGCGAAAGCAGCACAGTAATTAAGTTTACATATTTTTTTTATAGACGGCGCTTGGGATGTCCATGCAGGTGAACCCAAACGTTCTGTTCAACGTTTAACAGGCGGTATGAACTTCAGGCATAATGCCACAAACTAAACGATTTGCTATCAACACCCCAAAAAAATTCTGTGCCGGGAAAGTTGTTCCAAAACAAAAAACACACCGGCACTACGTGTGCATCATTTCACGCGTAATCCGCATTTGTAAATGTCCGTGTATTTCACGTTATACATTTCTAAAGGAGGGACCCCCCCGTAACATTTGACGGCATTAAATCAGTGCGAAATTCCTCCAAACCGCCGCTCGGTCAATCAAAGCGACTGGTAAACACGGCGAAGTAAAAGTTGGAGAGCGCGCGGGGGTGGAGGGTGGGGGGTCCCTGAGCGAGACGAGGCTCTGAGCTCCGAGCGGCGTTCGCTTGGCGGCCTTGGCCCCGCTCCAGGTCGATGGAAATACAAATTAAAAAGAGGCGGCCGCTCTCTGCTCGAGTGTGCGGGCGCCAAGCGGCCCAGTAATTTCGAGACACGCAAGACGCGCCTGGATTCCGCTTGGTGACATCACCGCCTTGCGAAGACAACGGTCCGCTTCATCCAGGCGACTTGGGGGCGCAGTGCGGCGTTCACCGCACCGCGTGTCGCACCAGCGGCGTTCGTTGCGTGGGAAGATACAACTCGGTTGTTAGTGAAATGCAGGAGCACGCGTTTCTTGCAACGGGTTGTTAAACGTGTGCAGGGTTCGATCTTAAATTTGGAGCTTTCGTGACTGCAGGAATTACTCTTTGGTTCTTTCGGTAAAGTCTTTCGGTAAAAGTTACGTGACTTTACCGAAAGAACCAAAGAGTGTGCAGGGTTATCGTTGTTGTTGTTATCCTTATCATTAATATGACTGGCACAGAATGGTGATGACTTCATACAGCAGTGGTTTGATGAAGGGTTATACATTGTTATTTTCATTGCTGCTTTTAGACAGAAAAGCGGTGGCGTGGTCTAAGTGCGCTCTGCTATCGACCCCTGGCCATGGCTGACACCAGTGAGCGTGCGACGTCTGAACTAGGCACTGGACACCGCGCCTTCACCAGCCCGTGCACTGACCAGCATGGTGAAGACTAACAAAGGACGTACACATTATCATTGCTTTAATTGATCATCAAATATTTAAATATAATCACCCCTTCCAAAATGAACTTCTCGAAGTGTGAATGTTTCTCTTTTTAAACTCCTCATTCCGTGACCCACATATTTTAACGATCTCAATTCCCTTCTCGCCTAGACAGCACGTGTGTGTCTGCTCTTCCACTCGGGTTTGTTTGTGGGTGGAAGGCCTGACAAGCAGCCGGGCTGCTGTCATGCCAGGTTACACGAGTAACGCTTTCAGGCCGATCACAACCTAATGGCACATAACATGAACCTGCTGCAAATGAAGACAACCTAAAACGAACTATTGTACATTGCTGTTTACTTATTTGGCAAGCACAAGGACCGTGTCATACGTTCGTGGAAGCATCACTCAATTTCATAACCCTTGTACAAATAACCAGCAAGAACGACAGTTTAGCAAAACATTGCCATAAAAATATAATAAAGTAGGTGTTTACAGACAGTGAATAACAATAAAACACAATAACCTACAGCCCTTTGCCGACCGACTGATTTTGTTATTGTACTATTTTAGGTGAATTCTTAGCATTTCCTATAATCGCGTGCTTTTGTTGACTTAATGAAGAGGGTATTTAATTTGCCTTTATTGGTGCGGGGGGAAGGGTTGGAGTGGGGTGGGGCATGAGAGCCCAGGCCTGGTTTAGATGTCACTCAACACTGATGTTAACCGTGGCCAGCAATCCATCCATATCAGGTTGCCGGGTTCAGAGTTTGGTCCGCTAACCAAAGGCACGACCCTCTCCTCCGCCTACCCGGTGAATAATGGCATGAAGCGGTAAGAGCCGTTACATGAAATACACATAAATGAAACGCAATGACACACTACCTCAGCAACAGCGTGGAATGAGGCTAATGAAACTGTTACCGCTGCGAGTCTGCATCAGCTCGAATGTTCTCTCCAGATCCCCTTCCCCGCCCCCCCCCCGGGTGACCCGCCGTGAGGCAACGTTGCCCCTTAGGCGCGAGCTTTTCTCAGAAGGGACATTAAGCCGGCTGTCACATCCGCTTCCTTGAGGGCATTCAAGTTCCCAAGATGCTCTCTCGAAGACTAGACCATTGTGCGTCTCGTCATGGTCAAATATTGCAAAATCTCTCACAGAAGGAGGGCCCCTTTCACAAAGGAGGCATACGCCATTTAACGGAGCCGCCGCGCACTCTTCAATAATATTTGCATCGCAAGTTTAATAATGAATTCGTCCTCATTCAGCGAAACCACAGGGGATTTGTTCCATAAGCAAAATCTTTACACTCTTTCAGCAGTTATAATGCTCTCGTAAACTTTGACTTCGTGGACCTTACTTCAAGTATTATTTATCCAGGAAAGTACCAATGAGTCTCAGGGCTATTTTTTCATTGGGATATTCGACGAATTAATCGATTTGAAAAAGTTTGCAAACCTTCGGAACACCTCAAGAAAACGAGAGCAAGTGAGGGCATAACGTTTACTGGTTCGCACAGACAGGTCCATAAACACACGCGCAGCCCAGAGGAGTTTGAGAGTTTCACAAACCAAACGGAGTCTACCAACCCTCGCCTTCATTAGCTCTGGATACACATCCTGAGGGTCACGTGAACCCATTAAACACAGCGAATTTGAACGCAAACATTTCGGTCGTACACGTGTGATTAAAACATCGAAACGTTGCGAGAAATTATTTATATTTTATAAAATAATTAATGGATGGTGACAGCCATGATTCATTAATTGCAACATGTCCGTGAACATAGAGGCAACTCAAAAAGGGAATTATATGAGAAGTTTGAAAAATATATATTATGTGTATTTGTACGGCACATTGTAACATATGCAGGTGCCAATAATTTTGTAAAGCTGCTGGGCAAAGGTCAAGCACCTTCTTGTATGAAGTCAGCAGACTCTGGGCTCCAATTAGCATTTTAACAGCGGAGACAATGAGGGGAGGGGCAGCCCTGTCCCATGCCAGTAAATCACGTGGCCAGATATTTGACCTGCCCTTGTGAGTCCATCGCTCTCATGTCGTTCACCAGCTCAACCCCTGACCCCTTGTTGTGCTTGGGCAGAAATGGTGCCACGTTCACGTGATCAGTGCCAAAACGTGTAACATTCCTACGTTCTATCCCTTGATGTCCTTCCCCCGCGCCTCCGATTAGCACGGTTGTCTACGCACAGTGCGAAAGAAGTTAAACATGTGTGCGTACACTATTTCCCTTCTTCTCGACTTCGCAGTCAAATGTGCAGTGTCGGTTTGAAGCAGATGCAGAGCACCACTTCGCGAGCACTCATGCGACGCGTGGTGCAAAGAACAACGTTTTACAATTTACTGCGATGCAGACATTAATTGCTTTATGTGACTTCAATCTTCTAAGTTGAAGGTTAAGGAAAGAAAGCGCCAATGTACCTACTGCTCAGCACAATAACGCTCCTCTTTCGAGCCAGTTCAACCTTAACGGCATGATCGGTCTGTAATAGCAGTCATTAACACAATAACGGTAATAGAAGGGGAAGTTAGAGAAATAACAGCATTTACGATACTCGCAGGGAAAATTTGACAATTTAGTAATTTTCCACAGCCAGCTTTCAATCTACCTTAAAATACGTTTGAAGAAGATGAAACCCCGATAAATGGAAACATCTGGCCGAAATTATCCTGTTCGGTTCCACGAGGCCAAACTCGTGTCAAAGTGATGTGGAAGACGTAGCGAACTTATTAGCGGAGAGAGCGAGAGGGAGAGGGAGAGAGAACGCCGAGCAGAACCTGGGGTGCCCTCGTCAGAGTCGGGTGTGACCTTGCCAAGCCTCAGATGAAAGCTCGATCTTGTGAAGTTCACGGCTTCTACAAAGAGGGGCTAAAGTATATTTATGGTAAATGTCACTCGGCTCGTATGTCACGGCGATGGCCAGGGCGTGCACGTCTTCCTGTTTCAAGATCAAAACAATAGGTAGACGGGAAGATGGATGGGTCGATACGTCAACGGATATTTTGGAAACTCGACAAACGAATTACCTACGTGGAGTCTGTAACGAAAATATTAATGCAAACAATGACGGACTTGCCTAATAATTTTGGTTAAAATTTACAGCATTAAAGTTGTTTACCAATATTGTAAGAAAGAACAGGGGGTATTGGATCAATCCTGGAGAAATCCGATCAGCTACGATGCTCTTTTTCACAACTATCCAGTTGGGGCACGGGGGTCAGAAAGTTACAATAACAAATACTACTATCCGTGGCTGGGAATAAAACTCACGTTGCCGGGTTTGTAGCGCGGTGTGCTAACGCATCAATCTGGATTAATTCCCTTTTATCATTCTGCCAAAAGCCGGTTTGCCGTGTGAGCTGTTCACACAAGCCTGTCATGGCCAAAACTTCTGATGTCAAAAAAAAACCACACACACATAGAACCCCCAGAAGGAGGCTTCTATAGATCTAGAATATTTGTGCATTATCGTGATCAGATATGCCAAAGCTCATGTCGCCCACACATACGGCAAACCCAGCAGAGCCCCCCCCCCCCGTCAGCAGCTGGCGTCGCGAACTTTCCTCGGATTTGCAGAAGGCGGAGGGGTGGGGGGGGCTCTCTTACAAAGCTCAGGAATGCCAGGAGGGCCTCGCCCCTCCCCCCTCTTCCCAGCTCGCAGCGGATCCGCAAGATGGCTTAATCCTAAACAATCCACAGCGGCGGCCAACCCCTGCCCCATCGCCACCCCACGCCTGCTAACCTTTGAACTTCACTGCATGCCACGAGACCCTTTCAGATGCCCCAGAGTGCAAAGGGGCACTCTGAGCCATCGCTAAAGGGCACCGGCGATCGGCTTTAGTCCCGTGCACACAGTGACCAGGTGTTGCCCAATGTGAGGCCGACAAAACACGCACGTGACTGCCACACAGGTCACGATGTAACAAAAGAATGGCTTTGTTACAACAATAAAAATTGGGCTAAGCGGTGATATTTAGAGGTAGAATTAACGGCGCAGTCCAGACATATATTTGCTCGGCTCACGCCACAGCCGGTGGAAAGGCCTCCACTAGATGGGGTCCTAGAGAGCCCCTCTCGAGGGTATTATGGGCCTCCTCTTCCCCGCAGGAGACACGCGTCTCAGGAGTGGTGCACACCGTGTTAAGTCCTGCCCCGAAATAGTTTTGTTTGACGTGAAAACAACGATTGATGTATCAAGGCACTCGACGGGCTGGAGGCTGGAGGCTGGAGGGGAAACACGATGTCTAACTGCGACGCTTTCGCCAGCTTGCCTGCGTCCACAGACACCGAGGGAGACGTTTGACGGTGACCATTGTGGGACAGCCGGCGCCGACTGGTCAATGAACCGAATTCAACAAACGGCCCCGAGCAGTCCCCCGTCTCTCCTCCTCCTCCTCCCAATCTGACCCCCAGGCAACTTCACTCTCCGCCCACGTGGGAATGATGTAGCTTTATTTGACCGAAGCCAACAACATTTCATTCCAGTCAGTGCTCAACAATTAAGGGGAAATGTGACATTAAAACGGAGATAAATGGATTAATAACACATCACGCTTTGTTAAATAAATACAAGTTTGGTATCCGAGAATATTCGCAGAAACCATACCTAAACAAGCATTAATTAAATTACAATTCATAACATTGGCCAAGATAAATATCGGTATAAACTTACAAATTAAAATTGGACGACATGGTATGGAATTTGTTATATAAACGGCTTTGTAAATGCAATGTAAATGTATTTCTAATCCTAAAACTTGGACAAATAAAAGTTATATTCAGGCCCACGGCCAGAAAACAACAAGCGACGTGCATGCATCGGGGTATGTCTGTCGGAGAGCAGTCGATCACAGCTATCCCCGATGCGTGTGATGTACAATCCTGAATACTCGAGTTATCTTCAGTTGTGTTTATACCAAACTCATAAATAGGGCCTCCCTCCCCAGTCTTGCAATTTACTTTCCATCTTACTGCAGCGCACAGTCCACGTGAAAATTTAAAATCCTTCGCATGATGGTACTTTTAATTAGCTGGTAAAACATTGAACAATGGTTATGAATAGTGACGAAGTGGTTGCCACTGTTAATTGCCTCTGCTCTACTTATGCCGGCAGCGTCCGTACTTTGGCTCCCAACTCCGAGCACAAAGTGAAATGCATGCACGCGCCCACTATCGATACCACCAGCTACACGATCGATGTCAACAAATCAATCTTGCCGAACAAATATCTCAGAATAAAACAGAAATCAGGAAGCCACAGGTAAAAAAATATATAAGCTGTGTGTGTTCCGTGTGTGCGCTACACCAAACAATGGTTCGATCCAGGGCCTGGCTCCAGTTCCTCTCTCATGGAGCAGCCAGCACAGCTGGTGTGTATGTGGAGGGGCATCATGGCAGAGATAAACCACGAAGCAGAGTGCACTTGTGTGGGCCAAAAAGACAATCACCGGTGCAGAGATGACCTCGGCACCACCCTAGCACTGGCCCCGATTAGAGTTATTTTGTGACACTCAACCCAAAATGTTACATTTCTGGCCCAATGCCTTAAAATCGTATACTCCAAAGGTGAATTTAGCGTGTGCTTAAATTCATCATACGTTCTGAAGTTAAAAAAAAAAATTCAGAATTGTGTAATTACCACGTAGATTTTAAACGTATATAACGCCAGTGGCGGCTTGAACGTGGCGTGCCAGTAGCCAAGAAGGACTCTGCCATTTGTCGGAAAGGACCCTGTGAGTTTAGTGGCAATTGAAGGTAAATCCGTGTTTTGGGGGATTTTTTTTTGTTTGACATGTATCGGGTGACAGGTACGCAGAACACCTGCCCACGAGCCTCCCGATTTCTTTGTTCGAGCGGCACAATGACGTGGGAAAAACCCCCATTCGCATGCGACCGGCCTTGTCGGAGGTGCCACTGACGCATCTAAGAAGGCTCCTTTATTTAAAAATATGCCCACTAACTTGACATGGCAATACGACGCCGAGTTCGTGAACAAAAATATATAAATGTGTACGTGTGCAACTCCGTATATTTTTGCATATTTCCCCGTACGTTAACTTTCAACTTGAGATTAAAATATCATTGTGCGTTAAATGTTGGGCAGTAAACTTTGATTGCAGAAGGCCTCCCCCTTCAACAGTATTTTTTACAAACTGGAATGAAAGTCAGTTTCAACACGTAGGCTGTCGCGACCAATATCATCCACAATACAGGTATTTTTCGGGTTAGAGCGCGTAAATATATAAATGTGTCGTTAAACCCGCCACCACCCGTAACGAATTGGCACGTTCTGTTTACGTGACAACCCTTACTAGTTGGCTGTGTCGGGTGGTGGCGGGTTCAACGACACATTTATACATTTACGCGATCCAACCCAAAACACCTCTATTATGTATGAAATGAAAGTGTAGTTGGTTTCAAGACAGAAAACAAATTCCGCAACCACACCATCGCGAATAGGGGAAGGTGAAAACGTGATTTTTTTTTTACATTTCTGATCAACGCAAATCAGCATCACGATGCCACTCGCCGACATCTCTGCGCCGTTGACAGAGACACACGTGGACTGAGAGATTGTCTCCATACCTCCTGCGGTTTACTGCTCGCAGGATCACGACCTAGCGTCACTGGAGAGGGCTGACATTTCAGCAGGACACTGAACATCTCCGCAATAGCACACGAAGATGAAAAGACAACTTGCTTCGAGGAGACATTAAGGCTTTGATGGCTTTGTGTGTACAAGCAGAGAGAGAGAGAGAAAGAAAAAAATCTCCGTTGAAGAATGCTGAAAAACATACAATGCACCCCCCCCCTCCCCACATAGGCATGAAGGCGGCGTGAAAAATAGCAACTGGGATTGAAGCAAGTGGAGTTCAAGGCGCGCAGTTTATTGAAACTTAGTGTAATTCATTTTCATGAGAAGCAGCTTCATGGCGGTTAAAACAAAGGGCCTTATTTTAAAGAAACAACTAATAACATTTGTATATTTAAAGTGACTACAATTCCAGACTGATCAACAATAAGCATGAAGGGGGTGAGCGGGGAGTTGCTCGTGTATTTATGTTTCACGGAGCAAGAGAAGGCCCATTAATCATTGATAAGAAGCCATCCCGAGCGCTTGCTGTTATGTTAGCAAATACTTATAGCCTCGTGACGATGACACCGCTGATAAATCACTGGGGAGACCGGTCCACAGAAAGGCGCTTCCTCAGGAGGAAATATTTGATAAATGTGATAAATGTTAAACCAAAGTTAAACCTTGAGAACAATCCCCACTTTGCTTAATGCAGTCACAGCCGTGAGTTAACGATGACAAATGTTTTCGTGAATTAATAAAAAAAATCCCCAATAGCTGTAATCGCTTCAGATCAGTAGCACCATTTAATGCGTTCACTAAATTCTCTGCTCCCAACTCCCCCCGACGAGTTTACTTACACGCCCACCTCGTCCAATCGGTGTTTGTCAAACGTTTTAGCCACGATCCTCAATCTCTAAACAACAATACTTCATTAAGTCTTGGTAGCCATGGCAAATACTGCAAACCCCTCCTCCTACTTGACGACGATGTGCTGCTCCTATCGAGGGTCTTACCGACTGGATCGAGTCCGACGACTCTTCACACTCCCATTATTGGCCAGATTCTAACGAGAGAAATCTCAAGTGACAATTATCGGATTTCTCAGGGTCATTTTTCGTACAGGGTCATTTTTCGTACAGAAACAAATACAAGTGCTCCCATTCGGGGCACGTTAGTTGAATCTTTCCTTGAAGGTTTTAAGCAGAGATACAAACTTCCTTCCAAACCCTCCTTCTGGAAAACTTGGCTACGCCATCAAAAGTCATGCTTTTTTAAATACTTCTATGCACGTATATATATAAAACGCCATAATCCCTTACGTAGTCCACCTTCTAGGAGCTTAATAATTTTATGATATCCATACATGTATTACAGACGTACGCGTAACCTTCACGAGAGCCCATGGAGACAAAAGATTATTTTGAAAAGGTCGACCCAGACAATGGTTCCTTTTGAATAGCCGAGCAGTCAAAGAAAAGTGAGACACAAAACATAAGTGCGTAAAAAAGAACGGGCCGCATGCATAAACATGACTACGATTAAAATTAAAAAAAAGTAAAATAACCAATGCCTCTCCGCGGAATGTACGTTATTAATTACGGAAGAATGTTAAAACAAAACCTGCCATATAATAATAATATCACGCAAATTACAGAGGCTCAGTGCTCTAACCACACTACGGTGGCGGTTGTTTTTTTACAATTACGCATTCGCGACCACCGGTATCCCAGCAAATCCGCGTAATCCTCGTCAGGGCCAGAGCTGCATCCGTGCCGACCCCCCCACTCTCTCTCTCCCCCCCCCCCTCTCTTTCTAGCCCCCCCCCCTCTCTCTTGACCCCCCCTCTCTTGCTCCCCCCCCTCTCTCTTGCCCCCCCTCTCTCTTGCCCCCCCCCCCTCTCCCCCCCCCCCTCTCTCCTCCCCCCCCCCCTCTATCTTGCCCCCCTCTCTCTTCCCCCCCTCTCCCCCCCCCCTCCCCCCCTCTCTCTTCCCCCCCCCTCCTCTCTCCCCCCATCTCTCTCTCCCCCCCCTCTCTCTTGCCCCCCCTCTCTCTTGCCCCTCCTCTCTCCCCCCCCCTTTCTCTCCCCCCCTCCTCTCTCCCCCCCCCCCTCTCTCTTGCCCCCCTCTCTCTCCCCCCCCTCCTCTCTTCCCCACGTCTGGGCGAGGAGAGAGAAACTTTGAAACCTCCTGCACGCAGCAGCCAAAGAGGAATCCGCTTAATGCCAAAATTATAGGATACGATAGGAGCCGCTAAAAGTGTAACATTCCACCCACATATTTGCGTTCTGCTGAAGAATGTCGCCGCATCGCATTGCATGGAAGCTGTTGGTTGCGGCGTAGTTTGTGGACGCAACTTCAGGTAACGTTCGTGCCGGGAACCTCTTCGTTGTCGGGAATTCGAAGTGATGCGAATAGACGACACGGGTAAATTACGGTTCTTGGTTCTTTCGGTAAAGTCACGTAGAATGGAAATAATAAAATAATAAAAATGAAACATAATAAAATAATTATCACGACGTTTCGGCCACAACGCAAGCAGCCGTCCTCAGGTGAAGAACAGGTCTGTCGATAAGACAGAGTCTGAATGACTCTGTCTTATCTGAATGACTCTGTCTTATCGAGAGACCTGTTCTTCACCTGAGGATGGCTGCTTGCGTTGTGGCCGAAACGTCGTGAGAATTATTTTATAATGTTTTATTTTTATTATTTTATTACTTCCCTTCTACGTGACTTTACCGAAAGAACCAAGAAGATGAATCCCTGCAGTCACAAAAGCTTTAAATCGAAATTTAAATTACGGTTGTTTCCCTTGAATAAAAGTAAAAAAAAATAAAAAGTATCAGACAAACTGTTACTCACAGATGTGGATGGTTATTAATGATATACTTTATAAGTGCAAGACGGTGGGGGTTTGTCCGCGTGTCTGTCAGTGAGACGTACTCACGAGAGCTATTCACTGGCTCGTATCACGTTACGGCGCGCTCGGAGTCTCAAGGCACTGGGCAGGAAGGACTCTCTCACACACACAAGCGCCGGGCAGCAGAGGCGCAATGATGCATTGCTGCGTCGATTACCACTAACAGGCAGGCTCTACACACATGCACGAGATCGCATGTGTAAGAGTCAATGTGTTTTCAATTCGTATATTTGGTATGAAATTGGTTGACATTTTTCCTGCAATCTTGTGACTGCAGGAATTCATACTATTTGGTTCTTTCGGTAAAGTCACGTGGTTATATTTTATCTTATACCTACGTGACTTTACCGAAATAACCTGCAACCACTAGTGGCCGATAAATTGATCACGGTGGGTAAAAAGAGAATATATTACTCAATCGTGATTGTGAATCACGATAAGTCGTTGACTTATCGCCGGTACGGTGAGCGGTCACAACCTCTGCTAAGCAACCACGTGCACGAAGACGGTGGAGTCTTTTGACCAATATGCGACATCACAATTGCAATCGTTGTCACCGGCGTGGTTGTCCATTCACGTGGTCGTGCTGTGGCACATCTCTGCAGCGTGGTGCCGGTTGTTGCACCCCGAACACCTTCCCGGCACGTGGAGCGAAACGTCAGACGAAGTCACGCCGGACGACGCGCGGTCAAACCCACACAGCAGCAGCAGCAGGAGCAGCAAAGCGCCGTCAACGGAGAAACCATCTCGAGATACAAGAGGAACTCTTTCGCTGGGTCACAGCCCCCCCGCCACCCCCCACGTCCCTCGAGGACAGTGGAGCATCCTCCAGAATGATGCATCACCTCCCTGCACCCCCCACCTGGTTCACCAATGGCGAGACCAGTTTTGAGGCCGTGACATCTCAGCCCTAGTTGACCCCATCAACCATCACGTGCCACTCGAGGGGGGGGGGGGTAGGGGTCCGGAGAAGCGCGATCCCGGAGCGAGGACGTTTAAAAAACACATCTGAAAGAAGGAGCACGGTCGTTTTCTCTCATTGCTCTTCAAACCACCGTGCGGTCGGGGTGCTCAGGGTTCACGTGACGGCATGCTCAGGGTTCACGCGACGGCATGCTCAGGGTTCACGTGGCGGTATGCTCAGGGTTCACGTGACGGCATGCTCAGGGTTCACGTGACGGCATGCTCAGGGTTCACGCGACGGCATGCTCAGGGTTCACGTGGCGGCATGCTCAAGGTTCACGTGACGGCATGCTCAGGGTTCACGTGATGGCATGCTCAGGGTTCACGCGACGGCATGCTCAGGGTTCACGTGCCAGCATGCTCAGGGTTCACGTGACGGCGTGCTCTCTGCACTGGGGAAGCTCGTCTCTGAGGCTCCTTTTCAAAAGCTTCTGGGTCGAACGGCCAATGAGCTATTGAGTAATGCGCTCAACGAAACTATAAAACTAAGCAATGTTTTTATGATAATTTAAGAAGGCCCACTGAGCTATACAGCCCTTTTTCAGAAGCGACCTGGTTATCACAAATGATTACCCAACGAAGTGGCTCATCGCGTGGAAATTTACAGCGGCCAAATTACTCTAAATGCATATTTCTATAAATATTGGAGGGAAAAGCCGGAGTACCCGGAGAAAAATCCACGCGACCACAGGGAGAACATCCAAACTCCAAATACACAAGCGTCAGGATCGAGATCGAACCCACGCCCTCCTGTATACCAGGCGACGAGGTCACCATCTCGCCACCACGGCATCACCACTCTGATGAACCACCGGTTCAGCAAATGCTACACGAGCAGCACCTTCCCAGAGAGTGAAACTACGTCCGAGTTTACACCGTTTGCGAATTACAGAACTCCTCTTATCAGCGACCCTGTCACCCACGGATAAGAGGATTAAAATCGCGCATAACCCCGCCACAGATAATGGGATCTGTGATATTGCTCCGCCACGGCGAATAAGAGGAATTCTCATGGACAGTCATCAAAGTGCTCTGACAATTCATCACGCGATAGGCGAAGTCCCTCGGGTCCATTGAAGACCGTTGTTGTTTTTTTTGTTAAAGCAGCTTCCTTGGGCATTTTTTTCTTTTGCATTTTATACACGAGCACAAACGAGGCCTTCACATTAACTCTGTGTGAATAATTGCACTTAGAACGCATAACAGTGACCAAAAACATGAGCATGGTACGACAAACGATTCGCACAAAAAGGAACGTTTTAGACAACACGTAAGCTCTTTATAAAAAAAACAAGAATAGGTTTTACCCTTTCTGGTAATGAAACAGGTGTTAAGATGTTCAAAACCTTTTGCGAACGCAAGCTTAAAACACGAACGATTTGACAGAATGAAAAGGTCCGCGTGAGTACAGCAGAGCGCCACGCTCAGCCATGCAGCAGCAGCAGCAGCAGCAGGAGCAGCAGTAGCAGCAGCAGCAGCAGGAGCAGCAGCAGCAGCAGCAGCAGGAGCAGCAGCAGCAGCAGCAGGAGCAGCAGCAGTAGCAGCAGCAGCAGGAGCAGCAGCAGCAGCAGCAGCAGGAGCAGCAGCAGGAGCAGCAGCAGCAGGAGCAGCAGCAGCAGCAGCAGCAGGAGCAGCAGCAGCAGGAGCAGCAGGAGCAGCAGCAGGAGCAGCAGCAGCAGCAGCAGGAGCAGCAGCAGGAGCAGCAGCAGCAGCAGCAGGAGCAGCAGCAGCAGGAGCAGGAGCAGCAGCAGCAGCAGGAGCAGCAGCAGCAGCAGTAGGCGGCAAGAGGATTCGTGATTTTTAAGCGCCACGTCGGAGGCGCTCTCATTCGAGACGGCAAAGATGAAGGACAGAGCAGACCACGACGCGCCTCGGTGTGTCGGCTTCACCTACCCAGATGGCGCAGGAGACGCACACGAGCGAGACGCGCTCCCTGCGCCCACCGGGGACACTCAGAGTGACTGATGGCATCTCCTCCTCCTCCTTCTCCGCACGCAGCAACGGCAGCACCCAGTGGTAGCAGGAGCAGCAGCAGCAGCAGCGAGGGAGCAACGATGGCACAAGCGCTCGCTTGGGGACTGCAGCATCACACGGCACGCAGCAGAGCCCTCGCGCAGAAGCAGCAGCAGCAGCAGCACGCGAAGCGGTTCTGCCTCCCCCTCCTCCCCCCGCTCGTCACGGCCATCCCAGTGACAGTCGCAGACCACGCGCGGTCCCCGCACGCACTGGCGGTAGGGCCGGTAAACAAACGCGTGGCACCCCCCACCCACCCACACCCCCACACCCACACACACCCACACACACAACTCGGCTCCGCCTCTGGGTGAGACCACACAGCCTGGGAAGACGAGGGGGTTGGGGGGGGAGAACAACTCGCCAAACGAGATCGCCCGACTCTTTTCAACTCTTGCGGGGCCACGGATGCTTTCGGGAAAAGCGCGTAATTGGTAACCTCGTCAATTTTTTTTATTTTGGTGACTCTTTTTCTGTCTCGTTAATTTTTATTTTTCGCGGGTTTTTGTGTTGTTTTATGCCGTTTGATGCTTTGTTTATGTTACGTGCACTCGCTCGGCTGTAGTGTTACTGAGAGACAGAGCAGTAGAAGAAGCGGACCCACAACGAATGAGACAGCCGCTAAGGTAGACACGAGCCTGGCGAGCTTGCGAAAATAATCCACCTTTGTGAAAACAGGAAAAGAGGGATCACAGGGTCCAGGAGCCAGTCAACGAGTGCCAGGAGGCCACCGTAATTACAGCGGGTCTCAACAATAGAAGAAGGCACACTTCCCAACGCAGGGCCAATTACACGAGACAGACTTTTACCCTTCAATTGCACCCCTGGCCATTTCCACAATAAAAAAAAAACCCCTCCAAGATGCGTATCGAGAACAATTACAAGCAAATTAACATCTTGTTATTCTTAACTTGAATAAAAACCATGCTGTGATCATTAGAAATGTAGATGTAATGAGCCATGAGCAAATCACACTAGAATGCACCCGGCCTCCTCAGATCTCAGAAGCTAAGCAGGTTGGAGCCTGTATAGTGCTTGGATGTTGGCACCCCCCGTGCACAGAGACGGGGGGGTGGGCAGTATGGGGCATTGTGGTCAGTTGAGAGTTGTCTACCATTGCTAAGTCTACATTATAGACTGCCAGTACACTCACCAAACTTTATAACCAGGCTACAGTCTACATTATAGACTGCCAGTACACTCACCCAGCTTAATAACCAGGCTACAGTCTACATTATAGACTGCCAGTACACTCACCAAACTTTATATCCAGGCTACAGTCTACATTATAGACTGCCAGTACACTCACCAAACTTTATAACCAGGCTACAGTCTACATTATAGACTGCCAGTACACTCACCAAACTTTATAACCAGGCTACAGTCTACATTATAGACTGCCAGTACACTCACCAAACTTTATATCCAGGCTACAGTCTACATTATAGACTGCCAGTACACTCACCAAACTTTATTACCAGGCTACAGTCTACATTATAGACTGCCAGTACACTCACCAAACTTTATATCCAGGCTACAGTCTACATTATAGACTGCCAGTACACTCACCAAACTTTATAACCAGGCTACAGTCTACATTATAGACTGCCAGTACACTCACCAAACTTTATATCCAGGCTACAGTCTACATTATAGACTGCCAGTACACTCACCAAACTTTATAACCAGGCTACAGTCTACATTATAGACTGCCAGTACACTCACCAAACTTTATAACCAGGCTACAGTCTACATTATAGACTGCCAGTACACTCACCAAACTTAATAACCAGGCTACAGTCTACATTATAGACTGCCAGTACACTCACCAAACTTTATAACCAGGCTACAGTCTACATTATAGACTGCCAGTACACTCACCAAACTTTATAACCAGGCTACAGTCTACATTATAGACTGCCAGTACACTCACCAAACTTTATTACCAGGCTACAGTCTACATTATAGACTGCCAGTACACTCACCAAACTTTATATCCAGGCTACAGTCTACATTATAGACTGCCAGTACACTCACCAAACTTTATAACCAGGCTACAGTATACATTATAGACTGCCAGTGCACTCACCAAACTTTATAACCAGGCTACAGTCTACATTATAGACTGCCAGTACACTCACCAAACTTTATATCCAGGCTACAGTCTACATTATAGACTGCCAGTACACTCACCAAACTTTATATCCAGGCTACAGTCTACATTATAGACTGCCAGTACACTCACCAAACTTTATAACCAGGCTACAGTCTACATTATAGACTGCCAGTACACTCACCAAACTTAATAACCAGGCTACAGTCTACATTATAGACTGCCAGTACACTCACCAAACTTTATAACCAGGCTACAGTCTACATTATAGACTGCCAGTACACTCACCAAACTTTATAACCAGGCTACAGTCTACATTATAGACTGCCAGTACACTCACCAAACTTTATAACCAGGCTACAGTCTACATTATAGACTGCCAGTACACTCACCAAACTTTATAACCAGGCTACAGTCTACATTATAGACTGCCAGTACACTCACCAAACTTTATATCCAGGCTACAGTCTACATTATAGACTGCCAGTACACTCACCAAACTTTATAACCAGGCTACAGTCTACATTATAGACTGCCAGTACACTCACCAAACTTTATAACCAGGCTACAGTCTACATTATAGACTGCCAGTACACTCACCAAACTTTATAACCAGGCTACAGTCTACATTATAGACTGCCAGTACACTCACCAAACTTTATAACCAGGCTACAGTCTACATTATAGACTGCCAGTACACTCACCAAACTTTATATCCAGGCTACAGTCTACATTATAGACTGCCAGTACACTCACCAAACTTTATTACCAGGCTACAGTCTACATTATAGACTGCCAGTACACTCACCAAACTTTATATCCAGGCTACAGTCTACATTATAGACTGCCAGTACACTCACCAAACTTTATAACCAGGCTACAGTCTACATTATAGACTGCCAGTACACTCACCAAACTTTATATCCAGGCTACAGTCTACATTATAGACTGCCAGTACACTCACCAAACTTTATAACCAGGCTACAGTCTACATTATAGACTGCCAGTACACTCACCAAACTTTATAACCAGGCTACAGTCTACATTATAGACTGCCAGTACACTCACCAAACTTTATAACCAGGCTACAGTCTACATTATAGACTGCCAGTACACTCACCAAACTTTATAACCAGGCTACAGTCTACATTATAGACTGCCAGTACACTCACTCCAATTAAGAACCAGGCTACAGTCTACATTATAGACTGCCAGTACACTCACCAAACTTTATAACCAGGCTACAGTCTACATTATAGACTGTCAGTACACTCACCAAACTTTATAACCAGGCTACAGTCTACATTATAGACTGCCAGTACACTCACCAAACTTTATAACCAGGCTACAGTCTACATTATAGACTGCCAGTACACTCACCAAACTTTATAACCAGGCTACAGTCTACATTATAGACTGCCAGTACACTCACACAACTTTATAACCAGGCTACAGTCTACATTATAGACTGCCAGTACACTCACCAAACTTTATAACCAGGCTACAGTCTACATTATAGACTGCCAGTACACTCACAACACTTTATAACCAGGCTACAGTCTACATTATAGACTGCCAGTACACTCACCAAACTTTATAACCAGGCTACAGTCTACATTATAGACTGCCAGTACACTCACACAACTTTATAACCAGGCTACAGTCTACATTATAGACTGCCAGGACACTCACCAAACTTTATAACCAGGCTACAGTCTACATTATAGACTGCCAATACACTCACTCCGATTAAGAACCAGGCTACAGTTTACATTAGTGGTTTTACTTTATTATTTTAATTTTATTTGTATTATATTATTTTTATTCACTTAATTTTTTATTCTTATTTTTATATCCACGTGACTTTACCGAAAGAACCAAAGAATAGTCGGGTAAACTCCGCTGTTGTTCTGTATTCCTCCCACCTTCACAGACCCAAGCTCACCAGCGTGGTGAAGTATGATTAAAATATCCATCACAGCCTGCAAGGCATGGGAAGAGGCCTTCATCTAGCAATAGATTGACATGAGCTACGCCATTTTCAGAACCATGGCGCTGACAACATTTATTAATTTTAAAATTACCACAGTTTCTGGTGATTAACCAGAGTATCTGCGACAGTTGAGTGGATGCCCCCTTCTCAAGGCCTTGCGGAGCCTCCACCACTGCGGCACGGGACACGGGAGGGGCAATCTTCGAGCTCGAAACTATAAAACTATCTCATCTTGAACATGGAGGTTCATTGACTTAGGGAACCCCGTGTATTATTCATCTGTACGTGTACGAAGCCACACGAACGCTGCTCTTTGCATATCACTTGCTGCGATTGTGCGCGCCCCCCTCCCCTCTCCAGCTAGCGATTGACCCCTCATCAGCTCCACACAGTGTGGATCAAACGGCCCCTCATCCCGACAGATCAAAGCACTACCACAACGACAGCGCCCACGCCTCTCCCACTCTCTCTCTCTCTGTGACGGCCACACCTGCACAGAGAGAGAGAGGGGAAAAGAGAGAGCTCAGCCCCAGTCCATTATCTCCCCCCCCCCACCTCTGCCGTCAACAACGCGCACAAAGAAAGACTGCCGCGAACTTCTTTTCCTTTCCGCGCAATTGGTTTTTCGCTTTCATGCGCACGTCCAAACACACGCGGCGAGCACGGGGCGCAGATATGCCGGGTCAGAGTGTCAGAGGCGCTCGAACTCGGCTCGCTGCACGCGCGCCGAGACGCGGTCACACCGACACCACCACCGACACCACCGCAACGACACCCCGCCCACGCAGAGCTCGACGGCCAACTCCGGCTTTGAACTTTTATCTCCAGCAATCAAGATGCACGATTCACGATGCAGTGTTAGAAGAGTGTGGGGTGGTGGGGGGGGGAGGTTCTTCCTCGGCAGAAAGAGCGCGCACAGAATGAACTTTTACAAGACTCCCCCCGTGAAAAGAGAAAGGGCGGTGTATTATTGTTTGAATACTTCACCTGAGCGTACAGGACACCTTAGACGACTCTGGACATAGACACAAAACTATATCGATGCGTCCAATTGGACCCGAGTAAACGCCTCTATTCGGCATGTAAATGTGATCTTAATATTATTTGCGTTCAAAATAATGAACAGCTCTGTGTTGCGCTGGATGGCCGAGAATCAGAGTTTTCAGAGCAAAGAGATCTGTTGGTTCGCTCGGTCTGTCGGAGGTTTGGGATGTACGGTGGTGCTTGTTGTTGAATAGCAAACTTCATACATACTTTCTACTAAAGACTCGCTTTAAGAAATTTGGCAGCCTATGATGTTGAGATTGTTCAACTTTAACGGTGCAGTGCCAGAATCAGTTTAAGTTAAATGTTTATGAAGCATGCCTGTGTGGCCTTGCGCACTGAGGAGGGCTTCAGATACAACAACAAACCTCCTCTCGTTCACGGCACGCGTCCGATTGGGCTGTACACGAGGACACGTGGAGCCAGCGCGCTCGTGTTGGTGTGCGGTGTCTGCACGGACGAATGAATGGTCCGGTGTGTCCGCCTGCCTCGGTGGTGGTGGCGGGTGCCGTAAGTCAACATGTTCAAGATGGGAGAAGGGGGGGAGAGTTTGTAAAGCTTAACAAGCAGAATGTATTGATTAACATTTCTGGAAAACGTTAATGTTTTGCAACAGTGACCACACAGAAGAAGAGAGGAACGTTATTCGTGCACGAAATACGAATTCTGCACACACAAACTGTACCAGTGTAGCTGCTCGTTTATATCATACCGCCAATTTTACCCGACATCCTAATCACAAACTTAATTATACAGGCGTTCGTAAAACTATACTTTATGACGCTGTATTCCAACGGACTGGATCAACATAATAAAGGCTGCTTGTGTAATTTCGAGCAGCGCAACGCAGGCATAGACACAGCATCCGGTGATGATGCGCGGGACATTGGTGCACAAGCACAAACAACAACTCAATAACGACAACACGTTCAATAAGGCGCCGTTTCGGGCTACAGCCCTTGGTCACAGCGAGGCAGGCAGAGCCACGTGCTTTGCCATTTGGTGGCAGTGTTGATGACGACGTACAGAGCTATTGTATTCATTATGACAACCATTAAAAAAATAAACCTCCGTTAATGATAGACCGTGTTTGCAAACAGCGGTGGGTTCAGGGCTACGCACATCGACTTGGACGCCTCGCACATTACGGAGTTAGAGACGGGCAGATTTACATCACCCCCCCATCCATCCATCCATGGCTCAGAGAGCGAGCCGAGGCTCTATTCACACTTCATTACAGTCTGGAGCCCGAGTC
Source organism: Lampetra planeri (assembly GCF_965212315.1). NCBI lineage: Eukaryota > Metazoa > Chordata > Hyperoartia > Petromyzontiformes > Petromyzontidae > Lampetra > Lampetra planeri. Next base: position 1,121,015 of record NC_136107.1, on the reverse strand, counting down.
CCTCTTTTAGAATGACGTGCTGACAGCTGCTGCATGGCAGAGCCCGGGTGTTTAGGAGAGGGTGTGGAGATACCACGGGCCGAGTGAAACTCCCCTCGACCGTGGAGGACAAACACGAGAGGTGCGGCTCTCGGCCAAATGGAAGCGAAGGGGGGGAAAAGGGTCAAAAGTACAGCCGGTGCAGCGGCACAGCGAGACGAGGGAGTCTTCGTGGCGACCTTGCCAGCCGGCACCACGATCACCGCGAACGCGCCTGGGATTTTCGCACACAGCGTTGAAATGCGGTGTTTTTTTCTGGAATACTTTGCTGTTTTTTCCTGGATTTTTCTGTTGCGTGTAAATGTTTCTTGTTCATGTTTTTGTTTTGTTGCGGTTGCACCCGAGTCAAGAGCGGCATGGCTCACAGGGTTATACCTAATAATAAATTAAACTGAAACTAAATAATTGAAACTGAAAACTGCTCCGTGAAGGTCCTCGCTACAGGAGGCCCGGGGGAACAACTCGAACTGGCTCGTGCAAGACGCCAAGGGCATGATGCAGCAAAGAAGAGGAAGAGAAAGAAAAACCAACTCGCGCGCTGAACAACAAAAAAATTAACCCGTAAAAACAAAGTTTTTCACTATAGGTAAAACATCAAAATGAATGAAAATAAAATAAAATAAAAAAAAGTCGCTTGCGCACAATCGCTTGCACGCCGTCGCCCACCCTTGCGCACAATCGCTTGCACGCCGTCGCCCACCCTTTTGGCCTCGCCCCCCCCTCCCTCCCGATACGTTCCATTCATTGGCTACCATAGTCTGATGAGCTCCCCCCTCCCTCTCCTCCCCCCCTCAACTCGCTTTTAAGGGATTACATCTTGAATCATTGCCTCACTTGATGCAGCTAATCTGGCTGTGACGGTCCCACCTGATGACGGAGACTTGTGTTGCCTCCGAAACGTCGTGATTTTTGATTTTATTTTATTTTATTTTCATTCATTTTGATGTTTTACCTACGTGACTTTACCGAAAAAACCTAAGAAGATGATTCCTTGCAGTCACGAAAGCTTCAAATCTAGAATTTTTCACTATAAATCCTTTATATGCGTGGCGGCTAGAGTCCTCTCGTCCTCTGGCTTGAGATGGCTGCCACCTATGGGTCAGATGATTGCCTGCCACCATTAAGCAATTGGTAATTAAATATAAAAAATTTTTCCTAAAAAGTGTAAAATTTTGGAAAAAAAATTCACGAAAATAAATTGTCACGCACAACGAGTCTGTGTGCAAAATGTCAGCTCGATTGAATCACGGGAAGTGGGTTAAAAAACGACCGAAAGATTTGCACGGTCGTAAGCGCGCAAGCAAGCAAGCAAGCGCACTTAATATAAAGGATTTAATGACCTCGCTTCCACATCCGTGGCACAGAGGCTAGCGAAACTGCGTGCACGAGGCTGGCCAGACGAGCCCGTGTGAGTGATATCGGCGGCGAGGGAAGAACACCCGAACCAATCCCGGACACCAAGCCGCACTGACCGGCGTGGTGAAGTATAATCGAGTAACTCCCATAATTGGCATTGCACGGGGAAGGCCATCGGGGCTTAAATGATGGCGAGCCGTGAATATTGAACACTCGTGAAGCTCGGAGCCTCGCACCTCAGATTTCCGATTAGCACGGTTCGCTACGTACGGGTGCGACATAATGTCAACATACATAGGCACGTACACACGGTCGCGTATCCAACTCGACGGCAACCAACACTGCTGAGGTGCAGCGATTACGACTGTGCTTTCACTAATGCAGTGATAACGTGGGGGGCGATGGCACTTGGCGTGGAGCCATGAAAGTGAAAATGTCCTCGCGAGGCACCGTGCAGAGTTCAGGCAGCAGCAGTAGCAGCCGGCTGGAGGCCACTTTCGGTCTCGGATACAGGCACAGTACATTACGTCTGAATAAATCGCATCAATTACGCCGATTGCGGTAACCACAGCTCGGCTGATAAAGATATCTTCTATTGGCCGGATAATATTGCTGACAATGGACAACATGGAACCCCAATTAGCTCAGTTGGCTAATTGGCCAAATTCAGACTGCGTTGCCACTGTTTCACATGAACGATGGAAAATTACCGTTTCCGTTTCTGCAATGGCATTCACAAACATGACCGGTGAGAATAGGCTCCACAATTTCTGAAAAATCGTCGTAATTTATCCTTTCAAATACGATCATTATGAAAATTTGCTAATTGTATTTTATATTTTAAATGGTCCATTCCAACTACTCTTGTGTCTGTGCGACCATATACTCACTTCCACAATATCCATAACTGTTCCGGGTCGAAAATATGAATTCTATATGAGCCGGCGGTGTTCAGCATTTCGTTATTTACGTATTATGTATTTGACTGAGTGCAATGAACATTGCAGGATTGCACCCTGTAAACGTGAAACATTTAACATGTGCGTATACGTGTCTTTGCGTTTGCTATGTGGACGATACCCTTGCACACCAGATTTCCCATCCCAAGAGATGTTTTCAGGTTTTACTTATTAAAATTAATCTGCATTCGCCAAAGTCCTCCTAGGGCCCAGTTCCCAGCAGACCTGCGAAACCGTCATTTGGTTTCTTTGTGTCAGGGTCCCACTGCAATTACAACCGCTGCCACAAGCTGATTTATGAAGGCCTGCAAAGCTTTCTTCATTAAGAACGGCACAATTTAATTTCCTCCAGTGCAATTAGCGTTGCGCGTATTTCTCGCGTTATCCCAGTGGCTCCAGAAATACCAAGCACGGGTAGTGCGCATGTACTGTATGTATGCTGAACTTCTTTCGCACCGTACGTAGCCAACAGCGTGCTAATCGGAGGAAGGACGACAACTTGAAGACGTCATTTTGACCTTCGCATTTCAGTTAACTGTAGACCTAGTGTGCAAGATAATATTGATGTTACGAAGGATAGTACATGACTTATTCATAAGCCAGAGAGAATGTCTTTGTTGGCTCTCACACCACCTATAAAGTTCAACGTAGATGTTGAAAGAGTGGCGCGTAGGGACAGCGCGTGAAAAACAGGAAGCGTTTAAAAAAAATCGTTGCACAAAATTCATCACGTGAAGTAAACACAACACAGCAAACAGAGAATCAATAATTAATATAAATCATACACTTGGGAAAACAATGGTTTTGCTTCTTCATTTTTTTACTTGATATAGATTCCAAAATGTACTTATTTATTGTCAAACGTATCGTAGGCTCGGTGCGGTGGGGTTAATCGCAACGCTGCCTTTCCGGCCGGATATTTCTCATCTGCATTGTGTGCTAGGGAATGATGTACTTTGAAAAATGTGAATACAAGCGCGTTGCAAGCTGCGAGACACAGCAACATCAACCTCACGTCACTCAACCCAATCGCGGCGACGAATCGACGACGCGCCGCGCCGCTTACCTTCGCCATACGAATTCTACGCAGCGGCACGACGCAAGAGAACATGAATTTCACCCAGTTAATCACGTGGACGCAGCAGAACGCGGAGCAGGACATGGCGGTCTCCGCACCAGGACCCCCCCCTGGCCGGACTAATTGAAGTCCCCGATGCAGGAGCCGGCACGCTGCGCCTGGGGTCCACCCATGCCGAGGTGGACGAGACGCGGACCGACGCCGAGGCGACGGGAGGCAGCGAGAGTCCCCGGGGGCGAGGGGACAGAGAATGGCAGCGCGTTGGACGACTGCCACCCCAACAAAGCGATGGCACTGGTCCACTGCAATCCCATTACCGCTCGGACGCGCTCGGCTCCGGCGGATTTGCTGAGCAGCATCAATAACCGGGGTGGGTAGGTGGGGGGAGAGGCATATCTCCTTCAGGTTTGGCTTCAGCTCAGATAACTAATTTAATATTTTCATGTTTACAGCAGAACGGCGGGCAGGTTCTGTACTTTAATATTTTATCTTTGGCAAAAAGAATTCAAAAGTCAATATGCTCATGTCTCTTCCTGCGATGACTCCTTTGTTTTCCTTCATATTAGGTTACATCTAATTAGCTGCCTATGTTTTATTAATTGTGAGTATTATTGTTCATGCCGCAATTTAATTGAATATCATCGCAATGATGTGAAATTACATTAAAAAAACAAGATTTAGAAAAATGTTCAATCAAGTCATCCAATTCCACGTAATTGTTCCGAGTAACTAACGTTAACAGGACAACAATAAAACCGTACACGCAAAGGTAAGCGTCACGTTTATTCAACATTCCAGAGCGGAGTGCTTATTCAACATCCAATAAAAGCAATTTGTTGCCTAGTGCTGCTCAGTAATGCGAAAGTTAATGGCAAGGGCCCATTAGGAAGATTAAAATAAAAAGTCACTGACGGACCGTGCCAAAAACATTTCTACCCCTGGGAAATCAGCGCAGCTCAAAACACACGCTCCCTCCATCCGAACGCATTCGAATGTGCGTGTGTGTTATGTCTGCAAGAAGTTACGCAATGCACTTGGCACATTGGTAGAGTTGCAAAGCCGTTGGAACAGATACTTTGAAGCGAAGGGGTTGTTGTTGATAGGTGGCTGCCGACTACTTGAGTGGCGTGGTAGAATGACACGCCAGTGTGAGTTTGAGAAGAAGTGTATTATTCAATCGACAAATTACATTTAAAAAACACTGAACCCCGATTCGTTATTTAATCACATCCACTTTAGAACTCGGCAACACGTAAGATGAACCTGGAATCAACAAATCATGTTCACAATAGGCATGTTTTGCAGTGTCAAGGTAACCTCTGTACAAAGACAAAGATCCCCCATATAGCCTTTAACAGACTGTTATGGCAAGTGCTGTGGGCGAACACCTAAACAGGGCACAGCACCTCGCCCTGCCCCCTTTGTATCCCTAGTGGCGATGTTTACACATCGCAGCAGGTACTAATTTGAGGCTGAGTAGACCTAGGGGAGGCCCAGGACAGTGTGCTCACCACTACCCTACCGCTCCCCGCAAACCGCTCTACTCACACACACACGCGCACGCCAATCCCACCATGCTCATAAAAATCTCAGAGATTTGATTACGTTATTCATTTAAAGAATCTCCATCTCGAGAGAGAAGCTGCATATCTCGAATTAAACTGATTGAAATATTGTCTGGTGGGGGGGGGGGGTTGAAACCCCCATCTACCGAAAGGCAGCTATAAATATCAAGCCATCAATACAGCACTTTAAAATTAATGTTTGCTTTTTAAAATGCCATAATCAATTAAATCAGCAGTCAATGGTAACCGCGGGGTTCACAATTGGGCCACACTTGGGGTAAAATCGTTGTTTTCACAAGCACGCTAGAGCCGACGCACCCCCCCCCCCAATGGCAGTCGGTGCAAAATAAAATACATCGCTCTACCTGGGCCCCCCCCCCTCCACGACTTGAAGGACGTTCGTGGCGGCTTCGGCGCTGAAATAAACGTCAGAATGTGAAATCCTGTACTGTGCAGGACAGAAACAAGCCATTTGTAGTGGCCTTTTGCTGGGGTTATTGCCAGGGCTTATTGTCAGCCGAACCCTCTCGAGATGCAAGTCCAGTGTGCTAACCATTCCCACTGCAGCAGTAGCAGCAGCTTCTTCCGACTCGCATTGGACGCACCGGCAACCTACAATCGCTGCTCAAGTCCACGTAAGTAGCAGCGAGGCGTGCCCTTAGGTCAACAGTACAATTGTCAGAAGGGCACGCTCCATCAATATTTATTTTCATTCTGCGGTGTACGGTAGCAGGAGCCTAAACCTCTTCATGTGTTTATGCCTATTAGGGTACAGCCTTGTGGGCGAGCTCTCTGTCCATTAGAAGCATGGTTTGTCTGTGTTGCTGCAGGGATGAATGACAGATAGCCGGCTGAGCAGAACCTCTGACACAACATAATTAGTCAGCATCCGATTCCAGAGCAGTTCCACAACCAAACAGAGATGATAAAAGGAGACTGTTTACGAGGTCAAACAAGCGCAATTAAAAAGGGGAACTTAAAGAAAAACACATCCATCCTCGTGACGGGATATTTCATCTGAGCGCGAAAAACAAAACCTTCCACTGTTACATTTGACGTCCTTCCAGAGAAAACAAGACGTATTGTCACGTGCTACAACAGTGATTAAGCGGTCCAGGTCAGCCACCTGGTCCGCTAAGTGATTCTTGCCCGGGGCTTGTATTCGGACTCAGGGCCCACATGTGCCGTTCATGTAAACGATCATTTGAACTTCAGATTTAAATTCGCGGTCTTTTGTCGATCCACTGCTGTAGAGACGAATGTCTACCTCCTCCTCATCAGGCCGTGTCGGCCACAAGGGCTTGAGCCACCGCAACTTCGTCCTGCCGCTCAATGCCGGAGACTGCTTGAGACGTCATTTATCCTTCGACGTTGTTAGCCTTGGCCGGGAATGAAACTCGGGTGGCAAGGCTCATGAATCAGGTTGTTGTCAACCATTAACGACACTGCTCCCCTAAGATGAGTTATGAGTACTAATTAGGGGTACCAATTCAAAATGTATCTCCGGGTTTCGTACCAACAAATTAAAGTTATTGCATTTCTCTACAACCAGCCAACACGATTATGGAACCGACGTCTCTTTCTCTCTCTCTTTATTTTTGTTTTTCTTCCCGGATCCACGGCGTCTCCCTTCCCGTCTCGCAGTGGAATTCGAGCGTCCACTTTCTCGATGCACATTTTATCTTTGCGTCCACATGTTTCTACTTCGCCAAGTCAAAGCTGGCAACAACAACACAAAAACACACCGCACTGGTTGTAAACGCTGCTTTGAAGGCACACTCATGTGCTTGCTTTTTTTCCATTTTCAAATTCGATTTTCCAGAAGCACTCTATTCCACTCGTGTTCACCTCTCCATTTCATAATCTTTATCCCAATCCGCCATCAATAATAACGACTAAATGTCATACTGCTGCACCTATGCAGTTTTACGTCTATAAATACGGCATGCCGTTTCAAATGTCATGCCCAGAAGAGGCATTTGTAGTTCAGCAATACAGCAGCGCGTACGTCAGCCCCGTGTCATTTGTCGCTGAAGACTATTTCGAAAGTTTCTTTTCTTAGGGACCACACATTTCATACATCAGTTAACGACAAAAGGTTGCACCCTTAACAGCCGAGATAATCGGGGAGATATGTCGCTCAAAAGGGCAGCTTCTGAAAGAAAATGTAACTTTATGGAGGTTCCTGTATGGCACAAAAAAACAGTTTTGCACAGAGTTCAACTGTGAAGCCCACAACCGAGTTGGTTGCGGTGACTCGGAGCCGGCTTCAATCGGCCCGCTGTGGACTCTAAGCCCCATTATCTCCCGTCCCCATTTTCATAAAGCCGGAGGAATGCTGCACAACATTTTGTAGAAAACCACCAAAATGTCACTACCCTACCCTTGGCTACATAACTTAGAATAATAATTGACGCCACAGTCATCGACAGACGGTGAAACAACTTTAACGTGCATTCGCCTGCTCCCATCTCGATACAAAATAAATGCGAAAGGGGTATCATTTCAATATAAAACATTTTATGGAGTTTTTTTTTGTTTAATACCGTAAATGTTTGCTTCTTGAAGGGTCCAACTTGTGACTATAATCGCTTATGAGAAATGGAGCTTGTAGCCTTCTTCTGTTTCACTTCACAGTTACAAGTATTATTATTGTTGTTGTTGTGGCACATTGCCCTGTGTTGTTTGTTTGAAGTTCACTACACGTTTACTGTTGTTCGTTGCTTTGTCTTTGAGATAGTGAAATGTTATTTTGCCACATTTATACATCCCGTTTCTTTTACTGCGACTGAATAAATGAGTTATAAAAATGGTGACGCATTACAAAGCGTGCGAATGTAAACAACACAAAACTTTACAACCAGATTCCATAAGGCGTTGATATATACACACACGAGTAATTATACTGTTGCTATTGGCCACTCAATTATTGAACATTACAATTGTGCATTCGCCATCCACAACGTGACGGACAGAACATCCTCGCTGGGTCGCGGCAATGCTTGGAGGGAGAGAGAGAGAAACTGCTAGAAGGGCTGCGTTCAGATGCAGCACTTGTCGTAGTTAAAAAAAAAGAGCGAGAGGGAGAACGAGAGAGAGCGAGAAAGTGAGCGAAAGTGAGCGAGAGAGAGCGAGAGCGAGGGGAGTACATAAAGGAAAGCATTAAAAAACTAAAAAAAACGAAATGATGAACGAAGCAAAGTGCCGACTACACCGAGCATCTTCTCGTTTCCTCTGATCGTAAAAAGAGAGAGAGAGGAGAGAGAAAACTGTCCTTACGTGGGTATCAAAGCCACGTGGATTTGTGCTCTCTGCTGGCTGTGGTGTGACCGTCTCGCACCCCCGAATGAATCGTCACAGCAGAGGCCTCCTTGTAAGCGACGCATCATAGAGGAGGCAGAGATACACAGGACTCGTGCACGTTTGCGGTAAAAAAAAAATGAGGCAAAACAAATATTTTAAAAAGGGTGGAATTTTTTTACAAACTAAACCGTTACAGGTATTTTGCATGGGCAGGTGCAGGATGGGGGCCAGCGAGTCTTGAGTGAAGACTGAGTGTCCTCCCGGACCATCATGGATTTACGGCTCGTCCTAGCTGGGTTGTTTTTCCTCCGACGAGAAGGCGTTTCCTCCTCCTGTGTCGCGCCATTAAGCTGACGGCGTGTGGGTGGTTGTCACCGATGCCGGGTAGAGGCACGCGGGCGACAGTCATGGGAAAATTAAGCCATTTGAAGATGACGAGTGGCCATGCAATACCCGACCGCAAAACATTCCTCACGTCAAGCGGGTATTTGCGTTCAAGAAAAAAAAATCCCCTCCGTTACCAATTTTTTTTTAAACTACCGATGAATGCCTAAGTTAAAACAAATTAACACTGTAATGTTTTAGAGTCTGACTATGTATATTGTTTTCATGAAATGTACTTTTTTTTATCTCTCCTTTGGGGCAGATAGGATGGGCTTGAAATGTATCAGCTGCCCCGCATCACTGAAAATTAATGAGTAACCTAGCAAACACATCATGGAATCACGGAACATGAACAAGTTAGTTATTATTGTGAGTTATCAATTATGTCTAAGTGCTTAACTAACCCGCCATGCAACATAGGATTCGGGATATTGCATGCCTATGCTCACACACTGTCACCGCAAAGGGAAGTATATTTCAAATCGATTCTCTTCGCCGCGTCTAGATTTACCCCGAGGTTTTCCACCGAACCGGCGCACAAAGGAGACACTTCACGTGGCCCCCACTGCACTCACATCATCTTACCCCGTCAGGCAAGCTATGGGTCGCCTTCAAAACAACCTACGGTCCCTCCCCAAAAAATGCCCTGTAATTCCATTTGGACGCCGTCCACCGACTTTCGTCCTTTCATCCCCCCCTCCCGCCCATGGAGAAAAAGTCCATGCCCAGACCACCACTGTGCCTGACGAGCATTTTGCGGTGGCCAGTTGAGCCGAAAGCCCCACGAACCAACTCGGCCCCGTGGCAGATACATTCCCCGTACGTTGTAAACACCCTTTTACAGAATTCGGTATAAAAGAAGTACAGTTCTGTAATCACATTACCGAAAGGAATAACACATTATACATTTACCGTTTTAGAAATGTGGAAGTCAGCTAGCGGTACGCGTGAAAGCCCTGCACCACGCGCGCATCGGTAGCCAGAAAGTCGAACAAGAACGATTGCAGCTCGTGCACGTTGCGGACAAACTACAGGTAGGGCCGGATGAAGGTCCTTGTAGGCCCTGGGCACTTCTGCTTCGTAGGCCTTCGGTGGTATCTCTCTACAGCGGCTACTGGCCCCATGTCACTCCCGCCGCTGTCACTCAGCTTGTTTTAAGCGTAGCAGCAACAGCAACGCCGCCACGTCTCGCCTTGCCACTGCTCTCCATTGAGAATGAGATTGTGGGGGGAAACACCATTTGAAGATGTTGTTGCTGATTTTGCAATGAAAAAATCTTTAAAATGTCATCTCCGGTGTTAATTTCGCTCAAAAGATTGACTCTGCCTCTTTGTATGCACACTGTGCCTATCCCTGCTATAGAAATATATTTATTCCAGAAGATATCTTGGTTAAGAAAAAAAAGGTATTATAAGAACAAAAACATGGTCGCATTTTTTTTCCATAAGCCCTTTAGTTTTTTGTAGATCCTAGGGGCACAGTGCCTACTGTGCCTATTGGATAATACGGCCCAGATTACAGGTTGCAATTATAAGATGCACTTGCGAACACATGCAGGTGAACGACATGTGGGCTGGGACAGGACACGTCACGGCTGGAAGGGACGATGGTGAAAAAAATAATAAGAACGGAGCGGCAGTCAAAGGAATGGAATGCATTGTGGAGTCGTACACAGTGGAGATGGAGCGATGAAATTGGTTTGTGTGCGGGTGCCGGGTGGATTGTTGCATGGCAAGATCGTGGAAGGTGATGGTGGCTTGGGGAAGCCTTCGTCCAGCAGTGGATTGATCTTGGCTCATGATGATTACAGTGATGTGATGATGTGTTTTAATATTTGTATTCTGTAGTTTCAAGTTTATTTTGCTAAACTAAGTGAGAGCTCAAACGACCAGGAGGAGATCTAATTTGCAATAATGAATTGAATAGAATTTGGCGCAAAAACAACCAAGTAGAAATTACATGTTTTTTAACCACCTTACATAAGAAATAAAAGGCACACACATGAATCAACATTAAATTACACATTTATTTCCTGGAATGAAAGTTTGCTCTTGAATAATTTTTTTAAAATAAGTTAGAGAAACGTCAAAATTAATTTAATGTCATGTTTGCACTAGTCAATAAACAGACAAGGAGATGTACGAAACATGGCTTAATACAGCATTACAATAATTGCCTTTCATGTTAAGACAAGACAGTAAATGGACTGGTTACGTCACAAGCCCTACATTATTGGACCAAATATTTGCGTGCGCCAACTCAAAAATAATCCACACGCTTTAAGGTTAATCCACGCTACGGCACAGTGAAGTAGGGACACTTTCCTGCATGTTGTATGAATCATTACATTTAATTCATCCACATTATCCTGGAGAAGAAAAATAATATTTATTTTTCCAAAACCTGTGAGCACATTAATGACATTAAGGGAATGTAAAAAAAAAATCACTATCTCTTGCCAAATAAAACACAAATCTCTCCAATATAAACCAGCTCAGTGTTGTCGATCACAATCCTACAGACTTCGGCAAAATTAAATTGTGTCAAAAGCCACAGCAGGATAAATACAACGTCAAATCAATTACACGGTTTCTATAGGAATGAACACAACACAGGCAAGACTGTCCCCAGCACGCTTTGCTTTGCCTAACTGATATAAGCTGTCCTCCTTTCACCCAAAGGGAGATCCAAGCTCAAGCCCGCGAACTTGTGCCCACATCTGAAATGTGTAGCTGTTGGGATTATTTAAAGTGCTTTAATTAAAACCTCTCGCAAAAGCTATTTCATTTAAAAGGGGTCTCACAAAACAACGCATGTGGTGAACGGCATTCGTTACCGCAGCTATCCCAAATTTGGCTACATACCACACATTTTAAATCATTCATAACCGTGTTTAGTGAAACTGCATTCTTCTTTAAATGAAGTGGTCTCTCGCCTGGTTTCAAAAAGCTTATTGATTTGGGGGGTGGAATGTTCGTGCGGCGGTTAGCACGGTGCACTCTGAACCTGGTTGAACCGAGTTCATATTTCGATTTAAAGCTTTCGTGACTGCAGGGATTCATCTTCTTGGTTCTTTCGGTAAAGTCACGTAGAAGACGAGTTCAAATTATTTTCTCAATCTACCGCTGGACGAAGGCCTGCCCCCCCCCCCCCCCCCCGTGTGCCATGCCGGCCATGGGGGTTGTTTGCCCATATTTCATCACGCCGGTCGGTGCGGGTTGGTGAGCGGAGCGCCCAGGACCGGTTCAGATATCACTCGTCACTCACGTTAGCCCTGCATGGAAATCTCACGCATTTTTCCGGGTTCATAGTGCAGTGCATTCACCACCAGTGATAGTACCCAAACACAAAGTCTTTAACAGATGAGTGGGCCAAGTGCTGTTCGCGAGCCGCTATACGGCCAGCGTGGCACGTAAACGTTGATTGGCCGATACCTCGCCGGGCCACCTTTGTGTCCCCAGTGCTCATATTTTTACACCGTACGAAGTACTCATTTAAGGTCGAGTCGACCTAGGGGAGGCTTAGAACCAGTTCAGATATACATCACTATAGGTTATGACCTGGACTCGAACTCGGGTCGCCGCTGAACCACCGCTCCCCCCACACACACACGCGTTCCTACACACACACACGTTCCTACACACACACACGTTCCTACACACACACACGTTCCTACATGCACACGTTCCTACACACACACACGTTCCTACACACACACACACGTTCCTACACACACACACGTTCCTACACACACACGCACGCACGTTCCTACACACACACACACACACGTTCCTACACATACACACACACGCACGTTCCTACACATACACACACACACGCACGTTCCTACACACACACACACACGTTCCTACACACACACACACGTTCCTACACACACACACACGCACGTTCCTACACACACACACACACGTTCCTACACACGCACGTTCCTACACACACACACGTTCCAATACACACGCACGTTCCTACACACACACACGTTCCTACACATACACACACGTTCCTACACACACACACACGTTCCTACACACACACACACGTTCCTACACACACGCACGTTCCTACACACACACTCGTGCCTACACACACACACACACGTTCCTACACACACACGCACGTTCCTACACACACAAACGTTCCTACACACACACACACGTTCCTACACACACACACACACGTTCCTACACACACGCGTTCCTACACACACACACGTTCCTACACACACACACGTTCCTACACACACACACGTTCCTACACACACACACGTTCCTACACATACGCGTTCCTACACACACACACGTTCCTACACACACACACACGTTCCTACACACACGCGTTCCTACACACACACACACGTTCCTACACACACACACATGTTCCTACACACACGCGTTCCTACACACACACACACACGTTCCTACACACACGCGTTCCTACACACACACACGTTCCTACACACACACACATGTTCCTACACACACACGTTCCTACACACACACACGTTCCTACACACACACACACGTTCCTACACACACGCGTTCCTACACACACACACGTTCCTACACACACGCGTTCCTACACACACACACACGTTCCTACACACACACACGTTCCTACACACACACACACGTTCCTACACACACACACGTTCCTACACACACACACACGTTCCTACACACACACACGTTCCTACACACACACGCACACGTTCCTACACACACACGTTCCTACACACACACACACGTTCCTACACACACACACACACGTTCCTACACACACACACACGCACGTTCCTACACACACACACACGTTCCTACACACACACGCACGTTCCTACACACACACACGTTCCAATACACACGCACGTTCCTATACACACACACGTTCCTACACATACACACACGTTCCTACACACACACACGTTCCTACACACACACGTTCCTACACACACGCGTTCCTACACACACACACACGTTCCTACACATACGCGTTCCTACACACACACACGTTCCTACACACACACACATGTTCCTACACACACACGTTCCTACACATACGCGTTCCTACACACACACACGTTCCTACACACACACACATGTTCCTACACACACACGTTCCTACACACACACACGTTCCTACACACACACACACGTTCCTACACACACGCATTCCTACACACACACACGTTCCTACACACACGCGTTCCTACACACACACACACACGTTCCTACACACACACACGTTCCTACACACACACACACGTTCCTACACACACACACGTTCCTACACACACACACACGTTCCTACACACACACACACACGTTCCTACACACACACGCACACGTTCCTACACACACACGTTCCTACACACACACACACGTTCCTACACACACACACACACACGTTCCTACACACACACACGTTCCTACACACACACACGTTCCTACACACACACATGCACACGTTCCTACACACACACGTTCCTACACACACACACACGTTCCTACACACACACACACGTTCCTACACACACACACACACATGCGCGTGCGTACACAAAGTATAGTTCGCGGCTGGTCGGGGCGGGAAGAATGAATGGAACTCGAGAGAGTGATGGGATTAGCGGCGTGACCGTGCCGTGGTGGGAGACGAAACGTCGCCAAGACAAACTGCGTCACTCTCGCCGGACTGAGCCGAGCGAGACAGCAGCCGTCGCCAGAGATGGCCACAGGGCAGCAGGGGCAGCAGGGGCAGCAGGGGCAGCAGAAGCGGCTGCTGCCATGGAGGAGAAACAAGAGGCGATGTTTAAAGAGCAGCCGGGGAGAGGCAATGATCGAGCGCGGGATCATTCTAAGGGCGCCACGACGGAGAGATGCGAACTACCTCGCCTGGTGTATAGGAGGGCGTGGGTTCGATCCCGACCCTGACAATGCCTGCTGCTGTATATTTGGAGTTTGCGTGTCTCTCTCTCTCTATCTCCCCGTGGTCGCGTAGATTTTTCTCCGGGTCCTCCGGTTTTCCCCTCCACGTTGAAAATCAACATCACGCCTTCAGAGTATTTGCCCGCTATGCGTTGCCACACGATAAGCCACTTCCAGTGCGCTATCATTTGTGGCCATGTCGCATCTGAAAAGGAGCTGCAGAGCTCAATGGACCTTCTTACCTGGTAAAAACAACAACAACAACAACTTCGATTTAAAGCTTTCGTGACTGCAGGGATTCATCTTCTTGGTTCTTTTGATAAAGTCACGTAGAAGGAAAATAATAAAGTAATAAAAATAAAACATACTAAAATAATTCTCACGACGTTTCGGCCACAACGCAAACAGCCGTCTTCAGGTGGAGAACAGGTCTGTCGACAGACCTGTTCTCCACCTGAAGACGGCTGTTCTCCACCTGAAGACGGCTGCTCGCGTTGCGGCCGAAACGTCGTGAGAATTATTTTATTATGTTTTATTTTTATTATTTTATTATTTTCCTTCTACGTGACTTTACCGAAAGAACCAAGAAGTAGAACAACAACAACAACAGTAGCTTCTCGTTTAGTTCCAAGGGGAGGCAGTGCTGTAACTACGCAGCGCATCATTCCCTGCTGAACTCGAGTGCCCCCCCCCCCCCTGCTTCACCCCACTTCACCCCACCGCTTCACCCCACCCCCTCCGGGAGGGTGGATGAGAACACGGCGCTCCAGGGAGCCGTCGTCGCCACGTGCGACGATGCCGCGGGTTCCTCGCTCACAGCGCGTCCGCTGCGCTCATCTCGGCGATGTCGACGACGGGACGTGAATCCGTTGCACGAATTTTGTTTTAGTTTTTTCGCAAAAATGACTCCCGCGTATTTTCCCTAACCGAGTTGGTTTTTAATTCGTGCACTTGTTGTGACCGTAAATGGCCTCCCGCGGAGGTTAGGAATGAATGATTTCCGTTAATTTATAGGTTTCTTATCGATACATTAATGGGGATTCTTAAGTGTGCTTGCGAATCTAGGGCACTTTGGGGATTACATCCACAGGGGGATCATTAATATTTCATATTAAAAAAAAACATATTTCAATCTGTCCATGCAACTAAAATTTACATTAAAACACGGCTCACGGACCCATGACGAAGTTCTTTTGACAACCTGCAGCTAAGAGTCGTGAAACGCCCGCGATACACAAATGAAGATTAACGACGGAGAAATACGTGGCAATTAGTGCACGAGCCCAGCATGCGGTTATTCTCAGCAAGAAGAAAACGCATCGAGGCTGACCCCCACCCCCTTAACCTCTTGATAACCTCCCGAACCCCAATAAAAACATCGACCTTTGGCTTTGAGCAGAGACCAATTGATTTGTGTACAGGCATGGCTAGGATTCCAGAAAGGCCAAGGCGGCAGCGGTAGTAATGCGTTGCAGATGTGACCAAGTTTGCCGTCCTCGAAGGATGAAAAAGAGCACGTCCTTCCCATCAGCGCCATCAGTTGGATCATCCTCCCTTTACTCACCATGCCCTCTGCTCTCCTCTCGTGCTCCAAGCACCACCACTCTCTAACGCAGAGTTTCCCAAACTCCAGTTCTCGCGACCTAAAACGCTCCGTCTTTCAGCGTTTAGCGTTCCACGTGACGCGCTAAGCAATTAACGCTGTCTGCGTAAGGCGGAACACGTGTACACACACGCACACACGTGTACACACACGCACACACGTGTACACACACGCACACACGTGTCCACACACGCACACACGTGTACACACACGCACACACGTGCACACACACGCACACACGTGCACACACACGCACACACGTGTACACACACGCACTCACGTGTACACACACGCGTACACACGTGTACACACACGCGTACACACGTGTACACACACGCACACACGTGCACACACACGCACACACGTGCACACACACGCACACACGTGCACACACACGCACACACGTGTACACACACGCACACACGTGTACACACACGCACCCCGAGATCTCGATATCAATTTGAATCGCCACTTTTAGCGCAGTTTATTTTTTTTAAATGCGTTGTTTTATTTCAGAAGTCAGAACATAGCAGCCAATGATTAACGCGTATCCTTATTATCTGTTCCACGCCATGTCTATGGCCAGGAGAGCAGCGATGCGCAGTGGAGAGCGAACTGCGCGGTGAGGTATGGTCACAGACAGCAATACCCTACGACCAACATTGAGAGGGGAAGCCTTTAACTTTCCACTATCGCAAGGCTACGTTCAGTGTATTTGACATAATAATAAAACTGTGTAATAAATGTAATTGCGTTGATGCATCGATATAAAAAAAATGTCATATCCCTATAGAAATTACTGCATCTGCTTCAGACGTGATATATTGGCTGTGTCACTGGGACACGAATCTCTGATGTATAAATTGTACGTATCTGTTCCTATCGCTACAAAGTGGATGACGCATTGATTACCCTCGCTCAGAACCAGTTCTGTGGCATTCGTTTCGAAGGGCTCATGCCCAGAAAATGCGTAATGTAATGGGCCTGTGCTCTGGAATAAGGTCGCATCAATTACAGGAACAGCATGCCCTATGAGTCATGTTCTCGAAATATTGCATTAGATTCACTCTGATGTGTTTGCACAACGCTCTCATGCAATGCTTCTGAAATTAAATTTGGCACAATTGTCCATTATTCCATTAAGTGCGTCTAATTTGTGGTGCTATGTGGAACATACTTAATTTTAATGCACGAAGTTCGGAAGATGAAAGGATAATAATATTAAAAGAAAATGTTCTCAGCCTGCTGATCGTTGTGAAAGCACACGAGTGCTGGGCTTCACGCACTGCACTATGGGCCAGGGAATCTGAGTTCAAATTCCGGCCACGGCGAACATCAGTGGCGAGTGACATTGAGTCTCGTGCTGGTCCTTGGTTCCCCTCCACCCCCTCCACCCCCTCCACCCCCTCCACCCCGATGACTGACACGGCATGAAGAGGCGGTATGCATCCAGCAGTGGATTAACAACACACTGAAAATTATTATTTATTGTTACTGCGCGCCATCTGCACCGCAACGTGTCATCTGATTGAGCAGCAAAAACAGCCTAGGCTAACCGTGGCTGGTTTCTCATGCTTCTTCCAGCAAGCGTCAAACAAACACAGAGCGGAGGATGTGACAGATTTACAAGGCTGCAAGCCTCCCTGGACACACACCGTGCAGTGCCCCACGTGTAGACCGGCAGTGGGATACCGACATGCTGAAGCCTTTCCCAACGACATTCATCCAGCCCCTCCCGTCGACACTGAGTAGACAAGGCAAAAATACTGGGAATGTCGCGTGACCCCCGAAAGAGGGATCATCGTTTTGGGATGGTAGATGGCTGCGATTGAAAAAAAACATCTATCCGTGTGTATTTGTTTATGACTTATGCCCAGTAATTTGTCAAATTCACGGGGTCAAAGTTCTTCAGCAACAACTATTGGAATGGGGAAGCCCAGAAGGCTATGATGTCAAATTATATCAATATTTACAATTCGAAAAATGAGTTCCCTGGGTTTATTGTTACAGAGTTAGAACCACGTTGATCCAAAATAAATACACAACATCATCTAAACTCGTTCAATGAGATGAATAATTTATATCTATACATTCATCACAATAATTTTTGGTTTCTAATGCACAAGCGGAGGTATGCGTCGAGTTTTGGATAATAAGTTGCGTAAAATTTGACAACGCGTGATGATATGAAACATTCACAAATGTTGTATAGGAAAGGAGAAAACAGCCACAGCAAGAGAGTGTGCGTCTGCTGAGGATGCTCGGGTGAGCTGCTGGATAATTGCGTTGCAGGTGCGAGCTCATCAGGTGACATCCAACCCCGACCTTTCACCTTCCGCCTGCCTCGCGATGGCCAACAACGGCTTCCGGGCAGGTGCTCAACCCACGCCAGTGGGCACGGGCGGCTCACAAGCCAGGGGGGAAACCTCCCGGTTGAATGACAACAAACACAGCCACGTCCGACACAAACAGCCCCTCCCCGCCTGCTTCCGCCCGCCACTCATCCGCCTGCAACAGCCACCTGTTCTGGTCGTCCCAGGGATCATCCTCTTTTTGAAGTCCCTGTCCTGGAAAATCTCTGTCGGTATTGAGATATGCTTTTCCTTCTCGTGACACGTGCCCATGTATTGTATCTCAGAGGTGGCAACCGTACAGCCAGGTCCCCTTTGTTGTGAACTTCATAACTCTGCGTTGGCATGTTTTCATGGATGTAAAAGCCACGTTTTAATTGTCTGGATAAGCGCAACAAGCAATTCTTGAAATTCCTTCATTTCATACAATGAAGGTGCATTGCATCTCGTGACTTTGCTGTGTGCTCGCACGTACAACGTAAGCATGGCTATAACACAACTTGAAAATTAAAGCGTGTAACGATACACACATACACACGTGAGTTAAAATAGAGACCAGGGGTCTGCCGCTCATGTCCCCTTGTAGTAACATTGCAGGTGTTTGGCCTCCTACAGCTTCCCCTTGAATAACATCTCATTTTACACCCCCACCCAAACGTTACTGTGGACCCACAATGTAGACTTGCATCATTCCCACACACCAAAGGTCTGTCAGAAGTATGCAGTATCCTGTAAGAAAGCTCACCACAGCAATACCGGTACCACACCTCGGCCACAAATCAACTGGCACCACCTGAGCACAGATGCCAATTCTGGACAGGTAGCGGACCCTTAAATATAAGACTTTATGCAATTAGTGTGAGGAGCGGTGGCGCAGCGGTTAGCGCAGTGGGCTTTGAACATGGCGACCTGATCAGTTCACATATCAATGGTGATATGTGAACTGATCCTCGATGACCTCCCCTTCCCCGATCCACAATGACCAGCATGGTGAAGTATGGTCAAACGGTCGCCATGACTGACACATTGTCGGGATGTCTTCATCCAGCAGTGGATTTACATGGGCTGAGTGCACACAAATACTGTAGGTCATAAGAAATCCTACCGAGTGTAAGTGTAACTATATGCAGAGGGTTATATTTATTTTAAAACTGGCATTGAAACATTGCAATTATGTATTCTATAAGTGAGTATTTTATCCATTATCATTAATCATATCTATATTAATTCTTCATTTTCAGATGACATTTTAAAATTGATTTTTTTTTTACTGAATTGAGACAAAGCATAGTTGATGAATGTTCAAAGATTACAACTGTAATCTTTTAAAAAATCCTGAATTAATTTCAAAAACATTCCTGCCTGCAGTGATGTTAATTGAAGTCAGTTTGAACATTTGTTAACTTACATTAATTAACTCTGTGATCTGTTGAAATCAATAAAATAATCCGATGTGCCCTGACATTTGGGTTACCCTATAGTCCATGAAATATTCTGAACTTCAAATAAACAAATACAATCAACAGACATCGTAATGAGACGTGACTATACACACTGCTGGAAGGCACGGCAAGATAAAATAATACAATTAAACAAAAATCAGGCCTTAATGTTACAAGCCTTAATGTCTGATCAACAGCTAACAATCAGTCTGAAAAACACCGCCACAACCTGTGCAGTGCTTCGGACATAATCCCTGCGGTACCGTCATCAGAAGGAAGGAAACATGCAGCAGCAGCAGCAGAAGAAGGATGAACGCAGCTTTCAGACTGGGACAATGAAGCCACACTTTGCAATCTGAGATGCGCAACTTGGAGAAGAGGAAGTTGGAAACGCAAACCCCAGGGTCACTGAATGGAGGCATAGTCTGCCCAACAATAACTTGCGTGTAGCACCGAATAAAGAAAGCATTTTACCAAGTCTATAAACCGACCAAAAAATTATCACAGTATCGTGTAAATTAATAAACTGATGATCCGCTGCGCGCCAGTGGCATGGCGAAGTTGGCGTGGGCCCCGGTGCCAGGGGATGAGAGAGCCCCTCCCCCTGTCCAGCTCCCTTCTTGTTTCGTGGCCCGGCATCTGGGGGCCCTTCAGCCCTTGGGTGCCAGCGCAGTTGCACCGCCTGCGCACTCCATTGTTACGCCACTCCCATAGATACAGTACATATGCAGTCTATACCCAGTGTCACCGATGCTGTTGAAATCTCATTGATTTGAGCAGCAGGTCAGTACACGCCGAAGTTGGTGATGGTGCACGCGGTATGACTACCGGACTGCCGTGGGCTAGCACGGTCACTGTTCTATTCTTGCATATGGCAGCAAAATGTTCAGGAGCTAATTGGCAATAGTTGAGGTCCGTTGGCCACGGGCAAGTGGCATCGGGAGAGAGTTCGTGCAGTTTTGCTGTTCTACCTCTTCTGTTGAAAGAACACAGGCTACAGTGAGTTTCGTAAATGGGCCAGAGTTTGGGTGCCATCGCTATAATCGCACTGCGGATGTATTTAATTTTCCACGTAATGGGGCTAGAACTGACAGAGGCCGTGGCTCGTTTGAAATCTGTTTCCATTGCCTTTGTGTTAATTATTGCTATACCACTGATAGAATGTTGATAAACATGTTATTGTATAATAGAGCCAACCCATTCATGTCATGGTTTTAAAAACCATAGCCCCACCCCCCCACCAGCTAAACATTTCTGGCGCCAACACAGATGAGTAAAGTCCAGAGTCTGCTTTGCGGCTGGAGGTAAAATCAACTCCACCACCGTGGCGGGCAGTGTGCTGCTGATGCTGGTGAGACCAGGAGACTTGCCGTAATAAATTATTAACAGCGTATGAAAGCAGATATTCATACATTGGTAAACAAAAAATGTACGAGCTATTTTATAATAGTTTGAATCTGTAAGCGTGTAGGTAAAATGTGCACTTTGGTGTATGCATCTATATGTATACTTTATGAATTATGCAGAGATATGAAAGTTACATTTAAATATTTTCTCAGAATTGTTGAAACAATATTTCACAGCCTTGGCAAAGATCGAGTTTTCAGTGAAATCAAATGTAAACATTTGTCAATACATCGTAGTCATGTAGATTGGTGACTTAAGCGTTCAAACGCGATTTAAAATCGGGCATCGCCCTTTTACCGCTCTCCAACCTCCAATATAAACAAATTTATACAAATCTTCGCGTAAACTTCAGATTCGTTCAGCTCTGTTCATTTTCTTGCCCCAACGGAGCCGGTGACATTGGCCGCACTGTGAGTTACCGCATATTTTTTTTTATCGCCGAATAATTGTGAAAGCGCAGCAGCAAGCAAGAGGCCCTTTTCGTGCCTAAACCCATTAACTCTGCCATTCAAAGCCTCCTGACTGCTGCCGACAAAGAACCCAATTTTACATGGTCCTGGCCTCCGCAGCTGCGCACTTCAGTGTAACCGCATTTCAATGGCACTAAAAGCCTCCGAGGGGAGGGGAAAAATATGATTCCTCCTGCGAGAGGCCAAAAGGAGGTGGAGAGGGAAAAAAATCCCCGCTAGGTCACTGAAGCTTGCACGGGTGCCCACCGCACACTGGGCTCCCATTGAGGGTCAGGAATTTGGCAATGCGAGACATTTCCTCGCAGCAGGCAAGTGCCAGCCTTCATTCCAGCCAAGAGGGAGCCTGCCGTTCTAGGCCGCGTCCCCGTCAGCAGGGGCCTTCACTTCCGCTTGCAGTAAATAGCCAGCGCCGGCAACGCGCGCAAGCAGCCAGCCAAGAAACGGAAAGAACGGCACCGCTATGGTACATTACATTTCAAAGTATACTAGATTTGTGTTTCTATTTCATTTATACCTAATGATGATTGCTTGTGTTGCAATCGAAACGTCGTATGTTAGTATTTAATTTATTATTTTCTCTTTATGCGTGACTTTACCGAAAGAACCAAAGAGTAATTCCTGCAGTCACGAAAGCTCCAAATTAAGTATGAACGCATAGGTAGTCGGTATTTTTGTTGTATTTATTGTCATTCACCCCAAAGTGTGTCGCACAACACACACGGATGTGGATAAATATATTGAGACTTTTTCAGCCAATTATATGATTAAGCGTTCATACATTTGGGAGGAAACCAGACCACCTGTAACAAACCCATGCATGTGAGGGAACAACGCCACCCCATACAAATGGAACAGATAGAGATGAGTCCACACTTGCTGCAGCGCCTTCTCCTGGCCGGTCAGGGTATGGCACCTCAATGCCCACGAGAAGGGAGTTTCACAACGTCCGCTCGATGCGCCAACCCTCGCTGCCTCCATAGAGCTGGACTACAGGCCACGTGCAGTACAGCCACCACCACCCAACCAGAGACCCTGTGGAGTGTGGCCACTGCTGCAGCGGAGTTATTGTGGAGGAGGGGGGAGGGGGGGCTCGGGGGTGTTCGGATACCAGAACAGCGGAGAGTTCAGGGCTTACGCAGCTGCTGACACCGTTTCGAGGCAGCTGTCAATGCTACACAACGCCACAAATAAAAAATAACTATGCAGTGTCTTTATTGTGCTGTCACTATTTATAGAGCTGTTGGTTTGTGGTGGGAATGCCGCCACGGAAACGCAGAGTTCGCTGATTGAACTACGAAACATTTTTTTTTATTTTACCAAGTAAGGCCCATTGAGCTATGTAGATATTTTTTCAGAAGCAACCTGGCCACAAATGATTGCTCAACGAAGTGGCCCATCACGTGAAAATGCATATAGCAGCCAAATACTCGTGTTTCTAAACGTGGCGAGAAAAACCGGATGACTCGGAGAAAAATCAGCGCGACCACGGGGAGAAAGAGAGACACGCAAACTCCAAATTTCCAGGCATCAGCGTCGGGTCGAACCCACAATCTCCTGCATGCCAGCAGTTAACATTTCGCCACCGCGACTATTGTAAAAGTGGTGCACATGCATGAACTCTCCACCCACCTCTGTCCACTCGGCAGTCTAGACGGGTGCATCACAGGAAGTTAAAATGTCAGGGTTGTACGTGGTGGGGTGAATCTAATAAGTGTGGCCAGCGTGACAGAGTAGGCCAAAACACCCTCGAGATTTCCCTCTCGTGAAGGCCGTTCTGCCAGCAGTGGTACGAGCCATCGCTTGCAAGGCTGTGCCTTTAACTGTTGTCACCTTAACGTCATGTAATAGTTTACTTTATTTTAGCCGTTACAATTACCATCTTAACATTTCACGCGTGTATCTTTTCACGTATACAATTAAGCGTTTCCAAACGTTAAAACCAACGATTCAAAATGTTGAGACGCGAGATGGAAGATTGCTCCGAGAAAGCTGGGTTGCAGAACCCTGACTGGTAACAATTAAAAGCCACGTGGTACCGCAGGTGCGGCCTCAGAGCGAGCACCTGGCGACACCGCACCATTCTGGGTAAATATTGACGTCATCAACTCTTGATTTACTCGCAGAGTCAAGAACAAAACCCCTCTGTGCGTTATTTTGCCCTTAAAGTCACGCATTTTAGCGGCCGGAGCGTGCACACACCAAAAAAACAACAACAACGGCGTTATTCATGGCCGGTGACCAACAGAATTGAACAAACCTGTCAGTGCTATTGTGTGTACTCGCACACAGAACGTCACTTTGCAGCCCGGTGGGTTGTTCGCGTTCTGAAATACGGCGACAGGCTGAGAAATCCCGCGTGGCGGCAGAGACCGGTTTGCCGCAATCCGTGGCCCGGCGATAATCACAGCGGTCACAAGTGCATTGCGAACAGCGATCTTTCTCACGTCAGAGCGCGAGGTGTAAACCCGCTATCAACGATGCCGATATGAATTTGATCGGTGCGCCGCCTCCGAGTACCTTGAGAAGCTTCCTTCGCTCATCCTTCTTCCTCTTCTTCCTCCCTCTCTTTCCCTTCCCCTTGGCTGCCAGAGATGCTTCGCTCTGATGGTCCTCCTCCTCCTCCTCGCAGCAGGTGAAGCTCACCGTGCAACCCATGGGGTTCCCCGTGCGTCGCTCACCGCCCCCACGGGAACACCTGGACTCCGAGGAGCAGCTTCTCCCCAGGCTCTCCGCGTTAACAATCAGCTGGCTCGGCAAACCTCACCCCCCCCCCTCCACACCTCCTCCCACACGGCTTGTGTGGCGTTTTTTTTTTAAATCCCTTCCTTTCAAAAATAAAACATGTCCAAAGATTTGGACAGCGACCAACGCAGCGCGATTATTAACGGTGCCTCTCCGCCACGCGCACCCCTCTCGTGCTCGGCATATCGAGCCGCGCTGGGGGGCTTTGCATTTTCATTACCCACACTGCCACCCTGGCACTGGGGGAAAAAAACAGGTGGCAGCACTATTTTGCTCTCACCATTCCCCCTCCTACTTTGGTGCCCTCCCTCCCTCTCTCTTCTCCGTGTTCTTCTCCCTCGACTTATTTTGCTCTCTCTCTCTCTCTCCCTCCCTCTCTTCCTCTCTCTCACTCTCTCTCTCTCCCTCTCCCAGTTTTCTTCTGCCGCCCACTGCGTCTAGGCAAGTCCGTTGTGTTGGATCGGTCGGCGTTATTGTCGAAAGGAATTTAATGTCCAAAGCCATGCGCTGGCAGTGCACATGTGTGCACACACGTGAGTGCGTGTGTGTTTGCGTGCGTAGGAGGGAGGGTTTGTCTGCTGCCGTCACTGCGCTGACGATCTCCGCTGTGCACGGCAGCAAGAAAGGAAACCAGAGCCATGCCAAAGTCACTCTCCCAAAGTGCGCCACTGCGAAAGCGGCTCACTGCCTCCCCCCCTCCCTCTCCCGCCCTCTATACAAGGGCACAAAAAGCCACTTTTGGCATTTGTTGACCAAGGGCCAGAAGGTTCATTTGCTGTGATAGTTGATCCGTTGAGAGAAGACCATTTAATTTGAAAATGATTTTCGTTTTTATTTAAACATCGCTTGATGCAACATTTCAAAGAAATACAAATGCAATAAAAGGTCAGGTTAAGTATAAACTTTCGTTTATTTGCCTCTTCTCACAGTGAGGAAATACATTTTAAAACACACCCTCCAAATGAATCTTCGGACGTCTTTTAAGATTCGCCAAATAAAAAATGCAACGAGACTGAACACCGCCAGTCCACCCCTCTTTGCTTTCCCGGTGGAGGCCTTTATTTAGCCATTTACAAAATTGCCGTTGGCGGATTTGAGTTTCCACATGCCGGGCAGACACGGCGCGCGATATCCCCTTTCGCCCCCAACAGCGAAGCCGCGAGCAAGCGTCGGAAAGAAAACCTCCAAAATCAAAGTCTTCCGCTCACGCTCTGCGCTTCTCCACCATTTGTGTGTGGGCAACCGTAAAACCCGAATTCCACCGACTACACTCGGGCTCAGGAGAAAACATTTCAGGGGCGGGACACTCTCGGTCACTGACCCACTTGGGAATCTAAGCAGCGAGGGAGGTTAAATCAGGCATCCCCGCCGCACTGTTGTCACCGACACGGAAATTCAATCCCAGTGGGAGTGTAATTGGGTTTGGAGGAAATCTGCTCCTCGGTTATCTCAGTGCTGTATGGTTTAGTTTTAAAAATAAATATTTTGACATCCAAAGTATTTGAGATTGCACTCGATTTCTCGTGGGGGGTCGTGGGTGAGTTCATGTGCAGTACTTTGGTGAAGAATACATCGCCTGGAAAATGACATATCCATGTAAACCATGTGCAAGGACTTCATTTTACTACCATTAGACAATACATTGTTTCATGAAACTACAAATAATCCGGAGGTAATCGAAACACCAAGATTTTTAACTTTACAAAGAAGTTAACCCAAGCTGCCAATGTAACTATATTTTACGAGGCGGTGCCTTCACATTGTACACATTGTACACACATTTGCCAAGCCACTGCTGGCTGAGGGCATCTCAATGCCATGCGGGGTGTGGGAGTCATTCGAACGCGCTTCAACGTCGGGTCGATGAAGGTGGGGAGCATAGACATGAGAAGATAGTAGAGTACAATAGATTGTTGTAGACAGTCCTTTGTCACCCATAACGTAGGTGCACTTGGACACGGACAGATGAATAGTGAGGTCACCCAGTGAACTCAATTGTGGAACAGATTGAATGAAGTCAATGAATCATTTCCTGTCGGCTCAGAGTAATTTCTTAATGAAATTACGTCAGCATTCGAGTGCTGTGAAGTGTAAGTTAAAGACCATGTTACATTAGTAGGACGCTGTATTTTAGTGTGATAACTACGAGCTCAAATAAAAAATATTGCAAAACCTGGGACAAACGCGGTGGAAAATTCACCCCCTCAAAGTGTCACCCACGTCTCTCATTCATAGTGTCACCCACGTCTCTCATTCATAGTGTCACCCACGTCTCTCATTCATAGTGTCACCCACGTCTCTCATTCATAGTGTCACCCACGTCTCCCATTCATAGTGTCACCCACGTCTCTCATTCATAGTGTCACCCACGTCTCTCATTCACAGTGTCACCCACGTCTCCCATTCATAGTGTCACCCACGTCTCCCATTCATAGTGTCACCCACGTCTCCCATTCATAGTGTCACCCACGTCTCTCATTCATAGTGTCACCCACGTCTCCCATTCATAGTGTCACCCACGTCTCTCATTCATAGTGTCACCCACGTCTCTCATTCACAGTGTCACCCACGTCTCCCATTCATAGTGTCACCCACGTCTCCCATTCATAGTGTCACCCACGTCTCCCATTAATAGTGTCACCCACGTCTCTCATTCACAGTGTCACCCACGTCTCCCATTCATAGTGTCACCCACGTCTCTCATTCATAGTGTCACCCACGTCTCTCACTCATAGTGTCACTCACGTCTCTCATTCATAGTGTCACCCACGTCTCCCATTCATAGTGTCACCCACGTCTCTCATTCATAGTGTCACCCACGTCTCTCATTCATAGTGTCACCCACGTCTCTCATTCATAGTGTCACCCACGTCTCTCATTCATAGTGTCACTCACGTCTCTCATTCATAGTGTCACCCACGTCTCTCATTCATAGTGTCACCCACGTCTCTCACTCATAGTGTCACTCACGTCTCTCATTCATAGTGTCACCCACGTCTCCCATTCATAGTGTCACCCACGTCTCTCATTCATAGTGTCACCCACGTCTCTCATTCATAGTGTCACCCACGTCTCTCATTCATAGTGTCACCCACGTCTCTCATTCATAGTGTCACCCACGTCTCTCATTCATAGTGTCACCCACGTCTCTAATTCATAGTGTCACCCACGTCTCTCATTCATAGTGTCACCCACGTCTCTCATTCACAGTGTCACCCACGTCTCCCATTCATAGTGTCACCCACGTCTCTCATTCATAGTGTCACCCACGTCTCCCATTCATAGTGTCACCCACGTCTCTCATTCATAGTGTCACCCACGTCTCTCATTCATAGTGTCACCCACGTCTCTCATTCATAGTGTCACCCACGTCTCTCATTCATAGTGTCACCCACGTCTCTCATTCATAGTGTCACCCACGTCTCTCATTCATAGTGTCACTCACGTCTCCCATTCATAGTGTCACCCACGTCTCCCATTCATAGTGTCACCCACGTCTCTCATTCATAGTGTCACCCACGTCTCTCATTCATAGTGTCACCCACGTCTCTCACTCATAGTGTCACCCACGTCTCTCATTCATAGTGTCACCCACGTCTCTCATTCATAGTGTCACCCACGTCTCTCATTCATAGTGTCACCCACGTCTCTCATTCACAGTGTCACCCACGTCTCTCATTCACAGTGTCACCCACGTCTCTCATTCATAGTGTCACCCACGTCTCTCATTCATAGTGTCACCCACGTCTCCCATTCATAGTGTCACTCACGTCTCTCATTCATAGTGTCACCCACGTCTCCCATTCATAGTGTCACTCACGTCTCTCATTCATAGTGTCACCCACGTCTCTCATTCATAGTGTCACCCACGTCTCTCATTCACAGTGTCACCCACGTCTCTCATTCACAGTGTCACCCACGTCTCTCATTCATAGTGTCACCCACGTCTCTCATTCATAGTGTCACCCACGTCTCCCATTCATAGTGTCACTCACGTCTCTCATTCATAGTGTCACCCACGTCTCCCATTCATAGTGTCACCCACGTCTCTCATTCATAGTGTCACCCACGTCTCTCATTCATAGTTTCACCCACGTCTCCCATTCATAGTGTCACTCACGTCTCTCATTCATAGTGTCACCCACGTCTCTCATTCATAGTGTCACCCACGTCTCACATTCATAGTGTCACTCACGTCTCTCATTCATAGTGTCACCCACGTCTCCCATTCATAGTGTCACCCACGTCTCCCATTCATAGTGATACCCACGTCTCTCATCCAAAACGAATGCATCTCAATTTTCTGTCATTTGGCTAAGGGGGCCTAAATGCATTTAAAATGCCATTTACACAAACCCACATGGCATTGCTAATGGACTGCAATGTTTCTAAGTAGTTAATAGAGGCAAAAAAAAGGCAGATTACTGAGACAGAAAGCAGCAACATGTCCCTTGGACATTCTCCAGCAGCGAGCCTTCCCAGAAGCGACAGCGAGTGATCGATCATCTTGTACATTGCAACCGCGGCGCTCCGTACATTTTTCCCTCCCCACTTAAGTGCTCAGGTATCTTATTTCACAGGATCTAGACATCTTGAAGAAATGTTACTTCCTTCGGTAATTATTCCCACATAACACGCACCAAGAAAATATATTTTGTTTCAGTGCAAGGCGATGTTAAATCGGAGGAAGATGTTATCGTTTTTGAATAAACACAATGGAAGGCAGCTCAGGCAAAAAAATATATTCCAGACGATTATAAGCGTTACATTTAAAAGATAAATACACAACTGCAGTTCGACCCTAAATTATTTTGTCAAATAAAGACAGGTCCACGACTCTACTTTATCAAGCACTGCAGGTCGGTGGTATTTAATTAAGTCAAATGTCCTGGGGCCCTTTGAAAAGAGGCCACCACAGGTTGCCAAGGCTGTAAAAATGGCACCAGCAGTGGTACTTATTCAGAGGATGCTGATGGGCATTGGTCCACAGATAGACGCTGGCACAGAGCCATCCATAAAAACAGCCCCCTACTCGGCCCTACTTAACCCCTAACACTGCCCCCCTCCCCACCACCCCCTTCCGCTTATTCCCCTACCCCGCCACCTATTCCCTCAATACATTCCTGATGCTTCCACGAGGCAGTTCCCTGGAAGCGCTCTCCCGCCAGCAAAACAACAGCGCGCTGAGCGCAACTCCCGCTCCGCTTGTCCCAACGGGAGACGTCGTGCGACCAGGGCACGGGACAGCCCACGCGGCGACCAGCTCTGGCCCCAGCCGGCACCGAACGAGGACGTAATATAAATATACACACATATATATAAATACACATATATATATAAATACACACGTAGATATATAATGTCCACCGATCGGTTTGAAGCTCTAGCAGGTGGTGGGCAATTTGCATGAGAAGAATCAACCTTCGAGAGGAAGACGTTTAAGAGCCCGGGCATAAATAAGGAAGACAGGGGACATTTTTACGGTGGACGCTGAAAGGGGCTCGCGCCACAAAGCGCGGCATTCACGTTGTCCCCGCTGGCTGTGCCACCGCGAGGGAGGGAGGCCTCGGCATTCACGCGCCGCTGCCCGCCGGCGAGGCCACCGAAGGCACACACCCGGCCCAGCATCCTCTGAACTGTGCCACGCTTGCCCCTCGTCGCTAATCAGGCTAGCCATTCACAGACGTTGATAATTGGTTCTTTACCCTTCTATCTGGCAACAAAACTGACACCTTTTTACAAGGAGTCATGTTTGAATAGACCGCAATACCTGCAGTCATAATACAAACAAAAGAACATAACTCTGATAATGTGCACTGCACAGACGTGTTTACCTTGAATTAGTTTGAAATTAGACCTCGACAGATTTTTTTTTTTAAATACATAGCGTTCTTTTTATTAAAAAGCTAAAATAACAAAAAGTGGAAAGTAGTGAAAAGTAAATGAAAATTCGACGGGTAGTGAATATTTACTACGAGTAATATTTGTTTCACAGTAAAACTTTGAAATTATGAAAATAAATAAGCTAGACATCACCTTAGCGCTTGTATGTCAGGTAATTAAGCATTGGGTAACCCTCCAACAGGGAGTGTGTTCTTCTGCAATGCATCACTGAAAAACAGGCGTAATAGCCTCAGTATTCATTTTTACCATTAAAATATGTGGCTGACCAAATGCTCTCGATCTGTATTAGAAGTTAATATTTGGTTACAAGGAAGAACGTCCGAGCAGCCAAGAATAACATTGAACTTGCGCAATATTTTCCATCATTGGTCACAGATGAGAAGCTCTGGACATGGATGAGTGCGCTTCAGATCAACAGCGCGAGCGCTCGACAATCATTAGCCGTCCGCTCCTGTTCCCCTTCTCCACAGCTGTGCCGCATCAAAATCACCTGAGCGATGTAAACAACGAATAGGTCTCAGCACACACGAGGCGCCCCCCCCCCCCCCCACACGGACCACCGGCCACGTTCACAGCTGCCCCAGGATTGCGTGACCCTGACGGCGATTACCGTTCGACAGCACAAACTCGTCCGCACCCCATTCGCTTCCGTTGCTCGAAGGGAAATCTTCGGATTTGTGAGGACGAAGCTGCGATTAGAGTCGTCTAAATTCAACGCAAACAGAGCGCTCTGGTCTGCGCGTCGAGCCGGCTGCAACGTTTTAGAGCCGCCGAGAGCTGCCTCGTGTTTGCCAGGCCGCCCGGGAGCCGGGCCGGAGTAGAATGACGCAGTAGACACAACAGCGCAGGCCGGGCGGAGCGCTTCTGGGGCACGCTGGCAACTCGCAGGGCTCCTCGACGCCACTTCTCAAGGCTTCATTCACCAGCCGCTGATAAACGTTTACCCAATCGCTCAGTCCCGTAATGCCGGGTGGCCGGCGTAAGACCACAATTCAGCAGCAGCAGCACAAGAAGCGCCTCTGCCGCTGCTTGTTAATTCAAACTTTCACCGACAAAAGAACATGTTGAGAAGGGTGGGGAGTGTTCCCCAATTCAAAGGACCGTGCTCTGCATCCAAATCTGTAAACATAAATCCCACCTGCCATAGCACCTTGTCCATGCTTCCGTGCACTCTGTTCAGCTGTCGTGCCATTTTCTATGTCAATGGCCATGCTTATGAACCGCGTGTCATAGCAGGTAACATACATATTCTTAGGTTTTTTCGGTAAAGTCACGTAGGTAAAACATTAAAATTAATAAAAGTAAAATAAAATTAAAATCACGACGTGACTTTACCGAAAAAACCTAAGAATATGAATCCTTGCAGTCACGAAAGCTTCAAATCTACAGGTAATATCCATTGATGAAACACTTTATTCTTTAGGTGAATTGGCATTTTGCTTTTCATTGTCGAGTTCAGTTTTCCAAAAACACTCCCAACCTGCTCTTGGCCACCTTTTTATTTCGTTGTTTCAATTCCGGGCCACCTTAAACAACAAACCCTGATGGGTTCTTCAGTTTCTTCCCTCTGGCAGATATCTTCAATTGATAAAAACAAAAACAAATGGATTTGGGCAGATGCTACAATGTGTGTGTGTTGAACTTTTTTCACACCGTACATAGTCAACCGCACTAATTGGAGGTACGGGGAGGATAACAAACTAAACACAAAAATTAGTTCTATGTTTAGTAGTGTGATGGTTGAGGGTTGGCACTAACGATGGAGTGAGGACATCCTCCAGAATGGGAAAATCGGCTCGTGTCCAGGAGCGAGATTCATTATTTCATCGCGAGGCCATGAGATATAGTGGTGGCATAGGGAAGCCTGCATCCAGCAGCGGATAGATCATAACTGTTGATGATGAACACCTTTTCAAAAACACCGAATGAAATGTTATAATAAAGCATTCAGTTCTGTGTTGCTGACAAAGTTATGATATCAAGTTTAAAATGCAGATTCTATGATGAATATAAATGATTGCCTATCACTTGAAGTATCAACATCTGCTGAAGATTAAACCTCATACTAAATAACCTTTATCCTGGAAATACAATATGTGATGTTTTTAAAACTCTTCCTTTCAGGGGCAATCTGGCCTGGAATCCAGAATGAGCCCAGAATAATAGGCCCGTGGCAACCACCATTTTTCAAGATTTATTTAAAATCATGTGGGATTAAAGGGGGCTTCGAACAGATTTCCAGGGGCAAAATCCTTCCTGATTACTGAGCACCGGTCCTTACAAGTTTCTCTGCACCAAAGAAATGTGGTTGTTTATTTATTTATTTATTGCTAGCTGCGCGACGTGCATGCTGTACGATATACGCTGAGACAGAACAGACACTATATAATGAGATGGAGGAATGGCCAACCAGAGATTAAATTTACTGCCTTTAAGCCGGCGCCAGGCATTGGTGGAGCTGCCATCCACGATGTCTGTTGCAGATACAGCAGCAGCAACAGGATCTCCACCCTGGAAAGGTGAGCAGTGAATCATCTAACTCACGCCGGACAATCTTAAATAAGCCGCAGTGTTATACGAACGGAGATTAAAAAAAAACAACTGTGTTATACAATGGGTCAGTTGTGTAACAGATCATTTATGCGGTTTTTGACGCTGTTGCAACCGCAGATTTTGTTCGGTTGCGACAAAAATAAATACCGAAGTTAAATTCTGGCTCAACCTTGGTAAAGTTTAACTTTATCGTACTGCAAACAAACCACGTATCAATGCACTGTTTCGAGCTCCCACAATCGGAATGCATATTTTAAAACATTACCATGTTTTCATACCAAGCATTTTGCCCAGATTATTAAGGCGACTCGATTTTGGCTTGCGTCCATGACACCAAGACACTCTCGTGTTACATTATGAAATCAGACCAAGCCCTTTCTTGCAGTTCACGTTAAGGTACCTGGATACTCATCACAGAGATCCGATACGTTTGCTCCTCATGAAGGGCCCTTAATAAAGCCAATCCTTCAGGAAATGCTGTCCCTTGAAAGGTGAAGCCTGCGCTACAGAATGAAAAACAGTGACATTCAAAGGAGCTCATTGTTGTGTTCTGGATTGAGTTCACAGCACAAGCCCCGGGTTTTGGCAGGCAAGCCACAGCAAATGACAATGCAGATTATAATATATTGTGCACGTAAAGATTTACAAGTAGAGGTGCATTAAAACAAACACGGGATTGGCCTTCTTGTCTTGAGTCAAGAATGAAAAAAGGTAACAAAAATATTTTGCTTGAGTAAAAAAAGCATATATATATATAAAAAATAAAAGTGCATGAAAGTATGCTCACGTCCAAAATGTAACAAAAACTGGATCTAGCTCATCTAACAAGTACAATTAAAAACTTTGGCTGAGTCTCAAGAAGACCGAACCACACAAATTTGACATCCAAGTGGATTCTCAAGTTACTGTGCCACATCCTAATTAAAGACACACTTAAAAAGAGCTCGATTTAATTGGCCTTTTCCTAAAACGCTGATAATTGAATGTAAAAAAAAAACTCAGGAAGAGGCTGCAGAATAGAAGGCAAGGCAAAGAGACAAATGAAAGATGTTTAGATTAAGGGATTTGGTCAGTGAGCTGAAGAGTGCTAATCCCTTTTCTTCCAAACTTCAGCACGTCCCATCCCACCAGCTCAATCACTCTCAGGTCAAAAGGTCACACGGGGTCAAGGAAGGCTAACTCTGGACAGTGGAGATGTGGAAGAGAAGGTCGGAGGTCACGTGGATGTTGCAGTCATAATGTCTATCTTCTACAAGTCTTAAACCTTTCATTCAGAAAGAAAAGCTCTTTATATCACAGGTTGACTTAAGGTTAACGGCGGTGCTCTAACATGTTTTTCATGTATTTTTTCACAATGTCACACTAAAAGGCTCTTGGTTTGTTTATAATGGGCGTGTATCTCTGTGCCGTATTAGTTACGTAAGAATTTTGAAATTTGCGTGGCTGGCCGTCTGTAAGTCAACACTCAGATAAGGATTTCTCAGGTGTCCAATGGCAAAGGAGGATGGACCGCGGGCAGCACATAATCTGCCTGGGATTGCATGCCCGCAACTCCGACTCTTCCATACATAGATTCTGATCAAAGGCATGTGCCACGGGGATTGTCGCGGAATGCCTTGCGCAGTCGTCCCAGCGTGGAGGAGAGTGCCCCGCACACAAGAAATGTCAGTGGGGCTGCTGCTGCTGCCCAACGGTGTCGTTTGGAATCTGCTTCACAGATCCAGGTCATTAGCGGCAGGCCAGGGCAGCTTTGAAGCTAATCCCCTTGCAGCCTATATGGGCTCGCATAAATTATCACGGAGAGGTTAAATTCAAGACTTTATGCGCAGGGCAACGCCGGGGACGGTTATTCCTGGTTCCACTCTTCTGGCATGCGTACAAAATTAACCGCATTTACTTTGGGGGGGGTTTTTTTCTTCCGGAGAAACATGTGGAAGTGATACTACTTCAAGAAGTTGTGCAAAGAAATGCAATTGCAAAGGTATGTGGCAGGGGAAAAGCATACAATGACAAAAAGAGACCTTCAGGATAAAAACAGTCTTAAATCTAAATGTAAACTTAAGCACAACCAGATCTGATGCAAATATGGTACTCATAATTCCCATGCAGAAGCTAGTGTGAATGTGCATCCAATACCTACTTAAATATACGAGTGCATATTACATGACAAACAACCACGAGGATTCCTGAGCCTCTGGTTGCTTTGTGTCAATTGACATTGGGATTTTTAGCAGTGGGTTTTAACCTCCGAGCCGTGACCTGGTAGAGGATTGCACAGGATTGAGGTTGGGGGGGGTGCAATGGTGAATGGGGAATCACTGAAGAGGCCTTCAACCAGAACAGAGCATGCACATCTATTTGTGCAATGTGCAAAAGTCTATATCTGTCACTGTGTCGCTTATGTTGAGTGATGGGCTCAGCTACCCAAACCATATCATGCTTTTTGTAAGTTTATTTGCCAAGCGAGACGGCCTACGTAAACATAACTACTACAAACAGCCGCCATTCGCCACTAAGCGGCGGTGACGTCACTACGGCGCTTGTGCCAGGCTAGGTGTACGTGGACATGACGCGTCAGCATTCACAAATCGCGTGTGCAGTGTATAATACAGTTTAATGAAACAATATTTTCAGGACCATAAAGCACGATAGAGTCGACATGTATGTAATTAACACGTGATTGGAACAATGGCCAACCACAGTAAAAATCACCAGACTTGAAATGGCATGAAAGTGTAACAAAAAAAACTCAACACATTCGTCAATAAAACTGTGTGTGCGTGTGTGCCCTATTCAATTAAATAGGCGACGTTTCGGGAAGTGGCCCTTCTTAATAGCAGGTAGAGAGGCCAGAGGGACAGAGTGGAGAAGCCTGGGGCTGCACTCTGCCCCACCGTGGAGCCGACACGCACCGCTCCCCAGAGCGAGTCACTTCAGACTGAATGAAGAGCGACGTTCATCAGCGTCCCATCCTGCCTTCCTCCTCCACTCATACTCTACACTCACAGTCATGTTGCCCCCCACCCCCTGCACCTCCGATTAACACGGTTGGCTACGTACAGCGCGAAAGAAGTTCAACATACGTACAGCCACGGTTGTTCGCAGTATTGATAGCGGAGGACGTGCGCCATCGGTACACTGAGCCCCCTGGTCCATCCCGAGTTTAAAAAAATCAACAACTGAAGGGACCTCGATTTAAAGCTTTCGTGACTGCAGGGATTCATCTTCTTGGTTCTTTCGGTAAAGTCACGTAGAATGGAAATAATAAAATAATAAAATAAAACATAATAAAATTATTCTCACGACGTTTCGGCCACAACGCAAGCAGCCGTCCTCAGGTGAAGACCAGGTCTGTCGGGGAGACAGCGACAGACCTGGTCTTCACCTGAGGACGGCTGCTTGCGTTGTGGCCGAAACGTCGTGAGAATTATTTTATTATGTTGCATTTTATTATTGTATTATGAAGGGACCTCCCGACATGCAAATGAATCGCCACACGTTGGCCATGGATATGGTGAGTCCAGCCATGCGTTGGCTCTCTCGTGTGAGCTGAAGGCACAAAGAGCCTCCGGTGACCGGTGCTAATAGCGGTGCTCGCTCCGACTGCACGCAGCGGACGGCTCGCACCTGCGAAGCTCACAGCAGCGAAGAGTGGAGCGAGATCGGTGAGGATGTGACATGCTGGGCGTACATAGAGATCGTTGTCATCGGAGCCTGTCCACCAGCTTCGCTAGGGAGTACTGCATACCACTTTGCTTCGAGAACGATGGGACAATAACAGTGAAATATACACCACCACCAGCACCCCCCCCCCCACGTCACTATGTTTGAAACGTGCCCGTGGCGACAGCGCGTCAACATTGACGATGACCCGTGTAACCAATAAGATGATATTTCCCCTTCCTCTCACAACGCAGTCCCCCTGCATAGATAAAGGCTCATTAATAACCCCCCGAGGATGGGGCAGCAGCTGTGAATTAAGTCACACATTTAGCTAAGTGTCTAATAGCTTGCCAGCGGCAGTGTGCGGCCTCTTGCGAGCTGCTTTGACAAAATAGTGAATTCCGTGTTTCTGATACGCATACCGGAATGATATCGCTCGTACAGTGCCTTGCACATCCGGCAAACACCGATAATAGATCGGCACACCGGGCATTTTAAAGACACAGTTCTCAACTGCGCAGGCAACCACTATCATTGCAGACTGCGGTGCAAGTCTGCCCCACACATTCCGCAAGAAATACACGCCAGCACACACCGAATTACAGCCTATATCGTTATAGGGGCCGCACTGCAGCATGTCTCGAATTCGAAACGGCAATTTGGTTTGTCTCCGTCCTTCCGCCGTTTGTGCAAATTCTGCAGTTGGGCACCGATGCGAGTGGGCGCCGCTAGGAGGGCAATGGGGGGGGGGGGCTTTGTCTCAAAGTGGGGGCCCTTTGTCTCAAAGTGGGGGCCCTTTGTCTCAAAGTGGGGGCCCTTTGTCTCAAGGTGGGGGCCCTTGTCTCAAAGTGGGGGCCCTTTGTCTCAAAGTGGGGGCCCTTTGTCTCAAAGTGGGGGCCCTTTGTCTCAAGGTGGGGGCCCTTTGTCTCAAGGTGGGGGCCCTTTGTCTCAAAGTGGGGGCCCTTTGTCTCAAGGTGGGGGCCTTTGTCTCAAAGTGGGGGCCCTCTGTCTCAAGGTGGGGGCCTTTGTCTCAAAGTGGGGGCCCTTTGTCTCAAAGTGGGGGCCCCACGCTGGAAGCGGCCACGGGGCCAAACACAGCGGCAGCAGCAGCAGCACCAACACTCACCGCTCGCGGCCACTCTGCACAAACAACCCGACGCGTCTCACCGCCGTGCTTCTGTAGCGCAGGAACGCGCCAGGACATCTCTTCGGTGTTTCCCATAATGCTGTGCTACCACGCGTGCCGTGATCCAAATAATTGAATGATTTAATTAACGTTTAAACCCCCGATAAAGAGACGAGGATTGTTTTGTCGTTAGTTTTTCAGCTGATCGTAAAGATGTTGCTTCCATATGTGACATCCATAGTAAGCTCGGTTAATACCGCGTGCGTGGTATTATTTACTGCCATAAGCCATTGTGACGTAATCACGTGCATCAGAGCAAATATCTATCACATGGCAAAGGTTCGCGTATATGTTCGTTAAACCTCCGATTAGCACGGTTGGCTCCGTACGGCGCGAAAGAAATTCAACATACCCACAAACAACACTCATTTCTAAAACACGCTCCTTGCCGAGGTGAACTCGCGTCAACTATGCACGCCCTTGAGATCACTTCACTCCTCACGTGGCAGCGATGGCGACCGACAGACTTGGCGTGTCAGTCGTGCGACGGTCTCTCACTCACACAGGCACCGAGAGAGAGAGAGGGGCAGCCGTGGGCGGCACGTGGAGAGGCGTGCACTCACCTGTGCACAGGTGCACGTCGCGCAGGGCAGGTGGCAGCCCAGCTCTCCCTTGGCGGAGCGCCTCACGCAGCACAGCAGAGTCATTTGGAACATTTCTCCCTCCTCCTCCTCTCAACAGTCAGCCAGAAAGCACCGAAATTACTGCCTTAAAATCCGTTCCAGCGCTAGACTGTGTTCACAACAACCATTGCTTCACTTTAAGAGCGCGGCTTCTATGTGTTGTGCCTCTGAGTGCAATGCCAATGTGGACCTCTTAATGTGAGTGTGGCATCAATTTTTTTGGAACATCTGCCGTTAGCTACTGCTTCAAAAAAAGTGACTTTTCATCAGCTTCTTTGGCACGAAATAAATTATTGTTCACACACAAGCTACATGCCATCCACACTGAAATATTTTCCTTTTCCAGCCCCTTCTCTCCCCTTCTCCCACTCTCTCTCTCTTTTCCTCATGTGCTGCCCTCCATTAACAAGCAGGTTACAAACCTGAGCAGTGATTGGGCGGCTGCGAACCCCCCAGGGGAGTTGCAGCCACGGCCCCAATTGGGCCATTTTGGCCGTCCTGAGCTGCCCTGTTTTTTTGAGCCGGCTCCTTTTTTTTCTCTTTCACGGTGAAATGTGATGATGGAGGGGAACGCCTCGCCCGGCCCCGGCCTCCTCCCCACCAAGTTAGCGTCTACGAGGAGCCTGGCCCTCGGGGACCCACGGCGACTCTCTCGCTCTCTGCTCTCTCGCTCTCTCGCTCTCTGCTCTCTCGCTCTCTCGCTCTCCGCTCTCTCGCTCTCTCGCTCTCACTGCTCTTGAGTGAAAGCAGCACTCCAGCAACAAACAAACCCGGTGCGTTTGTGGCCACCCCGAGTGCGGCAAAATACGAGGAGGGTCTTGCTTTTTTTTACTTTTACACACCTACTGCAGACTCAAGATTGCAAAATTAAAATTATGGATTCGTTTTAAAACACAAACGACACCTATAAGTTCATGTTGTTGTTTTTTACAGAAAAGTCA
Organism: Lampetra planeri; assembly: GCF_965212315.1. Taxonomy (NCBI): domain Eukaryota; kingdom Metazoa; phylum Chordata; class Hyperoartia; order Petromyzontiformes; family Petromyzontidae; genus Lampetra; species Lampetra planeri. The sequence goes on along the minus strand of NC_136107.1, from coordinate 1,081,504 downwards.
CGTCATTGTACTTTCCAGATGTGTCACAAACGATGATCCGTCCATTTTAATAAACTAACATTGTGACACAATGTGTACTCATGACTTTCCACAGACATTATCTATAATTAAATTAACAGATCTTGAGGCTTACCGTAGAACATCATCAAAGTGTCCCTAATTCATCTGCTCGATACAGGCTTTTGTCAGAACTCTCAAACTTTTAAGTCCGCGTGCAGACAGACAAATGGGTGTCATTAATCTGGCCCAGTGCACTTCAGAAGCCAAGTAAATTGAAGGATGAATGGTATGTTAAAAGGAATTACACTGATCGTATACTGCTACTCTACTGTATACCCCAAAAAATGTTAGCCTGGAACAAACCCCTCTGTGCAACAGTGCTGATCCATTAAAAAAAAGAACACATCTCGGGTAAGAATTAATAAAACCACAACCTTTTTGGATATTTTCTCTTGACAAGTTAATCTGATAGGTACGAAAGGAAATTGGGTCTGACAGCAGGCTTTGGGAACGAGACAAAGGGGCATCTGGAGGCTGTAAAAACATCGCGTACAGGGCCGCAGCAACAAGAAGCAGGATGTCTCCCAGCCCCTCGAACTCGTCATCGCCGCACTCAGTGCTACCTTCTCATTTCCATCGCTGCAGCCAATGAATGCACTCGGAGGTAATCGCTCAGGTACACGCAAACACTGATCAATCCGTCGAACGTACCGCTCGGCACATTTATATCCACGTAGCTATTTCATGGCTGAGACAAATAATACCAGTGTTTCGCAAATTAATTTCAACTCTAATCCCTTCGTTCCTATAATTGTGACTCAGAGTTATATAGAAATTATAATTGTACAGCTCAGAGTCAATCCACTCCTCCCCTGCCGTGTTACCGCACTGGTCACGTTGATCTTGGTGAACCCAATATCCGTTCAGATATCGCTCAATACTGATGTTAGCCGTGGCCAGGGATTCAACTCATGTTACCTTGTTCATAGCTCACGCTGCATCGAATGTGACATGATCGTCACATGGTCACTATTAACAGTGTGGCACGCATAAACAGATGGTTGGTAATTTTTTTATACTGAAAATCTAATTGAGCATCATATTTCCAGACCAAGCCAGTGTACAGTGGGGAAAAAAAACGAACGGTCATATTTTTGTTCACGATGTTCTCAACAGCATGTTCACATACTCAATGCAGATTCCACCAATGTTATGCCACACCGGGGACTGCCATGCATTTTTACTATTCTGGGTCCAGCCAACATGCACATCTGGTGTGTTCCTTATGGGCGCAGAATGCATCTACATGAAAGGAAATTGTACTCAGAAGATAACAGGTGATTTATGGGAACCCGACTCGGGTATTTGAGATACATTTCAATGATTTTGAAATTATGCTTTTTTATAAAGTAATAACACATCCCTTTGTCACACCGCTGTTGGATAAAGGCCACCCCACGGCGTGTCAATCACTGGCGTTGTTCGACTGCACTGCACCACGCTGGTCAGTGCGGGTTGATGAACCACAGGGACCCAGGACCAGTTGGGACATCACTCACCGCTGATGTTAGCCGTGGCTGGGAATCCAAGTCGGGTCAATGGGCACGTAGCGCAGTGCGCTAACCACCGTGCCATTGCTCCAACGCCCACTAGTCAACCTCCCAATTCATTTGTAAAAAAAATAAACATTAAATAAGTTGCTTATGTATTTGCTAAAGTAACAGTTTCACAATAGGCGTATTAGTCAAACAAACTGTTGACTTTAAACCAAGAGCGAAATGGACACATTGGAGTTAACGCAGCTGCAATGATTCACCCTAATCTGCGGATTATAAGATGCTACTCAGAAAGTAAAACGCGCCACCCAAAAACCCGTGCCCGTTATGCACACACACCGACCAGATTATAAGACCCCCCACCCCCACTTTAATAAAAAAAATATAAAAAATACACAGGGGGTTGGAAATGCGTCTTATAATGCGGAAAATACAGTACGAAAAATTACTTTTCTGTCGAGATTTTTAAAAAATGTGAGTGTAGAATCATACCTCTGCGTTGTCCACCGCACACGACACAATGGCCGCGCCACGAGTCCAAGTGGGACACGTGTCCTCGGTGTTGCCAGACGACTCACAGGGACGACCGTGCAAGCACACGAGGATAAAAAATATATATAATTTCCCTGTGTTTTCAAACAAGTAGAACACACACACACACACTGTGTACGGTTCTACATGGAAGCAAAAGCTGTGCATCCATAACGCATGTAACTTACTGCTCGTTAAACAAACACGGATCTGTTTCCCTTCGAGTATTTGCTCCCATTGACGTTACACAACGCGAGCCATTCACGACTTTCTTTTTCAAACCAAAACAAATGTCATTTGACATTTGAAAATAAATACTGCCGTTCAGAGCGTTTTGATTGATTCCTCATGGAGGTTAAACTTGCTTGAGACATCTTAACGTCCATTCATCCTTGCAGGAAAAGGGGCATTGTACTTTTCACCAGAGAGATGTATTATTCCGTATTAGCAGATACAAGAAGCAGCACGTATTGCTTATTAACCTTCAACTCATTTCTCCCGTGGCTATGCAACCAACATGCGGCTTCCTGCAGACGCGTCGTGGTTTCCTCAGACAAGGTTCGCCGGAGGTAACCTGAGGTGTGGGGCCCTATAATGTGTCGGTCTTAAACACGTGAACAATTGAAATAGTTTCATCTTCAAAAAATGAGGCCCAATTACTTGTGACAGCTTGCTTCCGGTGTGCGAGCGTGTCACAGCTGAGCCTGACAAATTTATTGAATTAAAATCGTGTTCTCTCCTCACTCGTTTGACGTTGAACGTGTGTCTACATACGTAAGAGGCAATCTGTCTTGCACAGGGCCAACGGTGCTGAATGTTATCATTGAGTTGGTCAAAATAATAAATTCCAAATAAAATAAGACGTTGGCTTCGTATACTTGCACACAAGCATGCCAGAACTTACCAGCATATGGTAGTCACATCACATACAAGTATCCAAAACATTATCATGGAAAGAAAAACAATTTGGAAAAAGAATTCGATTCAACCTCAACAGTGGAAAATACATACTCGGGTATTTAAGGAACTAAATTTCGATTTAAATCTTTCGTGACTGCAGGGATTCATATTCTTGGTTCTTTCGGTAAAGTCACGTAGAAGCGTCTGACGCTGTCTTTCCGACAGACCTGTTCTTCACCTGAGGACGGCTACTTGCGTTGTGGCCGAAACGTCGTGAGAATTATATTTTATTATGTTTTTATTTTTTTTATTTTTATTTTTTTATTTCCCTTCTACGTGACTTTACCGAAAGAACCAAGAAGTATTTAAGGAACTGTTCTGGGGGAGCAGTGGCGCAGCAGTTAGCACACCAAACGATGAACCCTGGATGTGTTTGATATCTGGCCAAGACTCACATGAGTGGCGTGTTTTATCTGAATCCGTCCTCGATCTTCCTTCACCGACCTGCACTGATCAGTATGGCGAAGTGTGCTTATACCACGCACATGACCAACACCTTCATCAAGCAGTGGATTGACAAAGGGCTGTTAAGCTAATACTGTAATTGCCTAACCTTTGTGTATGTTGCTTCTCATTGTGTAATTGTTATAAACGCATTTGAAACATCATGTAAAATTACTATAAAATGTACAGTCCTGATGAATAAAAAATTGCAGAGATTGGCAGTCGGCTGTCGTGTACACGGTGGTTCAACTTATGATTGTGCTGCTGTGGGGGTCAGCAGAAAGTAATCCCACTTATGTCGAGTCGTTGTGTATTGATCAGCTGGTGCTGCCCGAATTATACTGGATGCAAAAAAATACCTAAATGAAGAGGGAACAAGACACACGGTCAAATCCTGGAAGCACAGTGCATGGTACACCACGTATTCCTGAATGCAGCTACAGGACGCACTCATAAAACCAGCAATGCATTGTATGGCACAAAGACGCGTGCAGGACCACCCAGACTTCAAAAAAAAGACACCAACGTGTATTTGTTTAAGCTGCCTCGGACAAAATCACTGACAATGTGCTCAAGCTTGTCAGATCTCAGAAGCAGGCCTGGCATGAGCCTGGATTGTGCTTCAATGGGTGACCATCAATGCACAACAAGTTGCCCCGGGATTACAGGGCTACGTGGTGGGACAGCAGAGAGCAGTGCGGCTAACTCCCATTGAAGCCCTGCACGTACCCACGCGCCTACACCAACACTCCCCGCCTTCACCAGCCCGCAGTAACCGGGCAGGTGAAGTATAGCCAGACAACCCCAGTGGACCGACAAAGTGTGCGCGGGCCCTCGCCCAGACGTGGACCGACACAATGGCGTGTTTATATAGTTACATGGGTTCTGCTTTATAGTTACACTGTGCTTGGAGTGTCAACAGTAAATACGGGCGTTGCAGTGAACGAGGCAGCTGTCGGTACGCTTGGCTGAGGAGTGTCTCGTACACGTGTCCCCGTCCCTGCGTGTGACCAGGGGCTGACGCAGCACCACCGGCAGCTGTGGTCGCACTAATTGACTGAGGGGGCGTTGACAGGGGCAGGCCCTTAAATCCCTACTTGCCAATTTCCCATTTGAGGGCCACAATTACAATTTCACTGTGACCCCCCCCCCCTCCTGTCTGGCAACGCAGAGGCCGACTCGGTGAGCTCTGTCCCTCGTGTGCTGAAATCGCAAAAAGATCTGCCTCGCCGTGAGAACATCAAAGGGGGGTTGTTTTACAATATCCACCAAAAAAATAAACAAGGTCTTAATGTGAAATGAACGGCGTTTTGCTAAACAATATCTCAGGCCAATGTTTGAAGGAAACGTTAAAAGGAAAGGCGCAATGGAGCGTGACATCCATGAACGGAGACATTTACTTTTACAAGCGGGGAGTTGCTTCACCATGGTAATGAGCAAAACATTACCGCGCACAGATAACAACGCCACAGTTTGAAACACTATACCCGTGCTAGGAGGTGAACGTCAACATCCACACGGAATCAGCTGCCTGCCCAAAGTCACCGTCGAGTCGGCTGCTCTCACGGCGAGTGCGTTCGCGTGAGACGACACATTTGCTTGTGGCACCGATTCGTGAGCGTTATCGATTGTTACGGCGCAAATTTTGTCCAGATGGTTGTGGGGTTTTTCAAGGCATTTTCCAGGCAAACCTATGACAATACAGTAGTCGGATTGGTGTGGCAACGCTAGAGTCGAGCCACGCGGCTCATTGACGGCAGTGCTTCTGAACATCGCCGATACGTCAAACACGGACAACCGCTCGGAATGTCCCCAATGTTTGGTGCGCCGAAAAAACAAACAGCCAGACGCCAGCCGCAATCGGGGTTACTTGACTTGAAAACGTTTTAGAATGCCAGGTATTCAAAACACCAAACTCGGGTCTCAATTAAAGCCCTCATGGAAAATGGAATGTGCGGAACATTGCACAAGGGGCACTTGGAACAGAAACGAGACTTTGAAACGTTGGGGAGGGAGGGACCCGAGGCATAGGCAGAATGAATTCACTGTTGCATGCAGCTCCTCATTCATTGCCCAGACTTAAAACCGAGTGCAAAGGGCCAAACTCACCCCGCCGGTGGCTTTCACAAGGAGTGGCAGCCAATGGACGGAACGTAAATAGTGATGATCATGATCATGATGATCATCATCAGCTCGTGTGCAGGAGCGAGGTGGATTGTTACGCCACAGAACCGTGGGAGTTTGCGGCGACGACGACTTGGGAAGGCCTTCATCTAGCAGTGGATTGCTCACGGCTGATGATGATGATGATGGCTTCCGCAGATCTGGGTCCATAAAGTCCTGCCAGTGCAGTGTGATTCTGCCCCAGGCGGCACGCAGACCACAACATATTATTTGCCATGCGCTGTGGCATATCACGGCTGCTGATACCGTATATCGATTTGCAGAATATCAACATAACTGAGTATTTCTCCGATTTATTGTTGCGATCCTGAAGAAGCTTGCAGTACGTGGAGTGAAACGTCGAATATCAACACGTGACAACACCATCTTAAAACAGAGCGGAGAACTACGCAGCTCGACGCAGGGCAGCATCAGCCTACGCAGTTACAATTCTCATTGCACAGGCGACGTTGGCAGCTCAACGAATGCCTCTGGAGCCTGGACGCAAGTGCATGGCGCCCTCTGCTGCTCAAGGGCCACGTGCAAAGCACGGAATAAGCTTTCCAAAATCTTCTTGGTTCTTTCGGTAAAGTCACGTAGAAGGAAAGTAATGAAATAATAAAAAATAAAACATAATAAAATAATTCTCACGACGTTTCGGCCACAACGCAAGCAGCCGTCCTCAGGTGAAGACCAGGTCTGTCGGGGAGACAGCGTCTGAATAAAAAACACCACGCTTGGAGCGTATATTTAAGCTGGGTTGTGGTGTTGTTTCATTCAGACGCTGTCGCCTCGGCAGACCTGGTTTCACCTGAGGACGGCTGCTTGCGTTGTGGCGGAAACGTCGTTAGAATTATTTTATTATGTTTTATTTGTATTATTTTATTACTTCCCTTCTACGTGACTTTACCGAAAGAACTAAGAAGATGAATCCCTGCAGTCACGAAAGCTTTAAATCGAAATTGTTTTTTGTTCCATATTCCCGTCAAGGCCCTCCTCGCCTCTGTCCCAACGCCACCAACTCCTCCACCTCCATTACGCAAGGTCATAAGTTACGTCTCACCAAAATTACGTGTCCTTTTCCTATTACTCATTTACAGTCGTATCGACTAAGCCGTGTCCGAGCCTGTGTCGCGTGAACGATTCAGACGAATTCCACCAGAGCTGGCGTCCATAACGCATTCCTGAGATGTCCCTCAACACGAGGGGAACGCAGAGAGGGCAGCGACGCGCTGCGTGCATAGGTGGACCCACGGTCTCTCCCGTGGCACCACGGGAACATTGCCCTCACCACACCTGGTAAACCTTGGTGGGGGGGGGGGGGCGGAAACGAGAATAGAATTGATTCAATCACAACCCTTTGTCGTGTGTATGTTTGAACCTATTTCGCACCGTAGGTAACCAACCGTGCGAATCGAAGGTGCACGGCTGGATGAATATTTACCAGTCTATAAATGGCACAGGAGCGGTTCAGGATCAATCGCCAATGATGTTAGCCGCGAATGGGATTCTAGCTCGGGTAACCTCCCAGTAAATAAGGAAGATTTGGTCAACGCTGGCCTAACGGTTTGAACCACATGCCAACGTTTGCCCAACGTCGCATGTTTAGTGGGATATTGTAGGGTTAAACCTTTTTTTGGTATTCATCTTCTTGGTTCTTTCGGTAAAGTCACGTAGAAGGGAAATAATAAAATCATAAAAATTAAACATAATCAAATAATTCTCACGACGTTTCGGCCACAACGCAAGCAGCCGTCCTCAGGTGAAGAACAGGTCTGTCGGAAAGACAGCGTCATTGAGAAAGACAGCGTCATTCAGACGCTGTCTTTCTTTCCGACAGACCTGTTCTGCACCTGATGACGGTTGCTTGCGTTGTGGCCGAAACGTCGTGAGAATTATTTTTATTATGTTTTATTTTTATTATTTTATTATTTCCCTTCTACGTGACTTTACCGAAAGAACCAAGAAGATTAATCCCTGCAGTCACGAAAGCTTTAAATCGAAACTTTCTTGGGTAGTTTTTTATGAGCAACTCCGGTTTGGCAGCGGAGGTCTCACTCCGAATGAGTCGAGCCGCATTATATTTTCATCAGCTACATAACGCCCACTGAGCTGTATAGCTCTTTTTCAGAATCGAACTGGCCACAAATGATAGCTCAACGAATTGGCTTATCACGTGGAAATTTATAGCAGCCAAATACTCGAACGCTACCTCGCCGATCACTCTATAAGAGGCGTCGGGCCTTCTCGGCCTCAGTCATGTTCTCCCTTCTCTGCTTACGAAACGTGGAGCCTGATAAAGGAACATCTGTGCCGATTGCAAACATTCAGGCTGACCTGCCAACGATCCATTCTGGGTTTAACCAGACCGGATCGTCTGAGGCAGTGTGTGTCGCTCCTGTCACCACAGCAGGGGGACGAAGGTCCGGGTCTGCCCCGTGAGCTGTCAGCAGCGAGCCTTCGACACTTCACGTGGCCTCAAAGTGCACTTAACCTGGCACAAACGTCGTTATGACGTCACCTCCACTTCGTGGCGACTGGTGGTTGTTGTAGGGTTCAGTACGTTAAGCGCAGGGTGTACGCTTGGCTACTTACTCTTACATAGAGTATTGTGTTGATGTGTGATAAGTCCGTTCCGATGTTCTTAGCCCAGAACCAACTCTGCAAATTTCGCATTCCCATGGCGGTGGTTAGTCCTTAAATACGCAAGCCGAAACAGTTATTCTCGTGACAGAACGAAGGCTTGTGGGTCCTGAGCTGTCCCACTGAGTTCGAACCTTTGTGATGTGAAAACAGGAAAAACCATGCACATGCATGGGTTCTGCCGCGTTTCCCAACGTGCGTTTAATTGCGTTGTGTAACAACACGCAATTACTCCGTGTAAATGTCATCACATTCAACGATGCGACGGGTGGTGTAAAAACACTCCCCTGAGCTGCACGATCTGCTGTCACACGAAGCTTTGGCGTGGTAGATCGGCCCAGGGGGTTAAACCTCCAGATGCGGGCTTGTGCTCGGCGGTGTCGGATTTGGGAGTTTTTTCCTCCCGGTTCATAATCGTAGAGGGGCTCGTGCCCGGCCGGAGGTTTTTTTTCTCTTTCCCCTCCAGGTCCCCTTGCTGGATGGAGGCTTTTCCCACGGCAGCCGCTATACACACACACTACTCACTACTTGCATGCAGCACCCCGCTGCTATGTGCTAGTCCGGGCTCCCTGTCTTGGTGCCCTTCTTCGCTCGGCGAGCGCGAGCCTCCACGCTGTACGCGCCCTCGGTGGCCACGCGAAGTTCCTCGTAGACCTCCGCCGGGCTCACGCAGTGGGACATTCATCACAACAATACGCGACACTCATTGTCATTGTGTGGGTCGTCACGAAGAACCCCAACCAACGCTGCACAGAGACCTTGCCCTGCCCGGAACCCATTCACCAAGGCCCAATGACGGCGTGGCAGGGTGAAGCCAGGGCGAGGGGGAAGGAGGTGCTCATTTTGCCCTCAATTCCAGCCAAGCCCCCCCGGCGCTCTCCGCCACGGGGCCCCGGGCGAGCCCCGGCCACGTGCAGCGCCTCGCGCTCCCCGCCACGTGGCGCTCGCGGGCGGGTGACGTCACGCGGTCAGGGGTTACTTCGGGGGGCGGGCGAGCCAGACTCGGCGTACACGTGCGGAGACACAGAGAGGGCCTTACCCCACCGACTCTCTCGCTCTCCGCCTCTTCCTCCCCGTGTCTCTCTATCTCTCGCCTGCCCAGAGAAGCCATGTCCGACGCCGCCGCCGCCGCGAGGTGAGTGAGCGAGAGGACGAGGGGCAGCGAAGGCTTCCTGCCCTGGGTTCGCCCTGTTAGCCGGGGGCCTCCCGGCCTCGGGAAGGGGGCAACGCCGGGTCTGGTTCGTACTCGCGGTAGACCGCGGTGCTAGTGGTGATGGTGGTGGTGCTGGTGGTGGTGCGTTTATCTCGTGCTCGGTGCGAGATCTTGGGGCAGTAGCTGGGGGTCAGTGAGCGGTGGTGATGGTGATCAGGGCTGCGATGCAGCGTTGACAGCTGTTCATTGTCAGTGAATTTCAGCTGATTTCATCATCGCGGCGCTGTCGTGGCTGTACGGAGCAGGTGTGTGTGTGTGCTAGGTGTGTGTGTGCTAGGCGTATGTGCTAGGTGTGTGTGCTAGGTGTGTGTTCTAGGTGTGTGTGCTAGGTGTGTGTGCTAGGTGTGTGTGTGCTAGGTGTGTGTGTGCTAGGTGTGTGTGTGCTAGGTGTGTGTGCTAGGTGTGTGTGTGCTAGGTGTGTGTGTGCTAGGTGTGTGTGCTAGGTGTGTGTGCTAGGTGTGTGTGTGTGCTAGGTGTGTGTGTGCTAGGTGTGTGTGTGTGCTAGGTGTGTGTGTGTGCTAGGTGTGTGTGTGTGCTAGGTGTGTGTGTGCTAGGTGTGTGTGTGTGTGTGCTAGGTGTGTGTGTGTACGTGTGCACGTCTCGGTAAGTCCACGATTGAGTTGTTGGTTCGTGTGTCTGATGCATCGCTGTCAATCCCTGATCAGTGCCCTACCTGATTACAGACCAATTCAGACCTTATTGACCACCCCGTGCCGCTTATAAATCTCAACGTTCATCCTACAACGTCCCATCACAAGCGAGAAACACAAACAAATAGACACAAACATGTTTTTGGCCGTATTGAAACGGCCGTACGCCGTATGGACCTGAAAACTCCACTTCCCTGTACAAGAACAATAGGGGGGGGGGGGGTGAACCCTTGTGGGATGAGAGTTCTGTAGCTGATGGCAGGCACCGTAGTCGAACTGACGTCCCGAAAATAAAGGGCAACCCCCGTGTGTGTGTGTGTGTTTGTGCTTGTCGGGTCGAAATAAAGTGAAGCAATTCTGGCCAAAAGCTCACGGAAAGCTAACTGATTGCAAGGCGCACCACCAACATGCAAGGGGAGGGTGTGGGAATGCGTCTTCTACTCTGGATAACAGAGCCCAGTGCATGCGTGGCACGCGAACCACCACCACCACCATGCCTCTTCATTGCTGCGATGTCTGTGTGGAGCATCACCGTGGCATGTTGCGGCGCAGTCGTGGAACGTTTTGCTTTATCAGCATTTCAAGTTTACTACTTTCATACGGAAACGCACTTCGAGGTGATAAAAGCACACACATGTCTAGAGCTGTCAATGATGTATCTTCCTCTTTACAATTCACAATTGCCCTGTGGCAGAGTCCAACCGGTGCGGTTTTGAGTGCGGGTTTCATTCTGCTGGAACGCAGCCTGTTCGCTCACAGCTGTTGGCTGTCCTTCAACAACCATCTTGCTGACCTCCTTACGTCAGCTGGAGAGTCCTACTCATCAAAATGCTTCCCAGTATCATTCCTGTGTACCATATTCATAAATCTGAGCATCGCCGTCAGTGACAGTAAACGTATTGTCATTAAACACAATTAAGGTGTGTTGTATCTGTCGGCTGGCTTACTATGTATGCAGGCTGGCAATCTGTAGTTGGCACTCCTTGAGGAGGGACTTGGTTTTGTTGCAGTGAGGAAGGGCAGGTCACCTCCAAGAAGGGTCTGAAGAAGCAGCAGAAGGAAGCTGAGAAGGCGGCAAAGAAAGCTGAGAAGCAGGCTCAGGCGGTGAGCGTGAGAATCCACGCACGCACGCTTCGTGGGCCCACATTGTCTGGCGTTATGGCTCAACAAAGGTTTTACCCCACCGCGTAATAATACGGCTTTCGTAGACATGTGCTACGTGATGTTTGTGCACGCGTCTCACCGGGCCACTTAAATGGTATACATTGTTTTGCAGGCTGCAGGGCAACAAGGAAGTGAGGAAGAGGTAAGTGTGGGAAAACAGACATTCAACACAAATGTCTTTCATAAACCAACAGTTTTTATTGCCGAACAAATGTTAGTATTTTAATGCGCATCGTTTTGGTTTGGCTTTGGTCTTCATAGGACTATGCTAAGGATCGCTATGGAGTCCCGCCCATGATTCAATCACAAGAAAGAGTGGGTAAGCAAGTGCGATGATCAGTTCAGTATTATGCACTTCCAATGTTGTGCTTGATGTTATTTAGGTTACATTAGTGGGAATGATGCACCCTTCATTATTTTTCTGCTTGCATTTCATAGTTCTCATGTCAGTGCTTGAATTAAAGAGAAATTAAGGCCAATACTATAATAAGCACGTTCATATAAAGTGTGTCTGAATAGATGGAATTAGCAGTGCTGTAAATTTATTCAACATTCAGATCGCGTGCTGGTGCGTGTGGAGGAGTTGGCTGTGAAAAATGCGGATCAGAAGTTGTGGGTTCGAGCCCGTGTTCACACCAGCAGGAGCAAAGGTAAGTTCGAATTTCAATTGAATAAAACTTATCGCATGTTAATGTCATTCATTTTAAGAAGCAGAAAAACACCCCAAACGGGTAGCAAATTGTTGAAATGTGCTGCGTATTGCGGCGCCGCGTGTGGTCCCGCAGGCAAGCAGTGCTTCCTGGTGCTTCGCCAGCAACAGTTCAACGTGCAGGGCATCGTTGCCGTTGGCCAGAACGTCAGCAAGCAGATGGTGAAGTTTGCTGCAAGGTACCGGTCACATCTACACCAGTGCTTCCCTAACCTATGGCCTGCAGACAGCTAGTGGCCTGCAAAGTTGTGGGAAGTGGTCCACAGAACAGTTGCGGGGTTGACGGTGACCCGTGGTTCCAGAAAGTTTGGGAACCACTGCTGTACACCTAGTCCGGTCAGAGTGATTTCCTACGCAAATAAGCATTTAGGTGATGCTCTCATCTCCTGCTCACAGCCCTGAGCCTTTGGTGGAAACTCCTCATCCCTGTGACTAGGGTGAGTCTATCCATAGTACAACCACTGTTGAACTCCCCACAAAGTGATACTCGTATTATTGACCGCAGAGGAATGGTGGGCTTGGTCAGCCGTCAACCAGGAATTTAAATTGCAACTTTCCAATTGCGAGCAGCTCACTCTGCCACTGAGCCACTTTTCACCAACAATTTCTTGGAAATCACGTAATGTATTTAGAGTTTTTTTTACCTCTCCAAATTTACCTATATTTTCCTCAGCCGTTTTAATATAGAAAGTTTTTTTATTACGTGATTTCAGCTTAATATTACTCTACAAAGTATACATTTACAAGAATGAAATCTGTGAACGTTTAAAGCAGGATGTTGTCATCATCCAATCGTCAATAAAGACCTTCCCAATGCTGTTAGATGCCACATTCCACCTCACTTCTGGCCATGAGCTGATCTCAGAGCTCCCACTCCAGGTAGTTGTACTCTTGGGTGGACCTTGTTGACCAAAGATCAGGTGTTGGTATAAGATCATGACCATGGTTTTCTGTTTTCCTCTTTCAGTATAAACAAGGAGAGCATTGTGGATGTTGAGGGCTTTGTGAGGAAGGTCGACCAGAAGATTGAGAGCTGCACCCAGCAGGATGTAGAGCTGCACATAGAGCAGGTATCGTCACATTTAACTGCACGGGTCAGTCGCAGAGAGCTTGAAAACGAACCAAACGTTAATATTAATTCTGTACGTTCTCTGCAGATTTTCGTTGTCAGCATGTCGGATCCAAAGCTGCCGCTGCAGCTGGATGATGCCACCAGGCCAGAGAATGACAAAGAGGAGGTATACACATAAACGGTGCACAACAAGCCACGTGTTCCAATACTTTTACGTTATTGCTGACGCTGGTTGTGATTGTAATGATAATAAAACACTTGTCATTTATTCAATATTTCACTAGGATGGAAGAGCAACTGTGAACCAGGACACAAGGCTGGACAACAGAATTCTAGACTTGAGGGTAATTACAAAACCTCGCCACTTGACCATATTTTCAAAATATATAGATGCACATAAATGTTTAGTTTTTTTAATAACATTGCCTTTGCGTTTCTATTAGACGACCACAAGCCAGGCTATTTTCCGACTGCAAGCCGGAGTCTGCCATCTCTTCCGGGAGACCCTCATCAATAAGGGTTTTGTTGAGATTCAAACCCCGAAGATTATTTCAGGTACAGTTATTTGCGTTAGATAACAGTATGAACATTGGACAATAATTTACCTTTCCCACAAATGTGCTGCTTCAAATACACGTTCGTATTTTAGTTTAAGCCATTCCAATTGTTTGTCTTCCAGCTGCCAGCGAAGGTGGTGCCAATGTGTTCACCGTCACCTATTTCAAAACGAACGCATATTTGGCTCAGTCGCCGCAGCTTTACAAACAAATGTGCATCTCCGGTGATTTCGAGAAGGTGTTCTGCATCGGTCCTGGTGAGTCTTCACTCGGCAAGCCTTTGTGAACCCATAACCGGTTCATTATTATTGGGTGAGAATGTTTTTTAGTTGACAATGTATGGTAATTAAAACGTCCTACAGCATTTTACATGTATGTAAACTACATTGTGCGTAACTCATTGCAGCAAACATTGCATATGGACATCTATAAATATTTGACGGTCATTTGATGTTGCATCTGTGTAGCGAAATAGAACAACGTAGAACTGTATGCCAACGGATGTGTTATTTTTCATAGTTTTCCGTGCCGAAGACTCCAACACTCACCGCCACCTGACTGAGTTTGTGGGGCTGGATATTGAAATGGCCTTCAACTACCACTACCACGAGGTGGTAGAGTCCATTGGTGACACCTTGGTGCAGATATTCAAGGGTCTGCAAACAAGGTACAGGACTTTGACACCATCAGAGTCCAGATGCAGTGGGGTTTCAAAGTTTATCTTTAGTGCCGATTGCTTTGCATTTGTTTTGTGCCAGTGAAGTCGTCACTGCAACAGATGTGGTGGAGGCTTGCGACACTTTTTTTAAATAACGCGATCTAACCCAAAAACCTTTATTATGAACAGATGTTTTTGTTTAATATGTGGATTATATCTTGTTTTAATGCATTGAATGCAATTATTCCCCATTGATAGAACACGTGGAGTTGCACTTTTTCATCACGATGGATCATATCGCAATGCGTTCTCTTAACCGTTAGATATCAGACGGAGATCCAGACTGTGGGACGCCAGTATCCAGCTGAGCCATTCAAGTTCCTGGAGCCATCTCTGCGTTTGGAGTTCCCTGAGGCTTTGGCCATGCTCCGGGAGGCGGGTGTGGAAATGGGAGATGAAGAGGACCTCAGGTAAGTCTTGATGCACACAAACTACCACAACGTAAATTTCGATTTAAAGCTTTCGTGACTGCAGGGATTCATCTTCTTGGTTCTTTCGGTAAAGTCACGTAGAAGGGAAGTAATAAAATAATAAAAATAAAACATAATAAAACAATTCTCACGACGTTTCGGCCACAACGCAAGCAGCCATCCTCAGGCGAACATTCTTCGCCTGAGGATGGCTGCTTGCGTTGTGGCCGAAACGTCGTGAGAATTGTTTTATTATGTTTTATTTTTATTATTTTATTACTTCCCTTCTACGTGACTTTACCGAAAGAACCAAGAAGATACCACAACGTATTTTAAAGTGATTTTTTTAGATCATTAAATGCCATATGTCTCTTAATGTCTTTGGCAGTACGCCGAACGAAAAACTCTTGGGACGACTGGTTAAACAAAAGGTAAGAGAATGTTATACAAAAAACCGAATCCGAAATTAAAATCACTTGCGCTATTTGCAAATATTATATGCATGTATAAATGCAGTATCAATCTACAACTGTTATTTTGCTGCTACTGTTCTTGACTTATGTACATTATTTTTCCAGTATGACACAGACTTCTTCATTCTGGACAAGTACCCGCTGGCTGTTAGGCCGTTCTACACCATGCCTGATCATCGTGACCCCGTAAGTTGCATTTT
The DNA here is from genome assembly GCF_965212315.1 of Lampetra planeri. Lineage (NCBI taxonomy): Eukaryota > Metazoa > Chordata > Hyperoartia > Petromyzontiformes > Petromyzontidae > Lampetra > Lampetra planeri. The sequence goes on along the minus strand of NC_136107.1, from coordinate 1,066,041 downwards.
CAATCTCGACAACTTTTTTTATATGACGTACACGGGGACACAACAGGTCATGTTTTCGAACGGCGAGTGTTGTTTCTCCTTTCAGAAAACTTCAAACTCGTACGACATGTTCATGCGTGGGGAGGAGATCCTATCTGGAGCTCAGCGAGTCCACGACCCAGAGCTTCTGACGGAGAGGGCCCGTCACCACGGCATAGGTACGTCCAGCACATCCACAGTGCCGGGAACAGGTTTAACGTGCTCGTTGCAGGGCACGTGACTATCGCCGCTCTGTAAAGCGTTGTTTTTCTCAAACGGGTCCAAAAACAAGAAGCGAATGCATGAGTTTCACTATCACTAATATGGAAATTCAAAAAGCACTATCAACAGAAATGTACGTGTAACATTATACCATTCCAATACGTTTATTCTGAAAAATGTTTGCAATGCTCATTCACATGATCGAACGATTGTGAAGGAAGCCTGATTAAATTGTTTTAACATTCGTAGAAGGAAATAACATTCCCAAGTGGTCACTGAAAGATTGGTAGTCAAGTTTACAAAGCATGGATTGTTGTATTATGAATGGTTAACACCTGATTGTAATTATATGGCGACCATGTCCTTTGTGCACCGATTCAGACCTGGAGAAAATTAAATCCTACATCGACTCCTTCCGCTACGGCGCTCCCCCCCATGCTGGAGGAGGCATAGGTAACTCCGTTGTGTGGCTGCGGTTTCACGCTTGTGCTGTTTTGTGCTCTGGCGCGAGTTGAGGTTGTACCGCTTTTTGTTCGGCATGATGTCCGACGTTTTGCTGCACGTGCAGGGAGCCTCTAGTTCTTTAAGCTCCCAGATCGTGGAGCAAAACAAATACGGCACAACCCGGAACACATCAGAGTGATGATAAAGTTGTAATTACCTTTTTTTGCTTTGTGTTTAATCACTTAAGTCTCCAGTGCAGCTGTTTTGGTCGGCGATTAAACACTCGCATGTGATCCTTGTCTCACAGGTCTCGAGCGGGTCACCATGCTCTACCTGGGCCTACATAACGTTCGCCAGACCTCCATGTTCCCACGTGACCCCAAGCGCCTGACTCCCTAACTGCAGCCGCCCACCCAGTGAATGCAGTGAAGCCACCAAGCCTTAAGCGGGGTTACAGCTTTGACGCTTTGTTTTTGACGTGCATGGAATACCTGCGGAATGTTTAGAAAGCATTCGCTGGATTTTGATCTTAGTGCTCCCCCATCAGGGCTATTTGCTTGTTACCTTGATTAATGGATTTTCCATGTCATTCTTCAGACTTTGTACTGGCAAATTTCTTGCAAAATGGTAATTGTTAAATATGCAGTTTTCCAAAAATAGTAACAAAAGGGATGTATTGGTCAAAATGATATAAATAATCTGTGTGGATAACGAATCAAGACCTAATGTTGGCATTAACACGTGCTGAATGAATCAGCTTCATGTGAATGAAGGTGTAGTACACGCTGCTGTCGAGAATCATTTTCCCTGATAATACATTAAAATTATGTCCTTATATTAACCACAAACATGAAAATATTGTTTACTTATTCCTTCAATTGTGAACAAATTTTTAAAAAGTACAAAACCAACGAAAACTAGTAATGAGCAATGTAATTTTTGATAACTGCACATTAAAATTGTTGCCGTGAATTGTGTGTGCGTGCAGTACGTTGCCTCTTCCCGTGTATTTGTATTGGGGCACAGTCAAGAGCCATTCTCGAACATCAAACATGGGAGCGATGCCCATATTGGGATGAGACTACAAGCATTGCCGACGGGTTCTCCTGTGCAAGGGCTTAGAACTCAACTTGGGCGTCAAATTGCAATTATTCCTTATGGCGTTACCCCGGGGTACCAAATAATACAAAATGGCCGAGGCAATTAAATATTCTATTTCTGGTACACTTTTTTCCAGGGGTGTACTTAACTTCACGACTGGGGTACCAATCAATCCGAAATCAGTGCTACTGCGCGATGTCGAAAACGCAGCGAGGACGATTGCGCCGAAACCCTGAACGCTCGTACGCACCGTAGTGGTGCATCGTGTACAGCTCGTCGAGATGAGTCGATTGCCGCATCGCCGACCATCGGACAAAATGACCGCATCGCGGACATTATGCGAGAGCCGGGGTACTATGGTACCGCCATAAGGTTCAATTGTGTAAACTACACATTTCCAGATGGGGTACAAATTATGTAGGTATGAACAGCATATATCAAATGAGATTGTCTGAATGAGCTAAAGTCTCTTAACCTTCATTAATGTACTGTCATTTGTAAATAAAACATCTCCACTTATCAGTGGTCTATTACAGGAATTGGCTTTTTACCAAACACATGAATGTTAATCATCTTACTTGGAAACCATTCACTTCCCAAAATGTAAGTGTAGATTAAACTAGACAATTGTCGGTTTATATTGCACAATTAGCATTTATTGTATCTGCTTTTATATGGCAACACAATCATGGTAATGGATATGTACACATGGCAAATACTAAAGAGCAAAACAAATATCCCAACTTAAAGCTTTCGTTTTACTGCAGGAATTCATATTATTTGGGTCTTTCAGTAAAGTCACGTAGATAGGTTAAACTAAATTAACAAAACACGACCACTTGTGTTGCAATCGAAACGTCATAGTTTTTTGTTATTTTCTTTGAACCTATCCACGTGACTTTACCGAAAGACCCAAATAAAATATATTATCCCAGTTAACTGTGCCAACATGTAATGTTAATGTCTTAAACGTAAGTATGATATAACAAAGAAATCTACTGAAACAGTAACATGCATTACATTTCCCTCAAATGCTATGCGATATGACAAGGGGAAATATAGGCAGGTACAGAAAATGATAATTTTAAGCATGGGATCAGCTTTGTATGAAACTAAAGTGATTGGGGTACAGATATTATCGAAAGATATTTTAGTGGATATCTTAAAAATTAGTCGTCACTGTCACTTCCAGATTCGCTCAGCTGCAAGTCACTTCCTGTAGAAAACAAAAACACATGTTACTGAGAAATTCATCATTACAAATCAATACGCAAAATTACACGTTATTTAACAGTATTTGACCTGGTCTATACAGTATTCACGAACAAGTCATTGCGGTCAGCTCGTTACAAGAAAACTACCATTGTGCAAGCATGTGCATAAGAGTAATCGTGAATCCGTTGAGTGTAAAGTGCAGCGTGTGACTACTTACTCAGTGTGCTCATGTACCCCCGGTGCTCCGAAGGCGGCTGTGCGCGGGTGGTGCCGTTGGGTAAGTTTGCTGCGGTGGGTGGAGCTGGGATCTGTGGCTGCAGCGGCGTGGGCTGAGGCTGAGAGAGGGGTTGAGTCGGGGCAGGGGAGAGCGCCACGCGGCTCTCCAATTCCTCATTGGAGCTCTCGCTGCCACTGCTCGAGCTGTCCGAGTCCGAGGAGCTGGCATTGCTCATTTCAATGGCACGGGCCTCGGCCAGAAGCTCTGTTTCAGAACATGAACATTGTTTCAGGCACAATGAATCAGCTTATTGTTTGGAAACCTGTCTTTACAGATGCAACAAAATGTTCAACCATCAAACTTGTAGTATTATTTTAGAGTTCTGATGTCACTTGCCTTTCTCGATGTCGTGCAGTGGTTCAGGAGACTGTTTTTCTTTTCCAGGTGAAGTTTTACTGCCCGTTGTTGCCCGACTTGCGCTCTTTGTCTGCCCGCTTGGCTGTCCTGCACGCCCACTCTGTTGTTGCTGCTGCTGCTGCTGCTCCATTCGGCTCTGAATCTTGCTGCTGCCTTCAAACCTAAATATGAATACAACTTCATATTCATCGTATCTAAATGTAGCAACATTGAGATGCGTTACAGACGTGGGACACACATTTGTGTAAAACAGTAAAAGGACAAGATTACTATATGAATACATATGTATCATTGCAGTCAATCATTGAATAGGGGGGGGTTAGGATTGGAGTGATGATGTACATACATTACTTTGTGGCTTTTCAAGCATTGATCACTCACCTGGTTTTCTTGACCTGGATGTTGCTGGTGAGCTTTTCCAATGTATACTCTCCCGTGTCATGGTTGATAATGAGAACACATTCCTTCATGCATGGTCTCTTGGAGCCTTTAAACACAGTTGTGGGTGGAGTAGAGCCCTGATGCACCACATACAATAATCACGAAATGGTTTCTAGAATAGTGACAATGTAAATGATGGTGAAGATATCCCACTACTGTATTAACCATTAGTTTTTTTTACCATTACGTAGTTGAATTGTAAGGCTTTTGACGTTTAGCTGAACTTAAGAAAACTGGGCCACTGCTGCGCACACGTATGTACTATGCTGAACTTATTTCGCACCGTACGTAGCTAACCGTGCTAACCGGGAGGTGCGGGGCAAGGACAAAAAACATTACACAAAAAACAATTCTAAAGAAATTAGTTTTCAATTGAGATGATTTTAAAGTGCACATCTCCAGTGGCTTCCTAATATTGGAAGAGCATTCCAGACGGCCGCAGAAGTGCGGAAGAAGCGTCACCTGTAGGCGTAACAATGGTAAAAAAAAAAATCAGTTCTAAAGGAATGAGTTTTCACTCGAGATCATAAGCCCTTGCAAGCTCACTTCCTACCTCGACGTTTGGCAGGGTGATGGTGACTTGATCGCCTTTCCCCACGTCCAGGGTGCCCTCACATGCCGTGTCGATAGAGGCTGGCTTGAAGTCGTCTATTGAACAACAGCGTGTTCAACGTACTGTGCATCAAACGAGCCGCATATGAACCTTATGGCGGTACCCCGGCTCTCGCATAATGTCCGTCATGCAGTCATTATTATTATTTTTCTTTTACACGCTTTTTATTAACTCGCTCTGTTGTTGTATCCTCAAATATTCTAAATTTTTACCCACTTCCCAATGTGGTATCGACTGCAAACTTGGTATACTTATGTCGTACTGATGACAATTTATCATAAAACAACATTTTAAAACATTATTTTTTATATGTTATGTTTCGGCTTGGCTCTAATTGCCCACGGTAAACTGACATTGCCTGTGAATGGCCACGGTCCCTTACGTTGTGGCAAGCTTCGGGGCCACTTCCTGGAGTCGTGGAGTTCTGCCATTACTAGTACGGTACATTTCATTAAAACGTGTTTTTTTTTAAGTTATTTTTTTATATTCCTTTTTTTTTAGTCTGTTAATTGTCGGCGATGCGGCAATCGACTCATCTCGACGAGCTGTACACGATGCACCATTCAAAGTATAATTTTTCGGATTTGTTTATGCTGTTTGGCGTTTTGACATCGCGGAGTAGCACTGATTTCGGCTTGATTGGTACCCCAGTCGCGGAGTTAAGTACAACCCCTGGGGAAAAAATAGCGTCCCAGACATAAAACATTTTATTGCCTCGGCCATTTAGTATTATTTGGTACCCCGGGGTACCGCCATGAGGATCATGTTCAGCCCTCAATTATACAATAAACACGTCAACATATCGATGGCCTCTCACGTAGTTCTAACACCCAAAACGACGAAAACCATGTAAATGTCTCAATCGTGTACAGTGTCTTGCTTATATTTAAACCCCAACACCCCGCAATATTCTAAGTGCTAAACAATGTCGCAGTGGTGTTTCTCCCGTGTGTGTGTTATATAAATACGTGGCAATGCCCCTTGGTATTTCCCCAACTAAACCCCCTTGGGGGTAGGTAACGTCCCCTGTGCCAACTTCATGGCGACGTCTTAAGATGAATCCCTGCAGTCACGAAAGCTTTACATCGAAATTCATGGCGACGATTCGCCCACGCTCGGTACACGAGCCGCGGGGTGGGGAGCGGTGGCTTCCCAGCCTGACACAAACAATCCCCGACAGCATTCCCGGCCACGGCTAACATCAGTGGCGAACACGTTAAGCCAACCCTGTACCCCCCCCCCCCCGCGAGCTTGCGCTTGACCAGCGCGGTGAAGTATGGTCAAACAACCCCAACAGCGCGAGGACGCCTTCATCCAGCGGTGGACTGACAAAGAGGCCTGCCAATGACGACTATAAATGTAAATTACGATAACTTCTTCATGTTCGTGTTGTTGTTGTTGTTATGATCGAGTAGTAGTGGTGGTGGTGGTGGCGTTGGTTGAACTCTCACATCGGATGGCGTGGAAGCCGGCTCGCGGCCTCCGCTCAAAGCTCTCGCCCAGGCGCAGCACGTGCTCCTCGCTGTTCATGGCTCGGCCGTCGTCTGTCACGCGACAAGAGGCAGCCGATCGAGCGACTTGACGAGCGAAAACCAAAACAAAAGGAAGATCACGCGGCAGAAACCTCCTCGCTACAAACTCGCGCCGCTTTCTTTCATTATTTCCAGGAGACGCCTGCGCAGGGCCGGCCGCGTGACCCCCCCGTGACCCCGAGTCCGCCCCCCGCCCCCCACCCCACGCGCATGCGCACTCGGCGCGCGGAAGCCGGGTCCACGTGGGCGGGACACGACGCACGTGTGCGGCCTGCGGCTCCGCGGCCGTGGAGCTTCTCTGTGAAGCAATTAACGCGCTGGTGCTGGTGGCCAATTAGCGAGGGTCCAGCCGCTGCTTTTGCTTTGTGGTGGTGGTGGTCGCTTTACAAGAGCCTCCTCCTGGGCGGCGCGTCTCGTCGGTCGTGGGGATGCGTTGATCGTCGCTGGCTGGTCACGTCATGCTGGGTTAGTGATACTCCTACTGACTGAACGACTGTCGTGTTTTCGTCTGGGCCAGCAAGCACACAGTGGGTGTACTTGGCCCTCCCCCCACCTCTCCAACCATTATATATACGCAGTGGTAGCTCTTGTAATCTCTCATTTACTTGATACAGCTGTCGTGGCTGTGACGGTTCCACCTGAAGACGGAAGCTTGTGTTGCCTCCGAAACGTCGTGATTTTTATTTTATTTTACTTTTATTAATTTTCATGTTTTACCTACGTGACTTTACCGAAAAAACCTAAGAATATGAATCCTTGCAGTCACGAAAGCTTCAAATCTAGAATGGGTGTGGGAGGTTCAATGAAGGGAAATAAACAGGTTTAGTTGACTAATCCATCGATGTAAATCCAATGTTAGAGCGAGTCAGGTTTCGTACTGTTGCAAATGATGGCCCCACATCGATGTCCTGTCTCATCAACACATGATGGGTTATTTAAAGTTATAACTTACATGAGAGAATTGAGCAGTCGAACGCTTGCCCACACAGTCGGTCTGATCTTAATTGTTCGTCCCATGAATATGTTATAGTTCGGGTTCACGTAGAGTTGACATTATTTTATGTTAGAAGTGAGTGTGGAATCAACCACAACTGCATTGTTCTGTGCCTGCGAGGTGAGCTGTATCGCATAGAGGTGTGTAAGACATACTGCCTTAGCACGCAGGACACTCAGGGAGACCAGGGCAGCTGTCCTGGTCCCACGCAAAGTTCCCCTCCAGCAGGGGCCCCGCTGTTGGTTGCTTGGACTCCTGGGGGGGCGGGGGATGAGAAGTGGCCTCCGGCAGAAGTCGCAACCGGGTACCCGATACCCGTACCCTACCCGATACCCGGCTACCCGTACCCGGCCGGGTACGGGTATCCGTTTGCGACCCTGGTGCGGCCGGGTACGGGTAGACCGTGAGTCACTGGTGAGTAACTGTTTGTCACTCATTTCCCAACGTCTTGTCTCTTCTCACAATTCAAGTTCCTAGAATCAACCCACCCGCGCCTGCAACATGGCTTCATCCCAGAGGTCGCAATCAGGTACCCGATACCCTACCCGTACCCGGCCGGGTACGGGTACCCGTTTGCGACCCTGGTGCGGCCGGGTACGGGTAAGGAATCAAAACCCGTTTGCGACCTCTGGCCTCCGGGGATCGAGGAGCGCCGCCTCCAGGCAGAGGGGACGCGGGGCGGTGACACGCGGAGTGCGCTCACAGTGGAGTCGGCGTTGTGTGCGCGGACCGTGGGGCGGATTGGTGGTTCAGAAGCTTTATACTGGAGGAATCCGATGAGCTATAAAGCTCTTTTTCACAGATGCCCAGTAGTTTCACAGATGTCCAAGTTGGATGTGAAAACGTGTGGGAATCTTAATTTCATGAGCTGGATGCAGAAACAAGAGTGAATATGATGTGTAAACTCGTATAGAACATATCAGAATTGGTTTAGGGTTTTGCTTAGAGCTAGTCTTTCATCCGCTCAGCCTCATACCAACCGCTCATACCAACCCGCACTCACCAGCATGGTGAAGTGCCTTCGCATATATCTTCCCCCAGTGGTGGTACAGATCGTCTCCAGGCACTTGAATTTCTGATGTCATCATCCATGATGACAGCAGCAGTGCGGCTGAAGGTGTAAGTGATGTTAAGAATAACTTGGTGAGAAGACGCCTTGATTGACCATTACTAGAAAACACGTGCATGGAGTACGACCACCAGGGAGATGGGCGTCATGAAATCTGCTCGTTTGCAGGTGCGAGATCAGGGATGTGCAAACCTGCGGCTCTTTAAGGACTTTTTCGTGACGTTATTTATTAAGGACCGTCTCGTCCTCACATGTATCGCGGCTCTTTGAATGTAGAGGTTTTTTTTAACACGTAGGCTTTCGCGACCAATATTGTTCATAATCAACGATTTTTGGGTTTAGATCGCGTTATTTATAAATGTGTTGTAACCCTCCACCACCCGACACGGCCAATCAGTAAAAAAGTGTCACGTTTACAAAAGACAAATAGTTCACTGCTTTAGCCCACCGGTGTGTTGAAGCATGAAACCACAACATTTACAATTTGAGTACGACGTTTCGCTGGTAATTGCATCCAGCATCATCGGGCAATTCGCCAGAATGGTGAGGCTCTGCTGTGTCTCCCGTTCTTATATAGAGCAGCAGCAGGGTGACGTCATCATTGCCCGATAATGCTGGATGCAATTACCAGCGAAACGTCGTACTCAAATTGTAAATGTTGTGGTTTCATGCTTCAACACACCGGTGGGCTAAAGCAGTGAACTATTTGTCTTTTGTCAACGTGACACTTTTTTACTGATTGGCCGTGTTGGGTGGTGGAGGGTTACAACACATTTATAAATAACGCGATCTAAACCCAAAAATCGTTGATTATGTAGAGGTTTTTGTTACCGAATTCGAACAAAATGTATCTTGTTATTTTGGCAGCCGACCTCTGTGCTAGATGCATTCCTCCTGCATCGCAGGATCGCGAGAGATGGAAGCAGCCTGGAGAGACCTGAATCAGTGGGTTGAGCATGGCCGATGATGTTGACGACCAAAGACACTTTCTTTGCAGCTCGAGAAGCAGAGGCGGCGACGGCGACGGCGGCAGCGGCAGTGCCCGTCCAGGCGAGGGCGTGCGGGGCTCGGTCGCTCTCCCCCGAGGAGCGGGAGAGGCTGCAGCGCGACTCGGCGCTGGTGGCCGAGTTCAAGCAGACCAAGCTCGAGCAGGAGGCGCGCAGGAACTGGGACCTGTTCTACAAGCGGAACTCGACACGCTTCTTCAAGGACCGCCACTGGACGACCCGCGAGTTCCAGGAGCTCGGCGCCTGCAGAGAGGTGTGGATCGGTTGATTCGTGTCCGGAAAAAATCAATGTCAAGATTCACGTGTAGATGATATGGCCAAAAATGCATCGCCTTAGCGACATGGACAATTTTTGGTAGTGGAGTTGTCTGTGCATCTATTTATTTTCCCCTAAAAGACGAAAATTCGCACTTGCCAACACGTGAATCAAGTGCTTTAGAGCTAAAAGTACTTGATGGGGACTTTGTCCAGGAGAGGTGAAGACCTCATCTGAATTTTGATACTTCACAACTGGAAGAGAGTCTCCCACCCCATTTAACAAAATCTTATGCTTTTGTACTCCAGAGTGAAAACCAGAGGCTGGTGATCCTGGAGGCTGGGTGTGGAGTTGGGAACTGTCTCTTCCCACTCCTCGAAGAGGATCCCAACATCTTTGTCTACGCGTGCGATTTTTCTCCCCGTGCTGTTGACTTTGTTAAGGTATGTGTAGCAGGTGTGTAGGATTACCTGGATGAATTGTCACCAAATCTGCAGTTGCTCATTGAGGTGTTCACCCAGAGTTAGCATTCATCTGCAGGATCAGTCTCCACTGATTGTTCATCTACAGTGATCGCTATGCTGCAAGGCGATGAAAGCGTGGTGTGGAGGCCGACTGTAATGTTTTGTTATATTTTGCAGCCTTGTGAGTTTCTGAGCAACCTCTGCCAGCCAGTTTCTGGATCTTCTTTACACCACATAGCCAGATCATTCGAGAACGCGAACAAACAATGCAGAATATTCCACGCTGCGCCTTCCCCGGCATTATGTATGTTGAACTTCTTTCGCACCGTACATACCCAACCATGTTAATCGGAGGCATTACTGGATGGTAGAGCAGTTGCAGACCGGATACGGATGCAAGCAACGTAGGTTTACATCTAGCAAATTAACGAGTACGAATTTTATATTGCTTTATTGGATTAAAAAAAAAAAATTCTTGTCGTTGCAGAGCAACCCCTTGTACAGTAAAGAGCGCTGCTTGGCTTTCCAGTGTGACCTCACGCAGAATTCCCTCGTGGAGAATGTGCCGGAAGGGACGGTAGACGCGGTGACACTCATATTTGTCCTATCTGCTATCCACCCCGACAACATGGATGCAGCTCTGCACAATATCTACAAGGTGGGTAGACATCAAACCGCATCTAGCACAAGAATCCATAGTTTGAGCACGATATAGCATCCTTGAAATGTTCTTGTTTCAGTCCAAATTGATGACGTTCGAGCAAAACATAGATTTGTAATAATGTAAAGGTGTGAAGCACGTTACTAAAGAGCATATCGATGTCATCATATCGGTCACACCATCACCAAACCAGTGCACCTTGGTATAGGTTTTGTGGATTCACGCCATCCCGACTGCATTTTAGGCTACATGAAGAGCCACAACGAATATATGTTGAACTTATTTCGCACCGTACCAAGCCAACCGTGCTAATCGGTGGTGCGGGAATGGACAACAAACTAAACACAAAAAGCAGTTATGTTGCATAATAATGAAGAGGGAATGGAAAGCCGGGCAGGGCAATATCTGTACATGTGAGCGTGGCGTTTTCCCTGCACACCTGGGGACAACAGTGCTCGCTCCGCTCCAGGTGCTGAAGCCAGGAGGACGCGTCCTGTTCAGGGACTACGGTCTGCACGACCACGCCATGCTGCGATTCAAGCCTGGCCACAAACTCTCGGAGAATTTCTACGTCCGTCAAGATGGAACCAGGGCATACTTCTTTTCAGATGGTATTACATTGATAGAAAAGTAAATTGTAGTCCTAAGCATCAAATATATTTATAAATGTGATAAACTATAGGTCACATGTTTATTTATTGATTATGCAGCATGGGAAACATGTTGTCTGATGTTTTATTTTTTCAACAGACGTTGTGGAAAAACTCTTCATCGGTACGGGCTACGTGGTGCTGGAGAATGAATATGTTGTGCGCAAGACTGTCAACATCAAAGAGGGCCTGAGTGTGCCCAGGATTTTCATTCAGGGGAAATTCCAAAAACCCTCAGGAGATGAACATAAACCTGCTTCGTGATTACTCGTGATACTTCACAATAGAGTGGGGCTCCTGTGCGGTCAACTACAACTGTACACTGCTGGACTAAAGTCTCCCTGCACCTTTGCCTTCACACAATCCAACTCTCTCCGGCACAAACTGATCTTAACGCTCCACTTCCGTGATGCACGTCCTCCTATGGATCATGAGTCGCCCTGTACACTCCAAATGCGGTGCAGAACGTGACATAGTTCATAATCACCAACATTACTACCACCACCATTCTCATCATGAACATAATCCTCATCCACAGTGGTCTACCCACATCTGGACAAAGGCCTTCTTCCCACCCCATCGCAATCCCTTCCAGTGCAGCGATACCGCACATCATCTCACGCCTGTACGTGAACCCATCTTCTCGCTCCACCTCCTCAGTGGTCAACTTTGGTGTTCCCCTTTGCGTACCGAAAATGGCGTGCTAATGCACAGCACAGCTGGAGACCAAGGATGTCGTGAGGGTTGGTTAGAGATATCGCCTCTAAGATGCAAAATTGGGAGAACTCCACAAAAGGCCCAGACCAAATTTTCTCTGATGGCTGAACGAGTGCAGAGGAGACCAAACAGCCACCGTTAAACTCGACAGATTCCGCTCACTACTCTTTCTACATATTTGTCCTTCCCCCACACCTCTGATTGGCAGGGTTGGCTAAGTCCCGTGCGAAAGAAGTTCAGCATACTACAACAGAGAAGTAAACTCAGATTAAATTATACAATTCAAATCTCGGCTGAATTTGTCTTCGACAGCAAAGGTGTCAATATAACCAGGTTCTAGGGCAGGAGTCAATGGGAAAACAAAAGGGAGGATGCAATAGTTTGAGGCAATTCGACACAAGTCAAATATGCAAGAGCCTACACTAACTGTAATCAGCTGAGTACTTGGGTTATAAACAAATCAACAGGACCAGGATTTAAAGGCAACCTGGTCTGTGCTCGCGTCTTCACCCCAGCCTGAGGTGCCATATGTAGGCGATATTCGGAGTCCCTAAATCCATGCAGGCACTCGCTTCATTGCATTTGTCTGAGCAGCTCAAATGAAGTAGCCCCGACTGCCTCCTGGTAGTTGGTGGCAGTAGATCCAGAAACGCTCTGAGTCCTCATTGCTCTTCAGGGGCAACGTGCACTTCCTCACGGCTCATTCCTACTGCTCGTGGTGGCCCGTTCGTAATGCTGGGGCATGCGCCTCGCCATTCGTTCATGTTGAGCTAATGTGGGCGATGCTCCACAATCGTTTTCCGCCGTAATTTGTATTCTTTCAGATATGGGTATCGCTGGTGGAGCATTTAATGATCTTCCCGAGTTGCCCTGAATTAGTGCTGGTCCTTCAATTGCTGACATCTTTACGGCCATAGGACAGGCAGGGCACTAACGACGCACAAACGAGATCATGCTCAAGCTAATTGGGACACTGCCCAGCCACAGTACACATCAATATTACCATCAATATATCATCATAAACTCCACCATCGTCACTACCACCAACATCGATAATGCATTGTAAGACTCTCAAACGCGGTGGCAGGAGAAATTTTCCGCCACTTTCATGCGACTCCTGTTAACTGCAAAATCGCCGTGGATAATGAGTTTCCGTTAACAGATTGCAGCTGCGGCTAAGTTACAGGCCATAGGTTTGTGGATAAGAGCTATTTTATTTAACAGTATTTTCATAATCATTTTTGCAATGCTGTTCCATTATAAAATACATGGTTTTACCATGAAGCACACTCGAGAATGGATATGTTCTTAAGTACTGTATTGTTACTCGTTCTAAAGTCTTGTTTGCACAATGTTATTTGGGAGATGTCGCGGAAATGCTTTGAATCATGCAAGGAGAAAATGGCGTTGTAAATGTATACGTTCAGCTAAGATGAGAACATTGCCTGATTACAGCAAGAGATGTCTGCTACGTAGTAGTTTGGTGATACAATTACAAGGACAACACGAGAAATACTAACCGTAAACTTTAATTGAAATGAGTGAATGCTCCTATGAAGCATATCATTTATACAGAATACTATTCAGGATTTAAGCTGCAAGAATATTTCAAGATGTAACAAACATTTTTTACACTGTTTAGGCATGCAGCAACGCAAAATATATAAACAAAAAATCCTATGTTCAAAAGATTCCTTCTGTTCCTTAGCTACTATCGAAAAGCTTCTCAATGTAGATGTATAGCAAGAGGTATTTTTTCAATAAAACAGATGAAACCATTTCTGAGCATTTCTGATGAAATCACTATTTATAAAGGCCCATAACCTCTCTACTTAGCTCTTTACAAGACTTTTCATTTGCCATTAATGTAAATTATATTACCAGCCAACAAAATATAAAGCTTGTAACGACGTAGTTGCTTGACAAAATTCTAGCTCACAATGGAATGAACACAAGGTAAAAAATGCTCTTCATACTTCCGAGTGGTAAGGAAAACTCACACGTATGCCTTCCGTATGCATTTCAACGTCTCGCCAAACTCACCAAGCTTTCCTGTCGCAGCATTCCTCATTTTACAAATGTACTCCTATTTTTATCCTCTTGAATATCACTGGAATTCGCCCACACTACGGCTTGCTTTCTTCATCTTTACCACCGGCGTTGTCCTGCGACTGATCGGTGGGCTTTGTGAGACCACGGATCGTCAGGTCGTACACCACCTCCTCCACCTTCTTCACGTCGTACTTGAGGCCATCGTAGCGCTTGCGCAGCGAGTCGTTCTTCAAGTTGAGCGAACGGAAGCCAGCGTCCAGCTCGTGCACAAACGCCGCCACTCGAATGGGCCGCCCATAATCCCCGGCTGTCACGCTGTTTACTGCCAGGCGTGCCTGCGGTAATAACAACGGTCAACAATATTCCGTGTAAAACTGCAATGCATGGCAGATTGCTACAACCACGCATGTACCACTAGCCCATAATATAATTGGACAGGTAAATCGGTGTTAAATGTGAATGTATATTGCTGAAATCAACTTTAATCAGAAAATGTAGGTGAAAAAACATACATTACTGCCAATTATTCTAAGGATTTGCTAATTTTGTAGTACAGTATTGGGATTGAAAACCATTCCAAAGTTACAAGGAGGCTCCTTACCAATTCACTGGCCATCATCAGCAGCCCAGTGAGGTAATCATCCAGGTCCAGATGGAAGCCTTTCTCCTGCTGCACCTCAACTGCACACATGAAAGCAGTCACTTAACAATCTGCAAATTCAACGTTTACTCAGAATAAACATACACAGCTTAAAATGTCCTGCAAACCTGGTCCCGTGTGACAATTTACAACACCAATCACCACAGCTTTCAAATTAATCAAGAGATCCCATTCTTTACACCTAGGCTACACAATGGGTGATGTAAAATAGACGCATCACAAATATTAATTTCATCGTGACTTCTATAGCAATCTAAACTATGTAAAGCAATGTCTCCCGTTTCAAATTCAGGTTTAATTTGTTTAGCCAGCAAACACCTCAAGAAAACAGGGGAGTCTCATTGCAACATCAGACCTGCGTCACCAACAATTAAAAAACAAAGTTCAGCAATATAGTAAAGTAATTAGAACAAAAAGCTATTGCGTCAAATAAAGAATCATAAATATAGCACATCGTCAATGTGAACTCACAACTACATATTCCCTGCAGCACAAATCAGCTCGGAACACATTACCTACAGAGCGATCATGGATAAACTACGCTACAGACACATTCATAATTAAACAGATATAGGTTGACTAGAGTACGAATGTGACTTTATTCCCATCCCACATCGAAGTTATGGCACTAGCTTTTAACAAGCAAGCCAGTCGTTTAAATATGCCCATGTGATAAAGCAAAAATTAACCCGTAAAAACAAAGTTTTTCACTATAAATCCTTTATATGCGTGGCAGCTAGTCTTCTCGTCCTCTGGCTTGAGATGGCTGCCACCTATGGGTCAGATGATTGTCTGGCAGCATTAAGCAATTGGTAAATAAATATTTTAAAAAAATTCCCTAAACAGTGTAAAATTTTGGAAAAAATTTTTCACGAAAATGCATTGTCACGCACAAAGAGTCTGTGTGCAAAATGTCAGCTCGATTGGATCACGGGAAGTGGGTTAAAAAACGACCGAAAGATTTGCACGGTCCTAAGCAAGCAAGCAAGTGAACTTAATATAAAGGATTTAAAAAGATATCACCGTACTCACTTCCAAGGATTTTGGCAGCTTCCTCCCGCGAGATCAGGCTCTCGGCTTCCAGGTACACAAGCAGGGCGGCTAGATAGCTGAGGCGCTGCAGCACAAACCGCCAGTGGTCATGAAATCTACAGAGGAGCAGCAATTCCAAGCAGTGTCAACAGCGAGCACAAACCACAGATGCCTGCATCCTTCAGGGGTTCCTGCACCTCGGACAAAAAAAAACAGAACAAGTTTAAAATCCCACCATGCATAGATACTCTTAAATGTGTCTGCAATGTGATCTCTTGAAAACAAAATTTAACGGGCATAATGTTCACCAGTGTATTAACACAATTGATGTTAAAAGCTTGTACGATTCAGGCTATTGCCAAACATTGCCTTTTAATTTGAAAATATGCAAATTATTACCTCTGTCACCCTCCTTCAGACATTAACTACACCGAATGTAAATCTAAAATACAAAGCGACATTTTCTCAGGTTATGAATTACTATATTGAAGGAAACACCGGATGGAAAGCTGTCATATTTATTAAAATAGCTGTCAAAAGCATTCTCCTCAAGTGGTTTCTCCCCACCTGTAGTAATACTCCGGAGGGAACTTGGTCTTGAGTACAGCAAAGTGAACTTTAACTTCTTCGAAGCGCTCTCTTGCCTTCTGACAGATAGTTGGCACTGCACAACGACACAAAGTTAGTCACAAGTTCGCTTCCCTGGCGCCTCTAGTTGTGCACCGTGTGTGATGTTTAGTGGAATCATTTTGAATCACTATACATTACTGGATTGTGAATGTCCTCACCGGTATTACATTATCATCTGGATCTGTTATATTAAGCTACAAGTTCATTTAAACATTTTCATTTTTGACCAGACAAGAGCCTTTTTGATTAAAACTCAAAAGGCCACTTTTATGTCTGATGTGCGTAAAAACCATGATTATTTTGTTTATATATGGTAAGTATGGATGAGTTCCTACATCAATTGCGCATTAATTATTGTATTAATACGATTCCATTGTTTGTATGCTCGTTTGCCTAGAAAGGCCACGCCCAGTCCCACGACTCTAACCTTCACAATCATAAATCCATTCATGAATTTCTCATTTCGTTCATTTAAATACTCATTCATTTTTCTCATTCATACGTTACTCCATTTTAATTACTCATTCGTTAAATAAAACATTTACGTGTGAATCCATCAAATTCGACATCCATGTCAAAGCTGATTATTAGATATATATCTGTTCTCAGTTGTGCCGCATAGATCTTCATGATGGGCGGTCTGGTTTGTACGCAGTCTTGTTCGGCATCATGTCCGACGTTTCGCACCACGTGGTGCTGGGACCTTTTAAAATCCTTTATATTAAGTTAACTTGCTTGCTTGCGCGCTTACGACCGTGCAAATCTTTCGGTCGTTTTTTTAACCCACTTCCCGTGATCCAATCGAGCTGACATTTTGCACACAGACTCGTTGTGCGTGACAATTTATTTTCGTGAAAAAAAATTCCAAAATTTTCCACTTTTTAGTAAAAAAAAATTCATATTTAATTTAAAATACCAATTTGATAAAAATGAAACTCTTACTCAAGAAAAACAAAAATGAATAATAAAATAAAACCGATGCCACGCATATAAAGGATTTATCGTAAAAAACTTTGTTTTTACGGGTTAATTTTTTCACGAAATTCACTCCGTTTTTTTGTTTACGAAGCTCCCACCCAGCACGTGGAACGGGAGGATCATGCTCGACGTTTGGCTCCACATGAGAGCGCGAGAAATCTCTGATGCGGAGCCGTGTCCCGTGGCTGTCCCCACGCACCGGGCTGCAGGCCCTGGTGCACGCCCTGCAGCAGCGTCAGCGTCTCCCGCGCCGTCTGCTCCAGCGCCTGCACCGTCTCCCGGATCTCCTGCGGGACAACCTCATCATCAGTCGCCGGCATCATCAGCCGTGGTCAATACACTCCTGGATGTAGGCGCTGTCGCAAGCCTGCTAGATGTAATAATCCGCACCTAGCACATTGACATCAAGCAATTTCATTGATGCATCTCCTCTGTGGATGTCTTCTTGGAAGCGTTTCATTCATCATCAGTAGGTGAAGGTGCAGCCCTGCAATTGCTTGACTACGCCTCTGCTTGCGGCATGGCCTCCTCTAGAAAGAGGGGCCACTCAAGGGAGCTACAGAGAGTCGCTTTAAGGGTAATTGGCCTACTCTTCAATGGTGACCAGTACACATGGAAGATGTCGCCATACCCACACCTCACCCTACCACACAATCTGCAGATCAACTGTGGTGTTGTACCCGCTAATACCGCCGGATAAACAACGACGTGCCCGTTTTGATTTAAAGCTTTCGTGACTGCAGGGATTCATATTCTTGGTTCTTTCGATAAAGTCACGTAGAAGGGAAATTATAAAGTAATGCTAACATTAAACAATCAAAATTCTCACGTTTCGACTGCAACACAAGCAATCATCATTAGGTGTGAAATCCACAGCCAATTGTTTCAGGGGCCGCTCTGAGAGATCGAACCCGCAATCTCTGGAGCTCATCGTGCGAACCATCACACTACGGTAGCACCCCCCCCCCCACCACTCAATGAGAACATAAATCCAATACAATAGCTGCCATAGTGCTTTGTCAATCCACAGCGGGCCTCCCCACGCGTTCTCACTCACGGGGATTGTTTAACAGTACGTATTGCTTGACCATACTTCACCGCGCTGGTCGTCAGCACGTCAGGAGCAGAGGACACGGGGCTCGTTCGCATTCTCCACCAACGTTAGCCGGGGCCGGGAAATCGAACAGTATTGTCGTGATCTGCGCGTCGCGCGCTAACCACTCCATTGGCGATCCTGCAGTAGCCATCACGAGGAGTTTATCGATTCTGCAAATTCGGAAAATCGGAGCCGCGTGAACGGGTGTCCCTCCCTCCCTCTCTCCTCCACGACTTCTCCCGTCTCGCGTGACACAAACACACGCGGGGCCACCATCGCCTCCCTCCTCCCCCCGCCTTCACCTCGCGTTTCTCCTGCTCCACGCTCAGAGACTTGTTCACGGACAGGAACATGTCCAGCACCGACATGGCGGGGCCCTGGCTAGGGGCGAGGGAGGCTGCGGCGGCGGCTGCTGTCGAGGAGGAGACGGCGGCGTGAGGACCGGGCCGAGTGAGAAGCCGACGGTGTCAGAATTGTTCGCCCACGTGCGAACCTCAACTCCGCCTCCGCAACCGATGACGTAGCAACAACAATAATAAATAATAAAACACGCGGCCGCCGATGCCGTGGCGGCCATCTTACACAGGGAGGAGGACGCCGTGCGCATTGGAAAGCACGGGGGGTGTCGTCATCAGCGGGTGACTGACGCCCCCCCCCACCCACTGCTGGACGTGTTCCCTGGGTAAGATGGCCGCGATAGCTCACGCGGGAGCGGGGATCCCCCCCCCGCCCCCACTGGATCCGCGATATTCTTCCCGCGAACGGCGCGAGAGTTGCAGATATCGCGATATCGCGTTACACACGACGCGATATCGTGATGCGATACGATATCGTGATGCGATACGATATCACGATATAACGCGATATCGCGATATCGCAACAACACGTCACACACACACACGCATGTCGTGACGATATACTTGCTGTGACAGTGATGCACAAGCAAACGAAACATCAACAAATTCGCGAATAACGCCGTGGCTTTAAAATGGAAAATAGGCGCGCAATGGTGATATAAATTAGGGCCATTGGCCGAAACGTCGCCTCAACTGGTCCTGTAACATTAAAATAAACATTCACACAAAACTTTCTAGAAACGGTTATGTCAAACTTTGCTTCATTTAAAATGTATAGAAATGTTTAATTCAGTTTGTACTCGAATACACACTTTCCATTGTAAACAGTCATGCAATACATGTACATCCATTACAGTAGTTTCCCCACCAGAATACAAAATATAAGGTAGCTATGAAGTTACAAAATGGAGATATTTGATCCGAGACCTAAAATTGTCATTGTAAATCATCCCAACAATAGTTTTTTCAATGACATGCAGCCACATGGCCTACATAGGTGGAACATGTCTTCCTTTAAGGGAGTTCGTGTCACCCGTGTGCAGGGCTTGATTTAGGGGGAGGAATCGAGACATTTTTGCATTGCCCAACATTCCAGAGGGGTGCCTATGTCAGTGATAACTGGGGATATTGCATCTGTGTGTATGTGTAGAGATGTAGGCAGTGCGCGCTGTTGAGCGGGTGCAATCGAGGACGAGCAGGTGTGCGCGTTGGGGCAGGAGGTTTGTGCCGGAGAGACGGGAGGTAGGAGAGAGTAGGTGATATGCAGAGTAGGCGAGATGCAGAGTTGGTGAGGAGTAGATGAGAGCGGGTAGTAGAAGCAGAGTGTGTCGTGACGGTGGCAGTCATAGCAGTGCCTATAACTGGTGCGAGAGTAGACTTAATAAAGTGTAAGCAGGTTACTTGTAACTCCGTGTCGGTGTGTAATTTCAAGACACTCCATATGTATGTAAAGGAACGAGCAGAGAATGTGGGGAGGCAGTGGTCTTGTCTGCCCCGATGTCCCTCCTAAGCTTATGCAGACTTCTGCAGCAGCATGTCAATGTAGGCAACGTCCTGCAGGTCTTCCTCCAGGACTCCCAGCTCGCTCATGAGCTGCCTCGCTACGCGCTCCCCTTCTTCAGAACTCTGGCCTTCTTCCAGCACCACCTACACAAGCACACGCGGAGGCGTGTGCACGGTGAGTAGCAAACACCAGATGTCAAAGGTGGTCAAAAACTGAAAGGACTATATGTTACAATTGGGAGCAGCGGCAATCAGTTTGTGGGTAAAGCACACTGTCAAACATTAGCCTTACTCCTACCCCTAATCAACAATTCATCAACCGTGTACAGGTACTTGCTCTCACACTGCGCGTACAGCCTTACTCTTAACGCTGCCTCGCAGTGGTTTAGCGGGGGCCCATGGGCTAGAGAGGCTCAGGTGCTAGACTACAAAGAGGGGCAGGGGCATTCATGCCAACCAAGCTACATCACTGTTACCCCAACAGTTATCCTGTCCAAAATAAGTAAAACCTATTTGCTGTACTGTCCCACACAGTGATGTCATTCCTCTATTGTTTACGTGGTGCTTAACACAATCCAAAGCAGCTCCCAAAGGAGGAGATTCACCTCCAGCTCCATGAAGTCCCCGAGCCCCTCTACGGCGTCGATGTGCACGCGCGTTTGTCCCACCAAGTAGAGCAGCCGCTCCTTGCGCACCTCCCCCCTCACGGCCAGCGCTTGAGACAGCACGTCCTGCACGGACAGACGGTTCCATGCACCGGCATCGCACCGTGGCCACAGCCCTCTCACCCTTCTTCACTCCGGAGAGGACTCCCAAGTTACTAATGGGCAGTTCTTTCACAAGATGTCAACTTATCGGCATCTCTTGACGGAGTGATGTATTACGGGGGTTGTGGCCAAAATGTATGTAATACCATGATTTCTAGTCAACAATGAATATGCAAAGGGGAAAACCACAATTGTATTTGGAGCATAACATTAAAAGTTTTTTTTATGAGCCCAAATGTAAAATTGTACACCTTAACCCTTTTCCGTTCCGAGAAGTCTGCAAGTTACAGCGTGGGTCCCGTTCACCGCTGAATCTTGGAACACGCAAGCAGTTCGCGTTGAATCTATTTAGAGGCATAGAGCGCCATTGTTTTTAAAGACCGTATTTACCACAGAAAACTGTAGCGACATGACCACACTCTATGATAGCTGGTGCCAAACTGTGCCACACACCTACCCGAATGCCCTTGTGGGAGCCTCGGTACCGATAAAGTTATTTTCTTTTTTCTTTTCTTTGATACTGTTCCGATGACGTACACATACGTCATGTACGTCATCGGGAACGGAATGTGCGTCATCAGAACGGGAAAGGGTAAACATGCCCTCAGCAGCAGCATCTGGAGAAAGCTAGAGAGAAAGAATGCCCAAAACAAAACCCAACCTGCAATAAAACACACTGGGATTTACACACTTGTGTGCATAATTTGTGTCAAATACGGCATTCCTCAATATACCGAAACAGATACGTTCCTGAACAGTTGTTCATAAAGCAAAATTCCGTACATCGAACGATATTTTTCCATTGACTGCCATTATATAAAGACGTAATAAAATCACACTTTAAAATAAGCAAATTATGTTCAGCACATTTTATGAAAAATATATAATTTTACGATGAAATAATAATTATAACAAACATATTTGAACTCTCAAAACACAGACTAATGAACCTTCCACCATGTTTAATGTAAATGAATGTACACAGTCAGTGAATGAATTTACCCCAAGTCCCACTGGGTCTGCCGTTGGGGTGAGGGTGTAGTTTGATGTTTTGGGTCCACTCGTGTCTGGTCGGTCGTAAAACATGAGCTTGCCCGTGCCATCCTAGAGCACACAACACAAATCATCTCATGATGCATATTTGTAAAAGATTATGAGAATGTATAAATTTGTATCGGGGTTTATTGTTCAACTTAATTCTCATCACATTAAATGTGTAATCCATAAACAATCATACCACATCAACAGGTTAACATTAATGATTTAAAGCGGACTGCGAAAAGGCAAACCCATCCAAACATGTGACAATGTCTCGCCAATCACATTATCATTACACTGTACAGTACATCAACACAGTACATTCATACATAAACTGTATTAATTCAAACTCTTATACCATCACATCGGCGTCTTTGCGTGCATTTAAGACCACTTTGAAACAAACCTACGTGAAACACGCCAGGTAATCCTACAATTGCTACGAGTTAGGCACGGAGAAAATGTAGGAATGTATGAATGTTGAACTTCTTTCGCACCGTACGTAGCCAACTGTGCTAATCGGAGGTGCGGGAGAAGAACAATAACGTGGGTATGTGGGGGAAGAGGGCGGCGGTAGGCAGGGGGGAACTCGTGGACGTGCAGCAGACAGGCAGACAGACACAATGGGCAGAGGAGACCCCGGAAATAAAATGCAGTCAGTGACTTGCAGGAGTTGGTGAATCTCAACTGAGAAGAGACTCACAATGAAGTGTAGCAAGTAGGTTTTGGTGGGCAGGTAGACACGGGGTGGGGGGGGGGGGGCTGGTAGACACGGGGTGGGGGGGGCAGGTAGACACGGGGGGGGGGCAGGTAGACACAGGGGGGGGGGCAGGTAGACACAGGGGGGGGGGCAGGTAGACGTGGGGGGTGGTGGGCAGGTAGACAGACACGGGGGGGGGGCAGGTAGATACGGGGGGAGGGGGCTGGTAGACACGGGGTGGGGGGGGGGCTGGTAGACACGGGGTGGGGGGGGGGTAGGTAGACACGGGGGGGGGGCAGGTAGACGGGGGGGGGTGGTACAGGTAGACAGACACGGGGGGGGTAGGTAGATACGGGGGGGGGCTGGTAGACACGGGGTGGGGCGGGGCAGGTAGACACGGGGGGGGGGGGGGGCAGGTAGACACGTGGGGGGGGGCAGGCAGACACGTGGGGGGGGGGACAGGCAGACACGTGGGGGGGGGGGCAGGTAGACACGGGGGGGGGGCAGGCAGACACGTGGGGGGGGGACAGGCAGACACGTGGGGGGGGGACAGGCAGACACGTGGGGGGGGGGCAGGTAGACACGGGGGGGGGACAGGCAGACACGTGGGGGGGGGACAGGCAGACACGTGGGGGGGGGGCAGGTAGACACGTGGGGGGGGGCAGGCAGACACGTGGGGGGGGGACAGGCAGACACGTGGGGGGGGGGCAGGTAGACACGTGGGGGGGGGCAGGCAGACACGTGGGGGGGGGACAGGCAGACACGTGGGGGGGGGGGCAGGTAGACACGGGGGGGGGGGGCGGATAGACACGGGGGGCAGGGGGCTGGTAGACACGGGGTGGGGGGGGCAGGTAAACACGGGGGGGGCAGGTAGACGTGGGGGGGGGGGCGTGGGCAGGTAGACGTGGGGGGGGGCAGGTAGATACGGGGGAGGGGGGGCAGGTAGACACGTGGGGGGGGGCAGGTAGACACGGGGGGGGCAGGTAGACGTGGGGGGGGGGGGCGTGGGCAGGTAGACGTGGGGGGGGGCAGGTAGACATACACGGGGGGGGGGGGGCAGGTAGATACGGGGGAGGGGGGGCAGGTAGACACGTGGGGGGGGGGGGGGGCAGGCAGACACGTGTGGTGTGGGCAGGTTGACAGACACGTGGGGGGGGGGGGGGCAGGCAGACACAGCGGTGCTCACGCTGAAGTGTCGCAGCTTGAGGCGGCCCCGCGTCACCACGTAGAAGGTGTCGCGCTGCGCGATTCGCTTCCCGGGGCCGCCGCTGAGCCGCTCGGCGGCGGCGCGCAGCGTGGCCACGTCCCGGACGCGGGCCTTCACCTCCACGTTACGCATCGCTGCACTGCTCTCACACACACACACACAGGCAAAGACAAAGATCCCCCGTATAGCCTTTACAGACTGGAGGGGCAAGGATAAATGGCCGTCCATAAATGACGTCACGCACTTAGGGGGGGGGTCAGACATTTGTGATGTGTAACGAGGGGAGGGGGGGGTTGAGAAATGTGACGTCACATCAAAATGAGCAACTTTAAATGAATATAGACAACACGTTCTACTTAATTAAATAGACTTTTTAATAATGTTTTCTCCTACAACATCAGAGTGCAACGCCACATTAAATACACACTACAATGACAATAGTTTAAAGCGATTTGAAGCATGTTTTATTCTTTTGGGGGGGGGGGCAGAGCTTTGTGACGTCATATTTGAGGGGGTCTGACTTTTTGTGACGCCGTGTGACAAAGGGGGGGGTCAAGAATCTTCCAAAATCGCGTGACGTCATTTATGGACGGCCCCCAAGTGCTGTTAGCGAGCACCTATGAAGGCCGGAACGGTACACGAAGGGGATGGGTGGCCAGCACCACGCCCGACCGCCTTTGTCTCCCCAGTGGCGATGTTTACACACCGCTCCAGGTACTCATTTCAGGCTGAGTCGACCTAGGAGAGGCCCAGGACCGGTTCAGATAATCGTCACTGGTGTTGGCCGTGAGCGGGAATCGAACCCGGGTCGCCAGGCTCATAGCGCAGCGCGCTAACCGCTACACCACCGCTCCCTACACACAGACACACACACATCGACACACACAGACACACACAGAGACACACACACACAGATACACACACAGAGATACAGAGACACACACACACAGACACACACAGAGACACACACAGACACACACACAGAGACACACAGAGATACACACACAGACACACACAGAGAGACACACACACAGAGACACACAGAGAGAGAGACACAGAGAGACACACACACAGACACACACACAAAGAGACACACAGAGATACACACAGAGACATACACACAGACACACACAGCCACACACAGAGACACACATACACAGAGCCACACACAGAGACACACACACACAGAGACACACACACACACAGAGACAGACACACAGAGACACACACAGAGACAGACACACAGAGACACACAGGCACAGAGACACACACACACACAGAGAGACAGACACACACACACAGACGGACTGTTGACGCACGTGCTCTATGAGCGGAGCACCCACGAAGGCCGGCACAGGCTCACGCCACACCACGTGGAGAGGGAATTCGACCCCGACGCCGCCTCACCAGAACCGTGGCCGTTCCCGTCTCGGCTTCTGTCACGACGGAGGTGGAAGCCGAGCGGGCTGCGGTGCCCGGAGCCGTGACAATGTCGCCCTCTCTCGGTCACTGTGGAGACAAAGACAAAGATCCCCAGTGTGGCTTTAATAGACTTGGGGCAAGTGCTGTTAGCGAGTAGCACCTGTGATAGGTGGAACGGTACACGAGGGGGTGGATGGCCAGCACCACGCCCGACCGCCTTTGTCTCCCCAGCGGCGATGTTTACTATACACCGCACCAGGTACACCATTTGAGGCTGAGTCGACCTAGGGAATGCCGAGGATCCGCACTGGGTACTCATTTGAGGCTGAGTCGACCTAGGGAATGCCCAGGATCGGTTCAAATAATCGTCACTTGGTGTTGGCCATAAGCGGCCAACGCGCTAACCCCTACACGACCGCTCCCCACAGTGGAGAACAACACATGCCACACCACACGAAGAACAGACACCTATGCGCTTAGAAGGGCCATTGCCCGAAACATCGCTGGTTGATTTATCTTCAAGTCGCAGTGTTTGGTGCTTGTGGCACCGCTGCCAACGCAGCACTGTGGCACCAGGTAATAATTTGTGAATAAAATGTGCACTGAAGCTGACTTTATTGAGGACAATATTGGAATATAGCAATGGAGATTGGTTGATAACGATTCATTGAATAAAGATACAGGGATACTGTAAAATACTATGAAGCAAAACCAAGTTTCAACATTGATGCGGTAACCGTGGACTTTTAAGAGTGTCACGTGTTTGATTAACACATGTTTGCTATGCGTGTGTAATGCGGGCGTTAACGGCCTAGCGGGTATGACGTCACGGGGGGAGGGGTTAGGTCACGTGGGGGGAGAGGGGTAAGCTCTTAAGGGAGAGAACCGGAAGAGACAGGGAGAGTGTGGGAATAAAGACAGGGTGAGGCCACGCAGGGCAGAGGGTGGAGAGTGGCGAGATCGCCACGCGGTGAGACTCGGCACCGTCGGCCAGCGGTGACCGGGCACAGGAGGAACAGAGAGCAGCGGTGGAGCTGCGGTGAGAGCGGCTGAAGGACTGCACAAGGAAGCCTGCAGCGGAGCTGCATCGGAGTGGGGAAAGGCTACGGGAGCGACGGCAGCTGTCGAGCTGCCAAGCGGAGAGGCTCTGAGCGAGGGCCGTGTGGGACAAGTGTAAAGAACCCGAATAAAGGACAACGGAGACAGACACAGTGAAAGAGTCCTTTATTACACGTGTGTCAATCGGCATCCTGAATATCGTCACACGGAGTTATCCTGGTGAAATACTATATTTGAAGTAATCATATAGTAACTACTGTGTATAATAGTGTATCGCCCTTTTGTCAATCCACTGCTAGATGAGAGCCTGCCCATCCATGCCTTGCGGGTTGTGGAATGTATTTGACCATACTTCACAACACTGATCATTGCGAGTTAGTGAACACAGGAAGGATGGTTGTTGGAGCATAGTACAGGATAATGGAATGTACAGCTCCCTGCGAACAATCTCGTTCTGCAGTATCCTACATCACCTGTTTGTATGCATGATGATCACCCATCTAAGCACTGTCCAGGCTCAAGCCTGCTTAATTTCAGAGATCTGACGAGATTGGCCACAATCCGGGTGTGATATGGTCATGGGTACAATGTTAAAGGATAAGTAAACAAATACTAAGAGTCGTATTTAGGGTGACATGGCAGTTTATTCTTCAAATTGTCAGTCAAGAATCAAGGACACTTTTCAAGTTATAATTATAAAGCCTATGTTGTCAGAGAGTTTACATTCGCCAGCCAGTAAACTAATAGTAAATTATTTTAACAAAGTCAAATGGAATGTCATGCATGTACAAAATAGGTACTGAAATACAAATCCATGTAAGAAATCTCACACTTTATACAATGCAGTAGGAAAAATGTTTGAACAGTCAGAATGCCATTTTTAAATATTACAATCATTTACACACCTGTAGTAAAATATTTCATCATATGTGTATTCAGGTTAAGCTGCAAAGACAATTGCTACATCTTGTGAACCAACAAGCAAATGCACTTAGTTATAAGATGTTATTACTCTGTTCAAAGTTACAATTGTAAATTATAAAGTATTTTATTGAAAAAACAATACAACAATGTCAAGATCCTGTTCATTTTCCACTGGAGCCTCTGCCACCGGCTTGTTGACGTTCCTGCCACAGGGCTTGGAGGAAGATCTCCTTGCTCTGCTCCATCATCTGGTTGTAGAGCCGCAAGTCCTCCTCCTTAGCGTGCAAGGTGCTTTGCAAAGCCATCTTCAGAGCCTCGTTCTCATCTTGCTGAATCGCCAGCCTGATAGTTACACCCAATTTAAAAACAACGTGTTATAATAATAACTGCAGCCCTTTGTCAATCCGTTGATGGACGAAGGCCTGCCCACACACACATGGGTGTTGTTTGGCATACTTCACCACCCTGGAAATATTTATTTGGTGAAAGGGTGAGGGGAGGCCCAGGGCAGGATTAGATATCACTCACAACTGATGATAGCCATTTAGGGGAATCAAAATCAGGTCGCTGGGTTCATAGCACTGTGCTAACCACTTCTTCACTCAAAGTGTTAGTATCATTACATTGACAAGAATCCATAAATGAGGAAAATATGCTCGTTTTTTAAAGCTGCATATAAAAATGTAAGCTCTTCAAAGCATTCAACCTCTATACTGTAAGTAGGTTTCACTTACTGTGTTTCCAGCTCTGGAATTCGTGCATCAGATGGTAGGGCTGAGGAAGAGCTGTGCTTTTGGTCAGTGAGCTGAATGCTCCTTCGGCTTATCTGCCCTGAGTATGACATAAACATATTTTTTCACATCAATTTAGTACGAACGTACTGAACTAATCACAAGTGAATAATGCAATCACTTTCCGTTCATTAACTCGCAAAATAAGCACGAACATAACACTCTGCAAGCTGACGAAGTACATTGTTCATGAGGCGGCAAAAATATGCATACTTCCTGCACTTAAATTTCTTTGACATAAGTAACAGTATTCGGCCTTTTTTTACACTTCTTGCCTGCACGCGTTTTGCTGCCGGCCTCCATCCGGGCCCGTCCCAGCTGCTGCTCCAGCTCCACGGCCCGGCGCTTGCTCTCCTGGTGCTTGATTTCTGCCTCCCGGGCCTTGTCAGTAGCTTCCTCAACCCTGCAAGCCACAAACCTCTGATTAGCGTGGTTAGCCACGGTTTGCTATGTTGCGGTACGAATAGCATGGTTGGCTACGTAGGGTGCGAAAGAAGTTCAAGATGCATACATACATACACGAAGTCCAGAACTATTATAGTTAAGTTGTATAATTCATTACGTATTGCTTTTGAAATCTGGGCTGTCCATACTATATGCGGTTACTCTGTGTGTTCGCTTGCTAACAATGAAAAATAAGTTCAATAATAATATTCATATAAAAATACTAAGTCAGATGTTAAAGTATGAATCGTAAAAATTAGGTATTAAGGAAACGCACTGTGAGACATATTTCATGCAAACGGACATGTTCAATATGATGAAATAATCGGCATCCGAGATGCAAATTGATGCTTCACCTTTGCTGCAAAACTCCAACCAGCTCCATTAGCCTGTCCCTCTCCACCTGGGCAGTCTGACTCAATGCCCTCAACTCGACACACTGCCGTCTAAGCAGCTCAGTTTCCTCACGTATGCTGTATGACAAGAGTAAAAAGAAATCATCTGAATAAATTGTACAACTGTGGTGGTGAATCTCTCTTGACATCTAACATTAATTTATTCCTCAAAGGATTACGAGACTACGCGTTTTTTAGATTCAAAAGTTTGACGTTAAAAAACTACACTTTAAAACATTTGTGTGCAATGATACCAGTGATGTATGCCTCATGAAGTTATTATTTTGTAGATCCACACCTGCTGCTTGGTGGCCTGGTTGCACCGCCAGATGTTACAGTCATGGGAGATGCCTCCACCAGGGTATGGCCCATCTTTGATACCGTCCTGTAAAACACAAGCATAAAATAGAGATGATAATATCAACAGTACCAAACTAACAGTTTGTTGTTGGATTATGATGTTACGTTTGTTTACCTAGCAGATCCCTGTGAAGAGCCTAGATGAAAAGGAGCAGCTTCATCGCCTGTCCCTTCAGCTGCCAGCCTCTGGCGAGAGAGAGAGAGAGATGTGAATGTACAGTTCATCAAGCATTTAATATCAAGAACAGACCGCACTCATGTAAGTAGAGTAAAACATAATATTTACATTTAACCCAACCTTTCGGACCATGTGCTGAATTTCTTGCTCAAGTTGTTTAATTTTTACTTCCTTTTCCGTCACCATCTCTTGAAGTTGCCTGACAAAAGTGTTGTCTGCTTGCTCAGGACCTCCGGGCTGTTCCAGGTCAGGAAGACTGCCTTGGCTTTTGGGTGAGTATCCACCGAGCTGATTTAGGGTGTTGCCAGCCTGCACGTGGAACTGCTGCTGGCCCTGGTTTTGAACATCCATCGCTTGACCAAGTCTCACTACTCTTTTTTCTTTGCCTTGTTTTGCCGCATCATCTGCCGATGATTTCAGGAGATGCTGCAGACGTTTTTGTTGTTCCTTAATGTAGGCAGAGTAAAAAACACCACGTAATATGAACATACGATACTTCACACAGCTAAATGGTATTTAATATATAGCTTTGATTCATAATCAACGTTTTTGAATTACCAGTGCCTATACATACATTCTAATAGCATTGTAATAAGTCATTTTACATGGAAATGTTATTATTTTTGAAAATAACCAAGGAAAATAACTTACCATCAGAGTCTGGATGAGTTCATCATCATTCTGTGCCTTGGCCATCAGAGTAGATATCTGTGCTCGCAGGGTCTTCACCTCGGTTGTGAGCACGGTGTTACGGGCCCGCGTACCTTCCAGCTTCCGTCGGCCCTCCTCCTGCTCTTTGCGCAATGTTTCCAACTCCCCTGTCATCTTCTGAGGACGTGCAAAATGTTTCTTCGAGTTACGAGTTAGCTCATGACAATACATCTTTAGGTAACGAATCTTAAAGCAAATGCAAAACATTAGCACTGTCCCTGTCACCATTTGCTGGAACTTACTTCCATTGCTTCCTTGCGCTCACGTTCCATGGCTCGAATGTGTGCCTGGTTCTTGTCTTGCAGGGGAGTGCGTCGAGGTCCACCGATGCCAGTCATCTCCTCCTCCTCCAGGAGGTGCTCCGAGCCTCTGCTCCTCTGCGTGCTCTGGCCCAGCTGCGCCTCCAACTCTCGTACCTAGCGTGCAAGAACCACCAATCAACCACGAGTGGAGGGGCCATCGATCACAATAGATAACACAATAAACAAGCTCAAGATTCTACAACTTGCCAATGCTCACCTTGGTTTGTAGGTTCAGTATCTGCTGGGATCTTCCCCTCCAGCTGCCAGGATTGCTCAATAAGTTCGGTATATTAACCGTTTCGCCAACTTCATTGGTCAGTACCTGCATGTATAAACACAATAATGAATCATGAAATCGAATTAACAAATCTCTCAAGCTATGTAATTTGTGAAATTTTGCCAAAAGTGCCGGAGGTAACATACCTTGTGAGCGGCACGCAGCTCTTGCTTGAGCAGCTGCACCTGGTTTCTGGAGTCGGAGAGTTTGAAGTTTGTTGCTGAGAGTTTATCTTGCAGGGCTTTCTCTTCATTGCTGT
Organism: Lampetra planeri; assembly: GCF_965212315.1. Classification (NCBI taxonomy): domain Eukaryota; kingdom Metazoa; phylum Chordata; class Hyperoartia; order Petromyzontiformes; family Petromyzontidae; genus Lampetra; species Lampetra planeri. Next base: position 1,034,861 of record NC_136107.1, on the reverse strand, counting down.
CTCCAAACTGCAAAGTCATAAAATGTTCGTTCATTTTTTATAATAACTGAAACATTTTAGCATATGAATGTGTTGCGAATAAATGTATCATTACGACTACATACCTTTGCATCACCAGATTTTAGGATGTCTTTTCCATGAGTTCCACTTCCAGTACCTTGCCTTTTGTCAGAATCAAACTCTTGGCGCTGAATAAATAAAAGTTGCTAGATTAAACATTACAATTCTCACACTCAGATTAGAAAACATAGATGTGTACAAAGTAGGTTTAGTCCACGTACAATATGTGGATGAATTAACTGAATTAAGTTCATTGCCTCATCTCTTTAGATAATAACATTTAAAATGGGCTCGCGTATGTCTACGTGTGGCGGATTCGGAGCTTCATTTCAGCTGGGTTCGTCTGGCTCAGTGACTTGAAAAATATTGGCACATTCAGCACACGACGTCCAGTGTACCGCTCGTGATGGTTATAGCCACGAGTCGCATGCCTACCCCAGCCTACGAGCAACCTGGAACATATTCAGGAAGAACAAATGAAGTCCTGATTGTACCTGTTCTTCGAGCTGGCGAAGTTTAGTGGTGAGCTGCTTCACTCTGCTGCGCTCTCTCTCCAATTCAGCCGTCATCTCCCGCACGCGCTTCGAAAGTTCCACAATCTTTATGGCGGCACTGTCTCCAGATGCGCCTACAGGGCCTGCAGGAGGGGACAATTACATAACCAAGGCACGTGTAACATACTGTGTGCAATGAACATAATACTTGTAGGAACCTCCTGGTTACACCAGCCCACAGGGGATTATTGTGTCCGTCGTGCAGGGAGGGGCTGGGTGGGGAGGGGAGGGTGGGGAGGGGCTGGGTGGGGCTGGGTGGGGAGGGGAGGGTGGGGCTGGGTGGGGAGGGGCTGGTCACCCCGTGGTGCCCTTATCAAATTCAACGTTTATCCTACTCACGCCGGCTTGTGCCCGCCCTCACAGTCGGGCATATTTGCGGAATACACCACGCCGCCGTTGACCCTGGCCATTGACCGAGCAACCCAACGTTCCTACCAGCTCCCTCCGCAGGAATGTGATACATAATGCGATATTTAAACTTGCATTATAAACCAATTAAAGACAAAGGTGCAGCCCTGCATTCCTTGTTCATGCCCCAGCACAGATGGTGGGTGTTAAGCCGGCTTTGATTAGTGTTAAATCTACAAATGGTAATACAACAAGTATGGTAACTACAGCAGCTCTGTATTGAACACTGCACTTTTTTAATGGTTGCTCCGTATACCGAAATACGAAACTTCCGTATACTTACATGAATACAGAGCCCTATGGTCAGTGTAAACATGTCCTTAAAATAGGTCCCGGTAAACGTCATCCCTAAATATATTTGTGGCTAATTTATGGTGGGAACCGAACCAGCGAGGGCGAGGCGGCTCTCCTCCAGCTGCGACTGCAGAAGTGCAGCACGGCGATCCTTCTCGGCCAGGATCCGGTGGAGTCGCGACGATTCATCCTCCATCTCCCTCACTCGCTCCTGCAGGAACCTCACCTCCTCGTCCTTGCCCCCACTTGATGGCCTGACAGACGGAGCACCGCAGCAAGCTGTATATACACGTACTCTTTGGTTCTTTCGGTAAAGTCACGTAGGTAGAAAAATAATAGATCATCACGTTTCGGTCGCAACACAAGCAATCGTCATCAGGTGGGACAACCACAGCAAGTAAAAACTGCTGAAGTAAGGGTTGTCCCACCTGATGATGATTGCTTGTGTTGCGATCGAAACGTCATGATCTATTATTTTTCTACCTACGTGACTTTACCGAAAGAACCAAAGACTATGGATTCCTGCAGTCACGAAAGCTTCAAATCAAGATTTTATATACATATATTTAAAATTACTTTCATCCCCTATTCCACATCTCCTGCAGCTCTGAAACACCGTTTTCACATCATATTGAATGTATCTTAGCGGCAGTTTCGAGTAACCGCATGAAGCGGAGGACGTTTTATTAAAAATCGTACGTAACACGTAAACTAAATGGGTAAAGGCTCCTTTTGGGGTCATGGGTTATGCTGATGGGTGCAAAAGACGACCGCTGAAAACAAATACGAGTTTTTCCTTTTCCTAGATTTTGTTTTCAAGAGATGTAATGTTTTCAAGAGATGTAATGTTTCCAGCTTCTGCAGTAGCTGAACGCTAAGGAGCATGCCACGTTTCATGTGCAAGAATAAACAGCGATGTGCCAGCCTGATTCTTCACCATAAGTCAAAACTGTAATTTTAATCAGATAACAGAACAATATACAAATGATAACAAACCTAAGAAGAGCTCTCAAAGAGAAGTGCGTTTCCCAACATTCTAAACACAGTTTGGCAGTGTTCATGTCATTTAATGGTCCTATACCAATGATTGATTAAAATTCCACATTCGTGTGGATCCAAAATATCATAAATACAAATTCAGAGGGGTTTGTTTATCGTTACATTCCTATTTACTATTAGAACTGCGCCATGTGGACCTAAGTCTTAAACCGCATGTTGTGACACGAGACAATTCTGACATTGGCAGTAAAGGGCTTGCAACAACATTTAAATATTTTACTTCAATAAGAGAACTGACAACGCGCAGTGTGTCCCATGGTCTTTCCCCACGAGGGCGTGAGTTGGGAGTCCCAGGGTCCCAGGGTGTGAGTTGGGAGTCCCAGGGTCCCAGGGCGTGAGTTGGGAGTCCCAGGGTCCCAGGGCGTGAGTTGGGGTCCCCGGGTCCCAGGGTGTGAGTTGAAGTCCCCGGGTCCCAGGGTGTGAGTTGAAGCCCCCGGGTCCCAGGCTGTGAGTTGGAGTCCCAGGGTCTCAGGGCGTGAGTTGGAGTCCCAGGGTCTCAGGGTGTGAGTTGGAGTCCCAGGGTCCCAGGCTGTGAGTTGGAGTCCCAGGGTCTCAGGGCGTGAGTTGGAGTCCCAGGGTCTCAGGGTGTGAGTTGGAGTCCCAGGGTCCCAGGCTGTGAGTTGGAGTCCCAGGGTCTCAGGGCGTGAGTTGGAGTCCCAGGGTCTCAGGGTGTGAGTTGGAGTCCCAGGGTCTCAGGGTCCCAGGGCGTGAGTTGAAGTCCCCGGGTCTCAGGGTGTGAGTTGGAGGTTCCCGGGTCCCAGGGCGTGAGTTGGAGTCCCAGGGTCCCAGGGTGTGAGTTGGAGTCCCAGGGTCTCAGGGCGTGAGTTGGAGGTTCCCGGGTCCCAGGGCGTGAGTTGGAGTCCCAGGGTCTCAGGGTGTGAGTTGGAGTCCCAGGGTCCCAGGGTGTGAGTTGGAGTCCCAGGGTCTCAGGGCGTGAGTTGGAGTCCCAGGGTCTCAGGGTGTGAGTTGGAGTCCCAGGGTCCCAGGGTGTGAGTTGGGGTCCCCGGGTCCCAGGGCGTGAGTTGAAGTCCCCGGGTCCCAGGGTGTGAGTTGGAGTCCCAGGGTCTCAGGGCGTGAGTTGGAGTCCCAGGGTCTCAGGGCGTGAGTTGGAGTCCCAGGGTCTCAGGGCGTGAGTTGGAGTCCCAGGGTCTCAGGGCGTGAGTTGGGAGTCCCAGGGTCTCAGGGCGTGAGTTGGGGTCCCCGGGTCCCAGGGTGTGAGTTGAAGTCCCCGGGTCCCAGGCTGTGAGTTGGAGTCCCAGGGTCTCAGGGCGTGAGTTGGAGTCCCAGGGTCTCAGGGTGTGAGTTGGAGTCCCAGGGTCTCAGGGTGTGAGTTGGAGTCCCAGGGTCTCAGGGTCCCAGGGCGTGAGTTGAAGTCCCCGGGTCTCAGGGTGTGAGTTAGAGGTTCCCGCGTCCCAGGGTCCCAGGGCGTGAATTGGAGGTCCCCGGGTCCCAGGGTGTGAGTTGAAGTCCCCGGGTCCCATGGTGTGAGTTGGAGTCCCAGGGTGTGAGTTGGAGTCCCAGGGGCCCAGGGTGTGAGTTGGGGTCCCCGGGTCCCAGGGCGTGAGTTGGAGGTTCCCGGGTCCCAGGGTCCCAGGGCGTGAGTTGGGGTCCCAGGGTCCCAGGGTGTGAGTTGGAGTCGTACCCGGGGTCTGCAGGAGCCGTGATCTCCAGGCCGAGGTCCCCGTGGTCCCCGCGTCGCTCCCGCAGCCGCTCGAGGCGCGCGCGCTGCTGCTGCTGCAGCGTCGCGAGCTGCAGCCGCAGCCGCTCGCCCAGCGCCTCGTCCATGCCGACTCCGCGTGTGTCGGTGACTGTGTGTGACTGTGTGTGTGACTGTGTGTGTGACTGTGTGTGTGTCTGTGTGTGTCTGTGTCACTGTGTGACTGTGTGTGTCACTGTGTGTGACTGTGTGTGTCTGCGTGTGACTGTGTGTGTGTGTGACTGTGTGTGTGTCTGTGTGTGTCTGTGTGTGTAACTGTGTGTCTGTGTGACTGTTTGTGACTGTGGGTGGATGTGTGTGTCTGTGTGTGACTGTGTGTGTCTGTGTGTGTGTGTCTGTGTGTGTGACTGTGTGTGTCTGTGTGTGACTTTGTGTGTCTGTGTGTGACTGTGTGTGTGTCTCTCTGTGTGTGTGACTGTGTGTGTGTCTCTGTGTGTGTGACTGTGTGTGTGTGACTGTGTGTGTCTGTGTGTGACTGTGTGTGTGTCTGTGTGTGTGACTGTGTGTGTCTGTGTGTGACTGTCTGTGGGTGTCTGTGTGTGACGACTGTGTGTCACCCGGGTTGCGTGTGACCGGGGCTGTGTCTGTGTGTGACTGGTCTGTGTGTGTCTGTGTGTGTATGATTGTGTCTATATTGTGTCTTTATTGTGTCTGTATTGTGTATGCATTGTGTCTATATTATTGTGTGTGTGTCGGTGTGTGATTGTGTCTATATTGTCTATATTGTGTCTATATTGTCTATATTGTGTGTGTATCGGTGTGTGTGTGTGATTGTGTCTATATTGTGTGTGTATCGGTGTGTGTGTGTGATTGTGTCTATAGCGTTGGTCTCTGTTGGGTTGAAGCCTGAGAAACCGGCGTTGCCATGGAGACGGACGCGCGGTGATGGCGCGCATGCGCCATGACCCCTTTCCGGGTTCGTTATCGTCGTCAACATCAACAACATCATCATCGTTATTACATCATCATCAACATCATCATCGTCGTCAACATCAACATCATCGTTATTACCATCATCAACAACATCAACATCGTCAACATCAACAACATCATAGTCAATACCATCATCAACATCATCATCATCGTTATTACCATCATCATCAACATCATCATCGTCGTCAACATCATCGTTATTGCCATCATCAACATCATAATCATTACCATTATCATCGTTATTACCATCAACATCATCGTCATTACCATCAACAACATCAACATCATCAACAACATCAACATCATCAACAACATCATCATCATCGTTATTACCATCATCATCAGTTATTACCATCATCATCATAGTCAATACCATCATCATCATCGTCAATACCATCATAGTGATTACCATCATCAACATCGTCATTACCATGATTAGCATCATAATCAACATCGTCATTACCATCGCCGACATCATCATCATCACTTTCACCACCATCAACATACCATTTTCAACAACACCAACATTAACATAATCGCGTCAGCTCCATCAACATCAGTCAACAACACCTTAGGTGAATATTACCGGCAACATTGGAACCACCAACATTACCATCAACCCATCACCATAAAAAATCGCATTATAAACCATCACCGTTGTCTCCAATGTTGCCATTCACGTTCTTGTGAATATCTCGAAGGTGGCCGGGTTTCTCGAGATCCGAAGGCTGAATTGTCACCCCTAGGATTCTAATTTTAAATCCAGCCAGGTAGCTGTCAACACATTCCTGCGGAGGGAGCTGGTAGGAACGTCGGGTTGCTCGGTCAATGGCCAGGGTCAACGGCGGCGTGGTGTATTCCGCAAATATGGCCGACTGTGAGGGCGGGCACAAGCCGGCGTGAGTAGGTTAAACGTTGAGTTTTATAAGGGCACCACGGGGTGACCAGCCCCTCCCCACCCAGCACCACCCCTCCCACTCCCCACCCAGCAACCGCCCTCCCCACCCTCCCCACCCAGCCCGACCTCTCCCCCCACCCAGCCCCACCCCACCCTCCCAGCCCCAACCTCCCCACCCAGCCCCACCCCTCCCACCCCCCACCCAGCCCCACCCTCCCCACCCAGCCGCTCCCCACCCTCCCTACCCAGCCCCACCCTCCCCACCCAGCCCCTCTCCACCCAGCCCCTCCCTGCCCGACGGACACAATAATCCCCTGTGGGTTGGTGTAACCAGGAGGTTCCTACCAGTATTAAACCTGCTTTTCGGGTATGTAGTGAGTTGATTGTCACGGCACAGTCACTAATAATTGCATTTAACAAAAACTAAAGTTGCCAAAATTCAAGTTGTGCGAATTAAATATTGGGTTGAGAGTCATCCAACAAAGATTACCCTCTGGGTGGCACAGTGGGTAAGAACATGTTGACCCCGACTGTAATGAAGAAAGGTCACTCAAAAGTGACGCTCTACTATACAGCACACGATCTAAGACGAAACCATTGCGAGGTCCGGATACAAATGTGGGACAAGATTATTTAAAATGTAAAATAGCGTGATGTTCTTTTTTTGCCTTTGAAAGGTTTGGCATGTCACAAACCCGATGCCCCGTTAGTCGACCGGCCTGCGTGCTTGTTTACGAGATGAATAGATTGCTTGCACCAGGATGTTCACGGACATGGTCTCTTGTCCTAATAAACGCTTATTTAAGGTGTTCACCGTGCGTTTGTATACAAGCGGCTGTTCTTCGGAAAATAACATAATCGTATGAAAACCCCCACGGTATTGCATATGTTTGTTTGGCCTGCCCGAGTGTTTTGCAACAAAGACTTAAAACGCTGCTTATTATAAATATACACTGCGTGGTGTGTGGGTTCGGTGTGGGTGCCTCGTCCCTCTGCCCGCAAGTGCAGCTTGCACGAAACAGCTCTGTCAGGCAGACAACCCATGCACACTGTGCGGGTGTTGATTTGTGCTCTCGTGTTACCCTACTCGAAACACCAAGCACACAAGCCGAGATCAAAATCGCTTTTTTTCTATGTTTAGTTTAGGCTCTGATGAGCATTGAGTGGTGCTCATGTCCATTGTTGGTTCCGAGCCATTTGCGGTGGCCATTCCACGTTGACATGGCATGGATCATTTTTAAGTAAATCATGGGCTGCTTTGACCCTGACTAGGATCCGAACTGATGTGTTTGCGATGATCAGCCCCGTGCACTAGCGAGTGAGTTTTCTTGCTGTCCAGCAGATACATCGCTATGGCCACGTGTGCCTATGCACACGAGCCACAGCACATCGATTCAGACTGCGCAAGGGAAACGCCAAGTGCATGTCCACGATTATGTGATGGACGTTGAACTTCTTTCGCACCGTACATAACCGACCGTGTTTAATCGGAGGTGCGGGGGAAGGACAACAAATGAAAATATTCTAGATTTGAAGTTTTCGTGACTGCAAGGATCCATACTCTTTGGTTCTTTCGGTAAAGTCACGTAGGTGAAAACTAAATATATATTATTTTTATTATTTTTATTTATTTTATGATTAATATATTTTTTTCGCCTACGTGACTTTACCGAAAGAACCAAATGAAAATATATTTTGAAGTGCAAATGTAAATTGTGGATATATATTTCTGACTGTTGGTGGTCACGTCTGGTGAGCCTGGGAATAATAACGCAGTTTGTCTAACCCCAGTATAAACCACTTTTCTAATTGATTTTAAACTACAGTCATTATCCTCCATAATTAATTGCAACAATTAAAACTTGAAGATATGAAAACATGGGCGTTTTTTTTATCAGCTGGACTTTATTCAAGTACGAAGAGCAAGAGGGCATGAATGCATGAAATATATACACACACACATATAAAAATCATGCTTAAAACATAGCAAGATGCAGACTGTGTGCCCATGTCCAATACAAGCAGATTACTATACAATTTAAGTAAGAACTTATTTTCAACTAAAAACATACGTGCAAACTTTGTTACCTTACATTAACTGTAAAATACACACGGTATTAGCATAAACAGCAGTTCCGTTCTAAAAAAACACAAGCAATCTAGTGCCACGGTGTATTGCAGTGTTGCTGTGCTTGACATGCATCTCATTTCACTCTGGACGTGCTAGCATCCGCTGCACCATCTGCACATTTCATGTGCATGCGTGTAAATAGTTTAAGAAGCCTCGTGCTCTGTGCAATGTATTTCCACGCTTTTTCTTGGATACATATGCCCTCGCGAGTAGTCGCTTTATGCTGCATATATGGCTTAGAGCCTGTAGCATGTGTAAAACAAATTGTCATCAACGTTAGTGGCCAAAAATAGTCGCAGGTGTTGACCAAACTTCTCGGCTGTGATTGCTTTGAATGCTCCCATTATGTGCTATTCAAGATCACCCAAGCTTTTCAGTAAAAATATTTTTCAAGAATATTAGAAATAACATGACAATATATCAGCCGAGCATTGCAAACTGTTGTCTAATAGTAATGTTATAAGAATGGATAATACTTTTATGAATGTCCTCTATTAGCAGTGGCCAACATCTGTGATGGCTTCTCTTACGCGATTTAACCCAAAAAAACCTCTATTATGGATGATATTGGTCACGTGTTAAACTGATCTGCTATGGCTGTCACATCGTGTTAACACTTCACTTCAGGGAATAAAAAAGTATGTGCCATCATGGTGGATTGTGGCTAATACAAATAATAATAATAACCATGTAAAAATAAAATCATAATTTTTCCCCTTCATGTTTATAGTCCTTCGGGAGAAGCAAAGGTATAAAACAGCGGTCCAGAATGCGTGTAGGCTAATAGGCTTAAACGTTGTTTCATTTTATTTTTCCATGGTGAAAGGCACTCTCGCCTATTACTTTCTGGGCAAGTCAGCACTTTTACTCAGCATTGCAGTTGTATTAGTATACGCGTGCCACTTGTTGAAGCGCAGATGTACAATGTGAATGTTATATAACATCGTGGGTGCAATATACAAGTAAGTGTATGTGGCCTAGATGCCAGCAGTAGCTTTCTGTGAGTGGGATTCGCATCTTGACCAGAGAAGGAGTTTCACTTGCTGCTCCCGGTAGGCTCATCAGGTGGTATCTTCAAGATGTACTCTTTGTACATTGAATACAGCACCCCTGTTAGAGAAGAGAAGCTGTGAGTGCGTCCACTATACAGCAGCATATTTTTCTAGGTTATTTAATTTTAGTGTGTCTTTCTCCTAATTTTCAAGCTTGCGTACCGTACCACGTCGTCGTCCACTCATTGACATGCTAATTTTTTATCTGCCCCCTCCCTCTCTCCGCCCCAGCCCCCTCTCTATATTTAAGGCCCCGTCACAGAGACGTTCTCTCTCTTTGTGCCGATACGTGTTCTCTCTCTGTGTATCTTTGTGATATCTGTCTGCTTATATGTCTGTCTATAGTTTTCTGGTTAGATTTGTGTTGCTATTTATTTTATACCTGATGATGACGATTGCTTGTGTTGCAATCGAAACGTCGTAGTATGCTATTATTTAATTTATTATTTTATCTTTATGCGTGACTTTACCGAAAGAACCAAAGAATAGCAGCATAGCCGTCTGCCAGGATGTCAATAGCAATAGGGATATAACGATGCATATATGAATATCGAGTCTTAAGGTCATGATGATACACGCATTGAAGCGTACGCGTAAGAATAGACGTTCTTTGATTCGTACGTGTTGTAACAGACTCATGTCATTCTAGATTTGAAGCTTTCGTGACTGCAAGGATTCATACTCTTAGTTCTTTCGGTAAAGTCACGTAGGTAAAAAATGAAATTAAAATTAATTAAAAATAAAAACAATAAAATCACGACGTTTCGGAGGCAACACAAGCTTCCGTCTTCAGGTGAAACTGTCACAGCAAAAAATCTGAATCAAGTGATACAGATTTTTTGCTGTGACAGTCACTCTGCAGTCACTAGAGGTGCTACGGTTCCCTCACTATCTTTAAAAATACTTCTCGGATCGAATTGTGGCAAATATCACTAACTATTAACGACTAAATATTCATTCAATAGTTGGGGGGGGGAGGAGGAGAAGGGGGCATGAATATTTCCACGTCAATTGACTGACGATAAATTTACCAACAATTTACCAACATTATTATTTGTTTCTTTCGGTTAAGTCACGTCTAAAGATAAAATAATAAATTAAATTAAATAAGTATTTAAATCAAATAATTATTTGAATTAAATAATTATTTAATTTAATAATAAATTAAATTAAATAATTATTTAAATCAAATAATTATTTGAATTAAATAATTATTTAATTTAATTTATTATTTTATCTTTAGACGTGACTTAACCGAAAGAAACAAATAATTATTTGGAAAAAAGCAAATAATTATTTGAATTAAATAATTATTTAATTTAATTTATTATTTTATCTTTAGACGTGACTTAACCGAAAGAAACAAATAATAATTCCTGCAGTCACGAAAGTTCGAAAATTAAGATTTTACCAACATTGCCTATCAACTGCTGGATGAAGGCCTCCTCACGCCTTGTCAGTCACAGGAGGTAAAGTCACGTAGGTATAAAATAAATTAAATCACGACGTTTCGGGCGCAACACAAGCGTCCGTCATCAAGTCACAGGTGGATAGTTGGCTCGACTTCATCAGAACGCTCAGTGCGGGCAGATGAAGATATCACTCACCATTGGTGACATCTGTACTTTAAAATCAGTGGCGGTTAGTGATGGTTGAAATAAGTTAACCCTGCTCTTGTGAAATTTCGATTTAAAGCTTTCGTGACTGCAGGGATTTATCTTCTTGGTTCTTTCGGTAAAGTCACGTAGAAGGGAAATAATAAAATAATAATTAAACATAATAAAATAATTCTCACGACGTTTCGGCCACAACGCAAGCAGCCGTCTTGTGTTTAGAGAGGAGGATAACAGCAGCATGGATAATCTGTGGTTAGTGAGCACGGGCACGCCTCGGTATGTGAAGCCTGCGCGTATCGCCCAGTAGCTATAGGCACACTGCTACGTGCTCGTTCGTGGTGGCTGCTTTCTCTGAGGTCAGCCCCATGGCACTGCTTGCTGTGACAGACTGGGAGGACTGCACTCCAAGGCCCTCTACAAGATGTCTCAAATGCATTCCATGGGGCTCGTTCAATCACAGAGCAGACTACATGGACATTGGTCAACAGGGAGGGACTATTTAACGTCATTAGAATTTGGCTTTATTGACCATAATAGGCCAAGAGCCATATAGATTACCTCATCAATATGCCACGAAGCCTATATATTGTAAACATTGATTTAAGAAATATGTGAGCATAACATAGATTGCCAGAGAGTACACTCAAAACAACTTTTAGGTCGTTTAGGGACATCTTAAAATATGCATGTACAGTATATATAATTTTCAGGCAGCCTAGATGGCTACTGCCTGAATTTTTAGGCAATCTGTGTTACATTCTCAGGCAGTCCAAATTTTGAGTCGTCAATAAGGTGCATTCATGACACATGGATCTCTCATCTGTACATCATGTGTACGGGTGCGTGTGTGTGGGGTGGTGGTGTATACGTCTTAGTCTTTGGTATAATAACCGTGCTGTAGTACTTCGGCACGAACCCAGCCACCTCGCCTTCAATCCCAGCCACGAACAACATCAGTGATACATCTGATCTGAACCTGTACTGAGCCTCCCCTGGGTCTACTCAGCCTTAGACGTGGTGTGTTATCCCCCACCTCCGATTACTACGGTTGGCTAAGTGTGCGGCGCGAAAGAAGTTCAACAAACATACTCTACATTTTTCTTGGTTCTTTCGGTAAAGTCACGGTGACAGACCTGCTCTTCACCTGAGGACGGCTGCTTGCGTTGTGGCCGAAACGTCGTGAGAATTGTATTTTATTATGTTTTATTTTTATTATTATATTATTTTATTATTTCCCTTCTACGTGACTTTACCGAAAGACGTTTCGAAACGTCGTGAGAATTTTTTTTGTTTTATATTTATATTATTGTATTATTTCCCTTCTACTTGACTTTACCGAAAGAACCAAGAATTTGAATCCCTGCAGCCACGAAAGCTTTAAATCAAAATATATACTCTACATTATCAATTCAATACTAGGGAGACAAAGACGACCGGGCGTGACGCTAGCCATACCACCCCTGTCGTGCGCAATTCCGGCCTTAACAACAGAGGTGCCCCAGCGGTCTGTATGGAAATACAGAACATCTGTGTCTTGCGTGCGCGTGCGTGTGTCGAAATGGATGAGGGCTGTAAGTACCGAGCGTCATAGCTCCCACCACCAGGCCCTGTGCTGCGACGCGCGTGTGGATGAGGTGCACGGACATCTTCCTGTTGCCCCGAGTGCGCAGGGTGTAGATCCCGTACGCAGCGGCGGCGGCGCATCCCGCCAGCCCTGCAAGGTGGCACACACCACGCACATCGATAATAGTAAACATTTCGATTTAAAGCTTTCGTGACTGCAGGGATTTATCTTATTGGTTCTTTCGGTAAAGTCACGTAGAATGGAAATAATAAAATAATAAAAATAAAACATTATAAAATAATTCTCACGACGTTTCGGCCACAACGCAAGCAGCCGTCCTCAGGTGAAGACCAGGTCTGACCAGGTCTGTCGGGGAGACAGCGTCTGAATGAAACACACCACAACCCAGCTTAAATATACGCTCAAAGCCTGGTGTTTTTCATTCAGACGCTGTCTCCCCGACAGACCTGGTCTTCACCTGAGGACGGCTGCTTGCGTTGTGGCCGAAACGTCGTGAGGATTATTTAATTATGTTTTATTTTTAATATTTTATTATTTCCATTCTACGTGACTTTACCGAAAGAACCAAGAAAATGGTCACCATATTGAGCGTGCCTCGTGTGTAATAAACATTACACTGGTAAGCTGCATTGGACTTGGCCACGTCTTGGCTTTAGTGTCGTACTCCGTGGCACGACATTTAAAGCGGTGTTGAGCTTGAGGCTGTGACCCTTGCTCTGTGAGTGAAATCATCAACCTCCAGGACGTAATTTCTGGCTCACACTTTGAATATTTGCTACGTGTATTTGTCTAGCTATCAGCATGGATCCACGTATAATTCTACCAAATTTCAGATTTTTTACCCTTAAAGAGCACCATTGAAATTTGCATCACTCCGTCACTATATATTTACATCACTATATATTAGATCACTCGTATATATACACATCTCCGTTTTAATTAGAGGGAACCTATTTTATTTCGTAAATAGCCTCTGAAATGTAAAACAATGCACACATTCTTAAAATGTTTACATCTCTCATTTAGTTCATGAATATAATATACATAGAGTGTTTTTTGGGTAAATTTGCAAACATTTTATAAGAAAACTTTACCATTTCGAGGTCCTTTTATAGATAAGGACAAATATGATATCAACATAATTGGATAGGTATTTACTGTTTACATTTTATAGAAATAGTGAGTCCCTGGAGCCTAAACATATTGCAGCGTCAGTGTGTTAGTAATCTAACGTCATGGCTTTTGGTCTGCAGATTACTGTTAGCTTTGAGTTAAGCTTTAGGGTTCAATTATGGGTAGAGTTAGGGCTAAAGTTACGAGTAAAATCAGAAATAAGAGCCCATAATATAGGGTTTTTGAGGTTATATGGTAAGATATATGGCTGTATGGTAATAGCTAAGGGTAGGTTTAAAAGTTAAGGTAAGATCAGAATTGAAGTGTATGTTAATTATTAGGGGTATGTTCAGGTTTAGTGGGGGAAGGATGGTTACGGATGTGTGGTCCAGTCAGAGGTGGAAAGTCCTGGTTAAGGCTGTATGATAAGAATTAGGATTATAATTAGAGATGGGTTCCGGGATTAGTGGCTTGTACGACAGATTTTAGGGTACGATTTAAAAGGGTGACAGGGGGTGTGGGTGTCTCGACTCACCGAGCGGCACGAGGGGGTTTTCCTTGGTCTTGCGGAGCAGTCGCATGCCTTGCTCCTCCTCGGGCTTGGAGTCGGTGGGACTCCAGGCCCTGCTGGGCGTAGACATCGCACCACGAGCCCTGCACGGACACCGGGTGAGCCAGGGCAGTGTCGAGTACGGCCGTGGGCAAAGCTCAGCACCTGAGTTGGGTGATATTCTGATTCTGAGTGCCCAGTACTGATGGTGGCCACGCTGTCGTACCAGATGGGGTGCTCACTTTAGGCTGAGTCAACCTCAGAGAGACTTGACTCAGGGGTCATTAATGCCTATAAATAAATCACACAATATTTCTGAACTACTTTGTTCTGCTGAAATTATTGCCAATGCTTAATTAACGACACACATTTATTAAATGTATATAAAATGCTTGCATATTTTTTTATTGACTTATCGAGGTAAAAAAATAAGAAAATCATGTATGACACAACATGAGTCTGTACAGACCGAACGTGACGCTCACCAGAGTTGAAGACAGATGAACCAGAGACAAAGAGTGTTTTTTTACGTCTCTGCAGCTGGGGAAAGTTATGTTAACAAGCACCAATCAAGCCCGGTATTGCACACGGCGATTAACTGTGGCCAACACCAAGCCAGTGCTGATGTTTACACGCCTCACCAGGTACTCGTTGCATTTGTATTCGATCTCAGCGAGACGCAGGACAACTTCAGATATTACTCGCCGCTGATGTTACCCGCGGTCGGGAATGGAACCCATGGCAATGAGTCAACCACTGCGCCACCGTTCCCCACGCACACACACACAACCACACACGCACCCACACACACACACGCACACACCCACCCACCCTACCTTGCGCTACTGAATTCGCTTCTGCAGTGATCCCACGTGCGTCAGTCAGCGCGCAGTGCCGTGCAGTGCGAACTCGTCCCGCGGTGTAGAGCAGAGACGGCTTGGCCAGGTGCTGTCGAGGTCAGGGGTCGAGGCCACACACGCACACAACACACGCACACAACACACGCACAACACATTCACACACTGCCAGGAGAGCTTCCTGTGGAGGGACTGCGCTGTTCACCGCGGTGTTCTGTGTATATATAGCCCCGGGGAGACCGCCCCGTGGCCCGTACGCGCACGGGAACGCGCGTGTTCTGCCACGAAGAGGAATTATAATAAACAGGGCATGGAGACAAGGGGGGGGGGGGTGCATTTGGAGCGTGGAGGGACGTCGTCGGCTGGGAGAGAGGCCGGTCGTCCACGCCGCGTGTGCGAGCGATGCGTGCAATGTGCAGTGGGAGCCGCTCACACGCATCGCGAGTTGGTTTTGGTGTTGTGGTCTCAGAAGTGCCGTGCACTTCGCCCCGCTTTTAGTGCAGCCCTTCGTGCTTATTTAGCCACGGGAATGTTCGCTAATTGAGTGTGGGTACAGTCAAGATTTAACTTTCATAAACACATAAAAATAGTCGTGACATTTATTTATGTAGGAAAGCTTCACTCACTTTCATAAATAAAATAAAAATCTTAACGGAATTTGTTTATCTAGGAGTGTCTCGCTGAGATCTCAAAAGTTTTTATTTTTCCAGGAAAGAACTGCGCATGTTTGTTTGAGATGATTCGTTGATTAAATTTTAAGGAGGAGGATTTGTTTATCAGACTTGACTCAATGAAACTCGGAAAGTCAATACCGATCCAGAGTATTCCTGATTAAACGCAAGATTGGGCCATTGTGTGCTGGCGTCATGATCCAACTTTTCCAAACGTGAAACAATCGCAAACTACTGACTTGGGGGGAAAGTTTAACACGGAGGCTTTCGCGACCAAAATATCATCCATAATAGAGGTGTTTTGGGTTAAATCGCGTAAATATATGAATGTGTCGTTAAACCCGCCACCACCCGACACAGCCAACTAGTAAGTTTGTCGCCTGATGATGCTGGTTGGAATTATTGGCGAAATGTCGTACGCAGATTGTAAATGTTTTGGTTTACTCTCCAACACACCAGTGTGCTGTACTAGTAACTAATTTGCGTGTTTTGTTTCCGTATAAAAAAGCTTACTCATTGGTTGTGTCGGGTGTTGGCGGGTTTAACGACACAACCTTTATATTTACGCGATCTAACCCAAATAAAACCTGTACAGTATTATGGTTTGGGGGGAAAATAAACGTATCAATCGTCGCCCTCTCCTGGAAAAACTTAGCAGGACCCTCCTGAATAAATTTGAAACTCAGGAGCGCTTTCCTTCTGCGTAAACAAGGTTAATAATTACTATAAAACAAGTTGCCCCGGAACACTGCCGCATACGGTCAAACGATTGCTGGATAAAAAAATGCCGTTTTATTTTACGTGGATAGTCACAGTGTTGTCTAATACACGTTTTTAATATACATTACAGCAAAACCTTGGATTGCGAGTAACTTGGTCTGCGAGTGTTTAGCAAGACGAGCAAAATTTTTAACTAAATATTAATTTGATAAACGAGCGAGGTCTTGCAATACGAGTAGTACGTGCATACGCTTTGTCCGCCGAGCGTCACGTGATCACAACGGATATACGAGTGCTTTGATATACGAGTGCTTTGATATACGAGTGCTTTGGATTACAAGCACGTTTTCGGAACGAATTATGCTCGCAATCCAAGGTTTTACTGTGTTTGTTTCGGCGTGTGGGATTATACTGCCATATGCGGAGCGACTCGCAACGCAAAGCTGGGTTTGAGAGTCGGATGATGACTGCAGGGAGATGGGCAGCCCGTATCTGGCATTTTATAGAAGCTGTTATTAAAAACGTGATTGCATTTGGAGGGATCTCTGCATAAACCGCGCCGTGCCAGATGCGGTGTTTTGTTAGTCAAGCTTGCAACCTGTTGGCACGTGCGGTCTGGCCAAACCTAATAAAGAAAGTCATTCTGACGGAGCAGACTTCCTCCTCAAAGACAGACGCCGCGCTGGTACAGGAGGCCACGTGCTCTCACGTCCACGTGCGCCGGAGCGCGCGGCTCAGGCCATTCTGAGCGGACACGCACACACACACCACGTACCACGTGCCACACACACACACCACGTACCACACACACCATGTACCACACACACACACACCATGTACCACACACACACCATGTACCACACACACACCACACACCACGTACCACACACACACACACCACGTACCACACACCACGTACCACACACCCCACGTACCACACAGCACGTACCACACATCACGTACCACACACCACGTACCACACACACACCATGTACCACACACACCATGTACACACACCATATACACACCACGTACCACACACACACACCACGTACCACACAACCACACACACACCCCACGTACCACACACACACCACGTACCACACACACACATACCACGTACCACACACCACGTACCACACACCACGTACCACACCCCACGTACCACACACCACGTACCATACACCCACCACGTACCACACACACACCACGTACCACACACCACGTACCACACACACACCACGTACCACACACCACGTACCACACGTACACACACCACGTACCACACACACACCACGTACCACACACACCACGTACCAAACACAAACACCACGTAACACACACACACCACGTCCCACACACACACACCACGTACCACACATACACACCACACACACCACGTACCACACACACACCACACACCACGTACCACACACACACCACACACCACGTACCACACACACACCACGTACCACACACCATGTACCACGCGGTGTCGGTGGGGGCTCCAGTGGGATCAGACCTCCCCCCACACCTGTTGAATTCTTAGAGTTCAGTCAAAAATGTCGGTATACCATACATTTGTACGATTAAGTGATGGGCTTCGCAGCTTCTGTTCCTTTAAAGGGCGGATGATGACAACGTTGAATGCACGAGAGGCAACAGCAGATCGCTACTCATTCTGGTGTGGACCTATCAGTTTCAAGGCCAATGCATATATTAGCAGAGGATGTTTTTTGTTTGCATTCGGACCACAAGTATTGTGGTTAATGCAGACATGATTCCTTGTAAAAGGTTTCAGTTTGGTGTTTTAACATCTGCACACCTGTTTTGTTGCCAGAAAAAAGGGGAAAACCTATTCTCACGTTTAAGAATTGTTTAACATTTCCTTAACTTTGCCTCTGCTACCTCAGTTTTTGCATGGCCCCCACTTGAAACAGTGCCATGCACGGTACAGAGTAAACATCAAGGGAGGATCCTTGGCTGTATCATCAAGGGTAATTGCAGGGTGACTTCACTCAAGGTCTATCCGCTGCTCCATGAATTCCTCCACAAGCCACAGACATTTGTGAAGATCTTGCGATGGCGCAATCCATCTCATTCCTCCTGCGCATGAGCTGATCTTCACCGCTCCGTCTCCGTGTTGGTCGTCCCTGTGGGGCACGTTCCCTCCTTTGGCTGACCTTCCGTCACCAGCATTGCCCACCGGCAGTCATCACTTCTCAGTGACCCTGAGTCACTCTTGTGAATGAGACTCATCCTTGTCTCTCCCGTTCTCGCCTGGCTAAATAAAATCAACTTGAATATGCACCGATTGAAAATAACCCTATCCAGGCACATTGTCTAACCATGGTTTGCGCATAATCAAATCCAGGCAGTACAGCAAGTACGTGTCTATGTAGAGTTTAAATCTTGACTTAAAGCTTTCGTGACTGCAGGAATTCATATTCCTTGGGTCTTTCGGTAAAGTCACGTAGATAGGTTCAAAGAAAATAACAAAAAAACTACGGCGTTTCGATCGCAACGCAAGCGGTCGTCATCAGGAGGAAACGTCGTAGTGTTTTGTTTTATCTTTTGCTATTTTCCTTGAACCTATCTACGTCACTTTACCGAAAGACCCAAAGAATATGTAGAGTTTGCATGTACTATACTGCCGCTGTAAACGTGTATTATAGCTCCAGGCGCTCTGGTTTCCTCCCACACACAAAACACCCAAAGGGGGAATTGCTTCAGCAATTGTTTCTTGCTGTGGTTGTCCCACCTGATGACGGACCCTTGTGTTGCGCCCGAAACGTCGTGATTTATAATTATATTTCTATAATTATTTCTATCATTTTATTATTTATTATTTTTACCTACGTGACTTTACCGAAAAAGCCTAAGAGTATAGTTGCTTCAACGCTTCACTCCCCCACGAGGGAGGCTTCGAGGAGCACGGCGACCCACGAGCGGACAGGCGCAGTGGGGACCGCTCGCGGTGGGGAGCGGTGGCGCTGCGGTTGACGGCACTGCGAATCCCAGGACCAACGTCCACGGGCAGCGATTCGTGTCGAGTGATGCCTGAGCGTGGTGAAGTATGGCCACACAACCGTCATGCCCAAAAACCGCGTGGGGGAGGCCGTCGTCCAGCAGTGCAATTGACGAAGGGATCTGAATGAAAGTACTTTCATCCGTGTCATATGGACAGATTTCGATGTAAAGCTTTCGTGACTGCAGGGATTCATCTTCTTGGTTCTTTCTCTGTCTACTCGACAGACCTGCTCTCCACCTGAGGACGGCTGCTTGCGTTGTGGCCGAAACGTCGTGAGAATAATTTTATTATGTTTTATTTGTATTATTTTATTATTTCCATTCTACGTGACTTTACCGAAAGAACCAAGCAGATATGGACAGATGTTGGAATACGCGCCAGTGTTTTTGTACGCAGCAACTGGTAAGTGCTGTGTTCACTACAAAGCAAAGCCACTCAGCTACAGCTTCAGTTCCCTCCTCCCTTCACTCTTCGTATTTATGTCCCTATCAGCCCAATCACAGACCATACTTTCCTGTCGCCTCTTGCTCCGACATGTTTGCAATGTCGTTTTCGATTCGCGTGAGAGATTGTCACCGTGATAGAGACGGAAATTATAAAGTTTACTTGCAGATGTACCTGACTATTTCTGGCGCGCCTCTTGCTGTCATATTATATTTCTGCTTTGTTTCTGCGTGTGTTTTTATTTTTCTACCGTCCAATACTGCCTTCTTTTCGCAGTTGTACATTATCATTAAGGCCACTCTACTCGTCCTCTGCAATGTTGATAGTTGTTGTTGTTGCTGCTGCTGCTATGCTCACGCACCACCGATCTCCGTCGTAAAATTACCGGGAAACTGGCTGAACGGGATCATCTGCGTAGCAAATCAAATAAACTGAAACTATCTCCCCGCACCTACGATTAGCACGGTTGGCTACGTACGGTGCGAAAGAAGTTCATCATCCAGTGCAGTACACACAGGAAACTCATTGTCATCCACAGTTCAGCAAACGTAGTCTCATAGCACGAAACATAAACACGACAAAATGTTGTTTTCTCTCTTCAATAATCCAGATGCAGCAGGACGGGGTGCCAGAGACGATGACGAGGCACACGGCGGATTCTGAAAACGAACTTTTGCCAACTCACGTGGAGTCATTGAAAGACGGCGCCTTGAGTTGTCTTTGTGCTTGATGGGGGGGTTGCCTGTGGACAAACACCCCGTAAGGTTCGAGAGGTGCGGGGTGAGGGTTCGAGTGGGGTAGAGGGTAGAGAGGAGGAGGGTGGGGGGTGCCCAGTCGTGGCTGTGTTTGTTCCGGAAGCCCAATTCGCTGCACGTCATCTCGTTCACACGGGCCCAGAGGGGATCCAATGGGATTTTTCAGAGGAAGGGGGTTGAGGGGGTTTCTAGGACAAATCCAGGATGTGTTTGGAATCTGGATGTAGGATGTCAGGATATGCATACAGTACGTGTCAGTCAGACCTGGAAAAACTGCACTGACCGTTGTGGTGAAGTATGGTCAAACAACCCCCACGACCGGCGGTAGAATGGCAACGGTTGTAAATTACTGTAGTGTTATTATCATCATCATCGGGAGAGAAAATATGTGCACATCACGTGTGTCCATGTGTCCGGCAGAAGTCACCGCTCGAAGGGAGGATGACCGGTGGTCGACACGAATGACGGAGTGACGATCAATGGAGGGGACGCGCCCACACAGGAGATGGAGCGATGTTCTCAGCCCGCGTGCACGAGCTGCGCTGATGTTTATTGCATCAGGGGTCTGAAGAGATGACGCAAGGCTTGCTGAGGTCTTCATCCAGCAGTGGATGGAGCACGGCTGATGATGTTTAGGAGTGAGTGTGCGTGTTGTTGTAGATCGTATGTGTTCCCTTTTGCCCAGCTCGCCTGCACAATGATCACACGTGGAGAGGGAATTCGCCTGCGTGAGCTGTCAACAACATCTTCCTCGTCTGTCACGAAGGAGGACGCCTGCTTCTGCTGCTGCTCTATATTTGGAGTGTGCAATGTTTTCCCGTGGTCGCGTGGATTTTTCTCCGGGTCCTCCAGTGTTTCTCTCCATATTCAGAAACATGCATTTAGAGTATTTGGCTGCGATAAATGTCCACGTGACAAGCCACTTCGTGGAGCTGTCATTTGTTTTCAGGTCGCTTCTGAAAAAGAGACGTATTGCTCAGTGGGTCTTACCTGGTAAAAATAAATACTTATTGTAGCCAGCCACTAATACGAGAAAATAGCCGTTTGACGACCTTTACAGCCACTGTGAATAGCCCTTCCCCTAACTATTATCAACTAGCCAGCTAGTCACATGTACCAGCAACAAGCCCTTCCCCTAACCATTATCAACTAAATTTCGATTTAAAGCTTTCGTGACTGCAGGGATTCCTATTCTTGGTTCTTTCGGTAAAGTCACGTAGAAGGGAAATAATAAAATAATAAAAATATAAAACAAAATTCTAACGACGTTTCGACTGCAACACAAGCAATCATCATCAGGTGTGAAAACCACAGCAATCAAAACGTCGTGAGAATTGTATTGTTTTATTTTTATTATTTAATTGGTTTATTTTTATTATTTTATTATTTCCCTTCTACGTGACTTTACCGAAAGAACCAATAATATACATTATCAACAAGCCAGCTCGTCACATGTACCAGAAACTAGCCCTTCCCCTAACTATCTAAGTACTACTAATAGCCCTTCCCCTAAAAGTAAACAATTATCCAGCCACTAGTATACTAATCGTGGTTCTTAATCGACCATACTTCACCACGCTGGTCAACAGCTAGGCCCAGGTGTAATGTATACATTACCCGTAACTGTGACTTGCATTACAATAACAGTAATGCTTTTGCAATATCCTTTGCAACCACATCAGAGTCCAATTGCGAATATAAAGATCTAATTTTCAAAGAAGATGTTGGTGGAACAAATACCAAACCAGTGGGAGACGTCACGGCGTGGCAGCGTCGACAACAATCACTGAATGGGATTCCATCAGCAGTGAATTGACTGCAAAGGGCAGTGAGGGCGTCACTGTTTGGCGATTCGACCAACACAGCTTGGCACGAATCCAGAAGCCCAACAACTGAACACGTTCGTCAATAACATCGTGGCCCTAACAGGGGGAAATATTTAAGGGGACGTGCATAAATGACGTCACGCACCTAGGGGGGGGGAGAGGGTCAGACATTTGTGACGATGTGTGACGGGGGGGGTTGAGAAATGTGACGTCACATCAAAGTGCGCAACTTTAAATAAATATAGACAACACGTTCTACTTAATTAAATAGACTTTTTAATAAATGTTTTCTCCTACAACATCAGAGTGCAGCGACACATTAAATACGCACTACAATGACAATAGTTTAAAGCGATGTGAAGCATGTTTTCTTTTCAAAATGGAAATATGGTTTTGGGAGGGGGGGGGGCAGAGCTTTGTGACGTCATATTTGAGGGGGGGGTCTGACTTTTTGTGACGCCGTGTGACGAGGGGGGGGGGTCCAAAATCGCCCAAAATCGCGTGACGTCATTTATGGACGGCCCCTAATAGGCGACGTTTCAGTCAATGGCCCTCATGTCTTCCAGGAGGAGTGACAAAAGGCTGTCTTAAGTGAAATTACCGAAAGAACCAAAGAGTTAAGTGAAATTGTTTACTTCATGAGACCATGTCTCCAGTATTAAAGTATGATACATGTTGTAGCTGCTCACCCCGAACTATAAATGCCCTGAGAGTGCATTGTCTTTGTACCTTTCGTCTTTTGGCGTTCTCTGGTCTGACACTGGTGATACAAAGCCCTAAAGAAGCCGTCTCTTTTGTAGACCGATCAATTTCAAAGACAATGCATCACTGTCACCACAATAACTTTGTGTGGTTAATGCAAAGGGGTTTCTATTTGGTGTTTGAACATCTTAACATCTGTTTCATTGCCAGAAAGGGTAAAACCTGTCCTTATTTTACTGGTAGGAACATCCTGGTTACACCAGCCCACAGGGGATTATTGTGTCCGTCCGTCCGTCGTGCAGGGAGGGGCTGAGTGGGGAGGGTGGGGCTGGGTGGGGAGGGTGGGGAGGGGCTGGGTGGGGAGGGTGGGGCTGGGTGGGGGGGTGGGAGGGGTGGGGCTGGGTGGGGAGGGGCTGGTCACCCCGTGGTGCCCTTATAAAACTCAACGTTTAACCTACTCACGCCGGCTTGTGCCCGCCCTCACAGTCGGCCATATTTGCGGAATACACCACGCCGCCGTTGACCCTGGCCATTGACCGAGCAACCCGACGTTCCTACCAGCTCCCTCCGCAGGAGGAATGTGTTTATTATTGTTTCCTTGTTAGCGCAATGAAGACGACGAGACGCTAGAGGGCGTGCGGGCACAGTGGAAGGGCTCTGTTGAAGACTTCGCAGCATGCTCGCATTGGTGACCACTCTCCACCCTGCTGATGAGTCCTCGTGAAGACGAAACCCGTCCACAGTTGTCTATCTCTATGTCGCTGCTGCTGCTGCTGCTGCCGCTGCTGCTGACAATAGGTCACATTTATTCAAATTCATGTTTATGGTTATCTCAGACAAGATGACCACAATGCAGTTCTTCAGGAGCTATTCGTTGTTTTTTCCATAATGCACAAAGGCTGTTTTGTTTGAAACTCTTGGTCTTTGTCGTGGTGGTGGTGAGTTTTCCTCGTCGTTTGCAGCTCTGAGTAGGCGCTTCTTCGCGCATGAATATCCACACATTCACAACTTCGCTTTTGTTTCAAGGTTGGCTGTGCCCAACTTGAAATATGCGCGCTCCCAATAAACTTGTCTGCTTGCTGGGTCGGGCTGATAACGTCACCTCTTGTAACATCCGCAGGAACGACCAGAAAGTGCTACATTTATGGATGCCGCACTGATAATGATTTCTACGATTCGTTATTGAATGTTGTAAACATATCAACCCCGGTGATGTTGGACAACGTGCATCGGGGAAAGTGTTAAAACGTTCAACACGTGTGTTGACGTGTGCAGGATTTGAAATGAAATGATGTTGCGTCCGTCAATTTTATTATCCCCATTTATTTCGTGGGATGTCTGCAAATATGCCGCCAGTTGGATTCTCAGCGGTCGAGCGAGGCGCTCGTAAATCGGAAGGTCCCGAGTTCACATCCATCCTTGGTGGTTGACTCAGCCCATCATCCCTCTGGGGTCGCAAAAATGAGTACCACTTGGTGCGGAAGTCTACACAGGTGATTGTAAGGATCGACTCGCCCACGCCATGAGAGCGTGTCATTTCCACAACTGGGTTATTAGGGCTGTGTACCAGAGGTCGCAAACGGGTTTTGATTCCTTATCCGGCCGGGTAGAGTACGGGTATCGGGTACCCGATTGCGACCTCTGGGATGAAGCCACGTTGCAGGCGCGGGTGGGTTGATTCTAGGAACTTGAATTGTGAGAAGAGACAAGACGTTGGGAAATGAGTGACAAACAGTTACTCACCAGTGACTCACGGTCTACCCGTACCCGGCCGCACCAGGCCGGGTACGGGTAGCCGGGTATCTGGTAGGGTACGGGTATCGGTTACCCGGTTGCGACCTCTGCTGTGTACTGATGGGCACCGCGACAATGATCATTTGAGCATGACACAGCCTTATACTTTGACTACCATAACTTGAGGGCCAAGCCCGAGAGCTGGCGTGAGTGAGGCATGGTGGCGGAATGCGTCGTGGATTGAGCGGTCAATCTTAATTTAGGAGCTTTCGTGACTGCAGGAATTATTCTTTGGTTCTTTTCGGTTAAGTCACGTCTAAAAATAAAATAATAAATTAAAATAACATATTACGACGTTTCGATTGCAACACAAGCAATCATCATCAGGTATAAAAGAAATAGCAACAAAAATCTAACTAGAAAACTATAGACAGACATACAAGCAGACAGACATCACAACGGCACACAGAGAGAGGACACAAATCGGCACAAAGAGAGGGATCGTTTCTGTGACGGTCCCTTAAATATAGAGAGGGGGGGCGGAGCGGTCGTCTCTCTTCGTCTGAGGCCCACGCGTTTGACCACGCAGTCACCCATGAGGAATGTCGAGAAGTTACAGGAGTGTCCAGTTTAACAACTGTAACAGTCAATACACCATCCCACGTATGTCTACATGATAAACTAAAATAATATATATATATTTTAAAATAGGTATTCTATTAGCCACACGACGTATTTTTCTGCTTATATTTTTGACAACGCTATTGATAAAAAAAAAACTCAACACACTCGTCAACAACACTTCGGCCTAAAAAGAAAGCGATATACATTTTCGGCGACGTTTCGAGCACTATCCCTTCTTCACAGCACACAATTAATCAGAGAGGTCAGTAGAGAGATTTAAAAAGGATACCCCAAAGGAGGTGCATGTTGCGAGTACGGATTAATAATTATCGATATTAGTCAACTGATGTGCCGTGCCACTCTTGCGTGATGTTATTGTCGGCGTTTGGTAAACAAAAAAATGCTGAGGAAATGGACAAAAGTGTGAAGGCCTCTTGCGTGTCAACGTGTATTTCCCCATGTGACTTTGTGGACTGCTGTTGTATAACCTATTTAAAGTGTATCTCAGTGTCTCGTGTGTTAAATGTTTTAACTTATTGTAACTGCACAAATTTCTCTGGAGGGTTTCAACAGCAGTATGTATTCCTATGAATGCATGTTCAATTATTCAACGCTTGTACTTGTAAGTTATAGGTAGAAATTGGTAATGGGTCTTAACATGTTGCTGTGATTTGTGTACAGTTCTCAACACATTTAAATCAGATATCTATTTAAATATATAGAAATGCCAGAAATAATCAATGCCGAAGTTGTTTATCAAAAAGTACTGGCAGCGTCTTTGTGTTACAGGGGATGTGAAGATGCCATTACCGTATTATTCGTTAAAACCAAACTCGTATTGAACAATGAACAATGTAGGATACGTGTCTTCATCTTTTGGAGTTCTCTGGCCAAGGACATGCTCCTGGCTCTAGCTCCTGCCATGGCATCTGATCCTGCCCACGTCCCTCGTCACCCCACAACACCACCACCACCACCAGCACACTCCAAACAAACCAAGCATCTTGAGACAAACGGATGGAGGGACACTTGAGCTGATTTCCTGTGGCCCTTCCTCGATTATTTTTTTCATCAGCTGACGCCATCATCGTTTAGTTGGCCTTCCCCCGCACCTCCGATAATTAACACGGTTGGCTACGTACGGTGCGAAGGAAGTTCAACATACAGTACATGCATACATCAAGTGTCGCTTAACGCCATTTGTTGCAGCAGAAGGAACGTCCTCAGCATGCCGGGAGCACGCGCACTTTTTGTTGAAACGGGGCAAACATTCTTCCGAAACCCGAATTCGACGTTTCGGAGCCTCGGCCAAGCACGGCCGACTTCGCCCGTGGCCAGCGGCTGTCAAAGTTCTCGCCGCCGCCGCCGCCGAGTAGCGTGGCCGTGCAGGCGGCGGTCCACGGTGTGAGACAGTCCTTAGACATCGTCGCGTGCGGCGTGACATGGAGCTTGGACATGGTGGAAATAACTCGCGCGCCACGGCCGCGATTCCAGCGTGTCGCGTGCACGGAGCCTTGTGACTTTAGTCTTCTCCGCGGCTCGAGCGCAGTGCTCTTCACGAATGTTCACAGAGGGGATTGGAGGCACCTTCGCCGATAGGACATCATCGGTGTTGAGCTGCCGTCCGCGCATTTGAAACCATTGTGGGTTTGACAGCAGCACGATGATGATGGGGGGTGGTGGGGGTGTTTCACGTGTTGTGTATTGTCAGGGGCCGCCACTAAAGGCCACCAGGGGCCGCCAGACAGACTGAAATTGTGTTCTACAATTCAATAAACCAGCTTTTAAAACAATAAATCAAACACAATTTACAGCTCTTTGTCAATTGACTGCTGGATGAAGGCCTCCCCACGCTGAATCGGTCATAAAGGGCCCAAGACCAGTTTGGATATCATTGACGTTAGCCGTGGCCGGGATTCAACCCAGCACAGGGCACTCACCATTGCGCCACCGTCTTGACCACATGGATGTGGAATTGAAGCTGTTGCTCTGCAGCTACATCAGCAGCAAAGCGAAAGAAGAAGACGGCGCACAACTGTGCCACCCCGACAAGCCGTACTTTCAGCTCTGTGTAGACACAGCATATGGGCCATATCACGGCATGGACATATGCCTGTAGTATTAAAACGTGTGTAATAGGAACCTTGAGATACGCTTGCCGAGGCGTGTACATTTATGGGAAAACGTCTAAATAAAAATCCTGGCTCGTGTCCAGCTCACATTATTCCATAAAAACGTCACGTGTGATACCGCATTAGAAACCCGAGTTGATGTTGTGCGCATGCTTGGTCCATGATTGACGCACATTATCACAAAGCCAGACGGAACGCTCCAATAAGGAATTACAATGAAGAGAGAGCTTAATTTCACTGCACATTTTTTTTATGGATCTGAAAAGCACTTTGAGGTCACGTGAACACAAATCACACGGCGCAGTCCGTTGGCCGTACGTGGTGATGAGTGATGAATTGGAGGACAGGTGCAGAGTTGACAGAGGGTAAAAGATCTGCGAAGACATGCGAATGTCAGCGATGACGCCTTAGGTTAACATTCCATTGGGGACACGGCCAGTTCGACAGCAGGTTTTAATATCACAACACGTGGAGCTGCACCAGCATCACTAACGGGACCTCGAGGCCAGAATGTTTCGTGCCGATACTGGCGTGGTGAGGTATGGTCAAATAAGGGGCCGTCCATAAATGACGTCACGCGATTTTGGACGATTTTTGACCCCCCCCGCTCGTCACACGGCGTCACAAAAAGTGAGACCCCCCCTCAAATATGACGTCACAAAGCTCTGCCCCCCCAAAACCATATTTCCATTTTGAAAAAAAAACATGCTTCTAATCGCTTTACACTATTGTCATTGTAGTGCGTATTTAATGTGGCGCTGCACTCTGATGTTCTAGGAGTGTTGTTATGACAATTAGTGTTGTTTTAACAATTCTAGATTTATTTAAAGTTGCGCATTTTTATGTGACGTCACATTTCTCAAACCCCTCCCCCTCGGCACACGTCGTCAGAAATGTCTGACTCACCCCCCCTAGATGCGTGACGTCATTTATGGGCGGCCCCTAACCTACAAGATCCGGATGGCGTGCGGAGGCCCTCATCCAGCAGTTGACTGATAATGGGGTGAATGGGTCGTATGTGTACTTGTCGATGCAATTTTTTTATGGCAAGAACACATTGCAGACTGTCCAAACATTATGGTCTATCATAATAGATCGTTGGTAGAGCACAGTAGTTAAAATGACTCCTCAGACGGGAAATGTTAACCAACAAAATAACCGTGCCGTTCTAATTATGCGGCTGGAGGTGGAAATCCACTTCGAGAACATGTGTTCGAGAACTGGATGTACAACAATATCAGAATACACCCAATTTAAAATTTCTGCTTTGATTTGGATGCACGTGTCATTAACACACACAATATACGCCGATCGATACACACACATGAAGCATGTGTACATATAAAGGTTGCCTTATATAACCTAAGTTTTGTTAAGAAAGCAGTTCTTTCTAACGGAGCGTTTCCAACAATCACAACATTTGAAGCTGGGTGCCTGCTGTGACAGATTTAATGATTTCCACGTGGTATGTTTAAACAGGGCGTTGTTAAGCAATAGGCAAGTCATGGACATCAAACCCCGTACTTCGTCATACAGGGAGTGGGGCCTGTGACTCACACGTGGCAGCTCGGTGAGTCGAAATTAAACCACTGCATTGTGTTGAATATTATAAAAAATATAAGAAATAAAGGAGCGTAAGAGGCGACAATGAGGATAGACGGAATGGGCTTGTGGGGAGGTTCTTGTTTATAAATCATGAGTGTAAGAATAGAACGGTACATTCTAGTATTTGTTAAGTAAATGTGAATACTGGAAGAAAACATCTCGTGAGGTTTTTTTTATTTGCGTCACGTATAAATAAACACGCGTCGCGATTCCACAGCACAGTATGTATTTGCCCCGGAGGCCTCGAATATTGTTGCTCACGAACACGGTCCGAGACATGTCGATTCGTTTCCCCAATGTAACTGCTGCCACAGATACAGCTTAGTTTGTAGACGCCGGGATATTGCATGTTAGGAATATTGTCCTTCACAGATGGGATCAGATCACAAATTGTATGTACTGTGTTAAATCAGACCTGGATCTTGTGTTTGTTCATGATTTTGGAAATCTTTTTGGTAAACCCTGCTATGTATGGCAAGGTGATGGTTTTTATTGGATCCTCAGATGGCTCCTTCCTCACTGCAAAACACTTTACTAGCACATTGTGGAAATTACCCATTCCTATGGTTGGATACAAGTTAGCCACCTCCGATTAGCACGGTTGGCTACATACGGTGCGAAAGAAGTTCAACATACAGTAGATATGTACAGTTCAACATACACAAACTGTTGACTTCCCCACACATTGCTACTCACGATATTGACCGTGTAGTGAAACGGGGCTTTATGTCACAAAATATCAAATTTAAAAACATTTAATGCAATTTTTTTTTAAACCATTCCATGGAATATCTTGTGCTTTCTTAATTAATGAGATGCACCGTGATACTCATCAACCAGGCTCTACCCACTGTTGGATGAAGGCTTCCACATGCCAAGTTCATCCCTCACCGTCCTGGAAGCCATAAAATACATTTTTATCCCGTGCACTCTCACGCACTGGCTGAGCTCCATCTCCGCAACGATTCACATGGATGGATGGCCTCTAATGAGAATGATTATTTTCCCTCTCATCTTCACGAATAACTTACATGCCAGTTATAGAAGACGAGCGGATGTGTTAGTCTTCAAATCAGTTTCGTCTCCACTTTGTGAATTAGAATGATTGCTGCGTTACTCCGTGATGGAGATATTACGTTTTCAGTTTTTTTTTATTCGGTCCACTAATATTGTCAGAAGATGTGTTGGTGATTTTGTTTTTTAAACTGATGTCCACAATTATTCCTACTCGAGTAACCCATGAGCTTTCCCTGCTTGCATACTGTAAATGACGGTGGCCACTTCTTAAAGCTCTTCTATATAGGGAATGTACTCTTCTTCCTCCCCGTGAGATGATTTGATTGCTCGGGGGTGTGGTGTTTGCTATAGAGATCGGTACAACATTCCTCTGCTATCATGACGTCCCTGTCGCTATCTTGCGCAATGCTTCTTTCTTGTTCTCAAGAGCTGCTGACTCGTGAATTGTGCTGTTTCATGCTTCCATTGCTTTTCCAACCTCTTCAAACATTTCGTTTCTTGTGCTATTCCATTTGTACACTCGTTATTTCATTATTATTCATGTACTGTATACCCATAATAGCTGGTTTATAAAAGTAATGCGTTACTTTTTTGCCAGGAACTTTCCATCATCTTAAATTATTTTAAAAAGGCATATAATAAGTAATTATGTTTTTCATTATATGGGGATACAAAGTAAATACATCCAAAATCAAATATATGAGTGGTATTCAGCTCCATCAGCTCTCTGAAACAGAGTGTACAATTCCACATAACTATGACAAGGGCCAGTATATCCACAGGACTACCACTGTTGACTTGCTACAAAGCAGTGCTCTCTGTATCAACAATAGTGGTATAAAGGTTGGAGTTGAGCAACAACTGGAATACTCTTTGGTTCTTTCAGTAAAGTCACGTAGGTGAAAATAAAATAAAATAAAAATAACAAAATCACGACGTTTCGGAGGCAACACAAGCTTCCATCATCAGGTGGAACAACCCCAGCTAAATGTTTGTGCTGTAGTGGGCTTTTTTTTGTTAGTTTTTTTTTTGCTGGGATTGTTCCTCCTGATGGCGGAAGCTTGTGTTGCCTCCGACACGTCGTGAGTTAGTTATTTGTATTTATATTTTATATTATTTTCATCTACGTGACTTTACCGAAAGAACCAAAGAGTATGGATCCTTGCAGTCACGAAAACTTCAAATCTCGAAGAAACAACTGGAATTTGAGTTTATGTTCCACAACGTGAGATGACGGAAAACAATTTAAATATTTCCAACGTTTTTTATTATTACTACTTAACCTATAAGCAATACAACTCCATATTCACACTGGACAGTAGAGGAGTAGGCAGAGCATACACAACACACAGAGAGGGCATTTTTGTTTACGGGTTCTTCTCCGAGGTGCCCACTCATGACGCGACAAATCACGTGAATTCTCCAGGCCGTTGTCTGCGACTTCCGTTCATCCAAAACACAGTACAGCATATGGAGCACGTGTCAATGGGGCCTGCTTGAAGCGCCTGTATACAGCACTGCGATTCGTGAGGTCACTCCGCCGTATCAGATAAGAGTGCCGAGTAACATTTCATTGTCGTGATAAATTGTATGTTCAGGTGAAATATCTGCTTGGAAAACATTGTCACGAATGAAACATTTAACAAAATCTCAAAAGCGCCCGAAGAAAAATAGCTGTAAAGCTCAGTGGGCCTTACCTGGTCAAATAAAAAATAGACTAAGTTTGGGCAAGGCACGTCACTAGAATGGATAATGGCTGATGGTCAAGGATAATAACAGAGTGGCAGCCATGGAATGGAACGCTTCTGATGAGATGTCTACAAGGAAATGGAGCGATAAAATAATCTCGTGTGCAAGAGCTTCCATCCAGTAGTGGATTGACCGTGGTTGATGATGATGTTAAAATGTTTGTTGCTAATGGAGGTATTTACCAAGACGTGGCAAAGTGCCTCCTTGTTCAAACAACCCATGGGAGAGTGTGCATCTCTGTCGTACAGTCTCTTTGTGGATCGGACACTGTGGACGTCCCACAAAGTGGTGGTCATGTTATCTCACGTTCAAAGTGTGAGCGGTGGAGTTGGTGGCACAGTTGTGAGCGCACCACACTTTTAACCCAGTGACTTGAGTTTGATTCTTGGCTGTGGCTAACATCAGTTGGAAGTGATATCTGAACTGGACCAGTGTGGTATGGAATGGTCAAACAACCCCATAACTGCTGGCGTAGGGATACCTTCATCCGGCAGTGGTTTGACAAAGGTCTGTTAATCATTCTAATTATAAAATACAACGCAGTGTCATATACAACATACTGTCATGTATAACATGACCATCCACTGTTCAGCGAACCTGTTGTATATTACTTTTGTTTTGTTCACTTTGCAGCCTTCTTTTTATGTTCTTCAATGATTTCCTCTAGCTCCTTTCAATTGGTTGTTATACTGTGTCGTCAGCATATGTCGTAAGATTTATGCCCTCTCCATTAGATACACTAGAAACTAAAATGCATTTAAATGTCTACCGTGTTTACTCTGCCAAGACACTAACCAGGTCTGTGAGCCTACTATTTACATCAAAATATTAATCTCATTATTTCCCTGTGCCCTTACATGACCGTGAAAGTTAATGTTTGAATCTTGGTGTCGCAAGGCATCTTGCACGTCATGTATGGAACTTCTGCAGTCGACGAGTCATGGAATTAGTCGGTTCGATTTTATTTACACAACAGCATGTACTGTATACTGTACTGACAACCCTTGGGGGAAAAACTCAAGAAACTGATGCACAAATCCAAGACACCGAGAGGGAAACCAAATAAACAGAGGCACAGAAACAGAACTGTCACTCAGGCAAGAGGCGTGGGAGGGGGGTACTAAATGATTTTGCGTGGCAGAAATGGCTTCATGGGAACATTTAGTGAACACCTCCACGCTCCCATAATTCATTAAATAATCATTACCTCGGACAGTTGCAATTAGTTCCCCGCTTGTTTCTCATAAGAGAGGCTGTGGGTTGATCTTTACACGAGGTGCATAAGGCCTGAACCGTTGTAAGGCTGAGTGAATAATTTTTTAGGTAAGGAACAAAAATAGCAAACAATCCATTCGTTGCACGGCCGTGAGCCACTGAACATTGTGAAACCCCATCGCGTGTTCACGAAAGGAGTCGAGCTGCTGACGTGTCCGAGACAATATATTCCTTTAAGATAATAAGTGTGTGCCTGCCCAATGCCGCAATCCTGCCCTATTTGAATAATTGTCATTGTGGTCAGCCTATAACTTCCCACTGCTGGGCAAAGGGCACACTCCTCCATTCATTCATTCATTCCTTCTATCCAGTCGTGCCCTCCAAACTGTCTGTGATGTCTCGATTTAAAGCTTTCGTGACTGCAGGGATTCATCTTCTTGGTTCTTTCGGTAAAGTCACGTAGAAGGGAAGTAATAAAATAATTAAAATAATTATTTTATTTTATTATGTTTTAAAAATAATTATTTTATTTTATTATGTTTTATTATTATTATTGTATTACTTCCCTTCTACGTGACTTTACCGAAAGAACCAAGATGTCTGTGATGTCGTCTAACTGATGCCGTCCCCTCTGCGTTGTGTCTCTCGCTTTCTCTCCATAGCCAATCTCGATCTTTCTCGTCAGCTGTTTTCCATTTGATTCATTTTGCTTTAAACGGCATCATTGCTGACCCTTCACCCTGTTTCTGCACAGAACGCCACGGTGGCGAGATCTTAACGCCTTCGCGTGGTATGCAGGAGGTCGTGGGGTCGATCCCGATCCCGACCCTGACGCCTGCTGTATGATTGGAGTTTTTGTGTCTCTCTCCCCGTGGTCGCGTGGATTTTTCTTCGGGTTCTCCGGGGTTTCCGTCCACATTTAGAATCACCCGCTTAGAGTATTTGGCTGCTATAAATGTCCACGTGATAAGCCCCTTCGTTGAGCAATGCTTTGTGGCCAGGTCGCTTCTGAGAGTTATATAGCCCAGTAGACACTAAATGGCTAATTTGCCTAAACCTCCAGCAGACGATCACATCTTTCCACTCAGTACTTCCGGTGAGGCAATGGTGTGGAAGAGGAGACGCAATCGTTACGAAAACCATTTTCTGACATTTTGACAATTACAATTACGTACGTGGTGTGCAGTGTCTATTCTGAACCCAAGTCTAAAATCTAAAAACTCCTCGCCCCAGCACGCGGCCGCATTGTTTAGCATATGTGGATCCACATAATGATATACACTCACCGGCCTCCGGACAATGTGCTCATTTATTTAAAATTGTAAAAAAAAACATTCAGTCATAACAATTCCAGTCGAGTTTATTTTGTTTTTGTTCAGCTTCCCACAACATGTATACAACATTGTAGTATTCTTTAGGAGTTATTAATTACGGGAGTAACAATCCCTCCTTTTGAATTGTGATTCTGGACCAATAATTCAAGAATCGACTATTTTACTTTACAATGTGGGTGACCGTAGTGGCCACTCGTGGCGACAGGGGCCAGGCAGAGCCGTAGCGAGACATTGTGGCGCCCGGGGCCAGAAGCTTTCCTCGCTGGCAGAGCCCCAAACTTTGTCATTGAGCCACACGCCACCGCTCGCCGCTTCAATTCCATTTCGGATGTTTTCAGCAAGTCCGCTGTCCATCCGGCAGGGCCCCACGCTACGTACTCACCCCCCCCCCCCCATTGTTCGGTTATTGGGGCCACGTGGCCGGAAAAACCGAACATCGACGATTTAAAAAAAAACTGCAATCAGTTCCACGCATGAGTCGAGTATATATGGTGATTATTAAAGACATGCCACTGTTAAATAAGTTATGTTAATACGAAGTCATTTTTGCTATCTAATTTTACAGTCGTATACATAACTAGAGTATTCACATTGACATATCGTAAGTGCGCATAATTATTAGGTGGATGAAATACTGTCGAGAATAAATGCCATGCAGGTCACGTAATGCCTGTTACATTTAGATTGTGGGGCTTTAAGAACGTGATTTCTCACACATCGTGAACACGTTTGAAAGTGCCAGGCTACGTGGTGTGGTATTCGCGCAAGGCAGCTGTACATGTTGTAGATCTGCAGACAGTTGTACGCGATATGAAGGCAGAATGAAGAGTCTGCACCGTCGGAGTTCTGCGCCACCGCCTCCCTGCCATGTGAACTGAGCCTCCCTGCTATGTGAACTGAGCCTCCCGAGTTAAATCCCAACCCCCCGAACGGTGAATAATAATATCATGGGCGAGTGAATAGTGAACCGGTCCTGGGTTGCAACCCTCCCACCGTCCTGCGCTCACCACCGTAGCGAAAGTATGGTCAAACAACTGACATGGCTCACGTGGAGTGGTGAAGCCTTCATTCAAATGTGTTTTTTTCATTGAATGAAAGCAACACGTGACCGGAGAGCTTCTTTCGCCGGTGAGTGGAAATGCAGCACGACGCATGAGAGGTTTATCGCTTTAAGTGAATGTGAAATCCGAGAGCATTTCAAATAGCCTCATTATCAGGGATATGTGAAGCCTGCGGCAAAGATACCTTCATGGGAAGTAACTTGTTTTTAGTAAAAAAAAAATACAGTGGGGCCTTTGTATGTTTCCAAAGAAAGAAAAGAGGGAAATGGCTTGCAAACGGGAATAACCAACAATACTGGTTTGTTGCCTTTTTCAATTGTGATGTTGCCCATACGGCAATAATCACGTTCTCTAGCAAGTGCCACGTGGGCGATGCTTGGACGGTGTGGCAGAAAAGCCGCAAACAGCTCGAGCACAACACACGTACATTACTTTTGTTTACAAGCCCGATCAGTTTTGAGTGGAGTGCGGTGGGCACACCAGAGATCAGCAAGTTGTCGTGGGCAGCTTTGCCTTAAGCACAAATGGTATGGCTGGAATTAAGGGGAGCATGGTTTAGAGGACAAATGGGACAACATCTCCGGAGGGAACCATGAAAAATATTCGAGATTTTTCTTAAAGGTTGACTTCATCTAAGATGAACAATATTCATTTCTGTAAGGGAGAGGGCAGTATTTTCTGTTGAAGTGTAAAGTGGGAAGGAGGGTAAAGATACCATAGTTTGCCCATAATACGCAGACGGGGTAACTTAGTCAACAAAATATAGCACCGTAAAACTACACATACACCATGATCCATGAACCCTAGCACCAACTCAAAACATTATGCACTCCAGTTATGAGGCACCTGGCCAGAGTTAATGATTGCTCTTACTCTTGAACAGTACTAGGATGCCAATAATGGTGTTTTACATGGACCCATGACAAGATGATAATACTCTTTGGCAGACTGCAAATGTCGGTCATGACTAATGCACATGCAGCCGGCCCTCCCTGTCGGTTCGTCTCCTCCCTTGATCATAACGAGGGGACAGGCCGGCTAAATAGACAACAACAATAAAGTTTCTTAGACGATGAGTAAATACTCTGCGTTGTTCTGGCCTCTAGATAATTGGGGGACCAGAGATTTGTGAAATGGCAACGCTTTATTATTTAAAAGTCATGATGACCAGACACAAACCTGATGATGACGCCCGCTTATGTTTAAAAACATTTAACATGGAAAATGGATATTTTACAAACCATTAACAAGAAACATAATATTTAACATCAAACATCTTTTCAAAACAAATGTAGTGCCTCCTAAATGTCCTAGTCACAGATAATATTGCATAAAGTAAACGATATTTACTTATATAATAAAGCAATTTTAACATACCTGTCAACCCATACGGTTTACCCGTATTCTTGTACAGGAAAATTAATTGAGTTATGAGATCCATATGGCATACAGCCGTTTCAATACGGGCAAAAAAAGTTTTAGTCTCTTTATTTGTGTTACTCCCTTGTGATGGGACTTTGTAGGATGGACGTTGAGAATTATAAGGGACACGGGGTGACCAATAAGGTCTGAATTGAATGTAAATTATGGAAATCATATTTTATAGACATAAACAAAACTATTCTTTATTTTTGAATCAAGACTGCAACGTCCGCCACAACACCACTTGTTCGCGCAAAGCACTCGACGTTCACTTCAAGCTGTTTGGGCGGTGGCCATTGTACGCGTTTATAATGAACAGCAACAACGAACCTCTTCCACAAGGACAGCCACCTCCGCGCGTCGACCTCGTCATGGCGGCGGCTTTGCGATGTTGCATTAACATGCTAATCTCTCACATTGACATGCTAATCTCTCACATTAACATGCTAATCTCTCACATTAACATGCTAATCTCTCACATTTACATGCTAATCTCTCACATTAACATGCTAATCTCTCACATTAACATGTTAATCTCTCACATTAACATTCTAATCTCTCACATTAACATGCTAATCTCTCACATTAACATGCTAATCTCTCACATGAACATGCTAATCTCTCACATTAACATAGCCACCTCAGCGCACTCGCCGTGGAGGCCGCTCTCCGATCTTACATTGACATGCTAATTATTACCTGGCAGCCCTTTAATTGGTGGAAACCCACCACGAGCGCCGCCATGAACCATCACTTACATTAACATCAGCTGCCCCGCCCATGCTGCTGAAAACCTTTACAAACATTTTGCCTTTAGAGACTAACCCCCTTTTCCGTCATAGTTTTTTTGTTATTTTTAGTTATTTTCTTTGAACCTATCTACGTGACTTTACCGAAAGATCCAAAGAATAAGCAGTTTTTTTTGTAGCAAAAGAAGTTTCATTTTTAGATGGTGCAGATATTTATCTGTGAGATTGTGACGTTGAAAGATGACGTTATCAAATACGTTGACACATTAAACCTGTGCTTCAACTTTTATTGATCCACGGCTGGATGAAGGCTTCTCCACGCCTATGCGAGTAGTGGGGGTTATTTCTACCAGACTTTACCATGCTGGTCAGTTTCTGGTGTATGAATGTGCAGAGCATGGGTGTGGGAGCAGAGTACAGTACAAGACGCAATTATCCTGCGCTACATAGCCCCGAAGACCTGTGGCAATTGTTTGCATACGGTGATCATCTATCCAACCCCTCTCCAGGCTCAAACCTGCTTAGTTTCCGTATTCTGACTCAAAATCTGCAGTGGAAGTCCGAGGGCTTTTGTGAAAATTCCACATTCCTGTGGCAGAAACGAATTTTTCACAGGCAACCAGTCAACCACCGCTGCCGCCTTCATATACCACAGTCAGCAGAGGTTGTCTGGAAATTTTTTTTATGGCTGTGAGCTTGATTGGTTCTACTCATTCGGGAGGGTCAGCACAAAGTTCCACATTGCTGTGAGGCCCGCGCTAACCGGCCAAGGTGGACGAAGTCCGCGAACGGTTTTAAGTCAATGGAGGGGCGCCTGTCGTAATTATCCGCACCTTCTAATCTTCGGAGCAGAAGCAGAGTGTGGTGTGTGGCAATCCTTGCGATCAAAGTGCCGGCTGTCGGTGGCAAGTCATATCTATACCCGTCATGTGTCTAAACCTAGGTCGAATAAGTTTGAAACATGGGCAATGAAAAATATAAAATTGCGAATGGACAGAGAGTTTCACGTTTCGAACAAAACCGTCAGACGGAAAGAGGCTCAGGCAGCATGACGTGGGCGAGAGAATACACATCAAGAACAGCGCCTATAGGACACGTAACGAGAAAAGATTGACAAGTATAGTCGGGACTAAGGGCGGAGTTGGCAGCCCCCTCGGAGAGCGGAGTAAATAAAATCGTGTTCAGATGCTACTGATGAAATACTGCAATCACAGGATCATAAGTGGTGGCGGGTGTAACGACACATTTAAATTTACGCGACCTAACCCACGTGTTAAACAGGAGCATAAGATGACGTGGGGGGGTGGGTCCTCATACAGCAGTGGATTCTGACTTAATGGTGATAACACACCCGTAGTGCACAGACAAGCGTGCACACGGAAAACGGAAACTTCTCGAGAAGAAAAAAAAACCTCTCCAAATGAACTCAAAGCTGGATTGGTGGAAAAGTCTAGAGCCGACGTCATTGCCACACACACAAAAAAAACCCACGAGAATGCGGGACTGGGGGGTGGTGGGATGGGCCCTCTCCTTGCTCGTCACATCCTATCGACCCTACACACAACGCCACCATCCCAGCCACTCATCTTTATCCCGGTCTAGCACGTCAGCTGCCCCACATCGCAAGTTTAGATAATCCCCCATCGTCCGAGCACGACTTATCCTATCGAGTCGAATCCATCACAGCCGATAATATCAAACGGCCCATCGTGTACCAAAACAATCCCACCGTCAAAACTCAAGAGAACAGGCTCACCATCATACCCCACGGCCAATCCAACTCATCCCGACAGCCACCAGCGCAAACCACCATTTCACTCCCAAATCACAGAGGCTCATCACATGCCACCATTTCAAAATCGGTTCAGAGTTCTTCGTTTTGTTGAACCAGTGCTGCTGAAACCAAGAAAGGCTGTGTGGCCGATGGGATGTTTAAACCATACTTGTATGTGTATTTCTTTATGGGAATCTGTTGTACGTATGTTGAACTTCTTTCGCACCGTACGTATCCAACCGTGGTCATCGGGGTTGCTGAAAGGGACAACAAACGAAGCACAAATGAGGCGTATTGTCTGCAAGCGCATGCTTTTATTATGACCACCCATTGGTTATTGTAATCCACCACTTTGGATCGTCCCATCCACCAAAACCCGCCAGTCGGCACGGCGCCTGTGCCAGGCTAGATGCACCTTGAGGCCCCACGTGAAGTGTCGAAGGCTCGCTGACAGAAGGAGGTCTCGGGACAGACCCAGCAGCTGACTTGAGATGTGACCTGAAGATGCACCATCAGCTGTGCCCCCTACTGTGCCAACTCGCTGCGTTTTACACGCCACGGCGCTGCGCACGTTGTTGTGAGCGTCGCTACTCTTGGCCTCCGTCGTTGTCGTTGTTGCTGGAGGGCGACTGCCTCCAATTTCCCAGCAGCAGCAGCGTCCTTCACGAGACTCCTCCATCCCGTCCACCAACTCTCTCACCCCGGCAATCCCTGCCCATCCCAGCCACACCCCCCACCCAACTCGCCTCGGGGAGCCGTGGGGGGGAGACGGGGGGGAGCCGGAGGGGGGAGCCGGGGGGGGATGTAGCCGGGGGGGGGAGCCGGGGGGGGTGAGAGACGGGGGGGAGCCGGAGGGGGGGGGGAGCCGGGGGAGGGGAGCCGGGGGGAGGAGCCGGGGGGGGGGGGGGGGGGAGCGGAGCCGGGGGGGGGGGAGCCGGGGGAGGGGAGCCGGGGGGGAGCCGGGGGGAGGAGCCGGGGGGAGGACCCGGGGGGGGGAGCCGGGGGGGGGAAAGCCGGGGGGGGAGGAACCGGGGGGGGGGAGCCGGGGGGGGGGAGCCTGGGGGGGGAGCCGGGGGGGGAGCCGGGGGGGGGGGGGGGAGCGGAGCCGGGGGGGGGAGCCGGGGGAGGGGAGCCGGGGGGGAGCCGGGGGGAGGAGCCGGGGGGAGGACCCGGGGGGGGGAGCCGGGGGGGGGAAAGCCGGGGGGGAGGAACCGGGGGGGGGAGCCGGGGGGGGGGGAGCCTGGGGGGGGAGCCGGGGGGGGGGTGCCTGGGGGAAGAGCCGGGGGGGGAGCCGGGGGGGGGAAAGCCGGGGGGGAGGAACCGGGGGGGGGGGGCCGGGGGGGGGAGCCTGGGGGGGGAGCCGGGGGGGGGAGCCGGGGGGGGAGCCTGGAGGAAGTGCCGGGGGGGGGAGCCGGGGGAGGGAGCCGGGGGGAGCAGCCGGGGGGGGGGAGCCGGGGGGGGGGCGCCGGGGGGGGGGGGCGCCGGGGGGGTTCGCGGGGGGGGGGGAGGAACCGAGGGGGAGGAGCCGGGGGAGGGAGGAGCCGGGACCGTAGCCGCCACAGCAGCGGCGGCGGCGGCAGCGGCAGCGACCCTCACTCCCTCCCATCGGTGTTCGAGGATCGCCGCCACAAGAGGCTCCCCCCGGCCATGCCGGCCACGCCGAGAGACGAGAGCCGGCGGCGTCACTCTCCACTCCGAGCCAGCGACACCCGCTAACGCGACCAGAGATAGAGAAGGGGGGGGGGAGACGTAGGAGGAGGTATAAACGAAGAAAGACGTAAGGCAAGCCAGGGGAAAGGGGTCGTTAAGTGCGAGAGAAAGCGGCGAGAGACAAAGAGGAGAGGGGGGTGGTGGTGAAGTTGAACTGTGAAGCGACATTCCGATCCAATCTCGGGGCCCCCGCGCGCCGCGTCGGCTGCCGTGAGATCGTCTCCTCGACTCCCTGCCGTTGGTAAGTTACCCGAATCGTTGGACTAAGTTGTTGCTGTTATTGTCCTGACAATGGGGAGCGGGGAAGGAGGAGGAGGAGGCGGCATCGTCGTCCGTGGTGTAATGTTTCTGGGTCGAATCGCGACCGTTTTTCTCCCGTTTTCGTACGTTTGGTTTTGTTTGTCGTATATTTTTATTCTTCTAAACGTACCCCTTGGGGGGGGGGGGCAGGGGGTGGTCTGCTTGTGTTTAAAGTGACGACGAGTGGATTGTATCGTGGGGGGGGCGCTGGACTCTGGTTTGGCGCCACATCGCCCGCCTGATGCGCCCCTCCAACATCGTTATTCACCGTCGAGGGGTCAGAGGGGATTGTCTTTAATAAGAATTATAAAAAATGATTCTTGTCTTGACGGGTTAGATAACTCTCACAACTCTCTCTCCCCCCTTGCTTTGCCCGAGGATTTGTTGATACGAGAATGTTGAGCCCCCAGCGCCACGTTCACAACTGCCTCTGTTGTTAAAACTTTGTGTGCTTGGTGGTTATTATATTATTACTACAACTACTACTACAACGCAGGCATTCCACTATAGTCCACGTTTAAACCGTGCTTCGGCTCAGCTACAGCCACGATTTTAGTTGGTGAAAATTAATACGATTTGGCATTGTTACAGTCCTGTCAAACTGTGGTGTTGTACAGTACTGTATAGTTCGGTGTGTCGGTAATAAGCGGTAATGGTCGGGTCATCGTGGTTAAGCCACTCCTGGATGGGTTTTTGGGACCAATTTGACCATACTTCACCACTCTGCTGGTCAGTGCGGGTTCCAAACGTGTTGCCGCTCCACCTAAACAAGTTCCAGATATCGATCGCCGCTGATATTAGCCCTGGTCGTCGGTAATCGAACGAAGGTAAAAACCCAGCCGA
Source organism: Lampetra planeri (assembly GCF_965212315.1). Lineage (NCBI taxonomy): Eukaryota > Metazoa > Chordata > Hyperoartia > Petromyzontiformes > Petromyzontidae > Lampetra > Lampetra planeri. Next base: position 992,616 of record NC_136107.1, on the reverse strand, counting down.
GTGTTGGACGCCGCGGTACGTTGACAACCACTAAACCACCACTTTTGAGCCGTGTGCGTGACGAATTGTGTTGTTTTGAGTTGTTGGGTATTTCTGGAGGCGAGATGACTTCAAGGACAAGTCACAACCTGAAATGCCCATCCCCATGTCACGCTGTCGAACTGGACGCACTGGTGAATCGGGCAGCAATATACGTGGAATACTAATGAGGTTTTTGCACTATTTATGCTCAACTTAATGAAACGGTTGTACGCATTAATCGTGCTGGGACGTGTAAAAAACGATTTTACATACTTCAGCAAGAATCACTACACAGGATCGGTAGCGGTAGCCTGAGAGGCATTTATCCAGCAGTGGATTGGAAATAGCTGATGATGATTGTATCTGCCTTCAAGTCAGCAAGCTATACCCACCAGCTTTAATCTGCGAGAGAGCCACGCGTTTCAGCATATATGGAGATGATTATTCAAAGCAGTTCTGTTTGCCATCTGTTTGCCAATAAATCTCGAGTGCGATGTCCTGCGTGTGCTGGCACGGGCTGTTATGCAAGATCTCGTTCTGTTTACAGTCTAGCTTTTAGGGACAACTTGACTCAAAATAAACTTTCTCCCTGCCGCATGTTACTCGCTGAGTATGCCAACTCTCTCTCTGACACCTGCATGCTGGATGTGGCCCCACATTCCGCGTTGTCAAAATGAGTCTTCACGATTGCTTAACACTTTTCTAAACTCTTTAGCTCACATTGCCACGTGACACACACAAAGTCCAGTTTTGACAAACAAACCGGTGAAAGTCAAGCAGTCGAACAAGCAGCTGAAACAATAGCAGAACAAGCAGGTGAAACAATAACAATAGCAGACTCTTAAGTGTACAGCGGCTATTTTTCAAGCTACCACAAAGATTTAATAGCCGGGCAGTGCTGGCACATGCTTTTGTAATCCTCCACCACTGGAGGCGCAGGGTTGGTGACCACATGCGTTGTGAAAACTCCCTTCCCGCGGGCGTCGTGGAAGCATTATACCCTGGTACGCCAGGATAAGGCAGTACAGCAAGTGGACTATTTGCCACGTGTTTCCATCTGTACGGGGATAGAGTGTGTCCCCCTTGTGCGCTTGGATTTCCTCCGGGTGCTCCGGTTTCATCCCACATGTATAAGCAATTCATTAGTTTGTCTGAAGAAAAAAAATATCATCTTCAAATAAAAACCCAATGTAAGATCCTTATTTTTTTTTTAAAGTCAGGGTGGCGCTGCTGGTTAAATAAGTGATACGCCGTCTTGCAAATACATCGTCATTGTATGTACAGTATGTTAAACTTCTAATCGGTTGTCTGCGTACACATGTCGCTGACAGCGTCATCCACCCTTTCTCGTATCCGTCACCTCAACCTTTGCCTCCACCTAGCCCGCAAAGCGCATTGATTTACCCCGTTTTGATATTCGTCGCCGCACCTTTCAGGGACACATCCCCGACGTACTGTGTAAACAACAGTTATTAATCTATATACTAAAATGGGATTATGCTCTCTTTTGAACAGTAATGTCCACCGTTTAAACTTTCAGTAAAAGGGGAAGGTTATAAAACATTATTAATAACGTGATGAGGGCATGCTGGAAGTGTCGGTGAATGTCAGGATGAAATGGCTGGTTTGGCCTTTCGAACACTGAGCCGAGTGTAACAACAATACCTGTGGGACTATGGGTGCTCTGTACCCCACATTTGGCATTATAGCATAACGCCGCCTCTGTTCATGGCACACGATTTATAAATTAAATCCACTTACAGACCTTGGATTAGAAGATCGTCTATGCTCCGTAGTCAACAATCTCAGACATGCTTTTCACAGCAAAACTTTTGCAGTTGCTATCTCAAAATGAAGAATTTTAGTTCTTTGTTCGTCCACTCGTTCCATCTGCATGCACATTAAAGCCTTTGCCAGGCTCTTTTGTTCCTTAGGTCATGACTTAGGGCAGTTGCCATAGTTACTGATTTTTGCAAGGACCAAAAGGGTTGCCACTGATCCATCCGGTGTGGCTTTACAGAATGCCCTCCAATATGCGGCTATGAAGTGCTTTCGAAATAAATACACGTACATGTTTTAACATCTAATGTTTAAACAAAAGCGATGTCAACTTAACACAACAATGTTTCTGGAGATGAAGCTCTTAATTAGATTTTAACTGAGATAACCACACCCTTTGTAGCATCCTTAAAGTCTGAGCTCTTTTATAAGCGTCGCTGGTTTGGTTGACAGTTGATGTAAGAAACAATTTGTTTTACATCTCGCAGCTGCAGAAAATCTAAAAATGTGCCCAATATGCAAAATTAATTGAAACATAGGCTGCCAATGTGGCTAATCCATGTTTCTCTTTTGAATTCACAGGTACACGCTTGTGAGCTGGTGTTAAAATGAGCTGGAGTTTTTTGACTCGTTTGTTGGAGGAAATACATCAGCACTCGACGTACCTGGGAAAACTCTGGTTCACCACGTTCTTAATTTTCCGCATCGTGCTGACAGCCGTCGGTGGCGAGTCAATCTACTACGATGAACAGAGCAAGTTTGTGTGCAACACGCAACAACCGGGCTGCGAAAATGTCTGCTACGATTCCTTCGCGCCTCTCTCCCACGTGCGTTTCTGGATCTTTCAAATTATTGTCGTGGCAACACCGAGCATTCTCTACCTTGGCTTCGCCATACACAGGATACGAAGGTATGGTCAAGTTACAACAACAATAATGATAATGTAGATAAAAACCTGAATTATACACTTGTAAAAAAACACATGTAAGAGTATATTTTAAGCTTTTCTTTTCTACGTTGTCTCCGTAGGTCAGAAGACTCGCCTGTCTACAAAAAACCGAGACGGACTCCACTGATACATCGTGGGCCAGACCGTGAGGCTGAGGAAGCTGAAAATGACCAAGAGGAGGATCCAATTTTGCATGAAGAAGAGGAGTTTGATCACAAGACCAGCAGCGAGGACGAAGACAAGAAAAAGGATAATAAACGGCACGATGGTCGTCGCATGATCAGGGTTGATGGCCTCATGAAGGCTTACGTGTTGCAGCTTATTTTACGCACAATGGCCGAGGTGGGCTTCCTCTTTGGCCAGTACATGATGTATGGCCTGGAGGTGATCCCTCGCTTTGAGTGCACTCGTTATCCGTGCCCCCACCGCGTTGACTGCTACATCTCGAGGCCCACGGAGAAGACCATCTTCTTGTACGTGATGTACGCCATGTCCGGGCTCGGCCTGGTGCTCGACGTGGCGGAAATGTGGCACCTGGGGATGGGCGCCCTCGGCGACGCACTGCGAGGCCGTCAAACGAAGCACGATCAACGGTATTGAGGCTTTTTTGTGTTGGTGGCATCCACCGTGGCATAGGCCAGGTGCTCAATGTCAGTGAAAAATAATGTTGGCAGGGTGCTTGGATGCTTTATCAAGATGCCTTTGAATTTAGAGTCGAGCTTTTATAGTTTAGAGTTTAAGCCAGGCCAGGTGGCTTGGCGATAGAGCGGCTCGCAAAATCCTGCTTGGGGTTGATTTAGCCCATCATCCCTCTGGGGTGTTATGAAATGAGTGCCACTTCGCAACAAAGTCAACAGTAATGTGGATAAACTTGTCCCTGCCATATGAACATGGAATTTCGACCACTGGATTTGGGCTGTAAACAGCAGATGAGCACTTGCTTAAACGCTCATTCGAGCAAGAATCACTTAGAATCTTTAGACATACAGGGGGCTATTTTACTTGGTGATCACAATTTACAATTTGTTTTCTTAACGGCAGTAATTTATCATGTTTAATACGGTACGGATTGGTAATTGTTTTACGATCAAACATGTAAATACCTATATGATTAAGAGCTGATATGAAGAAGGGAGTTAAATATTAGTTGTAGGTTTGGATTCCTTTGTAAATATTGGTCCTTACACAAGTCGTATATATTTTGCCAGCTCACTCGGTAAGTGTTTAAAATGTGGGAGGTTATTGATCGTGCTGGTAAAGTGGTGTAACTGATCCAATGTTATTGCTTAAATGTGGAGAGCCATCTGTGCACAATTTCTTATCCCTCTTTCATAATGCATACGAGTCAGCTTAACCATACAACAATAGAATATTCGCAAAATCAGTCTCCTCATCTCCATATCTGCTGCGAAACTCCAGGTTTACTCCCTTGTTTTCACTCACCTTGACTATTGCAATTCTCTTCTTTTCAGCCTTCTTACCAACGCCTTCACTACTCTCCAACAACAGATACAAAATGCCTCAGCCCGGAAAATATTTTAACCTTCCCCACAATTCCCACACTTCTGCTCTACTTTCCCAACTCCACTGGCTTTTTAAATGTATCACTTATGTCTACAAATCCCTCCATGGTCTTGCCTCACCATATTTTGCTTGTCTCATTTATTGCTATGTCCCATCCTCTCCTCTACGCTCCCGATCTCCATTGTCCCTCTCTCTATATATGTATGTGTGTTGAACTTCTTTCGCATTGTACGTAGCCAACCGTGCTAATCGGAGGTGCCTCCCTCGCCTTGCACCCAGTCACGCTTTTGTTCCTTTTCCCTTCTTGCTCCCAATCACTCGAACCAACTCCCACTGCCCATTAAATAATCATCTTTGCTATCACGTGCTTCCATTCCTCCCTTTTTTATCTTCTCCCTTGCCTATGCTATTGCTACTCCCTGCCCTGGCCCCTAAGCTAAGACCAGGCCTACCCCAAACCCTATCGCTACCCTACCCCTCCTTAACCACTCCCACTTATCCTCCTTACTGCAAGCAGAGCTACTCCACCACTTTTAATAACCCCACTATTTATTTTAACCACTATCATCTCATGTGCAATTGTATAATGATTCTAAAGCGCCTTGGACTAAGGCGCTATATACATCTATATAAGAAATAGTGTAAAGCAATGATTTATAAAAATGTATTTTTTGTCCATTATAAATTAACAGTACCTTCTGTTTTGCACATTTAGGAGCGTGGAGTATCACCATGGGGAAGAACAACTCAAAGTGTTGCCTTCTTATGGCAGCTATGAAGACTATCGTCCAGAAAACGTTCCTTCTGCACCGCCACACTATAACTGCATGCCAAAGCCCGCGGGCCAGTTTCCGCAAAGGTATGTGTGCGTTTAAAACTATAATTACAACACAGCCGTGTGTTTATTTTAGCTAAGAATTGCTTTATTTTACAGTTATTGGCGCGCACTGTATTTTAAACTTGCCTCGCAGCGTTTGATTCTCGGTCATGGCTAACATCGGTGACTCGTGATAACTGAATCAGTCCAGAACCCCCCACACGCTTCACAAACCCACATTGACCACCATCGTGAGATACGTTCAGACAATCCCCATGACCAACTTGTCAGACAAAGGTGCTGTATAATTGACAGAGATATTATTTCAAATTACTACTATTCGATTTACATTTTATATTGAAATAAGTTTTTTTTGGCCACATACATCGTAAAGCTTACCTAATTTTTTTTATCAACAGGATTGCGAACGGCAAGCCGCCGCAGATGCAGACTTCTAATGTCATCGAGATCGATAAAGCCCCGGGGATAGATCTCTCGCGGCTGCAGGACGACCTGCGCGTGATGCAGCAGCGGCTGGAGCTGATGTCCCGTGTCGGGGCCGCGCAGGAGAACAGCAGAGTGGAGTCTCCGGCCTCCGACTCAGTGGTGACGGAGCAGAATCGCGCAAACACAGCTCACGAGAAACATCACCACAGAGCGGCGGAAGAGTTCAAAAGCGGGTCTGAGAAGGGAAGCACGATTAGTTCGAAGAGTAATCCACCCATTTCAGTTTAGTTTCAATTTTGTTATGAAACCAAAAAAAACCGTATGTCGTCATCTCTTGGGTATTTAGTTGATGTACATTTCGCTGAATGCTGCCGATTGGTACAGCATTAGAGTAAGTAAAAGGTGCTTGGCAGACTTAATTAAATTTCGTATCCTGCAAATATTGCCATCTTCTAAAGATAAACATTAGTCGTCTTAATTATTATTGAATTTACTTTAAGCGGAACAATAAAAATCCACTTATGGCATTTGTGCCTTTTGATACCATTTATAGTTAGAACAGAGAAGTGTGAGTTTAAATAATATTTATAGTTACTTTCTTCAGTTTAGTTAATGATACATTCTTCAATGAGATACGAATCTAACCCAGTGTGACAATGTAAACACTATTGATGTTTTAATTTGTGTTGTTTAAAACCATATGTAGAAATGGTGAGCATGTGAACATTTCATTTATTTTACCAGGATTCAAAATTATGCACAGTGCCAGTAACAAAACCTATCAGTGAGTACATGTATAGTTACTTAATTGCTCTTAGAATATTCATGGTATACATTTTATTTATTGCATTTTTTTGTGTAGAATTTGTTTAGTATTTAATGGTAATAATAAAACTTCGCCTGCTTTAATAGTAGGACTAACATCCTCCCCACTCCAAAAAAATCCCATGCACAATCCCTGCAGACGTTTCTGGCTCAATACATAGGATTTATGTCATTTTAACCTTGCTAATTTCGAGCCGTGTTGTATCAGATTATTTCTATTTCTCGTAAATAGTCAATGAAAATGTGAATATCCATATTGGCATATATAAGGTTGTGCCTCGGCTAAACATAAGGAGAAATATTTCATCACCAAATGAATTTATTTATATCAATTTCCCTCCTAGAACATCCTATATCTTGTAAGCCTCATTATAAAATGGATTAATTGTTGAGTGATATCGCTAAAATAGGCCTTACAAGTGGTTTGGATATAAAGTTCTCTTGGAGATGCATTTGCCAAACTTGATTGGTGAACAAGGCGAAAGTCATGATTAATTTTGTACAAGTTGATATAATGTTCATGTTAAAAACCAGGACGCAGCATGAAGAAAATGGATGGAATTCTAGAGTTTGTGGTCATATTTTCAAACGGTGTAAATCCGAAAACATTTTGTATGCGGAATGTAGTTGCATCCTGTTTGATAACAGTTAAGAAATATAACGACATATACGTGCTGTTTGGCTGTATGCCTACATTACCACAGTTGTATGGAATTGAAGTCTATTATTGTTCATCTGTAGAATACAAATGCCTGTTTTATTTTGTGTTTACACTATCGGTGAGGTGTGGTAAAATGGCCGTGCATCGCCAGCTCGTCGCACGTGCCGATGCACGCCTGTAATCCAGCACTGGAGGTGAGGGTTGGTGAATCACGCACCCACTGGGCTCTGAGGTTGCCATCTCATGGCGTTCCAGGGTATAGAAGTACAGAAAGTGGATTCTATTCCATATGCATGGGTTTTCTCTGGGTATTCCCGTTTCCTCACACATATATAAACGCTCTTTAAACGAGTTCGCCAAACATCCCGTGTGGGGGTACAGAGCTTTGGCCAAATATTGCCGCCGGCTTTGGCTGCCTTCCCACTTGTCTATGGTTTCCTGCACCTCTTGAATCATTTGGTCTTCCTCTCTGAGTGTGTACAAACACTGTGCTTTACAAGTCTGTGTATTTGGTTAAGCACTATTCAAGTTTATTTTGTTACACCAGGTAAAGAACTCAATACACTAGGATAGTACGATTTGCAAGAGTGGCCTGGGGCATGCAGCTGCCAGTAGGGGGCGATGATAGCTATGTGTAATGCCAATTGACACATTTGTGGGTAATTATCGGTCTACTCTTGTGAATTACTTCACAGGCTCATTTAATGCCCACTGTGAAGCAGATGGCATGTCTTGTTACGAATATCCATTACATCAGCAGTATTGAGGGCAGCCGCTGGATTTTTGAATCGTGAACCTGTGCAGCGGTTGATTCTACCTAATAACCCCTATTGAGGTGAAAAAGTGCACTTGGTCAAATGACCACATCTCATTTACGAAACAATGGGAAAATAGAATGCAACCTGCTCCAGAAAACATTGACCAATCCCGCAAGTTACCCACGTGTAGTTGTGTTAAGTAGATAGGAATGTTTTGCATTTGTAAAACACCAACAGTTAATGGCAGTACTACTGCCAGTTTCAGTCCTGGCTTTCGAAGGCGTACGTTTAAGTCCCTCGTTATAAAAGAGTCATGTGTTCATCATTAAATGGTTACATGAACACAATTATGGTTATTGTAGCAAACAGGTTCCAGTTTGAACACACTAGGAAAAGAACAAACACATAATTTACACGTTAACAAAAATTATCAGAAAATATACCTCCCCATATCTTTCCCATCACATCAGCCGCACCAGGAATTTAAACAGCTTTGGTTCAACACAAGCACACTGAACTGGTTTTGACGTTCAGTGTTTCATCAGCAGTCAGGCGTGCTTGAACCAATGTTGGTGAACTGCCAAATGTTTATAGTCATGGTCCCTATCTTTTATAGGTTCTAGATTGATGCAAAACTTTATAATACGATAGAGGTATTTACAAAGCGTTGTGAAATCCTACTTTAAATTCTAAAAGCAGATTACGTCTTAGCCAATATTCTAGCATTGCTCAATATATAAAGGTGCCTGGGAAAAAATAGTATTACACAATATCGTAACAATGTCAAGTAAATTGGGGATGTCTTTGAATATGCAAGTACTTGAAAAGGTCTGATCGTTGGTACTTTATAAAAAAATAATATAAAACTGAATAAAAAAAGCATGCATGCCCATGCTTAGTTTAAAGGAAAACCTAAGCTAAACCAAATGTGTCTTGTAGCTGCATACATAGGCAGTGTCCCAGACTGCCCAACACAAGTTTTATGCTTCGTTATTGGGGGAAAAAGCCTTATAAATTGTCTTGTATTTCTCCAATTTAATCCCGATTGTATTGTCTAACTTAGAGCAGTGCATCACACTGTTAGATATGGTCATTGCAACATAACTTATTTTTGTAACATTTGTCGGTGCAGCGATGTCACTATGAACAAAGTTATTGTGCTTGGTTAGAACCTTATAATTTGTTTACCCATTACAGATGCATTCAACTTGTGTTGGATAACCAAGTTTGTTTATTGAGGTTGCATCTGAAGTTTTGTATTGCTTTTATATTAACGATACTGTTGCATATGTGTAATAGTAGTGCCAAGCTGTCCTATATTTCAGGGCACATGAGTGCAAAAGCTGTTTTGTCTGCACTGCCAATGTTGATGTCTTAAGATGGACTGTATTTGAACCACACTCTTTGCCTTGGTACAGTTTTGGTTTAATGCTAAATATTGCTTTTCTTGAAATCTATACAGGGGCTTATGCTTGCAAGGTGGATTCATTGCCTTGGCACTGTGTCATATAATGGTGCACAATACACAATAGAACATTCCGAATAACGACTGCACAGCAAGCAGCATTATATTCCAAGGATTGGTGTTACTGCCTAATATGATTTTCTGAATTGATCATTCTAGGAATTGTTTTTCACCACAATTTGTGGGCCTTTTGAGGATTCTTGTATGTTATACATTTTCTATTTTCTAACATTTCAGGAAGTGTTGTATTTTCTTTTATATTGTTTTTTTATGATTACATTCATGTCATAGGATTTTTGTAGTTGAGGTAATGTGGACCAATTAATAAAACGTATTTCCAAAAAAATATGCATTCCTATGATTTTGTGTAGATATTTGCATGTTAAACATGTCTTTTGGTACATCAGCCATGATATATCGATTGCAGGCTCCATCTCTGCTGTATTTGTCCTTTGTTTCCCTTTTTTGGCTACCTCTGTAATCACTCAACCATTTCGTCAAATCATGTGTCTTGCCCAAACGCGCATACTTTTTTTTATCAGTCAATATGATGTCTAAAACGTGCATATAATCTCTTATCCATGTGTTCCACTTCCAATTTTGGTGTAACTCAAAGGATGCACCTCTCGGTTCCTTGCACGCTTGCATTACTCCATTGTTGATGTGTCTTGTTACTTCATGTCTCATTGTCGCGGTCCCATTCCTACTGTTTGTGCTTTTTATCACAATGTCTCAAGAATTTGGTGAAGAATAAGACGGACCCTAAAACTTTCACTGCGCTCCGTAAACAATCGCCATCCCTCAAATCTCCGTGGATACGTCTCAAATAGGCTTCAGCACAGCCATGGGAAATTACATCAGTATGGGGAGCTCATTCCAAGATGCTTATTTTAAGCTCTGTTGCTATGAAGCAAACACCACCTCCGGATGTGTTTTGGAAATGTTGGTTTAGCTTAATTCCGAGTTTTATGTAATATGGTTCCAACTACATGCCAACGTTGACCTTGCATAGCAAGCAAGTTTACTGGGAATATATATGAAGGAAACATTGCGTATCTAGTTTGTCATTCGTCTTCTACACATCTCTAATTATTATTTAAAGTTGTGTTGTATAAGTTCGTGTCAAACTAGGACCCTATATTGTAAAGAGGGTCCTTGCATTTATGATCAACAGTACACCAGCATTAATTCAAGCGAGTCTAACTTGAAGAGGCACTATGTCATAAGACAGATTCATGAAGGAGACATTTCGTATCTTACTATTGATGTTCTCCACAGCAGTGGGTAATGTATAAGACTGCTTCCTGACATGGATTTGGAAATGTCACCGCTGCTCAGATCCACCAATAGCGATTGAGCTTTTTGAAATGCTAATTTCAGCATGGGAGAACTGATTTTCCAAATCCAATTTCTTTTATCATGCTCAAAAAATGTAATGACAGATGTATTGGCCTGACTTTTTGGAGCAATATTTCCCTGCAGCAGCACACCCTGGACTGGTTTTGACTTCACTTTATGGCTTTTCAACCTTCCCAGTAAATATGGAACGTATGGCAAACATTTGGGCCAACGTTGGTCCAACAATTCCAACCAGATTCCAACGTTGACTCAACGTTGGCATGTTTACTGGGTTGATGTCATTTTATTTCAGTACAGTATTTGGTTTTAACAAAATCTACATTGCATCACTAAGTAAATGCTCGGTAAACATTGTATCACTAAATGCTAGGATAAAAACGTCATACTTAAGTCATGAATGTTAGGTTAAACACTGTGATCACGATTATCTGCGCCTCCCCTAGGTCGACTCAGCCCAAAATGAGTACATGGTGCAGTGTGTAAACATCGCCACTGGTGCTGGCCACATACCCCCTCATGAGCCGTGCTGGCTTTCATAGGTGCTACTCGCTTACAGCTCTTGCCCAAAACGTCTGTTAAGGCTGCACGGGGGATATTTTTCTTGTGTCCTTTTGACTCTGTACGGGGGAGCGGTGGTGCAGCGGTTAGCGTGCTGTGCTACGAACCCGGCCACCCGGGTTCGATCCCTGCTCACGGCCAACACCAGTGGTCACGATTATCTGAACCGGTCCTGGGCCTCCCCTAGGTCGACTCGCACGTGAGACCATCCAGAATCAACATTTGTTTCCTATTGGAGGAATCCGATGAGCTATGAAGCTCTTTTTAACATGTCCTGTCGGGGCACGGGGTCAGCAGGTTACAACAACACAAATACTATCAAGGTTACGCGAGTAATATTGAGAAAAGTTGAAGTATAGGAGTAAACATTGCACTAGTACATACATTCCTGCACATTTGTTAAGACCAAATGTAAGCTTGGGCAGGCAGCACAACAACAACAGCAGCAAGACTCCAAATTGCAGTGGCATGTGTGGCTATATTTGGCAAATCTTCTGTTTGAGGATATTTTTAAAGGGAGACTTTAATACTAAGTTGAGGAAACAATGTTATTTTTTGACAAAGCTTTCGTGACTGCAGGAATTCATATTCTTTGGGTCTTTCGGTAAAGTCACGTAGATATGTTCAAAGAAAATACAAAAAATCGCAACACAAGCGGCCGTCATCAGGGAAGCTGCTGAGGCAGTCTGACGAACGTTTGTGTTGCGATTTTATTTATTTTCTTTGCACATATCTACGTGACTTTACAGAAAGACCCAAGAATAAAAAATAAATTTTCTTCTCCAAAACATCGGTTCTGCAACGGCAACATAAGGTTTGGACGTCTTAGATTTGTTAAGCTTGCCAATAAAGATTTAAGGTAGTTTACGATGATTTAAGATTATCAAACTAATGAACTCTTTTTTTGTATTTTACCAGGTAAGGCCCACTGAGCCATTAGCTTCTTTGTCAGAAACAACCTGGCTATCACAAATTATAGCTCAACCAAGTGGATTATCATTATCACGTGGACATTTAAAGCCACCAAACACTCTAAGCGCGTGTTTTGGAGGACCCGGAGAAAAATCCACGGGAAGACAGAGAGAGAGAGACGCCGCAAACTCCAAATATGCAGCAGCAGCCGTCAGGGTCGGGATGGAACCCACGACCTCCTCCTGCGTGCCGGGCCGTCGGAGTTGACGTCTCACCACCGCGGGGCGCCACTCCCCCACAGATGTCCTCGATCCGCTCCGGGTTTTGTTTTTTATTCCGATCCGGGGATCCGGGCGGGGTCTTTTGGCGACCTCCGTGTGCGGCCTGCAGGGGGAGCGCCACTCCAGCTCCCCCCGGGGGTGGGGGCCCCGGTGGGGTGGGGGGGTGCCCGGGGGGGGGGGGTTCCCGGGGAGGGGTGGGGGGAAATCAGGGGGGAGTGTCCGGGGGGGGGGGGTGTGCCCGGGGGGTGGGTGTGCTCGGGGGGGGGGATGCCCCGGTGCGGGGGGGGGTGCCCGGGGGGGGGGGGGGGTGCCGGGGGGGGTCCCCCGGGGTGCCCCCCACCCTCCTCATTTCGCGCGCTGGCGGCAGAACGCGGTCGCCATGGAGCGAAATTCAGGCGCCAATTTCGGGTTCTCTGAGGTAAATTGTTTTTTAAAGTAACATACTTTTTGTGTATAGAGTTACTGTAGTATTTGCACAGCATTACACATGTAAAAACGTATTTATGTTAAAAGCTGTGTTTTATGATAATCGTGTATGCATGATCTTAAACATTGATATTTCTAATTTTGCATTGTCTTACAGAATTTTTTAAATCGTAACTCCCATTGCGTTATAGTGACCGTATTTGTGAGATATAATGCCATGTGGACAGTGAAATTAAGAAGTTTTACGAGTTACGCCTGCAGTCGTTTATCGAACCGACGTCAAATGGCGGCGGACACGGCGTGGCGTGTGGCGGAGAAAAGTTAAAATTTGACATTTAGTTTTGTCATTTAGTAGCATAACACTAGCTGATTCTCCTCGAGTGTGCAATTGTTTTTTATAATTTTAATTTAAACTAATTTAGTTGAATAAACGCAGCTTACTTGAGGGGGAAAGTTTGATTTTAGTCGCAGTATTTCAACGAATGTATCAACACGTTTAAAGCAATTGGCTGTTAGACGTTTCCACCTGGTAAAGCCACTTCGTTAAGCTATTAATTGTGACGATGTGGCGTATAATATATATCTATACAGCGCAGTGTGCCTTACCTGGTAACACTTAAAAAAATAGTTTATTTAAAGCAATTAGAACGACAAGATCTGGGTCCCATGCACTTTAACTTTTTTTAAACAATTACTAATTCCTGTTACGACGAAAGTTTTTTAATTTGATAGACGAAGTGCGATGGTGATCGATTGAATTGTTATAACAGGCTAACTAAAACGTAGTAAAGTATTCAATCGCTGGGTCTTTAGGGATGTGAAGTTGGATTGGGCCTCCATCCAGCAGTGGATTGACCCATCTCGGACCATTCTTTGTAATTGCAAAATCAACTAAATAAATTTAAATAACTAAATAGTGATTTAATGTAGATATTTTTTATTTTTTTATTATTTTATGTGAAATAAAATAATAAATGAAAATAACTAAATAGTCATTTAATGTAGTTATTTTTCTTATTTTATTTCATTATTATCTTGTACCTACGTGACTTTACCCAAACAACCTGCAGTCACGAAAGCTTCAAATCTAGAATCAACAACCCAGATAGTACACTATTTTTATACATATAGCATAACTCCAACGTTGTTGCAACATTTATATGTCATCGCCCGCAGTTGTCGAAACCTTTTGAGCAATGTTTGCGAGTGCACATTGCGTGTTTAAAGTGTTTAATCAGCTAGCCATGGTCGCTCCACTGCTAGATGCAAGCCTCCCTTTTAAGTCGCCGCCATCTCACACCATCATGCGAGATTATAATAATCGTCTTTTTAATATTTAAACAGCGTAATAAGTATCTTTTGACGCTGACGCGTATGTTTGTACACCCGTATTACACATTATCGCGTTTGTTTTGCACGCCCTATAACTTAGCGACACGATGCAATCGATGTGCTTTCAAGAGGGAGGGCGAACACGTGGCGGGCAACGTTGGCGCGCTCGCCAACCCGTGTTAGGGGGGTGGTCGCCAATACTGTATATAAAATAACACGATTATATAAGAAATCCGCGAATATTAAGGGTTTGCTGGGCACCATTTTTTGTAGTTTACAATTAATATTAAACATTAATTATACGCGCACACGATTCCTAAATCTTAACGAACAAAGTAAACACCTGCCAAATATATAAGTACAGTATAAAACTCCGCCTATGTATAATTGTATGAAGGTTATGGAACCCATTGACATGTACAGCCATTGCGCCAAATCCACTGTTGGATTGGGGTTCTTGAGATTTTATTGAGTGCCTGCGTCACGGTGCAGATTTGCCAAATTCGCATTTTTTTTTAAATTCCGAATCCACGTTGGCAATCATCGCCCCCTATTGCGAAGACTTTGCAAGACACTCGCGAAAGCGTCGTGAGACTCGCCGTTAAAATACGTATTGAAATGGCCCCTCGCCTTGTAATAATAAAAGTTGTTTTTTAATTCCCGTTTTCTTTAGAGCGATTTCTCAGACCTGTCCAATATGAATCCGTCATTGCAGTATCACCCCTGGTCATCGGTTACGGACGAGCCCAATGCAACAAACGCACGTCCATCGCCTTCAGACAGGTGATGATGTTAGTCTTGTACATCTTCAGCTGCTTTCATGCTGTATTCGAGCTCATCAATTGTTTTTAAACCATGTGTATTCCTTACCGCAAGTGAACGTAAAATATGTAGGGCACAACATGTGTTGGGATTTTGAAGTTGAATTGATGCCTCGTTTCATTTTTCAGTGAGCAGATGTCTTTCAGTGGCTTTGACACTGCCCAGGAAAGCCCTGACATGTTTGGCATGGTCTCCAATTTAGTAAATGACTACGAAGAACCATCGCTTGATACCTCCACAAGCAGGTCCGATATGCTACACGCATACTCCATAAGGTTACGGTTATGATGAGATTCAGAATGTTATTATTGATACTTTTGTATGTGGAAAATACAGCATTGTTGGACTACACAGGATTTATAGTTTATTGGTCATGGCTACGTGTAACAAGTGAAGTATTGCTTGTGGAATGTGGCAACATTAATAAAGGTTAATGAAAAATTATTCCATAATAGTGCTAGATGTTTAATTCCACAAAACGCAATAAAATGTTAATTTGGATCATTCAGTAATTATGGTTCATTTTGCATACTTTAACTTATGATATGTGCTTCATATTTATTACAGAACTACACCAACCTATGATTTAACTATGCTTTGGAATGCCTTAAATATCAGAGAAGCTGTGGATCCTTTAGGAAGGAAAGTTTGCGACAACTTAATGACTCCAGAAAAGACAAGTGAGAAGAAGTTGAATAATTTAGGTGTAAGATTCCAGTCGAATTTTCCCTTATCTTTAAGGAATGAAGGCACTATTTTTACAAATCAAATTATGGAGCCATCACGTGACAGTTCATTATTTCAATCACGGATAGTGGAATCTCCCGTGAATAATTTCCATGCAAACAATGGCAAGTTTGACACGTACTCGCATTCCACAAATAACAGTGGGTGTTGGGAACAAAGATTGGACACTAATGACATAAATTATTCCAGAGTTCATGCGGCCATGGGTTTAAGACCTCAAACAAAGTTTGAGAAAAACATAAAGTCATCTTTCAGCTGTGTAGAAAACGATACATCACTGAGCAGCTATCGTATACCAAACACAGTAAACTCTCCTATTGGAACCCGTGTATCAGACACACTACCAATCTCTAACAGCAGTCATAACCTTGAACTTAAAAAGGAACATCAGCAACAATTATTGGACCTCGAAAGCCGTACATTGCTTGGGGAACAAATTCCATTTGTTGCCACGAATGGTTTATTTTATGGACATTGTACAAATGGACCAGCCTTGGAAAATGTGATGAATGAACCAAACATTGATTGGTCAAATAAAAGAGATGAACACTCATCCCCCTTTATCAGAAGTCAGCATCATGATTTGGGTGGCATTAAAAGAAAACTGAATGCGTCACCTGAGTATTTTCAAACAAGCAATTGGAATCGGAATTATTATACTTCTGAACCAAACAGTCAACAAATCCCTCATTATCAAAGTGACACTTCAAACTTGCAAGACTTCAATAGTCAACCAACTTCGTCTTCGTACCTGTATCCTTCGCTTGAGTTAAAACAGAGGAATTCAAGTCAATATGTATCATGTACTTCTGAACCAAACGGTCAACAAATCCCTCATCACAGTGACACTTCGAACTTGCAAGACTTCAATAGTCAACCAACTTCATCATCGTACCTGCATCCTTCGCTTGAGTTAAAACAGAGGAATTCTAGTGAAAATATATCTCCAATCAGGAGGAATTCTCTACCACTTGGTTCATTCCTTCCTGAACAAAATGCTTTTTGTCAACATGACACATATGAAAAAATTAGAGCTAAACAGGCTCATTCTCTTCAAGTACAAAATGCTTGGTGGATGCTGCAACAAAGTTTTGATAGACCAAGCAATGAGCTGTGCATCAGCATAGAAAAGTGTTTGATGAACGCAAAAGCTCTGACAAGCGAAATGAATATGGTAATACATTTTTACGAATCATTCTGTTTTCAAAATGTATACGTTTTAACACACTTATAAGGAACTTTACTTTCCACAGTTTTTATTTTGTAATATTTATTTAATTCTTAACAGCTGTTATGCAAATTGTGTTTTTATTCACAGGTTGAAACCAAGTTATTGAAAAACTACTCGGGTTTGTATGTTTCCAGTGTTGAAAGCAGCAGTCCTGTGCATTGGCTGGATGCCAATCATACACACATCAATAATCTGATTTTTTATCAACTGAGAGAGAATTTAAGAGTAAGGGGCATTTTTTTTAAATCTCACCTTATCTTATTCCATATTGTGACATGTGCTAATTCGTGCGAATAAAGACTTGATTGCTTTTAAAAAATTATAAGACAAAAAATACAAAAGAATATGACTAACTTATTTTGTAATGTATGATATACAAAACATTTTACATATTCGACCTGGTTTTACGTGTATGCCTAGATTTTTTAAAATCAAATATACCCCAATGAGGGAGAGCTGCAAACTATTCGTGAATGATTGCTCTAACCCCCAGGCACTAAACGTAATTCAGGTTGTATACACGTTAATGGCCACCCCATTTCAGGCAACCCAGAATAAAGCAACAGTATCAGATATAACTTTTAACATTTCATATCTATCATGGTCGGCTCCTAACACGTTGCTCAAAGATGAAGTTCACTGCTGCTGGCATAATTTTTTACAACATTGATGAGATTTAGATAACATCCTTTTTGAATGTTATATTACCTCGTTTTAAATTGCGTATTTTCAAACATGGAGCATATTGAATATGTTAATATTTAATTGTGTTTTGTTACTTAGTTTTCCATTTTAATAAAATTGTAGATCAGAATATCACTTATTGTGTTTTGATCCTCAGTTGAAAATCCTTTTTGGGAAGATGGAGAGCCTGTGTGGTGTTTCGGTGCCGGACAGCATCATGCTAGATCTTGCCAATCACTTGAAGGCTGTTCGCTTGGTCAAGCTTTGGCGGCAGGAGGCCAGCAACATATGTGGTGAAGGTAGGCAGAGATTTGTTTTATTACATGTATGTTGAACTGCTTTCACGCTGTATGTAGAAAACCGTCCTCGGAGGTGCGGGAGAAGGAAAAACTAAACACAAATAACTTCTAAAAAAGTAGTTTCCAGTTTAGAAGTGCATAACAGCATATGGGTACTGATATTTTTTTATAAGGTAAAGCAGCTCAATATTGCGTGTAAAACATGTTTCATGAGTCATTTATATCGATGTTTCATCCATGCATGCACTTTATTACATGATTACATAAAAATGCATTCAATTAAATATGAAAGCATGACTCGGGTATGTGTTCTTTGCAGGTGGGCAGACTCTGGTTGGATCCGTGATGCAGTTGTTCATGTCTATAAGGAAATTACGCACATCCCTGTGGTGTGTTTTGCAGTTCACTCTGCTCTAAGTGTCACTTATAATTGCATACTTGGGAGGAAGGGATTATGGAAATGCTACCCAACCTTACCTTATTGTGACACCTTGCATCAAAAAACCACACGTGCCTCGTATATAAACCTTAACGATACTCCAACTGACCATCAAACATTCATCACAATATGAATTGTGTTTAAATGTAAAGGCTTACCTGACGTTCCCCATCCCAATGACACCCTTCCATTGTATTATTTCGAAATCAGGTTGTGGGCCGCATCATGTGTGGGGCTGTTCTTGGACTAAAGGACAAGCATGTCCTACAGATTGGGTTATCTTCCATCGGCTCAGTCCACTTAACTATTCTCCCCTGAATGGTTTCTGTGCCACTGGCTCCATCCCTCTGTTGGTCATTCTTAACATTCACCTAACACGACTCATCTGATATCACTGCTAGTCTTTAATTGCATACTCACATGTGCGTAAATAATTTTAGGTTTATAATTATGTAGAGATTTAAATGCTCACGAATAAAAATGAAGTGTGTTACAACATAAGTGAACCAATCTGTTCATGACTACACCGTTCCATACTGTAACTATTTTTCATCGAAATCGACAGATGTAATCATAATTATGATCATCTCTAGGAATTATCGTATGCACTTACACTTCATTGATGGAGTTGAAGGATGGTTTCAGAATTTTTTTAATTCGTATAATTATGTTCCAAGTTTCAAAGCAGACACTGCATTCAATATTTGGGAATGAGTTAAAAGCATGGTTATACTGGTAGGAACCTCCTGGTTACACCAGCCCACGGAATTATTGTGTCCGTCCGTCGTGCAGGGAGGGACAGGGTGGGGTGGTCCTGGGTGGGGAGGGGCTGGTCACCCCGTGGTGCCCTTATAAAACTCAACGTTTAACCTACACACGCCAGCTTGTGCCCGCCCTCACAGTCGGGCATATATGTGGAATACACCATGCCGCCGTTGACCCTGGCCATTGACCGAGCAACCCAACGTTCCTACCAGCTCCCTCCGCAGGAATGTGTTACAGAGGCCGCAACCGGATACCTGTACCCTACCCGGCTACCCGTACCCGGCCGGGTACGGGTAGCCGGGTAGCCGTTTGTGACCCTGGTGCGGCCGGGTACGGGTAGGCCGTGAGTCACTGGTGAGTAACTGTTACTCATTTCCCAACGTCTTGTCTCTTCTCACAATTCAAGTTCCTAGAATCAACCCACCCGCGCCTGCAACATGGCTTCATCCCAGAGGTCACAATCGGGTACCCTACCCGATACCCAGCCGGGTACGGGTAGCCGGGTATCGGGTAGGGTACGGGTACCCGTTTTTGACCCTGGTGCGGCCGGGTACGGGTAAGGAATCAAAACCCGTTTGCGACCTCTGATGTGTTATGCTTGGAGTATAGTTTTCTCAAAGCCCATATTACATGTACTTATATGGGCTTGTGAATTTTTCAAAAAATGCGTGAAAATTACTGCACAGAAAATATTTGCTTTTACTGCATTCTGTTGGTGCACAAATATCAAAACGTCAATAACTTCCTTAACATAATAGTATATAATACGGGATGTTTCAGGAAATGGCCCTTACAGCACAGAATGGATGTGAGAGACAGTGCCTTGTATAGCTTGGATCCTGATAAGAATTAAAGTTGGGATGTATGAACAGTTTTTCCATAGTTACATATGCAGGTTTCTTTGATCCCTACATTCCTTTGAACGCTTCAATCTTTAAATGGGAACAGTCATGTATAAGGAAGTGTATTCTAATTATTAATTGAAATGATAATTAAGCCCAGGAAGTTATCACTTAAGGGCATTTTTCAAGTTCTAATGCGGTTGGAATGAGCTCAGGAATTGACTCAGTGGATTGTGCGAAAATTGTTCATCAGGACTTATTTCCACGACCTCTGGGCTTTCCATGTGCTGAAAAGGAGTAATTATTTTTTCTTTTAAGGCTCGTTATTTACACGGAACAAATTTGGTACCATTTTAAGGTGAGCATGTATGCCTTCCCTGAAATATAATGCCACATTGTTAAATGTATGTGTTTAAATGTTTCTGTAGTGCTTTGTTAATCGATGTTGAAAAAAAATCCACCCAAAAATGTTGGAGTTACTGAATAAAATCACCGTTGTGAAAGGAGTTTTTTTTACTTTTGTGCAATAAGCTAGCATTGCCCGCGGATTTGCATGATATATAACAGTGATTCGCAAGGTATTTCTTGCTAGTCATTTCCCAGTGGTACTCACTGGCCTGCTTTCAGTCACCGTGATAAACAAAAATCGACTATAACACCCAACGATTTGACTGACAACAATGAGGTTCCTGTCTGCCAACACCAATATAACACTAAACGTTAATATCAATATCACGTATGTAAATACATATTTGTTTACAAACTGAAGGCACTCATCACAACTATGATCACAATGTAACCATAGTTTAATAACTATAACCCCCCCAAAAGCAATAAATTACACAACTGCATAATCACGAG
The DNA here is from genome assembly GCF_965212315.1 of Lampetra planeri. Taxonomy (NCBI): domain Eukaryota; kingdom Metazoa; phylum Chordata; class Hyperoartia; order Petromyzontiformes; family Petromyzontidae; genus Lampetra; species Lampetra planeri. Next base: position 971,812 of record NC_136107.1, on the reverse strand, counting down.
TATAACGATAACCAGAATGGGCACATCCACAACTGAAACTACGGTATTTCTAAACAGGCAAGTAACCATTATGGTATTAACTACAACCATTACATTACAATCACAGCAGCAATATAACCATGTACATTCTAATCAGCCATACACAACCACGACGTCTCGTCATGGAATTATGCCAACTTGAACCTCTGTGTAAGGGAGTGAATGCGACCTATACCGAAAAAACTTCACGTGGTCCAGTTCATTTATTAGGTATAGCCCTGTGAGCCATTCGGCTTTTGACTCGGGTGCAACCGCAACAAACAAAAACATGAACAAGGAACATCTTAAAGTGACTACGCGCAACAGAAAAATCCAGGAAAACAGCAAAGTCATCCAGAAAAAGCACCGTATATCAATGCTGTGTGCAAAAATCCCAGTGGGATGCAAATCAAACAATAACCATAAGACAATTTAGATTAAAGTTATCACTCTTAACTGTACTACAACAAACAAACATGGCTAAACTAAAACGTTTTCAAAATGAAAATAAAGCTATAAAAACAATGTAACAGTAATCATAGGAACTGTGATTCAAATTTAGCAATAAACGATATACATAACATGTATGACCAAACTTTACAGCCATAGCTGTTTCAGGACATCCACTTACAAAAGTAATGTATTTTTGCATACTTTCTTGGGAATGCCTTCGGTAAGATAACCTTTTTAGTTTGAGCATTTTTGAGGGTCCAGAGCGTGCCGGTTGGCCGGACAATTACAAATGAAATAGACGCTTGTTCCAATACGCGAAACTTTATTTTGATCCCACTTAAATACTTATTTAAACATCTTGCGCAATGCCTTTCCAATTACATCACTCGTGTTTCCTGTTTACCAGCGATACAGTATTTGGTTTGTCACTTTTTGACTTGTTATCGCCACGTTCAAACTGACTACATATAGCAGGAAATGGCCAAGGCATCGATTGCCCTGGCGGCTTTGCGGGTGTTGCCCAATTCTCACGGGGAATCTGGAGCTGCACCACCGCTCTCTAACAACACTGGATTGTGTCATTTCCTAATTGCTTATGCCTCAAAAGTACAGAAAATAGCTATTCCCACAAACTGCTTTTGTGACAGGAAAGTGATATTTTGAAATGTACCTTTATTCAATGACAAAACGGGCGAATTTGTGTCTTTCCGTTCACAAAGTCAGACAAAAAACCTATTAATCAAAATTGACATGTATGTAAACTAAAGTAATACCAAAAAAATGACTACAACCAAGGCGCACTACCACAGGCGGGACTGCTAGTTCTCTGGGGAGGAACAACGTCAAGTGGGAGCCACTGGTGGACCCCCGGCAAGGTGCTGATGCCACCACTCCACATCGAATTGGGCCTTATGAAACAATTTGTCAGAGCTGTAGATAAGGAGTCGGCAGTCTTCAAGTACCTTTAAGACTTCCCTAAGCTGTCTGAGGCAAAGGTCAAAGCCGGTGTCTTTATCGGACCACATAAATAAGATCCTGGAATGCAATGAATTCCTCAATAAGCTCAGTAAGAAAGTGACTTGGAACAGCTTTGTCGCAGTGGTTCGTGCCTTCCTGGGCAATCACAAGCTCGAAAACTATGTGGAGCTGGTTGACACTGGTGAAGAACTACGGCACAATGGGCTGTAGGATGTCCCTCAAAGTCCATATCCTTGATGCGCATATTGATCAATTCCAGGAGAACATGGGAGCGTACTAAATTCAAGGAGAACATGGGAGCGTACTCGGAGGAGCAAGGCGAGCGCTTCCACCAGGATATACTGGACTGAACGCCGCTACCAAGGACAGTATAACGAGAACATGATGGGAGACTACATTTGGGGGCTGATTCTTGAAAGTGATTTACAATATAATAAAATGTCTAAATATTTTGAAGTAAAATTGTATTACTTTAGTATAAATTCATGTTAATTTTGATTCATGTTTTTTTTCGGACTTTATGTGAATGAAAAGACACATTCGCCCGTTTTCTCATTAAAAATATGTAAATTTCAAAATATCACTGTCCTGATCACAAAATCAAAGTTTGTGGGGATTAATAGACATTTTCTATACTTTTTAGGCACAAGCAATTACGAAATAACACTACCCAGGAACAAAAATTGTGTTACAAAGTGTAATGGGGAGGGGGGGGTCTTCACAGTGGTTCGTGGGCCTGGCTGGTTGGCGTGCACGCGTGTATCTGGGAGAAGTGGCTAAATTTATCAAGAGACATGTGGACGACGAGAGAGGCGGGGTCTTAGGGGCGGGCGGGCGGCGGTGCGAGCTGACTCGGCACCCTCGGACCACGCTCGCATCCAGTGACTCCGGGCTGCGGGGCACGGCACCCATCCACTCTTACAGCTCCTTCATGCGGAGATAGGGGGGGGTTTCTCTCGCTTTCGCCTTTCACATTTCCCTGATTTGCCTTCCCGTCCTCGGTTTGGTTCCCAAGGGCTGCGCCTTCCGCACGGAGTTTGGAAGACCTGTTTTTTGGAGTGGTTACATTCGTCAGATTTGAGTGGTATCTGCAAACTTCCGAGTTGACAGCGCAGTGAGCGCCCGAGCCGAGCACGGACACACGAGGAAGGGGTTTTCGCGACTTGTCCGGAAAGGTACTCGACAGCACTGCAGGGTCACCTGTTGCCCTCAGCTTTCCTCCTCTTGTTGGTAACTAACCCCGCGCACACAGCCGATCGATCACCCTGACACCGTGACACGATTGCTGCGTGGAAGTCAAATTGAATGAATTCATATTTTTCGAGAGGTGTTTGTGGCATTTGTATCCTGTGGCTTTGTCGCCCGGTCATTGTCGGCCGACCACCGTCGGATTGTGGCCTCGCGACCCGGGGAGTTCAATGAAATTGTTTGGGTTCAGGACACTTCGAGTTTAGAATCGATTTAGCCTCGTTTGTGCTGTCGCGCTTATGTTGATTTTCTCATGTGTTCTGCGTTGCTTTCCTGCCCGACTAACATGACGTCACATTAGCGTATTGATGTGCTCAGTAAATGCTCTTATTTGTAGACGAAAGGAATATCCAATTTACGAATCACTCCATCCCCACAGATTCGTCTGATCGTCATGATAACATTATATTTCTGCTTTCAAGCCCGCAGTATTTTTGACGGTGTTGAGTTTTTTGTTATTTATACTTGTGCACTACTGCCAGCGCAGTCTCACCAAGTGATTCGTTGTCATTTGAATCATGAACTGTACGATGCCTTATTTCTATTTTGATATCAAGGGTATCATATCTCACAGCCCATGACGTCTGGCCAGCGTGGACAAAATATCCTCCAGAGGGCTTCTGTAGAGCTGTCTCTGGCTGGAGGTCCTGCGAATGAATTGCAGGGCTGGGCCGCTAACTCGTCGATACACGACAGCCCACACCTCTTCCTCCTCCTCCTCCACCCCCAGCAGTGAATTGGGGTCCGCGACCCCTCGTGCGTCATTGGCTCACTCCCTTGCCACAGCCTCGACTCGCGAGCGCCTCGTATCTCGTAACATCGAGCACGTTCCACGCAGCTGCTGCCCTGCGAATGAGAGAATCGTCGAGTGTGAAGTTGATATTTCACAGCGAGCACATCTCGAGAACGACACCGATAGCCATATCCATTGTGTTGCCACTGCGCCTCATGGAAGTCGAGCGTGCACTATTTGCACAGCGTACGAGAACTTTTGAGCAGAGCTTTAAATTCTCATGGAATATTTTCCGCCCCCTCCCCTCCACTCATCCCCCGCAGCGTAGGTCCAATGAATTATTTTTTCCGGAACTCAGCCCCGGACAGCTCCGGCTGAAATATTAAACCAAACGCGCGTGTCCAACGCGATCCGTTTGCATAGAATCGCCCGCGTACAGTCAGTGAGTTATGAATTGAGAGCGCACTCTATTTACAGATTACACAATTACAGAGTGGGATATCACAGCTACTGCCTATTTATAGAACTAATCATAATAACTTTCCCTGGGAATCCGGGAAGCTAAGCAAAGTTGAGCCTGAAGAGGACTTGGACGGGCGACCAGCGTTCATGTCAAAGCAGGTGGTGTCGGCTCTTGTGGTGGGCTACGTTGTCAACAGAGAGCAGTGCAGCGAAGTCAGTTGTACTGAACTGTGCCGGTGTGGGAAAGCCCTCATCCAGCAGTGGATCACACGATGCGTGTACAAGTATGAAATTGACGAGTGACTGAGTAACGGCCGTGGATTCTAAAGATGTTCAACAAGAGCTTTACAAATATTAGATGTGGCGAATAGTCGAGACAATCCTCACAATGAAAAAACATTTTTATTTCGGACCCCAAATGTACGGCCTGGAGGTTCATTTGTGTTAATAATAGGGCAGGTTCGTCGTAAAGTGCGCTAAGCCTTGTGATAAACACGACCATGTGCTCCCCATCAACACCTCCCGTGGAGTGTGACACAAAAGTTGGCTAAAGTCCATGAAGCACCGGGTGCCTTCGCGTCTGAGGACTTGAATCGATTCCAAAGTCTCACTAAAACATTATTCGCGGGTAACGTGAGACTCAGCCTATCATCTCGCCGGGTTCCATAAAATAAGGACCACTTTTGGTCGTCCAGTGGATAAACTGCGCCCGCCCTCCCCAATAAGAATGTGAAATTTCCACAACTTACCCAGCGCTGCCAATAAGATACGTGTACCACCCACAATTGTTTCAGCAGTGAGACGCTTTGACCTTTTGACTTTGACTATTCTTAGCGAAGGCTGACAATGTTCATTGATTGGAAGAACAGCCCCCCTTACTCGTAAGACCATACGTTCAAATCCCATCCAAAGTTCACTCGAATATGTATCCCCTGGCGGGTGAGTGAGATGATCTCCAAATATCAATTTGCAGCGCCTGATAAAGTGTCTACGACCTATAGAGTGTTGGTCACGTGGCTCGTGTGTTGTGAAGAGCGGAACACGGAATTTTTCCAGCACCGTCTCCGATAAACGAGCAATCACCCACGCCCGCCCGTGAGGAGGGAGACGCTTTGAGGGCCCCCACGGTTCACCAAGGCGGGAGGAACAGAATCTCTGACTCTCAGAATCGAGTGTGAGCTGGGGGGGGGGGGGCACAGCGGTTCCAGCCACAGTTCGTGCGCACATTTCGGTGTTTACGGCAACACTGAAAGGCAGCTAAATAATAAAAAGGAACCTTGCGAGGTGCTGGAGGCACGATTAGAGGTAGGGTTGGTGCCAGTGGAAGGGCTGGTAATAGTGACTTGTTGACTCAGTGGTGAGCGTTAGAGATAACACTGCTACTAGTGGCTGGTCGGCTGCTTGGCTCGGGCTATGGTCAGTTGTTAGGGTTGGGGCAAGTTGCAGGACTACTAGTCGGGACTGGATTTCTAGTTTTTATGGGTTAGCGATTATGGCTGGTTGGTGAGCTCGTTAGCATTAGGGCCAGTTTAAATGTTAGCTGAAGCCAGTTGGCTAGTTAGTCATGGCCAATGGGTGATTGACTAGTCGGTCGTTAGGGCTGGGGCCAGTTGAAGGGCTGTTTCCAGTGGCTGGTTGCCGACTAACTAGTTGGTAAGTGTAAGCACTAGGGCGACTGTGAGGCTGGCTAGTGAGCTCGACTCCACACTGCTCTTGCTCCCTCCTTCCCCATTGCAACGCGTCGCTTGTTGGGTTTGTGTCGGCTGCTCGTTTTCGGTGTTCACAGAGATAGTGACGTGTATAATGCAGGGGGGGGGGGTTGGGGTTAGATCGCGTAAATATAAATGCGTCGTTAAACCCGCCACCACCCGACACAGCCAATTGCTAAGGTTCGTCACGTAAACAGAACGTGGCAATTCGTTACTAGTACAGCACACCGGTGTATTGGAGCGCCAAGCCACAACATTTACAATCTGAGTACGACGTTTCGCCAGTGATTACAACTAGCTTCATCAAGCGACAGCCAGATTTGTGGAGAAGCCGACCTGTTTCGTTCCTTATATAGAGGCGTAGATGTGGTGACCACATGTGTTAACCACTAAAAAAAACCTATATTATGGATGATATTGGTCGCGAAAGCCTACGTGTTAAACCAAAGTTCTGTGTGTGTGGCTGTACCCGTACACAATGTAAGTGCGTGGTGGAGCGCATTCCCTCCTCCACCCCCCCCCCCGGAGGCTCTGGCCTGGTTGCGCTGTCTCCCGTCCCGGGCCCCGCAGTATTTATAGCGGCGTGACGGCCCCGGGTGAAGATTGCGCTGAAGTGGGGCGACAGCTGCCGTTCGCCAAGGTTACAGTCCCGCTACGCCGCAGGGCCATTCGCCTGCTGCCAGATCATCCTCGCAAGACTTTTGAAATCTTATTGTAATGTATGAGCACGTGGTGGTGATGATGATTGTGATGGTGACGATTCATCGCCCCGGGTGTGGATTGTTAGGATCATGAAATATGCATGCGTAGGGTCGTGCGTGCATGAATGTTGTTATGTTTACGTGAAATTTATGGGCGATGATCGGATCCGGAGAAAACAAATGTGCCAATATTTACAGATGACAATAATGACTCGCGGCCCCTCCTACTCTCCAAATAGCACTAACCGGCGTGGTGAAGTATGGTAAAAAAAACATGACTGACAGTCTGGGAAAGTCTCCATCCAGCAGTGGATTGAAAAAGGGCCGTCAATTATTATAACTTCCAAATAAATAACTCATATTCTAAAAGGCAGGGGCTGCACAAATCATAAATACAATTTTTACAATTTTCCATATGCTAAATTCCTCTTGATATGCAAATTATTTTGTCAAGGCGCTCTTCTTCCCATCTCCCCCTCTCCAACCCAGCTTAAATATACGCTCCAAGCTTGGTGGTGTTTCATTCTTCACCTGAGGACGGCTGCTTGCGTTGTGGCCGAAACGTCGTGAGAATTATTTTATTATGTTTTATTTTTATTATTTTATTACTTCCCTTATACGTGACTTTACCGAAAGAACCGAGAACATAAATACAATGTTATCGTAAGGTTACTTCATGTGTTAAATGTGTGAGTTCAATGCAATGTGTGCTGCTATGTTGTGTTGATGGGGACGGTAGTGGTGGTTGCTGCTCCCTTTTGTAAAGTTCGTTTAAGTTTCAATTGAAACGCACGAACACAACGAGATTTAATATTATTGTTGTTGTTGTCATGTCAATGGCCAAAGAAATCCACGTAACACATTGGGCACAATGGGAATTGCATTCCACTCAACGCGTGCCAGGCTTGGCAGCGTTTAAAAATAAACCTGGCAGTGTACACGTGCACTCGTACACACACGCGCGCGCACGCTGTGCCACTCACTCCGCATAGACTCTTATAGCAATTACACCGCTGTGCTCTCCTCCAGAACAGCCGCACAAACACGACTACAGCAATTAGAGAACACTTTCCACGACCAAAGGGGAGAGATCATCGATATTTAAAAATGGAAAGTTTTGTAATCCGGAAAAGTCTCAGAAACTATTTGCAGGACAGTCGTGCATTCGGGATGTTCGGCCATTGCCGATTAGCAGCGTCTGGGAGAAAACTGGGGGAGACCTCGAGAAATGCCACGCATCGGATGGGGGGTCACACTCAGCACTGCCACCTCCTGAAAATCTGGCAGCCCCACACCCACAACATCAGACAAGCCTTGGTGGTCACCCATCCAAGTACTAGGCAGGTTCAGACCTGATTAGCTTCAGTGATCCAATGACATCGGGCTCACTCCGGGTGATTTGTTCAAAAGGATATGTATTAAATAACGAGCTATGCTTTCATGTTCTGGGATTGATCCTTTACGCAGGAGTAGTACAATGAAACAGTTTAATCATAGGTCTCAAATTTTCCTCGTAAAATGCCACGATATTTGAAAAATGTCATGCAGCATTGCCTGCCCTTTACAGTAAAACTGGCCACACTGGGAGCTTGCCAGCGGGTGGTGGAAACCGCTCTGGGATCGCTGTCGCCACGCTCGTGCGCTTCTCCTAAACAAACCTAACTCCATCGCCGCATGTCCCTTACACGGGGACAAAACGGAAAGAACGCCGACACCTGTCTGTCCACCATCTCGCCCGCCCGCCCACGCGCCCATTCATGCTCGAGTTCCATTCGAGCGCTGCCAAGCGGTCTCTCTCACCCTCTCCCCCTCTCTCTGCCTTTTCCCATTCCAGGTCGAGCAGTCTCCTTCCCGCTCTCCGCCTCGCCGCGAGATGTTCAACCGCAGGGGCGGCGAAGCTCCCCGCTTCGTGTCGCGACCCAAGTCCGCGTCCGTGGCCGCCGGCAGGGACGTCACGCTGAGCTGCTGGGTCGCGGGGGAGCCCAGCCCCGACGTGGCGTGGGAGAAGGACCGCCGGCCCGTGCGCCCGGACGCGCGGCGCAAGCTGTCGGCGGAGGAGCGCGGCGCGCACAGCCTGACGGTGTACGAGGCTCGGGGCGACGACGCCGGCGAGTACACGTGCCGCGCGCGCAACAGCGCGGGAGAGGCGGTCGCGAGTGCCACGCTCGACGTGGACGAGTCGGCGCCGTTCCGGCTCTCGGGGTCGCTCCGGCTGCGTGACCGCGGCGGCTACGGCGGCGGCGGCGTCGCCGCACGGGAGCCCTCCTTCGTGGTGCGTCCGTCCGCTCAGAAGGTGTCCAGGGGGGCCGACGCGACCTTCAGCTGCAGGATCTTGGGGAGGCCGCCCCCTGCGGTCGCCTGGCAGCGGGACGGCGTGGACGTGGACACGCTGCCCGACGGCCACCGCTTCGCCGCCGAGTTCCGCGACGGCGTGCACTCGCTCACCGTGAGCGCGGCGCGCACCACGGACGCGGGCACCTACTCGTGCCACGCGCGCAACCGCGCCGGGGAGGCCGTCGCCTCCACGGTGCTCAGCGTCTCGCTGGCGGCGCCGACTTCGGACTCGCTGCACCTTCACAGGTCGGGTTGCTGCACTAATCGCTGGCCTGTTCTAGACAGCACTGGCCTGTTTTATATAAATTACTGGCATATCATATCAACGTTCCTGGCCTATTCTAGAAATTACTACGTATGTTGAACTTTTTTCTGGCCTGCTATATAGAAATCATTGGCCTACCATGGAAGTTACTGGTCTTTTTAAATCCTTTATATTAAGTTCGCTTGCTTGCTTGCTTGCGTGCTTGCTTGCGTGCTTGCTTGCTTACGACCGTGCAAATCTTTCTGTCGTTTTTAAACCCACTTCCCGTGATCCAATCGAGCTGACATTTTCCACATAGACTCGTTGTGCGAGACAATTAATGTTCGTGAAAAAATTCCCAACATTTTACACTTTTTAGGCAAAAAAAATTATTTTACATATATTCAAATAGAACGCACAGTGTAAGAGCCCAGAGCGTAACCCCTCCACAGGCCGTGGCGGAGTAGCGCAGTTGGTAGCGCCCTCGCTTCCCATGCCAAAGGTCGCGGGATCGATCCCCGCGTCCTCCACAGGCGAATATATTTTTAAATCCTTTATATTAAGTTCGCTGCCACGCATATAAAGGATTTATAGTGAAAAACTTCGTTTTTACGGGTTATACTTATTTATGTATATTACTCGCCTGTTGCATCCAAGTTACTGGCCTTTAAATCGAAAATATGATGTTGCAATTGATATAAATAAATAATGTTTGAGTCCACCAGCCCGTGTTGTTTCATCAAGTAAACTTTGGGACTGGTTTTGACCGTTTGCGTCTCAAATGCCTTGTCAGGCTTGATAATAAAAAAAACTGCTGGCTTTCCCGAAATTATTAGCAAGAAGATTCACCATGAGGCCCTGTTTGCTGCTAAAAGACATGGGTTTTACTGCATGAAACAAAACTCAATATTTGATGTTGTGAAGCAGTAAATGCTGAATAAAATCAGTAAAAAAAACTTTCTTTCTCGCTACTGAAATAAAAAAAAAGGTTTCATACTAAGCAGTAATACAATTTTAAATCACTTATGGGGTCACAATGTTATTCGGGGGTCATAATTCGATTAGAGATTTGATAAAATAAAATCTCGCGTTCCATTTGTATTGTTTCTCATTCTGTCTCTTGGTCAGGTTTAAGAGGTATCATTGCGCGATATAAAAAAACAATCCGTACAACTCTTGCACAGCCTCGTCTCACGGCCGCGTGCGACCGCTGTTCCCCGCGCTCGCAGGTGGAGCGAGGAGGCGAAGTCGCTGCCGCGCTCGCACCTGCACACGACGCGTGACCACGAGCGCAAGAAGCTGGAGCTGCTGCGGCAGAGCGCCGACGCGCGCCTCGCCCGCCTGAGCCCCTACACGCGGCGCGGGGACGCCCGGCTCCTAGGGGCACCCCACGTGACCCTGTCGCGGTCGACGTCGCCCACCGCCGCCCCGGACGGATACCTCTCTCCGTCGAGGAGCGCGCCCTCGGTATGCGGCGCCGCGCTCGTCTCACCGCTAATCTGGCATTTGTTGGAGGCGAGGGTAAAATATTGGGCAGCCTTCTTTCCCTTCGGTGTCAATGTGCCATTTCTTTGCTTGCCAGGGTAAGCTGGTACAGAAAATGTGGACTTCACCTGTTCCCTCTGTATGGGATAGAGTGTTTCCCCCTCGCACGCGTGGATTTTCTCCAGGTGTTCCGGTTCCCCCCACATCTAAACACTCAATAATTGGCTGCTATAACACCTTCATATATAGAGGACCACAGAACTTGGGGCATCGGGTTACTGCCTGGCTGCTTTTCCCTCTTGTCTGGGTTTCTTTGTGCATCTGAGTCATTTACGCTTTTTGAGAGGGAGTGAATACTGTGCGGCACATTACAAGTCGAAATGATGATTATTATTACTACAGTATTAGACCTGTCGTGATGGTGGCACACACCGGTGATCCGGCACCTTTGGAGGTGATACTTGGTGTATCGTGCCGATTCGTGAAACTCCAAATCCTGCTGAGCTGCAAGGTGGCCAGGAAATTGCAGTACAGAAGCAAATGTAATGTGTCCGTGTGTGTAGAGCCTCGGCGTGTGTAGAACCTCGGTGTGTGTAGAGCCTCCCACGAGAAGCCAAATTCTCATCAATGAAATTGGCCAAATATCTAAATGCACAGGACCCTCCTGAGAATTAGTGTTGAGAGTCGGTGTGGCTTCCCTCGGTTACGCAAGTGAAACAATTGTGATAAAAATGTAATAAAACGTGCAGTGATTTTTTTATTATTAACAAACGTGTGTTTATTTTTGGACAGGCACCAATTGCCGCAGAGATTATTCGAGGGCACTGCTGAATAAAGACCTTAAATTGACTTGGTTATACACTCCCTGGGTAAATGAAGGAAAATGAGAGGCGCCTCCCGCTGGCGTGCGTGCGTGCGTAGCTGAGAGGCACACGTGCTGTGTTGTCACTGCAGTCCCGGACTCATTCTCCTGTGGCTGGACATGTCGACGAGTACCACAGCCGCTCCTCCTACAGCTACCGCCTCACCAGGGACTACACCTCCAACTCCTCCTCCACCTCCAGCCTCTACACGGTGAGGGTCGCGGGAAAGCTGCCACAGTTCTGGTCCTGGAAAACGTTCAGCCGGCACACATCGTTTATCCACACCTCAACCAAAGTGGCCCTTCTTTTATGGAACCCGACGAGATGATTGGCTGAACCTAACGCTGACCGCGACCAATTTTTTTAAGTGGCAGCTGGTTCCTACGTGAACCCCGCCCACTCTCACGTAGCCCCGCCCACTCAATAACTAGCCCCTCAGCCAACCGTGCACGCTGCCCAGAGGTAGTCCCCTGCCCTCGGCACGAGGCTAGAAAATATTTACATTCGGGACAAGACGCTGATTTTCTCAAAGGTTTCGAGATGCACCAGCGTAGCCTTTCTGAAAAGAGCACTGACCTGGCCCAAAACCAGGACATTTGGTAGCTTTACCTTGGGGCCGAGTTGTGGAAGCGCCGACAGAGCCTGGAGACTGGACCCGGGCCAGTGGCAAGCGCCGAGTTAGCGGATCGGAGAAGCCTGTTGCTTCTCGCCGGTGGGGGGGCTGCCAGTAGGGATGAGCGCAGGATGAGTGCGTGTTCACTTTCTGCTTGGCTACTTGGTCAAGGTATGTATGCGTGTATGTTGAACTTCTTTCACACCGCACGTAGCCGGCCGTGCTAATCGAAGGTGCGTGGGAGTGGGGGAACAACATACCAAACACAAAACGCAGTTGTAAAGAAATTAGTTTGTCAATCTAGACGATGATTTAAAAGTGCATCACTCCAGTGGGTTCCGAATATCGGAAGGAAGAGCATTCCAGACGGCCGCAGAAGGTAAGGGATAATACTAGCGACTGATTAGTTTGTGTGATTAGGGGTAGCGGTAGAATGAATACCGGTTGGCTTGCGGGGGTTAGCTCGTGTACGTTAGGAGTAAGCGTAGCACTATGCTAGTGGCTGCTAAGTTCAGGGTAGCGGCAGGGCCGTAGTTTGAGGCTTGGTGTGCCCCATCCCACCTCCCCCTTCCTCCCCGTTCCACCAGGTGACCTTTTCAGTTCTGGCAAATTCTCATTCCTCCTTGTCAGCTGGCAACAGCGGTGTAACCACCGCACATCGTCTCCTACACATTCCATCGCGCTGTCTGACGACGAATTAGTTGAGACCGCAGGGAATCCCGCGTCGAAATGTTGGTGTATATCCAAAAACATGTACGCGCGTACGACTAAATACACTCCTCAATGAATGGAAGGCCATTGTAGTCTTGCTCAAAGCACTAAGATTAATACAACTCCTGCCGCTGTCGGAACGCAGTAAACGCCCGGCTGCATTAACAGGCGAAACGCATTCCCAGATGTAACCGAGTTGGGTGCAGCGAGTTTGGTTTCGAGTGATGAACTTCTCCTCACACCTGTCCTGTCCACTCTGCCACGCGGTGGTGACACAAGTAGCAGACTGCAGCGTCACAGCAGACACGCAGCAATTCACGTTGGCCTGTGGAAAAATCACCCTGAATTTGTTGATATCGTTATTTCAGCATCTTATAATCAAATGCGATCTAAGACACTGCACACTGCACACACCTGATGGTAAACATGGACAGCTCTACACGGGAGGCACTCGACAATCGTAATTGAGAAACCCCGCTACACATTGACGAAGTAAACGCTGTTACCGTCACGATTCATCACCTGTCACTGAAGCGTCAACGGGTGAGCGGTGACGCTCCGCTGACTGACCGCGCGTCTCTGCTTGTAGGGCTACAGCCCGTCGCGCTCGCCCGTACGAATGGAGGAGAACCACGACGACAAGAACTTGACGAAAACCTTCAAGGTGCGTGGTGGGGGTCCTCAGCAGGGCACGCCGCCTGTCCCGCGCTGCTCACGGGCCTCGCTTGACGACACCGACGCTGCCGCGTTGAAGCAAAGTCGTTCGCCGACGCTGCTGCGTTGGCGGTGGTGCACGAGCAAAATAAAAATAAAACGTCAACAAAAAACCGCAACGACATTAAGGTCACGGGGTCAAAAACACTGTGGCATTCAAAGGAAAACTAAATATATAGTAAAATATGTAATATGTAGCGGGCAATGAACCTTTTCCACAAGACATGGAATAAGAAGAAGGGCCGATCATTTACACTTTATTTACACTTTGTATAAATTTTTCCTTTTAAGGCCGCAGTGTTATTGACAAACGCGTTGGGTTTTCCAACGCCGCAATGGGTGGGCCGAGGGTGCAATGTCATGCCAAAGTAGCAAGATAAACACAATTACTGGCTTCCTATTCCATCGCTGGCACGTGGAAGTTGCAGTCCAGTGGCACCTGCGGTTGGTCATGATCTTGCACTGATCTGCTTCTCGTTCTCATGACCGTGATAGGTGCGTGTCTTTCATAAAGATTGTATAATGAACCTCGGTATGAACATGGTTCAAGTTTACTTTGTTTAACCAGGTGAAAAGTCAAGACACCAGGATGAGTCTTGTTTGCAAGAGTGACGTGGGTTGACACCAAAATTACAGAAGGAATAAAACAAAGTACGACTTTAACAGAAGCATTTAAAATCAACCTAATATGAATCAGAGCAAAAACAATACCGTTACAGGACACGTCAAACTTGTGCACACACATAAATCTGTTACTCCTTGGTTCTTTCGGTAAAGTCACGTAGGTAGAAATCAAATAAAATTTCACAAATCACGACGTTTCGATCGCAACACAAGCAATCTTCATCAGGTGGAACAGCCACAGCAAGAAAAATGCTGAAGTAGGCGAGAGAGGATTTTTATTTGATTTCTAACTACGAGACTTTACCGAAAGAACCAAAGAGTATGGATTCCTGCAATCACGAAAGCTTCAAATCGAAATAAATCTAATTCTAGATTTGAAGCTTTCGTGACTGCAAGGATTCATATTCTTAGGTTTTTTCGGTAAAGTCACTTAGGTAAAGAATTAAAATTAAAATTAATAAAATAAAAATAAAATAAAAATCACGACGTTTTGGAGGCAACACAAGCTTCCTTCTTCAGGTGGAACCGTCACAGCCCGACAGCTGTATCAGCTGTCGGGCTGTGACGGTTCGGTTCGGTTTGTGACGGTTCCTCCTGAAGATGGAAGCTTGTGTTGCCTCCGAAACGTCGTGATTTTTATTTTATTTTTATTTTATTCATTTTAATTTTTTACCTACGTGACTTTACCGAAAACACCTAAGAATACGAGATAAATCTGTTAGAAAAAATAACATTCCTGTCGAGAAAGTTGGCAACTCTCTTTTTTACTTAAAAACAAACCCCGCTAGCCGCAGGTCATGCCGTGTGCTTAATGACGACGCTGGGTGTCCGACGTTCATCTGCACACAGCGGTGTTGGCTACCTCAGAGCCACTGTTGATGAGGAAGGCAAGAGGGGAGCCACACCTCGACTGCCCTTTGCTGGCCATAGCTCTCGACCTCTCGTCACCACTGTTGTGCTGCGTGGTGTTGTGTTGCGTGGTGGTGAAGAGAGGGGTTGGAATTTTGGGAGCTTGAGCCATGAGCCGGAGAGGGAGAGATCTCATGAACAGGAAGGTGTTGGGTCTCAGTGGTTTCCTCCACTCAACTTGCTGAACACTACTCCACTTTATCGGTTGCAAGTCACGTACAACCAGACACGTGGGCCAACCACTTCTAACACTCTCTGCTAATAAATTAATGTTGAACTTCTTTCGCACCGTATATAGGCAACCGTGCTGATCGGAGGTGCGGGAAAAGGACAACGAATTAAACACAAAAACAATTCTCTATGTCAATCTAGATGATGATTCTGAGTTGCAGCCACTACGTCAGCAAATTTGCGCGCGTTACAAATTGAACTATTATTATTATTATTAAACGTGTAGATAGCTCCGAGCGTTCCAGACGGTCGCAGAAGCGCATCTGAAAGCGCCGCGCGATGCGGTAACCGCCGCCTGTGTTCGATAGTGAGCCAAAAGCCGCCGCCGCTGCTGCTGCGAGGATGACCGGACGGAGTTCGCGTGATGGCGGTTTATTGTTCCTTGGCGAGATCAGCGAGATATTGTGGTCCATTTGTGGCAGCGGGTTAATATATTGCCGGGGCATGGAAGCCTGTGAGGGTGGGGTAGAGGGAGTAGGGGGAAGGGGGTGTTTCTGGTTTATCATCTTTATAATGAACAGGTAAACATTGTTAAGGTCGTATTAAATGTATTCTTCTTTCATGAGGGAGTGCCTGGCCCCACCGGCCCCCTAACCGTGAACCGCCACGGCAAGTTTCCTCAATTCCCGTTTCGTGTCCGTGATCTCCTGGGCCACAGGTGAGGGAGGGCAAGCATGCCCGCCTCAGCTGCTACGTCACGGGGAAGCCCAAGCCCGAAATCGTGTGGAAGAAAGACGACGAGGTGATCTCCCCGGGGCGCCGTCACATGATCTACGAGGACGACGAGGGCTACTACATCCTCAAGGTCCTCTTCTGCAAGCAGAGCGACAGGGGGCTGTACACCTGCACGGCCACCAACGTGGTGGGCAAGACGTACAGTCCCGTGCAGCTCATCGTCAACGGTGAGTCACTACCGTGGGATCTATGCACGCGTGCGCTGCACGTTGAACTTCTTTCGCACCGTACGTAGCCAACCGTGCTGATCGGAGGTGCGCGGCGGCGGCGTCGTCGTGCGCAGAGCCGCTGGTGCCCTTCAAGGAGCGGCTGCGCGACGTGGAGGTGATGGAGCGGCAGTCGGCGACGCTGCAGTGTGAGGTGCCGGCCGAGTCGGCGCACGCCAGCTGGTTCATGGAGGAGACGCCGCTGGCGCCGAAGGCCGACAAGTACGTGATGGAGGAGGAGGGCACGATGCGGCGCCTCACCATCTGCAACGTGACGGCGGACGACGAGGCGGTGTACGTGTGCGAGATGCCCGAGGGGAGCCGCACCGTCGCCGAGCTCTCCGTGAAAGGTGACGGCGACTCGCTCGCCTCGCTTCCTTGGTTGCCGACGTTCACGCGTTCCTCTTTCGCCACCTTTTACTTCCTCCCCGCCTTCACGATTATGCGAGCCACGCGGCGTGCTGTACCAGGCTCGCGTTTTACTTAAAATATTATTTGCCGGTTAAAGATAAAGCCAAGTGTCTCTTATCTTGTAGCTGCAAACATTGACTTTGCGTCCCAGACTGCCCAACGCAAGTTTGAAGCTTCGTTATTTCCTCGCGTGCGCAATTTTCCAGACATCTCAATGTAGGACCCTCTTGAAGAGAGTCTTGAGTCATAACAAGACCTTCCAAAATATATAAAATACATTATTAATGCACTCTGCAGGGGCCATCTAGGGCTTCCCTGAGTGGAGGCACTTCTGGCCATGGTGGTGTAATCGAGCAATTGGACTATTTTTATTTTACCAGGTAGGACCCATTGAGCTATTAGCTTCTATTTCAGAAGCGACCTGGCCACAAATGATAGCTCAACGAAGTGGCTTTTCATCTGTAAATGTATAGCAGCCAAATACTCTGAATGTGGAGGGAAAAACTGGAGGACCCGGAGAAAAATCCATGCGACGGCGGGGAGAACATACAAACTCAAAATATGCAGCAGGCGTCAGGGTCGGGATTGAACCCACGACCTCCAGGCGAGGTAGTGAACATCTCGCCACCACGGCGGCCAGTTGTAGGGATGCGCCTTTAACTTTACCGTTTGTTATCATTGTTATTGATGTTGCTATTGCAGGTGCCATTGTCCAGAAGCTTCCCCGACGCACCGAGGTCCGAGAGAAGGAGGTGGCTCACTTCCTGGTGGAGCTGGACCAGGAGGGGGTTGGCGGCCGGTGGCTGAGGAACGGCGAGGAGATCGACGCGGGAGCCCGGGCGGTGGTTAAGGTGGACGGGAAGAGTCACTCGCTCACGCTGGCGGGAGTAACCCAGGCGGACGCGGGCGAGGTCAGCTTCGTCTGCGGAGACTCGAAGACGTCGTCACAGCTCATTGTCACAGGTCTCTACGAAGATGGTTAACGCGTCGCACGCTTTCAGATGCACTTTTGCGGCCGTCTGGAACGCTCTTTTTTCTGATATTAGAAGCCACTGGACCTATGCACATTTACATTTAAATTGAAAACTCATTTGTTTCGAAGTTCGTTTTGTGTTTGGGTTGTTGTCCTTCTCCCGCACCTCCGATTAACACGGTAGGCTTAGTACAGTGCGAAATAAGTTTAACATACAAACATTTACAGAGAGTGTTAGAATTGGTTTACCCACGTGTGTCTAGTTGTACGTGGCTTGTAACCGATAAAGTTGAATAGTGTTCAGCAAGTTCATCAAGCAAAAGAAGTTTGATATTCATATGTACAAGATGAAGAGTTAACATCGTGGACATGTTCACGTTTGCTAATTTGGCTCCTCATTTTTTAGATATTGAGGATTACCAATAAAAAAAAATGTGTAGATTTTTGAAGATTGTGGTGTCCGTGTGCGTGTCTGTGTGTGACCTGCGTCCCGTGCATTAGCCCCACGCCTGGCTCCACCTGGTGCTCCAACCGACCCCAAGGTGACCTCACAATCGGAGAACTGGGTCATGCTGGCATGGAAACCGGGGCCCAAGAAGGGTAAGGCGGTGGCGGCGGAGGCGGACGAGGCCTTCGTGGTGGAGTACTGCCTCCTGGGGAACACCGCATGGGGGCGCTGCCACGACTCGGCCAGCGTGCCCGGCACGGAGTTGCGTGTGGGCAACCTCCCTGAGGAAGGCGACTACCTCTTCCGCATCTCGGCCATCAACAAAGCCGGCCGCAGCCTCTGCGTGGAGGTTCCGGGCACATACTACATCGGTGAGTGTGACGACGACGCCGCCGCATTGGGACGTGCAGCCAATCTCACCAACAGGCGTTTGGCCTCGTGTGTACGTGGAGGGGGTCCTGCTCGGCACTGACATCTCGTGCCCACCTCTCACCTCAAATGCCTACCGCACCTGGTATCCGATGCTTACCAGGCTCAAAATTACAGGGCTAATTTGAATCGTAAAATATCCCCACGTGACAACACTGCGGACATCATAGCGGGCGTGTCGGAAACTCGCTGTGGGATCGCTAAACAAACCTCACCCCATCGCCGCACGTCCCTCGCACGGCACGTCCGGCGTCGATCGGCGCTTACCCGGCGCGTCGTCCGCGTGCCGCAGTGCCGGAGAGCCGCCTGTCGCTGGCGTCCGTGCCGCGGGACGTGGAGGTGCTCGCCGGCGAGGACGCCGTCTTTGTGGTGGAACTGTCGGGCGGCGCGGCGGGGAGCTGGTCCATCGATGGCGAGGCGGTGCGGGCGAGCGAGCGGCACGCAGTGCAGCACACGCGGAACACTCACACGCTGATGATCCGCGCGGCACGCCCGGGCGAGAGCGGCGCCAGCGTCCAGTTCGTGTCGGGTCCCGTCCGCGCCCAGATGAAGCTCATCGTCAAAGGTCAGGGGGCAGTTGGGGGCGACTCACGCCGCCGAAGTGGGCGGCCCGCGTGTGAGCGGACGTCGTCGTCGTGTCGGATGTTACCACCCGCTGGGAAATTGTCGGAAATGCGTGAAATGTCAGTTTTATGAAGTTGCATGAGGCGAAGTAGAAATTGTCAAAGAGTTTGTTTGAGCAGTCTTCCTAAAGAATCTGTATAAGAGAAAGAAACAAAACGTCATTCAAATTGTATGAAAAAAGAGCCATATTCAAGGTTCCCCAAAAAGATCAGCCACGTTTTTTTCCTTCCTCATCATAGGCAGTTGAACTGGCTGCTTGTGCTCTTCTGGAATAGAGCACAATTATGAATGTATACAAAAGGCACTGAGTAAAATAAACCAATGGCAAGAGTAAATATAACAAATGTGGTCATACATTATGGGAACCTCATTTGCCAGTAAAAATATGATAATTGGTTTTTTACCCTTCTATCTGGCAACAAAACTGACACCTTTTTACAAGGAGTCATGTTTGCATAGACCACAATACCTGCAGTCATAATGCAAACAAAAAACATAACTCTGGTCATACATGTTGTTTTGTTGATCCCTTAGAGCCGCCAGCCACGTTCCGCAGGCGCCCGGACGCCCAGACGGAGTGGCACGTGGCCCCCGGGGAGCGGGTGGTGCTGAGCTGCGAGGTGTCCCGAGCTGACGCCGCCGTCACGTGGCTGAGGGACGGGCAGGAGCTGGCGGCGCCGGCCAGCGGCGTGAGGCTGGAGAGCGTGGGGCTGGCGAGGCGTCTGGTCATCCAGCAGGCCCGGATGAACGACTCCGCGTCCTATGGCTGCCGCACGGACGGGGACTCCGTGGGCTTCAGCGTCAGCGTCAAGGGTGAGGCCGCGCCGCCGCTGCCCGAACAGCCCGCGGGACTCGTCGCCTAGCGCCGCCTCCGCCTTTGCTTGCGCCGCTGGCCCCTTGCCGAGCGTGCGTCTCACCCCCCCTTCCCCCCCGTGGACACAGAGCCCCCGCTGCTGTTCTCGGCGCCGCTGACGGACGTGCGGGGCATGGCGGGGGAGCCTCTGGTGCTGCGCTGCAGGCTGAGCCGGGAGGCGGGCGACGTGGAGTGGAAGAAGGACGGGGTGAAGGTGCGGCCCGGCAAGAGGCACCGCTTCGCGTCTGACGGGGCGGCGCGCACGCTCACCATCGCTGGCGCGGGGCCGGAGGACGGCGGGGAGTACTCGTGTGAGACGCCCGACGGGGCCACCCGCGCCACCGTCACTGTCCAAGGTTCGGCTCATCATCCACTTAGAAGATGCCGGCACTTGCAGGGTTTCTGTGGGTGGAGCATCATGGCATTTTGCTTTCGATGGATCAAATATGTTGGACAGGCTATTGCTAATGTTTCCTGCCATCACGAAAGCTTCAAATCAAGATTATTGCTAATGTGTTTTACTTTCTTTTTCTCACGTGCAAAAACAAAAATGCTCGTTACATTGTCACTGTATGGTGCCGGCCCAGGAGGGCCGTGGCGTGCGATGTTCTTACGTTGCGGACAGCATCGTGTGGGTTGCTGTGTGAGGCCGGCTCTAGCGCAGCACGGCGTGCAATGCACCGTCATCGCGTACACCCCGTAGGTGGGTGTAGTACCAGCCCTAGCGGGGCTTGGTGAGAGCTGGGATAGTGCGGGCACCATGCGTGGCATGTAGTGCGGGCTCCCACAAGGGAGAGCGGGAGACTGTCAGCCCAAGGACAGGGTTGCCCCGGGTCATGGCACTCTGGTTGACCCCGTAGACACGTGATCTGGAGTGTCCACAGAGAGGTCCCCAGGTGGGGGGGCTAGGGGGTGATCACGTGTCCGGGGAGAGCTCTCGAGGGGGATCGAGAGGGAGCTAGAACGCTCGAGAAGGCGGGCGGGGCCGAGGGCGGAGCCGGCCCCGACCCGGGGGGATATAAGGTGGGTCCCTGAGAGGGACCGGGGTCGCTACATCCTACAAGCTGAAGCTCCACGTCAACAAGCTGGAAGCTCCACGTCCTACGAGGCATCACCACGTGGCCGGGGACTCGAGTGAGGGTCTGACCCTTCGTAGCGGTAACTCCTACGTATAGAGTAGTTAGCTGGGTGGTCACCACCCCAGGCTGTATCTGGTAAAGGGGCAGTTATCGCTTCGTATATACGTGTTACAATAAATGTGTTGCCTCTAAAGAACAACGTCTGTGACTCAGTTGGACTCACTACACATTTGAGCTGCAAACTTCAACAAAGAGCGTTGAACTCTGCTAGGCCACGTCACTGCCCTTGTCTTGCCACATCTGCACTGAGCAAGGTGCACTTACTTGCAGCCTATGCAATAGAGAATCTGGTAGGGAGAACTTACAGATGCTGGGTGTTATTCACATGGTAGGGGAGAGACGTTCAAGCTGGATGGAGCACTCTGTCTTGGAAATGGTAGAAAAACTGCATAAGCAGGAGGGGTACGCCAGGAGAAATGCCCCTCTGTCAATTATAGAATCACATTCATAGCAATCATTTGTGAAGACATAACCGAATGTTATGAAATCCATTTTGCTCATTTTGCAAAAAGCACTATGTAGTTTTCATTTTTTTATTAGAATTCAATGTAGTCATACATGTTGTATTGTTAATCCCCTAGAGCCACCAGCCACGTTCCGCAGGCGCCCGGACGCCCAGACAGAGTGGCACGTGGCCCCCGGGGAGCGGGTGGTGCTGAGCTGCGAGGTGTCCCGAGCTGACGCCGCCGTCACGTGGCTGAGGGACGGGCAGGAGCTGGCGGCGCCGGCCAGCGGCGTGAGGCTGGAGAGTGTGGGGCTGGCGAGGCGCCTGGTCATCCAGCAGGCCCAGACGAACGACTCCGCGTCCTACGGCTGCTGCACGGACGGGGACTCCGTGGGCTTCAGCGTTAGCGTCAAGGGTGAGGCCGCGCCGCCGCTGCCCGCCAGCCCGCGGGACTCGTCGCCGAGCGCCGCCTTTGCTTGCGCCGCTGCCCCCTCGCCGAGCGTGCGTCTCCCCCCCCCCTTCTCCCCCGTGGACACAGAGCCCCCGCTGCTGTTCTCGGCGCCGCTGACGGACGTGCGGGGCGTGGCGGGCGAGCCTCTGGTGCTGCGCTGCAGGCTGAGCCAGGAGGCGGGCGACGTGGAGTGGAAGAAGGACGGGGTGAAGGTGCGGCCCGGCAAGAGGCACCGCTTCGCGTCTGACGGGGCGGCGCGCACGCTCACCATCGCTGGCGCGGGGCCGGAGGACGGCGGGGAGTACTCGTGTGAGACGCCCGACGGGGCCACCCGCGCCACCGTCACCGTCCAAGGTGCGGCTCATCACCCACTTAGAAGATGCCGGCACTTGCAGGGTTTCTGTGGGTGGAGCATCATGGCATTTTGCTTTCGATGGATCAATATGTTGGACAGGCTATTGCTAATGTTTCCTGCAGTCACGAAAACTTCAAATCAAGATTATTGCTCATGTGTTTTAATTTCTATTTCTCACGTGCAAAAACAAAAATGCTCGTTAAATTGTCACTGTATGGTGCCGGCCCAGGAAGGCCGTGGCGTGCGATGTTCTTACATCTCGGACAGCATTGTGTGGGTTGCTGTGTGAGGCAGGCTCTAGCACATCACGGCGTGCGCTGCACCGTCATCGCGTACACCCCATAGGTGGGTGTAGTATCAGCCCTAGTGGGGCTTGGTGAGCACTGGGATAGTGCGGGCACTACGCGTGGCGTGTAGTGCGGGCTCCCACAAGGGAGAGCGGGAGAGTGTCAGCCCAAGGACAGGGTTGCCCAGGGTCATGGCACTCTGGTTGACCCCGTAGACACGTGATCCGGAGTGTCCACAGAGAGGCCCTCAGGTGGAGAGGCTAGGGGGTGACCACGTGTCCAGGGAGAGCTCTCGAGGGGGATCGAGAGGGAGCTAGAACGCTCGAGAAGGCGGGCGGGGCCGAGGGCGGAGCCGGCCCCGACCCGGGGGGATATAAGGTGGGTCACTGAGAGGGACCGGGTCGCTTCGTTCTACAAGCTGGAAGCTCCACGTCAACAAGCTGGAAGTTCTACGTCCTACGAGGCATCAACACGTGGCCGGGGACTTGAGAGTCTGACCCTTCGTAGCGGTAACTCGTACGTAGAGAGTAGTTAGCTGGGTGGTCACCACCCCAGGCTGTATCTGGTAAAGGGGCAGTTATCCCTTTGTATTTACGTGTTACAATAAATGTGTTGCCTCTAAAGAACAACGTCTGCGACTTAGATGGACTCACTACACATTTGGGCTGCAAACTTCAGCAAAGAGCGTTGAACTCTGCTAGGCCACGTGACTGCCCTTGTCTTGCCACATCTGCACTGAGCAAGGTGCACTTACTTGCAGCCTATGCAATAGGGTATCAGGTAGGGAGAATATATAGATGCTGGGTGTTATTCACATGGTAGGGGAGAGACATTCAAGCTGGATGGAGCACTCTGTCTTGGAAATGGTAGAAAAATTGAATAAGCAGGATGGAACGCCAGGCGAAATGCCCCTCGGCCAACTATAGAATCACATTCATAGCAATCATAACCGAATGTTATAAAATCCATTTGGCTCATTTTTCAAGAGGCACTATGTCGTTTTTATATTCTTTTTTTGCAATTCAATGTGGTCATACATGTTGTTTTGTTGATCCCCTAGAGCCGCCAGCCACGTTCCGCAGGCGCCCGGACGCCCAGACGGAGTGGCACGTGGCCCCCGGGGAGCGGGTGGTGCTGAGCTGCGAGGTGTCCCGAGCTGACGCCGCCGTCACGTGGCTGAGGGACGGGCAGGAGCTGGCGGCATCGGCCAGCGGCGTGAGGCTGGAGAGCGTGGGGCTGGCGAGGCGTCTGGTCATCCAGCAGGCCCAGACGAACGACTCCGCGTCCTACGGCTGCCGCACGGACGGGGACTCCGTGGGCTTCAGCGTCAGCGTCAAGGGTGAGGCCGCGCCGCCACTGCCCGCCAGCCCGCGGGACTCGTCGCCGAGCGCCGCCTTTGCTTGCGCCGCTGCCCCCTCGATGAGCGTGCGTCTCCCCCCCCTTCTCCCCCGTGGACACAGAGCCCCCGCTGCTGTTCTCGGCGCCACTGACAGACGTGCGGGGCGTAGCGGGGGAGCCTCTGGTGCTGCGCTGCAGGCTGAGCCGGGAGGCGGGCGACGTGGAGTGGAAGAAGGACGGGGTGAAGGTGCGGCCCGGCAAGAGGCACCGCTTCGCGTCTGACGGGGCGGCGCGCACGCTCACCATCGCTGGCGCGGGGCCGGAGGACGGCGGGGAGTACTCGTGTGAGACGCCCGACGGGGCCACCCGCGCCACCGTCACCGTCCAAGGTTCGGCTCATCTCCCACTCAACACATCTCTCTACTTACAGCATCGTGGTTCTTTTTGATGCACAAAATAAATTGCACTGGCTATTGCTGTGGTTTGTTATTCAGTCTTCGGAAACACAAATGGACTTGCCACAAACGCAGTGAACTTTGTGGGCATTGATGCAGGGATCGGTATTGGCGGATCCTTTTGTCCGTGAATGGATGTGGGTAAAATTATAATTTTAGCGATGTTAGGAGACCACTTCCAGGTGACTCATCCATCGGTAAATGTGGATGAACTGTTCTAATTAGGGAAACCACCTTAGGGAAACTCCTCCCATCCATACATTGTCGTGAATGGATGGAGAATCCATTGATGGATAACACGAGTTTCCGTTTGTGGAATGGCGGTGTAGATAATGGAGTTTGCGGATATCAGGAATAGCAGATAATAGGGTCACGGATCACAGGATATTCACTGTAGTGCATTATACGCTCACGTGTTGACTGAGTCAACGGAAGTTATTTTGCCGTTGCTTTTCTGAGGTGGGTACATTGGCTCCATTGGAACCTCCTTTGCCAGTAGCAAAATATGATTGGATATTTTTTTTACCCTTTTATCTGGCAACAAAACTGACACCTTTTTTACGAGGAGTCATGTTTGCATTGACCACAATACCTGCGGTCGGAATGCAAACAAAAAACACAACTCTGATAATGTATGCACTCTCCTTGAAAATGATTGGTCCACACCCGAGACAGCTTTTCTTAGAGCCTAGTCTCACATGGTGTTGGACATTGCCTGCCGACAAAATAACACGTATGGTATGATATGAATTTAAAGAAATAGAACGCGTTTCTGAAGTCTTCTTCAGATGGCTGATGTTGATGTAGAGAAAGAACTGCGATGTAACATTGAGGTGGTTGATCCAGATGATTGCGTCACGAGTAGCGGAGGGCATCGCTCTGACGACGCCTCCTGCTTCGTGTTTGTGGATGGGGCATTGAGTCGTTCTACGATCCATGGTCCGTTCTGAGTGACCAGAGTCACCACACTATGGAGAGGGTTTTTTTATTTCCTATCTGTACGTTAAGTGTCTATTGTTTGTGTGGATGCACTTCAGGGTTGTAGGCCTTCATCCTCATGGAAGCTTCAACGTTGAGTCTTTCACGAGGTGTTTGTTTACGACTTCTTGTGAATTCCATTCGGCATTCGAAGATTAAAGTCATAGCCTCACATAGAATTTGTTATCGTATATGAAGAAGAAGAATTACGTCTTCTTGTGCTATTTAATCCGATTATGTTGTTCGTGATGACGAATGTGGTCACACATGTTGTATTTTTGATCCCTTAGAGCCGCCAGCCACGTTCCGCAGGCGCCCGGACGCCCAGACGGAGTGGCACGTGGCCCCCGGGGAGCGGGTGGTGCTGAGCTGCGAGGTGTCCCGAGCTGACGCCGCCGTCACGTGGCTGAGGGACGGGCAGGAGCTGGCGACATCGGCCAGCGGCGTGAGGCTGGAGAGCGTGGGGCTGGCGAGGCGCCTGGTCATCCAGCAGGCCCGGACGAACGACTCCGCGTCCTACGGCTGCCGCACGGACGGGGACTCCGTGGGCTTCAGCGTCAGCGTCAAGGGTGAGGCCGCGCCGCCGCTGCCCGCCAGCCCGCGGGACTCGTCGCCGAGCGCCGCCTCCGCCTTCACTTGCGCCGCTGCCCCCTCGATGAGCGTGCGTCTCCCCCCCCTTCTCCCCCGTGGACACAGAGCCCCCGCTGCTGTTCTCGGCGCCACTGACGGACGTGCGGGGCGTGGCGGGGGAGCCTCTGGTGCTGCGCTGCAGGCTGAGCCGGGAGGCGGGCGACGTGGAGTGGAAGAAGGACGGGGTGAAGGTGCGGCCCGGCAAGAGGCACCGCTTCGCGTCTGACGGGGCGGCGCGCACACTCACCATCGCTGGCGCGGGGCCGGAGGACGGCGGGGAGTACTCGTGTGAGACGCCCGACGGGGCCACCCGCGCCACCGTCACCGTCCAAGGTTCGGCTCATCTCCCACTCAACACATCTCTCTACTTACAGCATCGTGGTTCTTTTTGATGCACAAAATAAATTGCACTGGCTATTGCTGTGGTTTGTTATTCAGTCTTCGGAAACACAAATGGACTTGCCACAAACGCAGTGAACTTTGTGGGCATTGATGCAGGGATCGGTATTGGCGGATCCTTTTGTCCGTGAATGGATGTGGGTAAAATTATAATTTTAGCGATGTTAGGAGCCACTTCCAGGTGACTCATCCATCGGTAAATGTGGATGAACTGTTCTAATTAGGGAAACCACCTTAGGGAAACTCCTCCCATCCATACATTGTCGTGAATGGATGGAGAATCCATTGATGGATAACACGAGTTTCCGTTTGTGGAATGGCGGTGTAGATAATGGAGTTTGCGGATATCAGGAATAGCAGATGATAGGGTCACGGATCACAGGATATTCACTGTAGTGCATTATACGCTCACGTGTTGACTGAGTCAACGGAAGTTATTTTGCCGTTGCTTTTCTGAGGTGGGTACATTGGCTCCATTGGAACCTCCTTTGCCAGTAGCAAAATATGATAATTGGATTTTTTTACCCTTTTATCTGGCAACAAAACTGACACCTTTTTTACAAGGAGTCATGTTTGCATTGACCACAATACCTGCCGTCGGAATGCAAACAAAAAACACAACTCTGATAATGTATGCACTCTCCTTGAAAATGATTGGTCCACACCCGAGACAGCTTTTCTTAGAGCCTAGTCTCACATGGTGTTGGACATTGCCTGCCGACAAAATAACACGTATGGTATGATATGAATTTAAAGAAATAGAACGCGTTTCTGAAGTCTTCTTCAGATGGCTGATGTTGATGTAGAGAAAGAACTGCGATGTAACATTGATGTGGTTGATCCAGATGATTGCGTCACGAGTAGCGGAGGGCATCGCTCTGACGACGCCTCCTGCTTCGTGTTTGTGGATGGGGCATTGAGTCGTTCTACGATCCATGGTCCGTTCTGAGTGACCAGAGTCACCACACTATGGAGAGGTTTTTTTTATTTCCTATCTGTACGTTAAGTGTCTATTGTTTGTGTGGATGCACTTCAGGGTTGTAGGCCTTCATCCTCATGGAAGCTTCAACGTTGAGTCTTTCACGAGGTGTTTGTTTACGACTTCTTGTGAATTCCATTCGGCATTCGAAGATTAAAGTCATAGCCTCACATAGAATTTGTTATCGTATATGAAGAAGAAGAATTACGTCTTCTTGTGCTATTTAATCCGATTATGTTGTTCGTGATGACGAATGTGGTCACACATGTTGTATTTTTGATCCCTTAGAGCCGCCAGCCACGTTCCGCAGGCGCCCGGACGCCCAGACGGAGTGGCACGTGGCCCCCGGGGAGCGGGTGGTGCTGAGCTGCGAGGTGTCCCGAGCTGACGCCGCCGTCACGTGGCTGAGGGACGGGCAGGAGCTGGCGGCATCGGCCAGCGGCGTGAGGCTGGAGAGCGTGGGGCTGGCGAGGCGCCTGGTCATCCAGCAGGCCCGGACGAACGACTCCGCGTCCTACGGCTGCCGCACGGACGGGGACTCCGTGGGCTTCAGCGTCAGCGTCAAGGGTGAGGCCGCGCCGCCGCTGCCCGCCAGCCCGCGGGACTCGTCGCCGAGCGCCGCCTCCGCCTTCGCTTGCGCCGCTGCCCCCTCGATGAGCGTGCGTCTCCCCCCCCTTCTCCCCCGTGGACACAGAGCCCCCGCTGCTGTTCTCGGCGCCACTGACGGACGTGCGGGGCGTGGCGGGGGAGCCTCTGGTGCTGCGCTGCAGGCTGAGCCGGGAGGCGGGCGACGTGGAGTGGAAGAAGGACGGGGTGAAGGTGCGGCCCGGCAAGAGGCACCGCTTCGCGTCTGACGGGGCGGCGCGCACGCTCACCATCGCTGGCGCGGGGCCGGAGGACGGCGGGGAGTACTCGTGTGAGACGCCCGACGGGGCCACCCGCGCCACCGTCACCGTCCAAGGTTCGGCTCATCTCCCACTCAACACATCTCTCTACTTACAGCATCGTGGTTCTTTTTGATGCACAAAATAAATTGCACTGGCTATTGCTGTGGTTTGTTATTCAGTCTTCGGAAACACAAATGGACTTGCCACAAACGCAGTGAACTTTGTGGGCATTGATGCAGGGATCGGTATTGGCGGATCCTTTTGTCCGTGAATGGATGTGGGTAAAATTATAATTTTAGCGATGTTAGGAGCCACTTCCAGGTGACTCATCCATCGGTAAATGTGGATGAACTGTTCTAATTAGGGAAACCACCTTAGGGAAACTCCTCCCATCCATACATTGTCGTGAATGGATGGAGAATCCATTGATGGATAACACGAGTTTCCGTTTGTGGAATGGCGGTGTAGATAATGGAGTTTGCGGATATCAGGAATAGCAGATGATAGGGTCACGGATCACAGGATATTCACTGTAGTGCATTATACGCTCACGTGTTGACTGAGTCAACGGAAGTTATTTTGCCGTTGCTTTTCTGAGGTGGGTACATTGGCTCCATTGGAACCTCCTTTGCCAGTAGCAAAATATGATAATTGGATTTTTTTACCCTTTTATCTGGCAACAAAACTGACACCTTTTTTACAAGGAGTCATGTTTGCATTGACCACAATACCTGCCGTCGGAATGCAAACAAAAAACACAACTCTGATAATGTATGCACTCTCCTTGAAAATGATTGGTCCACACCCGAGACAGCTTTTCTTAGAGCCTAGTCTCACATGGTGTTGGACATTGCCTGCCGACAAAATAACACGTATGGTATGATATGAATTTAAAGAAATAGAACGCGTTTCTGAAGTCTTCTTCAGATGGCTGATGTTGATGTAGAGAAAGAACTGCGATGTAACATTGAGGTGGTTGATCCAGATGATTGCGTCACGAGTAGCGGAGGGCATCGCTCTGACGACGCCTCCTGCTTCGTGTTTGTGGATGGGGCATTGAGTCGTTCTACGATCCATGGTCCGTTCTGAGTGACCAGAGTCACCACACTATGGAGAGGTTTTTTTTATTTCCTATCTGTACGTTAAGTGTCTATTGTTTGTGTGGATGCACTTCAGGGTTGTAGGCCTTCATCCTCATGGAAGCTTCAACGTTGAGTCTTTCACGAGGTGTTTGTTTACGACTTCTTGTGAATTCCATTCGGCATTCGAAGATTAAAGTCATAGCCTCTCATAGAATTTGTTATCGTATATGAAGAAGAAGAATTACGTCTTCTTGTGCTATTTAATCCAATTATGTTGTTCGTGATGACGAATGTGGTCACACATGTTGTATTTTTGATCCCTTAGAGCCGCCAGCCACGTTCCGCAGGCGCCCGGACGCCCAGACGGAGTGGCACGTGGCCCCCGGGGAGCGGGTGGTGCTGAGCTGCGAGGTGTCCCGAGCTGACGCCGCCGTCACGTGGCTGAGGGACGGGCAGGAGCTGGCGACATCGGCCAGCGGCGTGAGGCTGGAGAGCGTGGGGCTGGCGAGGCGCCTGGTCATCCAGCAGGCCCGGACGAACGACTCCGCGTCCTACGGCTGTCGCACGGACGGGGACTCCGTGGGCTTCAGCGTCAGCGTCAAGGGTGAGGCCGCGCCGCCGCTGCCCGCCAGCCCGCGGGACTCGTCGCCGAGCGCCGCCTCCGCCTTCGCTTGCGCCGCTGCCCCCTCGCCGAGCGTGCGTCTCCCCCCCCTTCTCTCCCGTGGACACAGAGCCCCCGCTGCTGTTCTCGGCGCCGCTGACGGACGTGCGGGGCGTGGCGGGCGAGCCTCTGGTGCTGCGCTGCAGGCTGAGCCGGGAGGCGGGCGACGTAGAGTGGAAGAAGGACGGGGTGAAGGTGCGGACCGGCAAGAGGCACCGCTTTGCGTCTGACGGGGCGGCGCGCACGCTCACCATCGCTGGCGCGGGGCCGGAGGACGGCGGGGAGTACTCGTGTGAGACGCCCGACGGGGCCACCCACGCCACCGTCACCGTCCAAGGTGCGGCTCATCTGCCACTCAACACATCTCTGCACTTACAGCATCGTGGTGCTTTTTGATGCACAAAATATATTGCACTGGCTATTGCTGTGGTTTGTTATTCTGTCTTCCGAAACACAAATGGACGGGCCACAAACGTAGTGAACTTTGTGGGCATTGATGCAGGGATAGCTATTGGCGGATCCTTTTGTCCGTGAATGGATGCGGTTAAAATAATAATTTTAGCGATGTTAGGAGACCAATTCCAGGTGACTCATCCATCGGTAAATGTTTAAGAATTTTGGTAATTAGGAAACAACCTTTGGGAAACTCCTCCAATCCATACATTGTCATGAATGGATGGAGAATCCATTGATGGATAACACGAGTTTCCGTTTGTGGAATGTCAGTGTAGATAATGGAGGTAGCGGATATTAGGAATAGCAGATAATAGGGTCACGGATCACAGGATATTCACTGTAGTGCATTATAAGTCCACGTGTTGACTGAGTCAACGGAAGTTCTTTTGTTGTTGCTCTTCTGAGGTTGGTATATTGGCTGCCAACAAAATAACACGTACGGTATGAAGTAGATTTAAATAAATAGAACGAGTTTCTGAAGTCTACTTCATGTGGCTGATGTTGATGTAGATAAAGAACTGCAATGTAACATTGAGGTGGTTGATCCAGATGATTGCGTCAAGAGTAGCAGAGGGCATCGCTGTGACGACGCCTCCTGCTTCGTGTTTGTGGATGGGGCATTGAGTCGTTCTATGATCCATGGTCCGTTCGGGTTGGCCGCATTCACCGCAATCCGGCGTCGCCATCCGTGCGGCAGCCGTAGAACGCGGAGTCATGTGGCTTCCCTTCAGCGCATGCACGTGCACTCCTCACCTGCGAATGGAACGCGTGTGATCGTCCCTGCTTTGCTTTGCGTTTCTCCAGAGATTGCAACTAAGTTGAGCAAGACGGAGATGAGCTCACGCCCCCCTGAGGACATCAAGGTCACGACTGATGGTACCTTCAATTACATTTTTACATTTTCATATTACTCTGCCGGCTCTTTTAACACCTCAGCGCTATCACAGTCATCATTTGTAAAGTCACGCTAAGAACGCCGATGGCAGCGCAAGCGTAAACCGCCCCGAGTTTGAGCGCCGAGGTACGAGCCGCCGGTGTCTCCGTGCGCGACCGGCAGCGCCGCGCGCGGTCGCCTTCATCACGGACCTCAAGAGCCTCACGGCGCTGGAGGGCGAGGAGGCGACGTTCAAGTGCTGCGTGTCGCCGCCCGACGTCCCCGTCGAGTGGCGGCGCGGGACGACGCCGCTGCTGCCGGGCTCCCGCGTCGTCATCTCGAGCGAGCCGCCCTGGCACAGCGTGGCCTTCCGGCCCCTCCAGCTGCTCGATTCCGGAGAGATCAGCGCGCTCGCCGACGGGAGGGTCCGCTCCTCCGCCCGACTGCACGTTCAAGGTCGGCAGTTGACCTCGTGGGACGGTCGCTTTGTTTGCGTGACTACCTTTCTGCTGTCGACACCTCCAGAGTTTCGCCCTTCTCCGTGCATGCCGTTAACGAGGCACGGGGAATATAAAAACGCAGCGATTTGACCACTTTAGTTCAACGGATAGTGCAATACTCAGAGACTACAGCCATTGAACTTGGCATCCTGGGTGGGGAATTCATCACGAGTTTAGGCAACACACGTACACCTTGGTGTTACTTCTCTCGGAGGATGTGATCAAATTTTACTGCGATTAATTCGATTTAGTGTGAAAGATATTCTCTAAAAATTACCTGACACCGCACGTTTTTTGTATCTTTTGCATCTGAATGTCCTTTTTGCGCTCATTACAAATCTTTATGAATGAATACATCCGTCACTGCGCAATCAAAAGTTCCAAACATTTATCTTGGCAACTACACGTAAATGAAGACACATATTTATTGCAGACGTAACTCAACGGTGAGTACTTTGGGTTTCACGTCCAACGGTAAATTTGGAAAGAGAAGTGAGCGTGCGTTTACCACTGGAGGATTGAACACCCGAGCCAACGCCCGTCTCGGGCAACCTGTTACAGCGCCTTTGTAGACGAGGCTTCTTCTGCCTCCCGTCCCCCTGAGCCTGGATGCTCATCATCGCATTACTGCCAGAGTCGTAATGCGACGAAAATAGGAGGGGCAGCTGCTCGTGTTGGCATGTGGCCGCTTCGTAAACCACTCGGCGGCATCGTCGGTGACAGCCACGCTGAGAGCCACGCTCACCGTCACGCACGCTGAGAGCCACACTCACCCTCACCCACGCTGAGAGCCACGCTCACCCTCACCCACGCTAAGAGCCACGCTCACCGTCACCCACGTTGAGAGCCACACTCACCGTCACCCACGTTGAGAGCCACGCTCACCCTCACCCACGCTGAGAGCCACACTCACCATCACCCATGCTGAGAGCCACGCTCACCGTCACCCACGTTGAGAGCCACGCTCACCCTCACCCACGCTGAGAGCCACGCTCACCCTCACCCACGCTGAGAGCCACACTCACCGTCACCCACGTTGAGAGCCACGCTCACCCTCACCCACGCTGAGAGCCACGCTCACCGTCACCCACGCTGAGAGCCACACTCACCCTCACCCACGCTGAGAGCCACGCTCACCCTCACTGGGAGCCACGCTCACCGTCACCCATGCTGAGAGCCACGCTCACCGTCACCCACGCTGAGAGCCACGCTCACCGTCACCCACGTTGAGAGCCACGCTCACCGTGACCCACGCTGAGAGCCACGCTCACCCTCACCCACGCTGAGAGCCACGCTCACCGTCACCCACGCTGAGAGCCACGCTCACCCTCACCCACGCTGAGAGCCACGCTCACCCTCACCCACGCTGAGAGCCACGCTCACCGTCACCCATGCTGAGAGCCACGCTCACCGTCACGCACACTGAGAGCCACGCTCACCCTCACCCACGCTGAGAGCCACGCTCACCCTCACCCACGCTGAGAGCCACGCTCACCGTCACCCACGCTGAGAGCCACGCTCACCCTCACCCACGCTGAGAGCCACGCTCACCCTCACCCACGCTGAGAGCCACGCTCACCGTCACCCACGCTGAGAGCCACGCTCACCGTCACCCATGCTGAGAGCCACGCTCACCGTCACGCACACTGAGAGCCACGCTCACCCTCACCCACGCTGAGAGCCACGCTCACCCTCACCCACGCTGAGAGCCACGCTCACCGTCACCCACGCTGAGAGCCACGCTCACCCTCACCCACGCTGAGAGCCACGCTCACCCTCACCCACGCTGAGAGCCACGCTCACCGTCACCCATGCTGAGAGCCACGCTCACCGTCACGCACACTGAGAGCCACGCTCACCCTCACCCACGCAGAGAGCCACGCTCACCCTCACCCACGCTGAGAGCCACGCTCACCGTCACGCACACTGAGAGCCATGCTCACCCTCACCCACGCTGAGAGCCACGCTCACCCTCACCCACGCTGAGAGCCACGCTCACCGTCACGCACACTGAGAGCCACGCTCACCCTCACCCACGCTGAGAGCCACGCTCACCCTCACCCACGCTGAGAGCCACGCTCACCGTCACCCATGCTGAGAGCCACGCTCACCGTCACCCATGCTGAGAGCCACGCTCACCGTCACCCACGCTGAGAGCCACGCTCACCGTCACCCATGCTGAGAGCCACGCTCACCGTCACGCACACTGAGAGCCACGCTCACCCTCACCCACGCTGAGAGCCACGCTCACCCTCACCCACGCTGAGAGCCACGCTCACCGTCACCCACGTTGAGAGCCACGCTCACCGTGACCCACGCTGAGAGCCACGCTCACCGTGACCCACGCTGAGAGCCACGCTCACCGTCACCCACGCTGAGAGCCACGCTCACCGTGACCCACGCTGAGAGCCACGCTCACCGTGACCCACGCTGAGAGCCACGCTCACCGTGACCCACGCTGAGAGCCACGCTCACCGTCACCCACGCTGAGAGCCACACTCACCCTCACCCACGCTGGGAGCCACGCTCACCGTCACCCATGCTGGGAGCCACGCTCACCGTCACCCACGCTGGGAGCCACGCTCACCGTCACCCACGCTGGGAGCCACGCTCACCGTCACCCACGCTGGGAGCCACGCTCACCGTCACCCATGCTGGGAGCCACACTCACCGTCACCCACGCTGAGAGCCACGCTCACCGTCACCCACGCTGGGAGCCACGCTCACCGTCACCCACGCTGGGAGCCACGCTCACCGTCACCCACGCTGGGAGCCACGCTCACCGTCACCCACGCTGGGAGCCACGCTCACCGTCACCCACGCTGAGAGCCACGCTCACCGTGACCCACGTTGAGAGCCACGCTCACCGTCACCCACGTTGAGAGCCACGCTCACCGTCACCCACGCTGAGAGCCACGCTCACCGTCACCCACGCTGAGAGCCACGCTCACCGTGACCCACGTTGAGAGCCACGCTCACCCTCACCCACGCTGAGAGCCACGCTCACCGTCACCCACGTTGAGAGCCACGCTCACCGTCACCCACGCTGGGAGCCACGCTCACCGTCACCCACGCTGAGAGCCACGCTCACCGTCACCCACGCTGGGAGCCACGCTCACCGTCACCCACGCTGGGAGCCACGCTCACCGTCACCCACGCTGGGAGCCACGCTCACCGTCACCCACGCTGAGAGCCACGCTCACCGTCACCCACGCTGAGAGCCACGCTCACCGTCACGCATGCTGAGAGCCACGCTCACCGTCACCCACGCTGAGAGCCACGCTCACCGTCACCCACGCTGAGAGCCACGCTCACCGTCACCCACGCTGAGAGCCACGCTCACCGTGACCCACGCTGAGAGCCACGCTCACCGTGACCCACGCTGGGAGCCACGCTCACCGTCACGCACGCTGAGAGCCACGCGAATCGTTTCCCGGCCGCTCCTCCCCAGCGAACGCTGTTCACTCCCGCGTCCATTCACAATTCATCATTATTATTAATATTAATGCCATTAATCCCCATGCCCTTTCTGTATCACAACCCTGTTATATTCACCCCCTTCTGGCCTCCTCCCAGAGTGAATGAATCGTTAGAGTGCAGTGCGTTGTCGTGATTCTTCTTCACCAGTTTGGAATGGATGAAAGCTCTAATGGCAGCCAGGATCACCTGAACCAGCCACATAAAAAGATATCATCATCAGCCACGATCTATCCACAGCCCATCTGGCGTCTGCGCCACGAGCAGATTGCAGATTTCATCGCTCCATCCCCGCGGCACGGACGGGCCCTCGTCAACGACTGCATGCGTCGTTACTACTTCTAGGTGTTAACATGATAACGCAGAGATGGAATCTTCGTGGGCATGAGACACTGTAGTGCAGGAGGCAGTACAGCAATTAGGTTTCAGGGCCACCAGCTTGGAGCTGCTCTGGGCACTTCACTTGCCCCTCACTTCGATAAAACTCAACGCAAGGGCTCTGTCAGCCGTGCCAAGCAGGAGCCCCTGAGAAGGAAGCCAAAATAAAAAATGGCGTAATATGCAGAGTGTAGATGCCCAGATTGTGGCTTAAATGTGCTTATTCGTACGTGTACCCGGACACACACACACGTGAACGTCACACACGCACACCACACACTTACACACCACACACACTCCACATACACCACACACACTACACCACACACACTACACACCACACACACTACACATACCACACACTACACACCACACCACACTACACACCACACACCACGCGCGCGCGCAGAAGCGACGGTGCGGTTTGTGCGCGGGCTGGAGCCGCTCGCGGTGGAGGAGGGAGCCGACGCGGCGCTGGAGGTGGAGGTCTCCTCCGCCGAGGCCGAGGTGTGCTGGATGCGCAACGGCGTGGTGCTCAACGCGGACGAGCGCGTGCGCCTCGACGCGCAGGGGCCCCGCCGCTCCCTCCTCATCGCGGGTGTCCGCGGGGCCGACGGCGGCCTCTACTCCTGCGAGACGCTGCACGACAAGAGCCAGGCCAGGCTGCGCGTGGAGCGTGAGTGCCGCTGCGGCTCCGTCGAGATTCCCCTGCGCGTTCGGATGTTGAGAATCCCCCAGATTCATTTGGCGGTGTGTGTGTGTGTGTTGAAGCCAATATTGTTGCAGTTAAAAATGTATGCCGTATGGTTATGATTTTGGTTAAAATATTAGTGGTTTTAGATTTTTTATGCGTGGGACTTTTTGGACATTCAACGCCTTTCAATAGCTTCTCTTTAATAGGCACCATTGCAGTAAAATGTAATTATAATTAGTTGTAAGCTATGTTAAC
Organism: Lampetra planeri; assembly: GCF_965212315.1. Taxonomy (NCBI): domain Eukaryota; kingdom Metazoa; phylum Chordata; class Hyperoartia; order Petromyzontiformes; family Petromyzontidae; genus Lampetra; species Lampetra planeri. The sequence continues at coordinate 935,383 of NC_136107.1, read as the reverse complement.
AACTGCGTAGACTGTAAATGATGTGCGATGTAAGTGGGGTTTTTTAAAATAATATTGTGGGTGTGCTGTGGCACATTGGTTAGCGCACTGCGCTATGAATCCAGCTGCCTGAATAAGATTCCCAGCCGCGACTGAGATCAGTGGCGAGTGATTTCCCAATCAGTCATGGTGAAGTATGGCCTAACAACAACCCCCATGACCGACAATGTAAGGATGCCGTGATCCAGCAGTGGTTTTGAGTGCTGAAAATGTTTAATGTGAACAACAATAATAATAACCTCGCGCTCCTCTGCCGGCTCAGCCCGTGACGTGCGGGTCGTGCGGGGCCTGGAGCCGGCGACGGCCACGGCCACGGAGGCCGCCACCTTCCAGCTGGAGCTGTCGCACGCCGACGTGGCGGCGCGGTGGTGGCGCGATCGCACCGAGCTCAAGCCGAGCGCCCGGTGCCGCCCGGCCGTCGCCGGCAAGACTCACACCCTCACGCTGTCGGCGCTGCGTCTCGACGACTCCGGCATCGTCGCCTTCGAGGCGGAGGGGATTCGCTCCTCGGCCAGGCTCACCGTCACGGGTGAGACTATAAAGGAAAACTACGAACTATTTTTATTTCATCAGGTAAGGCCCCACTTTAACTATATAGCTCTCCTTTAGAAGCGACCAGGCCATCACAAATGGCAACTCGACGCAGTGGCTTACGTGGAAATTTATGGTGGCCAAATAATCTTAAACGCGTGATGTTGATTCTAAAAGTGGAGGGAAAAAGTGGAGGACCCTGAGAAAAATCCACACGACCGCGGAGAAAGAGACGCGCAAACTCCAAATATACAGCAGCAGGCGTCAGGGCCCAGATCGAGCCCACGACCTCCTGTATACCAGGCGAGGCAGTCAACACCTCACCACGACGGCCCGGCGACTCGGACGACGGTAGCGGGGTTCGTACGACGTGGATTTTTTTGCAGCGCGGAGGGCCAATTAGCGCAGATGACTTAGCGCCGCGGAATGCCCCCCCCCCTCCCCTCGCCCCGACGGCGCGAATGTGCGGTATGCAGAACCCGCGGTGACGTTCACCAGGCAGCTGCTCGACGTGCGCTGTCCGGAGAAGAGCAGCGCCAGCTTGGAGTGCGAAGTCTCCAAGGCCAATGCCGAGGTCAAATGGTTCAAGGTAAAGCGGTGTCGCGCGTCAGCCTAAACTTAGAACGTAACTTTTGGATTCTCTGCATTGCAAAGGCAGAGCCACCAAAGGACGGCGTGGTTTCTTTTCTACATTGGCGACCGCAAAAGTCACGTTCCGGTTCGTCCACGCACAATCGCGGTGATGTCGATTAGTTATCAAATGGACGCCTGCGTGTGTCCAGGACGACGCGGAGCTGAAACCCGGCAAGAGGCACCGCATCCTCGCGCAGGGCCGCAAGCGCAGCCTCGTGGTGCCGCGCGCCGAGATCGGAGACAGCGGCTCGTACGCATGCCGGGCCGGCGACCACGTCACCGCCGCCACCCTCGCGGTCCACGGTAAGGCCACGAGCGAGGTCGAGCACGAGCGCGGGTTCCCGCGCGGCGTCGTTCCTTGCGTCGTTTGCCCCCTGACGCGCGCCCTCTCCCGCGTCGCAGCGCGCGACGTGCAGTTCGTGCGTCCTCTGGCGAGCGTGGAGGTGCGCGAGAAGGAGGACGCCGCCTTCACGTGCGAGGTGTCGCACGACGAGGTAGACGGCTGCTGGCTCCGCGATGGGAAGCCTCTCCGTGCCGATCCACGGATCAAGATGCGCCGGGAAGGTAACGCAGCGTGAAACGCCCCGGTTTGCTTCCTCGGTAATTTATTTAATTTTTTTAATTTTAATTCACTGGATGTGGGTACAAGTTTGTTTTGCACGCAGTACATTTGTTGAATGTTGCACAAAGTGAGGCGTGATTTGTTTTGGCAGCGAGAACTTACACGCTTCTGCTGAGTAACGTAACGACGGACGACGCAGGAGACATAACATTCACCGCGGAGAATGCAGAGTCCGCGGCGACGTTGACAATTAAAGGTAACTTCACTTTAACAAATATAATCTAAGCACCAGTCTTTCCCACACCTCCGATTAGCACGATTGGCTACGTATGGTGCGAAAGAAGTTCAACATACATACATACACATACATTATCGGGCCGTGCTACAAACTCCCCCGTGTCCCGGTCGTTCCACGCAGAGCTGCCGGTGCGGTTCGTGAAAGGCCTCCGGGAAAAGGTCGCCATGGAGGGCCACCGAGTGGTGCTGGAGTGCCAGGTGTCCCGCGCGAACGCCGCCGTGCGGTGGTCGCGCGGTGACGAGGAGCTGATTCTCGACGACGGGGACACGGGAGACGAGGCGGGAGACGAGGCGCCTCGCGTCCGGGCGGTCGCCGATGGCTGCTACCGGCGGCTCGTCGTGCAAGACGCTCGCTTCTCCGACGAAGGCAGCTACACGTGCGACGCCACGGACGACAGGACGTCGGCGAGCCTCCTCGTCGAGGGTAATAGGCCAAGGCTTCGTCAGCGCTTGTCGACGCGTGGACGAAGCGTCGTTCTGTTGACACGCTGGGGCGAACGTTGCGGCGCGGCAACACCCATTGTTGTACTCTGCGTCTGTGCTCTTTGACTTCACCGACCCACGCTGACCAGTGTGGTGAAGTATAAACGCCACGATCCACGTGGTGTAGAGGCCCTCGCCGAGCAGTGGATTGACGAAATGGCTGTCCGTGTAGACTTAGAATGTGGACACACGATGCATCAGTGAATACGTCGCGACGGTGTTGTGGCTCTATCGTTGAAATCGTCGAGCGTTTCGTTTGGAGTGGACATGAGAGAAGGTCAAAAACACCACTCTTGTCATCCGTGTCGGTATTTTTAAAAGTTAGTTGCATTGTAGAGCACCAAAGGATATGTATGTTGAACTTCTTCCGCATCTTACGTAGCCAACCGTGCTGATCGGAGGTGACCAAGGCTATTTTGCTTAAAAAATGCACGCCCTTCCTAGCTGATTAGTTCATAGTGAGGAGGGTCGAATGGACTTGAATTCTGAACTGGATGCCCGGCACGTCTCTCCCTTCGTCGCCGAGCCGCTAATTCTCCGGCCTGGTGTGGCGCGCGGCGGGCAGAGCCCGAGATCCGCGTGGTGCGGCCGCTGCGCGACGTGGAGGCGACCGAGCCGGAGGGCGCGACGCTCGAGTGCGAGGTATCGGCCGAGCGGGTGAAGGCGGCGCGGTGGACGCTGAACGGCGTGGAGCTGAGCGCGGCGTTCCCGGGGCTCGCCGCGGTGGAGCGGGACGGCTGCGTGCATCGCGTCGTCATCCCCGTCGCGTGCCCCTCCATGTCCGGCACCGTCACCTTCCGCGCCGGGAAGGCCTCGACGGCCGCGGTGCTCACGGTCCACGGTACGGACACAGTCGCTGGCGGGGGCGGCCGTGTAGGCGCGGTCCGCACGCGCCGCATGACCTCCACGCGCCGCTTGGCTTTACGCCTTTTTCTTATTATTGTCCAAATGGGCCATGGTGCTCGTTCCGGGTGAGTTTGCAATTGAACGAACGCGGTGTGGTATAAGCGGCGTTTTTTTGTGCAAGTTAAAAAAAGAGGTTGATCGTTAAATCGAGTTTATTGGTTCCATTGAGGTAGACTGTACAATCTTATATAGAACGTATTCATATCAGACTGGATATTTGTACATACATGCAATGTTAACAATATTTCAGCGATAGTTTTTGTTCATCCGTTCTCCAATCCTTTGTCCGTGACCCCGCAGAGGCACCTTTGGAGGTGTCGAGCGGACTTGCGGACACGGAAGTGACGGAAAGAGAGGACGTGACGATTTCCTGCGCGTTCCATCGAGCCAACACCACCCCGCTCCCCTCCGTCGCCTGGTTCCACGGCCGCGTTGCCCTGAACCCCTCGAGCAAGCATCACATGGTGCAGGAGGCCGGCAGAGCCTGCCTCACGATCCGCCGAGTGCACCAAGAAGACGCGGGGGAGTATTCGTGCCGGGCCGGCGGGACCAGCACCGCCGCCGTCCTCACCGTGCGAGGTGGGGCACCACGCCGCCCGCGCGTGTCGCGCCCGCAGACGTTCACGGAGCGCGGTGCTCACTCATCGTTCGCGAACTTGCCAACCACGATTTGTGGCGATCCGTGAATTCGTAACCTGGAACCCGATCAAGGCTGCATCGAGAGAGTGATGAGATAAAGCGACGAGAGAGAATGTGATGCGAGAAAGTGATGCGATTTTAAGTGATGAGATAAAGTGATTAGATAAAGCGATGGGATGAGGTAAATTAATTGATAAATAAATATTTAATACTTTCATATAAATTTTTATTTACTTATATTTATTATAAGCAATAACAAAAATTGTGTGATGATAATTTTCATGTATTTAATAGCTTATTAAGTTAAGGTAATTCATTATCCGCGAAATCTCCGATTCACGCGCATCTCTGGAACGTCTCCCTCCTCGCGAATACCTCGAGAGAACATGGAACCCACCGCCTCGCTGTGCGGCCACGAGGTTTACAGGAGATGCTCTCTGTCCCCCCGCGGCTCAGGGCGCGACGTGCGAGTGACCCGGGCCATGGGAGACGTTGACGCGGAGGAGAAGGGCACCGCGGTGTTCCGCTGCGAGCTGTCCCGCGCCGACGCGGACGACGCCGAGTGGCTCCTGAACGACGTGCAGCTCGTGCCGGGCGAGGCCACGGAGATCTCGCGGGACGGGCGCTGCCACGCGCTCAAGCTGAGCAACCTCACGATGGAGGACGCTGGCACCGTCACCTTCCGGGCAGAGGGCGCCGAACAGACGGCCCAGTTGCACGTGAAGGGTGAGCGTTTAGTTGGATCGGAGCGCTGTGGACGCGGCTGCCCCGGGTCTAAAGGTTGCCACCTCTGAGTTACAAAAAAGCTCCGAAGATATCAGGAGGAGAAGAAGAATTATCTCACGATCCCGGAAGAGGGAAGAACTTGATGTAAATATATTGCCTTGATTGGTGTTTTTGAATTGATAAAAAACGGCACTTTTATTATTCTGGGACAGATGGCAACCGTACACCGGTCTATGTCCATAAAAATCACCGTCCATGAGGTTTGGGCTGAAAACCACTCTTAGTGTTGCACGTGGACGCTATGGTTACTGCGTATCGTCAGCAGATGCACCGCAGTCACCGATAAGTCGGTCAAAGTAAAGGACGGATTAAAGTTGCGAGCGGCATCTGGCATCTTTTTGCTTGCACAGGATAGGATATCTCACGCCGTAACATGTGTGGTCGGCTAGCCGAGTGTCCCATTTCATATTCAAAATAAGATCCGCACCTCGGGCCACGCTAACGAATCTATTTACTGTCAACACCTCCCCCCCCCTCCCCCCACGCCTGCAGAGGAACCCTTGGCATTCGAGCGAGAACTGGAGGACGTGTTTGGGGAAGAGCAGGGCACGGCTGAGCTGCGGTGCTCGCTGTCACGCGACGCGCCGCCTGGCGTCGGCGTGGAGTGGCGCGGAGGTCGCTTCTCCCGGCCGCTCACGCCGTCCGACAAGTACGAGATGGTGCACGCCGGGCGCTCGCTGCGCCTGCTGGTGCGCTTGCTGCGCTGCGAGGATGCGGGCTCCTACTCGTGCCGCGCCGGGGACGCCAGCACGACCGCGACGCTGCACGTGCAAGGTGCGGCCCGAGTGTTTCGGCGATCGCGCCGCGTCCGATATTGTGATCGTCGTTGTCTGCCATGGTCAATCCACTGCTGGATGAAGGCCTCCCCACGCTGCCGCCATCTACCGCTCCATCCCCCCAGTGGCCTCTGTTTGTAGATGTGCTTCATTGCTTGGCTGCCACTCGATCATTATTCTCGATGTGTCACATCACGATCTGCATTATCACATGGGAGTTTGTGTTGTATGTATATGGAACTTCTTTCCCACCGTACGTAGCCAACTGAGCTAATCGAGGTGCAGTTCATGAACCACTTGTGTCTTTTGGACCACTTTGGATCTCGAGCGAGAATTCGTACCCAAGTCACATCACGACCTCACTGTACAATGTGTTATCAATGTAAGTGGCATTTAATACAGTGAATGCAACTTATTAGAACTCAACTTGATCACCACCGAAAAGTACACTTTTAGCATGAACAGCAACGTCATTTCATTAGTCAGAGCTGTTGTGCAATCATTAAAATCGATTCAAGGTCTTGTATGCCTTTCTTTGTCTTCATAGAATTGAAGCTGACGATAACCAGGGAGTTGGAGAGCCAAGAGGTGATGGAGGAGGAGAGCGCCCTGTTCGTGTGCGAGCTCTCGCACGAGGCCATCGACGGCTGCCGCTGGCTTCTCAACGGCTCGGAGCTGCTGGCAGGAGGACGGGCAGAGATCGGTTGCAGGGGGAGGAGCAACACCCTGCTCCTCAAGAACCTCATACCGGAGGAGAGCGGCGACGTCAGATTTGTGGCCAGGACTATCTCCTCGACAGCGAGGCTCACCATCAAAGGTAATGGCCGTGGCCAGAGACGCGGCGCAGTTTATTGCACGAATTTTGGCAGTTAGAATAGTGGAAGCCAAAATTGAGAGGTGAAGCGCAAAGATAAAGGTGCAGCCCTGCAAATTCTCGCACACGCCATTGCTGCACAGAAGGATCTCCACTAGAGAGAGCTCTAGGGAGACCCTCTAGGGAGCACGTTGGTCTACTCGTCCACGCATGCTAGGCACCTTGGAAGCCCTATTAGGCCAAATTAAATGTGATCTCTAGCACTTGGGTAACCATAATAGTGTAAGTTAGACAATATTCGAAAGCATTCAATGTTATGAAATGTAATTTAGAATTGTAGTTTGACGACAGAAGCTCTGGTGTGGGTATGTACTGCCCTGGAAGACCAGAAGGCCAATGAGTTTGGAAGTGCCACTCTCAGCTCTCAGCTTTCAAAGCTGTTCGGAAACGTTGATTGGAGGAAGGGCAGTTGCATTATTTTCCCCGGTCCAAAATATTCCATCAGCCGAGAGGGGTTTGTGGCGATGCTTGCAATCCACAACTTGGACCCAGGCGATGCAGGAGAGTATGGATGTGACACTGGAGATGTCAAGACCTCAGCAGTGCGATCATGAAAGGGGGAAAAGATAATGATGTGTTATTTACATTTATCGAATACAGAGACAGACATAGTAGAGAGAATTCAACCCACGTGCGCACACACTGCACACCACAGCAAGGCGAAGGAAATCAGAGGAATGAGACCGAGCAATGGACCATCCAGAATTGTTACACCCACGATGAAAATGTGTGCTAACGTGCTGGAAACGTACGTGTTAAATCAGGCATATAGTCAAAGCTCATATGCAGGACACAGTCCATAACACGAGAGAGGATTGATTTTTTCAATTGAAAAAATGTTTGTTATGTGTGTGTTTACATATACATTTACGGTTATATATGCAAGGTTTTGATGAGGTTTGTATTACAATATTTTGTTCAGCTTGGTTACAACTTTATCAACAGAAGCCCCGGTCCTGATCAAGGAAGGCCTGGTGGACCAGGAAGCCGATGAGTTTGGAAGTGCCAATTCAAAAATCATCCATTTTCATGAATCGTCTTTTTGAACATTAAGGCATCAGCGTTCCATGCGTATAATTAATATATGATTGTATTCGTTTGTAAATGATGTATCCATCCATTAATTCCCAATCATACTTTTACGCTGTATATAAATTTTTATTCCACTGCAAATGTTTAGTAAACCAAACAGATTTCTAGATATTATGGTTTACTTCACCGAAATGATAGAAATTTTTCGGAATGAACCCCATGGGTATTCCCAGTTACTTTAATTTAGTAGATATTCTTTGTAATCAGGATGTTTACAAGGTGATATCTGACCTACAGAAGCTCCAGTACTTATTAAAGAACACCTAGAAGATAAGGAAGCTGATGAGTTTGGAAGTGCCACTCTTACTTGTCAGCTTTCCAAACCGGCTGTGGAAGTCGCTTGGAAAAAGGACTCCACTTTACTCCAGGCCAGCGATAAATATGAGATAAAGCAGGAAGGAAAAACAGCGAAGCTCATCATTCATGATGTGGAACCTGGAGATGCAGGGAAATATGACTGTGACACTGGAGATGACCACACTTCTGCAGTTCTCAATGTCAAAGGTAAGGTTAAGTGAATGGAGATGTTGAAATTAGAAAATCATCCATTTTCATGAATCGTCTTTTTGAACAATAACGCATCAGTGTTCCATGCGTATAATTAATATATGATTGTATTCGTTTGTAAACAATGTATCCATCCATTAATACCCATTCATACTTTTACGCTGCATATAAATTTGTATTTTACTGTAAATGTTTAGAAAACCTAAGAGGTTTCTAGATATGATTTGGTTGACTTCAACGAAATGATAGAATTCTTTTGGAATGGAACCCCATGGGTATTCCCAGTGACTTTAATTTAGTAGATATTCTTTGTAATCAGGATGTTTACAAGGTGATATCTGACCTACAGAAGCTCCAGTACTTATTAAAGAACACCTAGAAGATAAGGAAGCTGATGAGTTTGGAAGTGCCACTCTTACTTGTCAGCTTTCCAAACCGGCTGTGGAAGTCGCTTGGAAAAAGGACTCCACCATACTCCAACCCAGCGATAAATATGAGATAAAGCAGGAAGGAAAAATAGCGAGGCTCATCATTCATGATGTGGAACCTGGAGATGCAGGGCAATATGGTTGTGACACTAAAGATGACCACACTTGTGCAGTTCTCAAAGTCAAAGGTGAACAAGGCTATCTTTTTGCATCCATATACAAACCACAAATACATGAAGTTTCATCTTGATATAATTAAACAATTTAATTTTCAAATGTATACCAACAGAAGCCCCTGTTAAAATATCAGAAGGCCTGGTGGACCAGGAAGCCGATGAGTTTGGAAGTGCCACTCTTACTTGTCAGCTTTCCAAACCGGCTGTGCAAATCGCTTGGAAAAAGGACTCCACTTTACTCCAGCCCAGCGATAAATATAAGATAAAGCAGGAAGGAAAAACAGCGAAGCTCATCATTCATGATGTGGAACTTGGAGATGCAGGGAAATATGACTGTGACACTGGAGATGACCACACCTCTGCAGTTCTCAATGTCAAAGGTAAGGTTAAGTGAATGGAGATGTTGAAATTAGAAAATCATCCATTTTCATGAATCGTCTTTTTGAACAATAACGCATCAGTGTTCCATGCGTATAATTAATATATGATTGTATTCGTTTGTAAACAATGTATCCATCCATTAATACCCATTCATACTTTTACGCTGCATATAAATTTGTATTTTACTGTAAATGTTTAGAAAACCTAAGAGGTTTCTAGATATGATTTTGGTTGACTTCAACGAAATGATAGAATTCTTTTGGAATGGAACCCCATGGGTATTCCCAGTGACTTTAATTTAGTAGATATTCTTTGTAATCAGGATGTTTACAAGGTGATATCTGACCTACAGAAGCTCCAGTACTTATTAAAGAACACCTAGAAGATCAGGAAGCTGATGAGTTTGGAAGTGCCACTCTTACTTGTCAGCTTTCCAAACCAGCTGTAGAAGTCGCTTGGAAGAAGGACTCCACTTTACTCCAGCCCAGCGATAAATATGAGATAAAGCAGGAAGGAAAAATAGCGAAGCTCAACATTCATGATGTGGAACCTGGAGATGCCGGGCAATATGGTTGTGACACTAAAGATGACCACACTTGTGCAGTTCTCAAAGTCAAAGGTAAACAAGGATATCTTTTTACATCCATATACAAACCACAAATACGTGAATTTTCATCTTGATATAATTAAACAATTTAATTTTCAAATTTATACCAACAGAAGCCCCTGTTAAAATATCAGAAGGCCTGGTGGACCAGGAAGCCGATGAGTTTGGAAGTGCCACTCTTACTTGTCAGCTTTCCAAACCGGCTGTGGAAGTCGCTTGGAAAAAGGACTCCACTTTACTCCAACCCAGCGATAAATATGAGATAAAGCAGGAAGGAAAAACAGCGAAGCTCATCATTCATGATGTGGAACCTGGAGATGCAGGGCAATATGGTTGTGACACTAAAGATGACCACACTTGTGCAGTTCTCAAAGTCAAAGGTAAACAAGGATATCTATTTACATCCATATACAAACCACAAATACGTGAAGTTTCATCTTGATATAATTAAAAAAATGTAATTTTCCAATGTATACCAACAGAAGCCCCTGTTAAAATATCAGAAGGCCTGGTGGACCAGGAAGCCGATGAGTTTGGAAGTGCCACTCTTACTTGTCAGCTTTCCAAACCGGCTGTGGAAGTCGCTTGGAAAAAGGACTCCACTTTACTCCAGCCCAGCGATAAATATGAGATAAAGCAGGAAGGAAAAACAGCGAAGCTCATCATTTATGATGTGGAACCTGGAGATGCAGGGAAATATGACTTTGACACTGGAGATGACCACACCTCTGCAGTTCTCAATGTCAAAGGTCAGGTTAAGCGAATGGAGATGTTGAAATTAAAATATCATCCATTTTCATGAATCGTCTTTTTGAACAATAACGCATCAGCGTTCCATGCGTATAATTAATATATGATTGTATTCGTTTGTAAACAATGTATCCATCCATTAATACCCATTCATACTTTTATGCTGCATATCAATTTGTATTCTACTGTAAATGTTTGGAAAACCTAAGAGGTTTCTAGATATGATTTTGGTTGACTTCAACGAAATGATATAATTATTTTGGAATGGAACCCCATGGGTATTCCCAGTGACTTTAATTTAGTAGATATTCTTTGTAATCAGGATGTTTACAAGGTGATATCTGACCTACAGAAGCTCCAGTACTTATTAAAGAACACCTAGAAGATAAGGAAGCTGATGAGTTTGGAAGTGCCACTCTTACTTGTCAGCTTTCCAAACCGGCTGTGGAAGTCGCTTGGAAAAAGGACTCCACCATACTCCAACCCAGCGATAAATATGAGATAAAGCAGGAAGGAAAAATAGCGAAGCTCATCATTCATGATGTGGAACCTGGAGATGCAGGGCAATATGGTTGTGACACTAAAGATGACCACACTTGTGCAGTTCTCAAAGTCAAAGGTAAACAAGGATATCTTTTTGCATCCATATACAAACCACAAATACATGAAGTTTCATCTTGATATAATTAAACAATTTAATTTTCAAATGTATACCAACAGAAGCCCCTGTTAAAATATCAGAAGGCCTGGTGGACCAGGAAGCCGATGAGTTTGGAAGTGCCACTCTTACTTGTCAGCTTTCCAAACCGGCTGTGCAAATCGCTTGGAAAAAGGACTCCACTTTACTCCAGCCCAGCGATAAATATGAGATAAAGCAGGAAGGAAAAACAGCGAAGCTCATCATTCATGATGTGGAACCTGGAGATGCAGGGAAATATGACTGTGACACTGGAGATGACCACACCTCTGCAGTTCTCAATGTCAAAGGTAAGGTTAAGCGAATGGAGATGTTGAAATTAAAATATCATCCATTTTCATGAATCGTCTTTTTGACGATAACGCATCAGCATTCCATGCGTATAATTAATATATGATTGTATTCGTTTGTAAACAATGTATCAATTCATTAATACCCATTCATACTTTTACCCTGTATATTAATTTTAATTCCATGCAAATGTTTAGAAAATTAAAGAGGTTGCTAGATATTTATTTGGTTTACTTCAACGAAATTATATAAATCTTTTGGAGTGGAACCCCATGGGTATTCCCAGTGACTTTAATTTAGTAGATATTCTTTGTAATCAGGATGTTTACAAGGTGATATCTGACCTGCAGAAGCTCCAGTACTTATTAAAGAACACCTAGAAGATCAGGAAGCTGATGAATTTGGAAGTGCCACTCTTACTTGTCAGCTTTCCAAACCGGTTGTGGAAGTCGCTTGGAAAAAGGACTCCACTTTACTCCAGCCCAGCGATAAATATGTGATAAAGCAGGAAGGAAAAACAGCGACGCTCATCATTCATGATGTGGAACCTGGAGATGCAGGGAAATATGACTGTGACACTGGAGATGACCACACCTCTGCAGTTCTCAATGTCAAAGGTAAGGTTAAGCGAATGGAGATGTTGAAAATAGAAAATCATCCATTTTCATGAATCGTCTTTTTGAACATTAACGCATCAGCGTTCCATGCGTATAATTAATATATGATTGTATTCGTTTGTAAACAATGTATCCATCCATTAATACCCATTCATACTTTTACGCTGGATATTAATTTTAATTCTACTGCAAATGTTTAGAAAACTAGAGAGGTTGCTAGATATTTCTTTGATTTACTTCAACGAAATGATAGAAATCTTTCGGAATGGAACCACATGGGTATTCCCAGTGACTTTAATTTAGTAGATATTCTTTGTAATCAGGATATTTACAAGGTGATATCTGACCTACAGAAGCTCCAGTACTTATTAAAGAACACCTAGAAGATCAGGAAGCTAATGAGTTTGGAAGTGCCACTCTTACTTGTCAGCTTTCCAAACCGGCTGTGGATGTCGCTTGGAAAAAGGACTCCACTTTACTCCAGCCCAGCGATAAATATGAGATAAAGCAGGAAGGAAAAACAGCGACGCTCATCATTCATGATGTGGAACCTGGAGATGCAGGGAAATATGACTGTGACACTGGAGATGACCACACCTCTGCAGTTCTCAATGTTAAAGGTCAGGTTAAGCGAATGGAGATGTTGAAATTCGAAAATCATCCATTTTCATAAATCGTCTTTTTGAATAATAACGCATCAGCGTTCCATGCGTATTATTAATATATGATTGTATTCGTTTGTAAACAATGTATCCATTCATTAATACCCATTCATACTTTTACCCTGTATATTAATTTTAATTCTACTGCAAATGTTTAGAAAACTAGAGAGGTTGCTAGATATTTCTTTGATTTACTTCAACGAAATGATAGAAATCTTTCGGAATGGAACCCCATGGGTATTCCCAGTTACTTTAATTTAGTAGATATTCTTTGTAATCAGGATGTTTACAAGGTGATATCTGACCTACAGAAGCTCCAGTACTTATTAAAGAACACCTAGAAGATAAGGAAGCTGATGAGTTTGGAAGTGCCACTCTTACTTGTCAGCTTTCCAAACCGGCTGTGGAAGTCGCTTGGAAAAAGGACTCCACCATACTCCAACCCAGCGATAAATATGAGATAAAGCAGGAAGGAAAAATAGCGAAGCTCATCATTCATGATGTGGAACCTGGAGATGCAGGGCAATATGGTTGTGACACTAAAGATGACCACACTTGTGCATTTCTCAAAGTCAAAGGTGAACAAGGCTATCTTTTTGCATCCATATACAAACCACAAATACATGAAGTTTCATCTTGATATAATTAAACAATTTAATTTTCAAATGTATACCAACAGAAGCCCCTGTTAAAATATCAGAAGGCCTGGTCGACCAGGAAGCCGATGAGTTTGGAAGTGCCACTCTTACTTGTCAGCTTTCCAAACCGGCTGTGCAAATCGCTTGGAAAAAGGACTCCACTTTACTCCAGCCCAGCGATAAATATAAGATAAAGCAGGAAGGAAAAACAGCGAAGCTCATCATTCATGATGTGGAACTTGGAGATGCAGGGAAATATGACTGTGACACTGGAGATGACCACACTTCTGCAGTTCTCAATGTCAAAGGTAAGGTTAAGTGAATGGAGATGTTGAAATTAGAAAATCATCCATTTTCATGAATCGTCTTTTTGAACAATAACGCATCAGTGTTCCATGCGTATAATTAATATATGATTGTATTCGTTTGTAAACAATGTATCAATTCATTAATACCCATTCATACTTTTACCCTGTATATTAATTTTAATTCCATGCAAATGTTTAGAAAATTAAAGAGGTTGCTAGATATTTATTTGGTTTACTTCAACGAAATTATATAAATCTTTTGGAGTGGAACCCCATGGGTATTCCCAGTGACTTTAATTTAGTAGATATTCTTTGTAATCAGGATATTTACAAGGTGATATCTGACCTACAGAAGCTCCAATACTTATTAAAGAACACCTAGAAGATAAAGAAGCTGATGAGTTTGGAAGTGCTACTCTTACTTGTCAGCTTTCCAAACCGGCTGTGGAAGTCGCTTGGAAAAAGGACTCCACTTTACTCCAGCCCAGCGATAAATATGAGATAAAGCAGGAAGGAAAAACAGCGAAGCTCATCATTCATGATGTGGAACCTGGAGATGCAGGGAAATATGACTTTGACACTGGAGATGACCACACCTCTGCAGTTCTCAATGTCAAAGGTCAGGTTAAGCGAATGGAGATGTTGAAATTAAAATATCATCCATTTTCATGAATCGTCTTTTTGACGATAACGCATCAGCGTTCCATGCGTATAATTAATATATTATTGTATTCGTTTGTTAACAATGTATCCATTCATTAATGCCCATTCATACTTTTACCCTGTATATTAATTTTAATTCCATGCAAATGTTTAGAAAATTAAAGAGGTTGCTAGATATTTATTTGGTTTACTTCAACGAAATGATAGAAATCTTTTGGAATGGAACCCCATGGGTATTCCCAGTGACTTTAATTTAGTAGATATTCTTTGTAATCAGGATATTTACAAGGTGATATCTGACCTACAGAAGCTCCAATACTTATTAAAGAACACCTAGAAGATAAAGAAGCTGATGAGTTTGGAAGTGCCACTCTTACTTGTCAGCTTTCCAAACCGGCTGTGGAAGTCGCTTGGAAAAAGGACTCCACTTTACTCCAACCCAGCGATAAATATGAGATAAAGCAGGAAGGAAAAACAGCGAAGCTCATCATTCATGATGTGGAACCTGGAGATGCAGGGCAATATGGTTGTGACACTAAAGATGACCACACTTGTGCAGTTCTCAAAGTCAAAGGTAAACAAGAATATCTATTTACATCCATATACAAACCACAAATACGTGAAGTTTCATCTTGATATAATAAAAAAATGTAATTTTCCAATGTATACCAACAGAAGCCCCTGTTAAAATATCAGAAGGCCTGGTGGACCAGGAAGCCGATGAGTTTGGAAGTGCCACTCTTACTTGTCAGCTTTCCAAACCGGCTGTGGAAGTCGCTTGGAAAAAGGACTCCACTTTACTCCAGCCCAGCGATAAATATGAGATAAAGCAGGAAGGAAAAACAGCGAAGCTCATCATTCATGATGTGGAACCTGGAGATGCAGGGAAATATGACTTTGACACTGGAGATGACCACACCTCTGCAGTTCTCAATGTCAAAGGTCAGGTTAAGCGAATGGAGATGTTGAAATTAAAATATCATCCATTTTCATGAATCGTCTTTTTGAACAATAACACATCAGCGTTCCATGCGTATAATTAATATATGATTGTATTCGTTTGTAAACAATGTATCCATCCATTAATACCCATTCATACTTTTATGCTGCATATAAATTTGTATTCTACTGTAAATGTTTGGAAAACCTAAGAGGTTTCTAGATATGATTTTGGTTGACTTCAACGAAATGATAGAAATATTTTGGAATGGAACCCCATGGGTATTCCCAGTGACTTTAATTTAGTAGATATTCTTTGTAATCAGGATATTTACAAGGTGATATCTGACCTACAGAAGCTCCAATACTTATTAAAGAACACCTAGAAGATCAGGAAGCTGATGAGTTTGGAAGTGCCACTCTTGCCTGTCAGCTTTCCAAACCTGCTGTGAACGTCGCTTGGAAAAAGGACTCCACTGTACTCCAGCCCAGCGATAAATATGAGATAATGCAGGAAGGAAAAACAGCGAAGCTCATCATTCATGATGTGGAACCTGGAGATGCAGGGAAATATGACTGTGACACTGGAGATGACCGCACCTCTGCAGTTCTCGATATCAAAGGTCAGGTTAAGCGAATGGAGATGTTGAAATTAGAAAATCATCCATTTTCATGAATCGTCTTTTTGAACAATAACGCATCAGCGTTCCATGCGTATAATTGATATATGATGGTATTCGTTTGTAAACAATGTATCCATCCATTAATACCCATTCATACTTTTATGCTGCATATCAATTTGTATTCTACTGTAAATGTTTGGAAAACCTAAGAGGTTTCTAGATATGATTTTGGTTGACTTCAACGAAATGATATAATTATTTTGGAATGGAACCCCATGGGTATTCCCAGTGACTTGAATTTAGTAGATATTCTTTGTAATCAGGATATTTACAAGGTGATATCTGACCTACAGAAGCTCCAGTACTTATTAAAGAACACCTAGAAGATCAGGAAGCTGATGAGTTTGGAAGTGCCACTCTTACCTGTCAGCTTTCCAAACCTGCTGTGAACGTCGCTTGGAAAAAGGACTCCACTGTACTCCAGCCCAGCGATAAATATGAGATAATGCAGGAAGGAAAAACAGCGAAGCTCATCATTCATGATGTGGAACCTGGAGATGCAGCGAAATATGACTGTGACACTGGAGATGACCACACCTCTGCAGTTCTCAATGTCAAAGGTAAGGTTAAGCGAATGGAGATGTTGAAATTAAAATATCATCCATTTTCATGAATCGTCTTTTGAACGATAACGCATCAGCATTGCATGCGTATAATTAATATATGATTGTATTCGTTTATAAACAATGTATCCATTCATTAATACCCATTCATACTTTTACCCTGTATATAAATTTGTATTCCACTGCAAATGTTTCGAAAATTAAAGAGGTTGCTAGATATTTATTTGGTTTACTTCAACGAAATTATAGACATTTTTTGGAGTGGAACCCCATGGGTATTCCCAGTGACTTTAATTTAGTAGATATTCTTTGTAATCAGGATATTTACAAGATGATATCTGACCTACAGAAGCTCCAGTACTTATTAAAGAACACCTAGAAGATCAGGAAGCTGATGAGTTTGGAAGTGCCACTCTTACTTGTCAGCTTTCCAAACCGGCTGTGGAAGTCGCTTGGAAAAAGGACTCCACTGTACTCCAGGCCAGCGATAAATATGAGATAATGCAGGAAGGAAAAACAGCGAAGCTCATCATTCATGATGTGGAACCTGGAGATGCAGGGAAATATGACTGTGACACTGGAGATGACCACACCTCTGCAGTTCTCAATGTCAAAGGTCAGGTGAAGCGAATGGAGATGTTGAAATTAAAATATCATCCATTTTCATGAATCGTCTTTTTGAACAATAACGCATCAGCGTTCCATGCGTATAATTAATATATGATTGTATTCGTTTGTAAACAATGTATCCATCCATTAATGCCCATTCATACTTTTACCCTGTATATTAATTTTAATTCCATGCAAATGTTTAGAAAATTAAAGAGGTTGCTAGATATTTATTTGGTTTACTTCAACGAAATTATAGAAATCTTTTGGAGTGGAACCCCATGGGTATTCCCAGTGACTTTAATTTAGTAGATATTCTTTGTAATCAGGATATTTACAAGGTGATATCTGACTTACAGAAGCTCCAGTACTTATTAAAGAACACCTAGAAGATAAGGAAGCTGATGAGTTTGGAAGTGCCACTCTTACTTGTCAGCTTTCCAAACCGGCTGTGGAAGTCGCTTGGAAAAAGGACTCCACTTTACTCCAGCCCAGCGATAAATATGAGATAAAGCAGGAAGGAAAAACAGCGAAGCTCATCATTCATGATGTGGAACCTGGAGATGCAGGGAAATATGACTGTGACACTGGAGATGACCGCACCTCTGCAGTTCTCAATGTCAAAGGTCAGGTGAAGCGAATGGAGATGTTGAAAATAAAATATCATCCATTTTCATGAATCGTCTTTTTGAACAATAACGCATCAGCGTTCCATGCGTATAATTAATATATGATTGTATTCGTTTGTAAACAATGTATCCATCCATTAATACCCATTCATACTTTTACGCTGTATATTAATTTTAATTCTACTGCAAATGTTTAGAAAACTAGAGAGGTTGCTAGATATTTCTTTGATTTACTTCAACGAAATGATAGAAATCTTTTGGAATGGAACCCCATGGGTATTCCCAGTGACTTTAATTTAGTAGATATTCTTTGTAATCAGGATGTTTACAAGGTGATATCTGACCTACAGAAGCTCCAGTACTTATTAAAGAACACCTAGAAGATAAGGAAGCTGATGAGTTTGGAAGTGCCACTCTTACTTGTCAGCTTTCCAAACCGGCTGTGGATGTCGCTTGGAAGAAGGACTCCACTTTACTCCAGCCCAGCGATAAATATGAGATAATGCAGGAAGGAAAAACAGCGAAGCTCATCATTCATGATGTGGAACCTGGAGATGCAGGGAAATATGACTGTGACACTGGAGATGACCACACTTGTGCAGTTCTCAATGTCAAAAGTAAGGTTAAGCGAATGGAGATGTTGAAATTAAAATATCATCCATTTTCATGAATTTTCTTTTGAACGATAACGCATCAGCATTTCATGCGTATAATTAATATATGATGGTATTCGTTTGTAAACAATGTTTCCATCCATTAATACCCATTCATACTTTTACGCTTCATGTAAATTTGTATTCTATGGTAAATGTTTAGAAAACCTAAGAGGTTTCTAGATATGATTTTGGTTGACTTCAACGAAATGATAGAAACATTTTGGAATGGAACCCCATGGGTATTCCCAGTGACTTTAATTTAGTAGATATTATTTGTAATCAGGATATTTACAAGGTAATATATGACTTACAGAATCTCCAGTACTTATTAAAGAACACCTAGAAAATCAGGAAGCTGATGAGTTTGGAAGTGCCACTCTTGCCTGTCAGCTTTCCAAACCTGCTGTGAACGTCGCTTGGAAAAAGGACTCCACTGTACTCCAGCCCAGCGATAAATATGAGATAATGCAGGAAGGAAAAACAGCGAAGCTCATCATTCATGATGTGGAACCTGGAGATGCAGGGAAATATGACTGTGACACTGGAGATGACCGCACCTCTGCAGTTCTCGATATCAAAGGTCAGGTTAAGCGAATGGAGATGTTGAAATTAGAAAATCATCCATTTTCATGAATCGTCTTTTTGAACAATAACGCATCAGCGTTCCATGCGTATAATTGATATATGATGGTATTCGTTTGTAAACAATGTTTCCATCCATTAATACCCATTCATACTTTTACGCTTCATGTCAATTTGTATTCTATGGTAAATGTTTAGAAAACCTAAGAGGTTTCTAGATATGATTTTGGTTGACTTCAACGAAATGATAGAAATATTTTGGAATGGAACCCCATGGGTATTCCCAGTGACTTTAATTTAGTAGATATTCTTTGTAATCAGGATATTTACAAGGTGATATCTGACCTACAGAAGCTCCAGTACTTATTAAAGAACACCTAGAAGATCAGGAAGCTGATGAGTTTGGAAGTGCCACTCTTACTTGTCAGCTTTCCAAACCGGCTGTGGATGTCGCTTGGAAGAAGGACTCCACGTTACTCCAGGACAGCGATAAATATGAGATAATGCAGGAAGGAAAAACAGCGAAGCTCATCATTCATGATGTGGAACCTGGAGATGCAGGGCAATATGGTTGTGACACTAAAGATGACCACACTTGTGCAGTTCTCAAAGTCAAAGGTAAACAAGGATATCTATTAACATCCATATACAAACCACAAATACGTGAATTTTCATCTTGATATAATTAAACAATTTAATTTTCAAATGTATACCAACAGAAGCCCCTGTTAAAATATCAGAAGGCCTGGTGGACCAGGAAGCCGATGAGTTTGGAAGTGCCACTCTTACTTGTCAGTTTTCCAAACCGGCTGTGGAAGTCGCTTGGAAAAAGGACTCCACTGTACTCCAGGCCAGCGATAAATATGAGATAATGCAGGAAGGAAAAACAGCGAAGCTCATCATTCATGATGTGCAACCTGGAGATGCAGGGAAATATGACTGTGACACTGGAGATGACCACACTTCTGCAGTTCTCAATGTCAAAGGTAAGGTTAAGCGAATGGAGATGTTGAAATTCAAAAATCATCCATTTTCATGAATCGTCTTTTTGAACAATAACGCATCAGCGTTCCATGCGTATAATTAATATATGATTGTATTCGTTTGTAAACAATGTATCCATCCATTAATACCCATTCATACTTTTACCCTGTATATTAATTTTAATTCCATGCAAATGTTTAGAAAATTAAAGAGCTTGCTAGATATTTATTTGGTTTACTTCAACGAAATTATATAAATCTTTCGGAGTGGAACCCCATGGGTATTCCCAGTGACTTTAATTTAGTAGATATTCTTTGTAATCAGGATATTTACAAGGTGATATCTGACCTACAGAAGCTCCAGTACTTATTAAAGAACACCTAGAAGATCAGGAAGCTGATGAGTTTGGAAGTGCCACTCTTACCTGTCAGCTTTCCAAACCTGCTGTGAACGTCGCTTGGAAAAAGGACTCCACTGTACTCCAGGCCAGCGATAAATATGAGATAATGCAGGAAGGAAAAACAGCGAAGCTCATCATTCATGATGTGCAACCTGGAGATGCAGGGAAATATGACTGTGACACTGGAGATGACCACACTTCTGCAGTTCTCAATGTCAAAGGTAAGGTTAAGCGAATGGAGATGTTGAAATTCGAAAATCATCCATTTTCATGAATCGTCTTTTTGAACAATAACGCATCAGCGTTCCATGCGTATAATTAATATATGATTGTATTCGTTTGTAAACAATGTATCCATCCATTAATACCCATTCATACTTTTACCCTGTATATTAATTTTAATTCCATGCAAATGTTTAGAAAATTAAAGAGCTTGCTAGATATTTATTTGGTTTACTTCAACGAAATTATATAAATCTTTCGGAGTGGAACCCCATGGGTATTCCCAGTGACTTTAATTTAGTAGATATTCTTTGTAATCAGGATATTTACAAGGTGATATCTGACCTACAGAAGCTCCAGTACTTATTAAAGAACACCTAGAAGATCAGGAAGCTGATGAGTTTGGAAGTGCCACTCTTACCTGTCAGCTTTCCAAACCTGCTGTGAACGTCGCTTGGAAAAAGGACTCCACTGTACTCCAGCCCAGCGATAAATATGAGATAATGCAGGAAGGAAAAACAGCGAAGCTCATCATTCATGATGTGGAACCTGGAGATGCAGGGAAATATGACTGTGACACTGGAGATGACCACACCTCTGCAGTTCTCAATGTCAAAGGTAAGGTTAAGCGAATGGAGATGTTGAAATTAAAATATCATCCATTTTCATGAATCGTCTTTTGAACGATAACGCATCAGCATTGCATGCGTATAATTAATATATGATTGTATTCGTTTATAAACAATGTATCCATTCATTAATACCCATTCATACTTTTACCCTGTATATAAATTTTTATTCCACTGCAAATGTTTCGAAAATTAAAGAGGTTGCTAGATATTTATTTGGTTTACTTCAACGAAATTATAGACATTTTTTGGAGTGGAACCCCATGGGTATTCCCAGTGACTTTAATTTAGTAGATATTCTTTGTAATCAGGATATTTACAAGATGATATCTGACCTACAGAAGCTCCAGTACTTATTAAAGAACACCTAGAAGATCAGGAAGCTGATGAGTTTGGAATTGCCACTCTTACTTGTCAGCTTTCCAAACCGGCTGTGGAAGTCGCTTGGAAAAAGGACTCCACTGTACTCCAGGCCAGCGATAAATATGAGATAATGCAGGAAGGAAAAACAGCGAAGCTCATCATTCATGATGTGGAACCTGGAGATGCCGGGAAATATGACTGTGACACTGGAGATGACCACACCTCTGCAGTTCTCAATGTCAAAGGTCAGGTTAAGCGAATGGAGATGTTGAAATTAAAATATCATCCATTTTCATGAATCGTCTTTTTGAACAATAACGCATCAGCGTTCCATGCGTATAATTAATATATGATTGTATTCGTTTGTAAACAATGTATCCATCCATTAATACCCATTCATACTTTTATGCTGCATATCAATTTGTATTCTACTGTAAATGTTTGGAAAACCTAAGAGGTTTCTAGATATGATTTTGGTTGACTTCAACGAAATGATATAATTATTTTGGAATGGAACCCCATGGGTATTCCCAGTGACTTTAATTTAGTAGATATTCTTTGTAATCAGGATATTTACAAGGTGATATCTGACCTACAGAAGCTCCAATACTTATTAAAGAACACCTAGAAGATCAGGAAGCTGATGAGTTTGGAAGTGCCACTCTTACTTGTCAGCTTTCCAAACCAGCTGTAGAAGTCGCTTGGAAGAAGGACTCCACTTTACTCCAGGCCAGCGATAAATATGAATTAAAGCAGGAAGGAAAAACAGCGAAGCTCATCATTCATGATGTGGAACCTGGAGATGCAGGGAAATATGACTGTGACACTGGAGATGACCACACCTCTGCAGTTCTCAATGTCAAAGGTAAGGTTAAGCGAATGGAGATGTTGAATTAAAATATCATCCATTTTCATGAATCGTCTTTTTGACGATAACGTATCAGCGTTCCATGCGTATAATTAATATATTATTGTATTCGTTTGTAAACAATGTATCCATTCATTAATGCCCATTCATACTTTTACCCTGTATATTAATTTTAATTCCATGCAAATGTTTAGAAAATTAAAGAGGTTGCTACATATTTATTTGGTTTACTTCAACGAAATTATAGAAATCTTTTGGAGTGGAACCCCATGGGTATTCCCAGTGACTTTAATTTAGTAGATATTCTTTGTAATCAGGATATTTACAAGGTGATATCTGACTTACAGAAGCTCCAGTACTTATTAAAGAACACCTAGAAGATAAGGAAGCTGATGAGTTTGGAAGTGCCACTCTTACTTGTCAGCTTTCCAAACCGGCTGTGGAAGTCGCTTGGAAAAAGGACTCCACTTTACTCCAGCCCAGCGATAAATATGAGATAAAGCAGGAAGGAAAAACAGCGAAGCTCATCATTCATGATGTGGAACCTGGAGATGCAGGGAAATATGACTGTGACACTGGAGATGACCGCACCTCTGCAGTTCTCAATGTCAAAGGTCAGGTGAAGCGAATGGAGATGTTGAAAATAAAATATCATCCATTTTCATGAATCGTCTTTTTGAACAATAACGCATCAGCGTTCCATGCGTATAATTAATATATGATTGTATTCGTTTGTAAACAATGTATCCATCCATTAATACCCATTCATACTTTTACCCTGTATATTAATTTTAATTCCATGCAAATGTTTAGAAAATTAAAGAGGTTGCTAGATATTTATTTGGTTTACTTCAACGAAATTATAGAAATCTTTTGGAGTGGAACCCCATGGGTATTCCCAGTGACTTTAATTTTGTAGATATTCTTTGTAATCAGGATATTTACAAGGTGATATCTGACTTACAGAAGCTCCAGTACTTATTAAAGAACACCTAGAAGATAAGGAAGCTGATGAGTTTGGAAGTGCCACTCTTACTTGTCAGCTTTCCAAACCGGCTGTGGAAGTCGCTTGGAAAAAGGACTCCACTTTACTCCAGCCCAGCGATAAATATGAGATAAAGCAGGAAGGAAAAACAGCGAAGCTCATCATTCATGATGTGGAACCTGGAGATGCAGGGAAATATGACTGTGACACTGGAGATGACCGCACCTCTGCAGTTCTCAATGTCAAAGGTCAGGTGAAGCGAATGGAGATGTTGAAAATAGAAAATCATCCATTTTCATGAATCGTCTTTTTGAACAATAACGCATCAGCGTTCCATGCGTATAATTAATACATGATTGTATTCGTTTGTAAACAATGTATCCATCCATTATTACCCATTCATACTTTTACGCTGGATAATAATTTTAATTCTACTGCAAATGTTTAGAAAACTAGAGAGGTTGCTAGATATTTCTTTGATTTACTTCAACGAAATGATAGAAATCTTTCGGAATGGAACCCCATGGGTATTCCCAGTGACTTTAATTTAGTAGATATTCTTTGTAATCAGGATATTTACAAGGTGATATCTGACCTACAGAAGCTCCAGTACTTATTAAAGAACACCTAGAAGATCAGGAAGCTAATGAGTTTGGAAGTGCCACTCTTACTTGTCAGCTTTCCAAACCGGCTGTGGATGTCGCTTGGAAAAAGGACTCCACTTTACTCCAGCCCAGCGATAAATATGAGATAAAGCAGGAAGGAAAAACAGCGACGCTCATCATTCATGATGTGGAACCTGGAGATGCAGGGAAATATGACTGTGACACTGGAGATGACCACACCTCTGCAGTTCTCAATGTTAAAGGTCAGGTTAAGCGAATGGAGATGTTGAAATTCGAAAATCATCCATTTTCATAAATCGTCTTTTTGAATAATAACGCATCAGCGTTCCATGCGTATAATTAATATATGATTGTATTCGTTTGTAAACAATGTATCCATTCATTAATACCCATTCATACTTTTACCCTGTATATTAATTTTAATTCTACTGCAAATGTTTAGAAAACTAGAGAGGTTGCTAGATATTTTTTTGATTTACTTCAACGAAATGATAGAAATCTTTCGGAATGGAACCCCATGGGTATTCCCAGTTACTTTAATTTAGTAGATATTCTTTGTAATCAGGATGTTTACAAGGTGATATCTGACCTACAGAAGCTCCAGTACTTATTAAAGAACACCTAGAAGATAAGGAAGCTGATGAGTTTGGAAGTGCCACTCTTACTTGTCAGCTTTCCAAACCGGCTGTGGAAGTCGCTTGGAAAAAGGACTCCACCATACTCCAACCCAGCGATAAATATGAGATAAAGCAGGAAGGAAAAATAGCGAAGCTCATCATTCATGATGTGGAACCTGGAGATGCAGGGCAATATGGTTGTGACACTAAAGATGACCACACTTGTGCATTTCTCAAAGTCAAAGGTGAACAAGGCTATCTTTTTGCATCCATATACAAACCACAAATACATGAAGTTTCATCTTGATATAATTAAACAATTTAATTTTCAAATGTATACCAACAGAAGCCCCTGTTAAAATATCAGAAGGCCTGGTGGACCAGGAAGCCGATGAGTTTGGAAGTGCCACTCTTACTTGTCAGCTTTCCAAACCGGCTGTGCAAATCGCTTGGAAAAAGGACTCCACTTTACTCCAGCCCAGCGATAAATATAAGATAAAGCAGGAAGGAAAAACAGCGAAGCTCATCATTCATGATGTGGAACTTGGAGATGCAGGGAAATATGACTTTGACACTGGAGATGACCACACCTCTGCAGTTCTCAATGTCAAAGGTCAGGTTAAGCGAATGGAGATGTTGAAATTAAAATATCATCCATTTTCATGAATCGTCTTTTTGACGATAACGCATCAGCGTTCCATGCGTATAATTAATATATTATTGTATTCGTTTGTAAACAATGTATCCATTCATTAATGCCCATTCATACTTTTACCCTGTATATTAATTTTAATTCCATGCAAATGTTTAGAAAATTAAAGAGGTTGCTAGATATTTATTTGGTTTACTTCAACGAAATGATAGAAATCTTTTGGAATGGAACCCCATGGGTATTCCCAGTGACTTTAATTTAGTAGATATTCTTTGTAATCAGGATATTTACAAGGTGATATCTGACCTACAGAAGCTCCAATACTTATTAAAGAACACCTAGAAGATAAAGAAGCTGATGAGTTTGGAAGTGCCACTCTTACTTGTCAGCTTTCCAAACCGGCTGTGGAAGTCGCTTGGAAAAAGGACTCCACTTTACTCCAACCCAGCGATAAATATGAGATAAAGCAGGAAGGAAAAACAGCGAAGCTCATCATTCATGATGTGGAACCTGGAGATGCAGGGCAATATGGTTGTGACACTAAAGATGACCACACTTGTGCAGTTCTCAAAGTCAAAGGTAAACAAGAATATCTATTTACATCCATATACAAACCACAAATACGTGACGTTTCATCTTGATATAATAAAAAAATGTAATTTTCCAATGTATACCAACAGAAGCCCCTGTTAAAATATCAGAAGGCCTGGTGGACCAGGAAGCCGATGAGTTTGGAAGTGCCACTCTTACTTGTCAGTTTTCCAAACCGGCTGTGGAAGTCGCTTGGAAGAAGGACTCCACTTTACTCCAGCCCAGCGATAAATATGAGATAATGCAGGAAGGAAAAACAGCGAAGCTCATCATTCATGATGTGGAACCTGGAGATGCAGGGAAATATGACTGTGACACTGGAGATGACCACACCTCTGCAGTTCTCAATGTCAAAGGTAAGGTTAAGCGAATGGAGATGTTGAAATTAAAATATCATCCATTTTCATGAATTTTCTTTTGAACGATAACGGATCAGCATTTCATGCGTATAATTAATATATGATGGTATTCGTTTGTAAACAATGTTTCCATCCATTAATACCCATTCATACTTTTACGCTTCATGTAAATTTGTATTCTATGGTAAATGTTTAGAAAACCTAAGAGGTTTCTAGATATGATTTTGGTTGACTTCAACGAAATGATAGAAATATTTTGGAATGGAACCCCATGGGTATTCCCAGTGACTTTAATTTAGTAGATATTATTTGTAATCAGGATATTTACAAGGTAATATCTGACTTACAGAAGCTCCAGTACTTATTAAAGAACACCTAGAAAATCAGGAAGCTGATGAGTTTGGAAGTGCCACTCTTGCCTGTCAGCTTTCCAAACCTGCTGTGAACGTCGCTTGGAAAAAGGACTCCACTGTACTCCAGCCCAGCGATAAATATGAGATAATGCAGGAAGGAAAAACAGCGAAGCTCATCATTCATGATGTGGAACCTGGAGATGCAGGGAAATATGACTGTGACACTGGAGATGACCGCACCTCTGCAGTTCTCGATATCAAAGGTCAGGTTAAGCGAATGGAGATGTTGAAATTAGAAAATCATCCATTTTCATGAATCGTCTTTTTGAACAATAACGCATCAGCGTTCCATGCGTATAATTGATATATGATGGTATTCGTTTGTAAACAATGTTTCCATCCATTAATACCCATTCATACTTTTACGCTTCATGTAAATTTGTATTCTATGGTAAATGTTTAGAAAACCTAAGAGGTTTCTAGATATGATTTTGGTTGACTTCAACGAAATGATAGAAATATTTTGGAATGGAACCCCATGGGTATTCCCAGTGACTTTAATTTAGTAGATATTCTTTGTAATCAGGATATTTACAAGGTGATATCTGACCTACAGAAGCTCCAGTACTTATTAAAGAACACCTAGAAGATCAGGAAGCTGATGAGTTTGGAAGTGCCACTCTTACTTGTCAGCTTTCCAAACCGGCTGTGGATGTCGCTTGGAAGAAGGACTCCACGTTACTCCAGGACAGCGATAAATATGAGATAATGCAGGAAGGAAAAACAGCGAAGCTCATCATTCATGATGTGGAACCTGGAGATGCAGGGCAATATGGTTGTGACACTAAAGATGACCACACTTGTGCAGTTCTCAAAGTCAAAGGTAAACAAGGATATCTATTAACATCCATATACAAACCACAAATACGTGAATTTTCATCTTGATATAATTAAACAATTTAATTTTCAAATGTATACCAACAGAAGCCCCTGTTAAAATATCAGAAGGCCTGGTGGACCAGGAAGCCGATGAGTTTGGAAGTGCCACTCTTACTTGTCAGTTTTCCAAACCGGCTGTGGAAGTCGCTTGGAAAAAGGACTCCACTGTACTCCAGGCCAGCGATAAATATGAGATAATGCAGGAAGGAAAAACAGCGAAGCTCATCATTCATGATGTGCAACCTGGAGATGCAGGGAAATATGACTGTGACACTGGAGATGACCACACTTCTGCAGTTCTCAATGTCAAAGGTAAGGTTAAGCGAATGGAGATGTTGAAATTCGAAAATCATCCATTTTCATGAATCGTCTTTTTGAACAATAACGCATCAGCGTTCCATGCGTATAATTAATATATGATTGTATTCGTTTGTAAACAATGTATCCATCCATTAATACCCATTCATACTTTTACCCTGTATATTAATTTTAATTCCATGCAAATGTTTAGAAAATTAAAGAGCTTGCTAGATATTTATTTGGTTTACTTCAACGAAATTATATAAATCTTTCGGAGTGGAACCCCATGGGTATTCCCAGTGACTTTAATTTAGTAGATATTCTTTGTAATCAGGATATTTACAAGGTGATATCTGACCTACAGAAGCTCCAGTACTTATTAAAGAACACCTAGAAGATCAGGAAGCTGATGAGTTTGGAAGTGCCACTCTTACCTGTCAGCTTTCCAAACCTGCTGTGAACGTCGCTTGGAAAAAGGACTCCACTGTACTCCAGGCCAGCGATAAATATGAGATAATGCAGGAAGGAAAAACAGCGAAGCTCATCATTCATGATGTGCAACCTGGAGATGCAGGGAAATATGACTGTGACACTGGAGATGACCACACTTCTGCAGTTCTCAATGTCAAAGGTAAGGTTAAGCGAATGGAGATGTTGAAATTCGAAAATCATCCATTTTCATGAATCGTCTTTTTGAACAATAACGCATCAGCGTTCCATGCGTATAATTAATATATGATTGTATTCGTTTGTAAACAATGTATCCATCCATTAATACCCATTCATACTTTTACCCTGTATATTAATTTTAATTCCATGCAAATGTTTAGAAAATTAAAGAGCTTGCTAGATATTTATTTGGTTTACTTCAACGAAATTATATAAATCTTTCGGAGTGGAACCCCATGGGTATTCCCAGTGACTTTAATTTAGTAGATATTCTTTGTAATCAGGATATTTACAAGGTGATATCTGACCTACAGAAGCTCCAGTACTTATTAAAGAACACCTAGAAGATCAGGAAGCTGATGAGTTTGGAAGTGCCACTCTTACCTGTCAGCTTTCCAAACCTGCTGTGAACGTCGCTTGGAAAAAGGACTCCACTGTACTCCAGCCCAGCGATAAATATGAGATAATGCAGGAAGGAAAAACAGCGAAGCTCATCATTCATGATGTGGAACCTGGAGATGCAGGGAAATATGACTGTGACACTGGAGATGACCACACCTCTGCAGTTCTCAATGTCAAAGGTAAGGTTAAGCGAATGGAGATGTTGAAATTAAAATATCATCCATTTTCATGAATCGTCTTTTGAACGATAACGCATCAGCATTGCATGCGTATAATTAATATATGATTGTATTCGTTTATAAACAATGTATCCATTCATTAATACCCATTCATACTTTTACCCTGTATATAAATTTTTATTCCACTGCAAATGTTTAGAAAATTAAAGAGGTTGCTAGATATTTATTTGGTTTACTTCAACGAAATTATAGACATTTTTTGGAGTGGAACCCCATGGGTATTCCCAGTGACTTTAATTTAGTAGATATTCTTTGTAATCAGGATATTTACAAGGTGATATCTGACCTACAGAAGCTCCAGTACTTATTAAAGAACACCTAGAAGATCAGGAAGCTGATGAGTTTGGAAGTGCCACTCTTACCTGTCAGCTTTCCAAACCTGCTGTGAACGTCGCTTGGAAAAAGGACTCCACTGTACTCCAGCCCAGCGATAAATATGAGATAATGCAGGAAGGAAAAACAGCGAAGCTCATCATTCATGATGTGCAACCTGGAGATGCAGGGAAATATGACTGTGACACTGGAGATGACCACACCTCTGCAGTTCTCAATGTCAAAGGTAAGGTTAAGCGAATGGAGATGTTGAAATTAAAATATCATCCATTTTCATGAATCGTCTTTTGAACGATAACGCATCAGCATTGCATGCGTATAATTAATATATGATTGTATTCGTTTATAAACAATGTATCCATTCATTAATACCCATTCATACTTTTACCCTGTATATAAATTTTTATTCCACTGCAAATGTTTAGAAAATTAAAGAGGTTGCTAGATATTTATTTGGTTTACTTCAACGAAATTATAGACATTTTTTGGAGTGGAACCCCATGGGTATTCCCAGTGACTTTAATTTAGTAGATATTCTTTGTAATCAGGATATTTACAAGGTGATATCTGACCTACAGAAGCTCCAGTACTTATTAAAGAACACCTAGAAGATCAGGAAGCTGATGAGTTTGGAAGTGCCACTCTTACCTGTCAGCTTTCCAAACCTGCTGTGAACGTCGCTTGGAAAAAGGACTCCACTGTACTCCAGCCCAGCGATAAATATGAGATAATGCAGGAAGGAAAAACAGCGAAGCTCATCATTCATGATGTGGAACCTGGAGATGCAGGGAAATATGACTGTGACACTGGAGATGACCACACCTCTGCAGTTCTCAATGTCAAAGGTAAGGTTAAGCGAATGGAGATGTTGAAATTAAAATATCATCCATTTTCATGAATCGTCTTTTGAACGATAACGCATCAGCATTGCATGCGTATAATTAATATATGATTGTATTCGTTTATAAACAATGTATCCATTCATTAATACCCATTCATACTTTTACCCTGTATATAAATTTTTATTCCACTGCAAATGTTTAGAAAATTAAAGAGGTTGCTAGATATTTATTTGGTTTACTTCAACGAAATTATAGACATTTTTTGGAGTGGAACCCCATGGGTATTCCCAGTGACTTTAATTTAGTAGATATTCTTTGTAATCAGGATATTTACAAGGTGATATCTGACCTACAGAAGCTCCAGTACTTATTAAAGAACACCTAGAAGATCAGGAAGCTGATGAGTTTGGAAGTGCCACTCTTACCTGTCAGCTTTCCAAACCTGCTGTGAACGTCGCTTGGAAAAAGGACTCCACTGTACTCCAGCCCAGCGATAAATATGAGATAATGCAGGAAGGAAAAACAGCGAAGCTCATCATTCATGATGTGGAACCTGGAGATGCAGGGAAATATGGTTGTGACACTGGAGATGACCACACCTCTGCAGTTCTCAATGTCAAAGGTAAGGTTAAGCGAATGGAGATGTTGAAAATAAAATATCATCCGTTTTCATGAATCGTCTTTTTGAACGATAACGCATCAGCGTTCCATGCGTATAATTAATATATGATTGTATTCGTTTGTAAACGATGTATCCATTCATTAATTCCCATTCATACTTTTACGCTGCATATAAATTAGTATTCTTCTGTAAATGTTTAGAAAACCTAAGAGGTTTCTAGATATGATTTGGTTGACTTCAACGAAATGATAGAATTCTTTTGGAATGGAACCCCATGGGTATTCCCAGTGACTTTAATTTAGTAGATATTCTTTGTAATCAGGATATTTACAAGGTGATATCTGACCTACAGAAGCTCCAGTACTTATTAAAGAACACCTAGAAGATCAGGAAGCTGATGAGTTTGGAAGTGCCACTCTTGCCTGCCAGCTTTCCAAACCTGCTGTGAACGTCGCTTGGAAAAAGGACTCCACTGTACTCCAGCCCAGTGATAAATATGAGATAATGCAGGAAGGAAAAACAGCGAAGCTCATCATTCATGATGTGGAACCTGGAGATGCAGGGAAATATGACTGTGACACTGGAGATGACCGCACCTCTGCAGTTCTCGATATCAAAGGTCAGGTTAAGCGAATGGAGTTGTTGAAATTAGAAAATCATCCATTTTCATGAATCGTCTTTTTGAACAATAACGCATCAGCGTTCCATGCGTATAATTGATATATGATGGTATTCGTTTGTAAACAATGTTTCCATCCATTAATACCCATTCATACTTTTACGCTTCATGTAAATTTGTATTCTATGGTAAATGTTTAGAAAACCTAAGAGGTTTCTAGATATGATTTTGGTTGACTTCAACGAAATGATAGAAATATTTTGGAATGGAACCCCATGGGTATTCCCAGTGACTTTAATTTAGTAGATATTCTTTGTAATCAGGATATTTACAAGGTGATATCTGACCTACAGAAGCTCCAGTACTTATTAAAGAACACCTAGAAGATCAGGAAGCTGATGAGTTTGCAAGTGCCACTCTTACTTGTCAGCTTTCCAAACCGGCTGTGGATGTCGCTTGGAAAAAGGACTCCACTGTACTCCAGGCCAGCGATAAATATGAGATAATGCAGGAAGGAAAAACAGCGAAGCTCATCATTCATGATGTGCAACCTGGAGATGCAGGGAAATATGATTGTGACACTGGAGATGACCACACTTCTGCAGTTCTCAATGTCAAAGGTAAGGTTAAGCGAATGGAGATGTTGAAATTCGAAAATCATCCATTTTCATGAATCGTCTTTTTGAACAATAACGCATCAGCGTTCCATGCGTATAATTAATATATGATTGTATTCGTTTGTAAACAATGTATCCATCCATTAATACCCATTCATACTTTTACCCTGTATATTAATTTTAATTCCATGCAAATGTTTAGAAAATTAAAGAGCTTGCTAGATATTTATTTGGTTTACTTCAACGAAATTATATAAATCTTTCGGAGTGGAACCCCATGGGTATTCCCAGTGACTTTAATTTAGTAGATATTCTTTGTAATCAGGATATTTACAAGGTGATATCTGACCTACAGAAGCTCCAGTACTTATTAAAGAACACCTAGAAGATCAGGAAGCTGATGAGTTTGGAAGTGCCACTCTTACCTGTCAGCTTTCCAAACCTGCTGTGAACGTCGCTTGGAAAAAGGACTCCACTGTACTCCAGCCCAGCGATAAATATGAGATAATGCAGGAAGGAAAAACAGCGAAGCTCATCATTCATGATGTGGAACCTGGAGATGCAGGGAAATATGACTGTGACACTGGAGATGACCACACTTCTGCAGTTCTCAATGTCAAAGGTCAGGTTAAGCGAATGGAGATGTTGAAATTAAAATATCATCCATTTTCATGAATCGTCTTTTGAACGATAACGCATCAGCATTGCATGCGTATAATTAATATATGATTGTATTCGTTTATAAACAATGTATCCATTCATTAATACCCATTCATACTTTTACCCTGTATATAAATTTTTATTCCACTGCAAATGTTTAGAAAATTAAAGAGGTTGCTAGATATTTATTTGGTTTACTTCAACGAAATTATAGACATTTTTTGGAGTGGAACCCCATGGGTATTCCCAGTGACTTTAATTTAGTAGATATTCTTTGTAATCAGGATATTTACAAGGTGATATCTGACCTACAGAAGCTCCAGTACTTATTAAAGAACACCTAGAAGATCAGGAAGCTGATGAGTTTGGAAGTGCCACTCTTACCTGTCAGCTTTCCAAACCTGCTGTGAACGTCGCTTGGAAAAAGGACTCCACTGTACTCCAGGCCAGCGATAAATATGAGATAATGCAGGAAGGAAAAACAGCGAAGCTCATCATTCATGATGTGGAACCTGGAGATGCAGGGAAATATGACTGTGACACTGGAGATGACCACACTTCTGCAGTTCTCAATGTCAAAGGTAAGGTTAAGCGAATGGAGATGTTGAAATTCGAAAATCATCCATTTTCATGAATCGTCTTTTTGAACAATAACGCATCAGCGTTCCATGCGTATAATTAATATATGATTGTATTCGTTTGTAAACAATGTATCCATCCATTAATACCCATTCATACTTTTACCCTGTATATTAATTTTAATTCCATGCAAATGTTTAGAAAATTAAAGAGCTTGCTAGATATTTATTTGGTTTACTTCAACAAAATTATATAAATCTTTCGGAGTGGAACCCCATGGGTATTCCCAGTGACTTTAATTTAGTAGATATTCTTTGTAATCAGGATATTTACAAGGTGATATCTGACCTACAGAAGCTCCAGTACTTATTAAAGAACACCTAGAAGATCAGGAAGCTGATGAGTTTGGAAGTGCCACTCTTACCTGTCAGCTTTCCAAACCTGCTGTGAACGTCGCTTGGAAAAAGGACTCCACTGTACTCCAGCCCAGCGAAAAATATGAGATAATGCAGGAAGGAAAAACAGCGAAGCTCATCATTCATGATGTGGAACCTGGAGATGCAGGGAAATATGACTGTGACACTGGAGATGACCACACCTCTGCAGTTCTCAATGTCAAAGGTAAGGTTAAGCGAATGGAGATGTTGAAATTAAAATATCATCCATTTTCATGAATTTTCTTTTGAACGATAACGCATCAGCATTTCATGCGTATAATTAATATATGATGGTATTCGTTTGTAAACAATGTTTCCATCCATTAATACCCATTCATACTGTTACGCTTCATGTAAATTTGTATTCTATGGTAAATGTTTAGAAAACCTAAGAGGTTTCTAGATATGATTTTGGTTGACTTCAACGAAATGATAGAAATATTTTGGAATGGAACCCCATGGGTATTCCCAGTGACTTTAATTTAGTAGATATTCTTTGTAATCAGGATATTTACAAGGTGATATCTGACCTACAGAAGCTCCAGTACTTATTAAAGAACACCTAGAAGATCAGGAAGCTGATGAGTTTGCAAGTGCCACTCTTACTTGTCAGCTTTCCAAACCGGCTGTGGATGTCGCTTGGAAAAAGGACTCCACTGTACTCCAGGCCAGCGATAAATATGAGATAATGCAGGAAGGAAAAACAGCGAAGCTCATCATTCATGATGTGCAACCTGGAGATGCAGGGAAATATGATTGTGACACTGGAGATGACCACACTTCTGCAGTTCTCAATGTCAAAGGTAAGGTTAAGCGAATGGAGATGTTGAAATTCGAAAATCATCCATTTTCATGAATCGTCTTTTTGAACAATAACGCATCAGCGTTCCATGCGTATAATTAATATATGATTGTATTCGTTTGTAAACAATGTATCCATCCATTAATACCCATTCATACTTTTACCCTGTATATTAATTTTAATTCCATGCAAATGTTTAGAAAATTAAAGAGCTTGCTAGATATTTATTTGGTTTACTTCAACGAAATTATATAAATCTTTCGGAGTGGAACCCCATGGGTATTCCCAGTGACTTTAATTTAGTAGATATTCTTTGTAATCAGGATATTTACAAGGTGATATCTGACCTACAGAAGCTCCAGTACTTATTAAAGAACACCTAGAAGATCAGGAAGCTGATGAGTTTGGAAGTGCCACTCTTACCTGTCAGCTTTCCAAACCTGCTGTGAACGTCGCTTGGAAAAAGGACTCCACTGTACTCCAGCCCAGCGATAAATATGAGATAATGCAGGAAGGAAAAACAGCGAAGCTCATCATTCATGATGTGGAACCTGGAGATGCAGGGAAATATGACTGTGACACTGGAGATGACCACACCTCTGCAGTTCTCAATGTCAAAGGTAAGGTTAAGCGAATGGAGATGTTGAAATTAAAATATCATCCATTTTCATGAATCGTCTTTTGAACGATAACGCATCAGCATTGCATGCGTATAATTAATATATGATTGTATTCGTTTATAAACAATGTATCCATTCATTAATACCCATTCATACTTTTACCCTGTATATAAATTTTTATTCCACTGCAAATGTTTAGAAAATTAAAGAGGTTGCTAGATATTTATTTGGTTTACTTCAACGAAATTATAGACATTTTTTGGAGTGGAACCCCATGGGTATTCCCAGTGACTTTAATTTAGTAGATATTCTTTGTAATCAGGATATTTACAAGGTGATATCTGACCTACAGAAGCTCCAGTACTTATTAAAGAACACCTAGAAGATCAGGAAGCTGATGAGTTTGGAAGTGCCACTCTTACCTGTCAGCTTTCCAAACCTGCTGTGAACGTCGCTTGGAAAAAGGACTCCACTGTACTCCAGGCCAGCGATAAATATGAGATAATGCAGGAAGGAAAAACAGCGAAGCTCATCATTCATGATGTGGAACCTGGAGATGCAGGGAAATATGACTGTGACACTGGAGATGACCACACTTCTGCAGTTCTCAATGTCAAAGGTAAGGTTAAGCGAATGGAGATGTTGAAATTCGAAAATCATCCATTTTCATGAATCGTCTTTTTGAACAATAACGCATCAGCGTTCCATGCGTATAATTAATATATGATTGTATTCGTTTGTA
Source organism: Lampetra planeri (assembly GCF_965212315.1). NCBI lineage: Eukaryota > Metazoa > Chordata > Hyperoartia > Petromyzontiformes > Petromyzontidae > Lampetra > Lampetra planeri. Next base: position 899,308 of record NC_136107.1, on the reverse strand, counting down.
AACAATGTATCCATCCATTAATACCCATTCATACTTTTACCCTGTATATTAATTTTAATTCCATGCAAATGTTTAGAAAATTAAAGAGCTTGCTAGATATTTATTTGGTTTACTTCAACAAAATTATATAAATCTTTCGGAGTGGAACCCCATGGGTATTCCCAGTGACTTTAATTTAGTAGATATTCTTTGTAATCAGGATATTTACAAGGTGATATCTGACCTACAGAAGCTCCAGTACTTATTAAAGAACACCTAGAAGATCAGGAAGCTGATGAGTTTGGAAGTGCCACTCTTACCTGTCAGCTTTCCAAACCTGCTGTGAACGTCGCTTGGAAAAAGGACTCCACTGTACTCCAGCCCAGCGAAAAATATGAGATAATGCAGGAAGGAAAAACAGCGAAGCTCATCATTCATGATGTGCAACCTGGAGATGCAGGGAAATATGACTGTGACACTGGAGATGACCACACTTCTGCAGTTCTCAATGTCAAAGGTAATACAAATAAATATTATTGATCTGCAATTTTTCATTTCATAATGTAGCTCCTAGCAGTGAATATGTTTTTAATTTAACGGAGGCGGACGCCACCTGCAATCATAAACGAGGTCGTCTACCTCAGCAGACGTCAAGTTCACTCTGCTGCTGCTCCTGCTGCTACGGTGGCGAGATGTTCCCTCCCTCGCCTTCTATACAGGATTTAGTTCCCGACCCTGACTCCTGTATAGTTGGAGTTTGCATGTCTCTATCTCCCTCGTCGTTATCCCGTGGATTTTTCTCTGGGTCCTCCAGTTTTCCCCTCCTCATTTACAAACAAGCGGCTTGTTTTATTTTGCTGCTATAATAAATTTATACGTGACAAGCCGTTTCATTGAAGCCATTCTTTTTGGCCAGGTCACTTCTGAAAAATTATTTTATAGCTCAGTGGACATTACCTGGTAATATAAAAACTAACTTAGTTTTATAATTGGTTCTTTACCCTTCTATCTGGCAACAAAACTGACACCTTTTTACAAGGAGTCATGTTTGCATAGACCGCAATACCTGCAGTCATAATACAAACAAAAGAACATAACTCTGATAATGTGCACTGTCCTTGAAGTTGATTGGTCCACACCCGAGACAGCTTTCCTTAGAGCCTAGTCTCATATGGGTTGGACCAGATGACGCCAAAAGGCGCACAACTCAAGGACAATGCACCATCAGAGTATGAGAGCTCGGTGCGCCTTTTGGCGTCATCTGGTCCAACCCATATGAGACTAGGCTCTAAGGAAAGCTGTCTCGGGTGTGGACCAATCAACTTCAAGGATAGTGCACATTATCAGAGTTATGTTCTTTTGTTTGTATTATGACTGCAGGTATTGCGGTCTATGCAAACATGACTCCTTGTAAAAAGGTGTCAGTTTTGTTGCCAGATAGAAGGGTAAAGAACCAATTATCATATTTTTACTGGCAAATGAGGTTCCCATAGTGTAACTTAGTTTTAGTTTAGAAGTCACGTCGACGGAAATTGGCGCCAAAATACCCCTTGCCAGGCGATTGGCTGGTGGTCGAGCCGGACTGATGACGTCATCCACATCAATGGCTGCCATGTCGCCCGTGTCGCCGAAACGGCTTCGAATTCGCTTTTCTCGCTACGCATTTTCGTAGAGAACGAAAATCGTTGTCCGCTTACATTTACGAAAATTTATACGAGGCGCTTGAGATTATTATTACTCTATAAGTATTTAATTGCACTTTTCACGACTTAAGACACTTTGATTATTCACGGGGCGTTGGTGTTCATTAAAATGTAACATTGCATATTTTTCGTACAACATATGCAAGATCCTCATCCACTAATCAGTAAACTTTAAACACAGAAACCTAATTATGATGCGTGACTAACTGCAGAATACAGTATATTCTTTCCTTGAATTAAAAAAAAACTTGCTTGGGTGACCATCATAGTTGGCAGAGTCCCAGTCTAAATGTGATATTTAGAGCATTGGCTCAGGACTTCCAACGTGGCATCAACCTTGGCTTGAGTGTTGGGGGCACTTTGAAATGGTTCCTGACTTACACTGATGACATCCTTGCTGCAGAGGCACCAGTTCTGATCCGAGAGGCACTGCGTGACCAAGAGGCTTTGGAATTCGAGAACCTCACTCTCAGCTGTCGACTTTCCAAGCCAAATGCTACCTTGGCTTGGCAAATGGGATCCAGCATCCTGCGGCCTGGCGAGAAGTACAGTTTGATCCAAGAGGGTGACGTTGCCAAGCTCACAATATACAACCTGCAGATGAGCGACGCGGGCGATTACGAATGCGACACTGGGGATGACAGAACCATCGCTACGATTACCGTAAAAGGTACTCGGATTATCCATTTCATTTATTTTCATCTCAAGGAAGTTGAATGTTCGTGGCATCACTTATCAATTCAAAGCTGCTTGTGACGATGACGAGAAAATTGATTCACTTTGAGATGGCCTCTGTGGTTTGCAGAAGCCCCAGTGCTGATTCGCGATGGTTTAAAGGACCAGGAGGTCAACGAATGTGAGAGCGCCATCCTCACGTGCCAGCTTTCCAAAACGCCAAAGGAATTGGTGTGGGAGAAGGACTGCACTGTCCTGCGACCCGGTGATAAGTATGAGATGGGGCAGGAAGGAAACGTGGCAATGCTCATTGTCCACGACGTACAGATGGAAGACGCGGGGGAGTACCGGTGTGACACGGGCGACGAGAACACATCCGCGTCCCTGACTGTCAAAGGTAATGAGCGGTCTTATTTCGACTCATTCCACTCAATTCATTGAATTTAATTGATGGAGATTTAAGTAAATGTTGAAACATTTAATCATCAGGTATTCATATTCTTTGTTCTTTCGGTAAAGTCACGTAGATAGAAAATAAAATAAATAAAAACCCACGACGTTTCGATCGCAACACAAGCGGTCTTCATCAGGCGGAGAGAAAAAATAATAATATGAATTCCTGCAGTCACGAAAGTTTTAAGTCATTATCAGGTATTTTGGGTTTGTTAATATTTTCACAAATTGACGGTTTTGCTCCAAATATATTTCGGCACTTTTCTCGTCCTGGCAACGTGTGTTTAACATTCATTCCAGAACTCCTGTAGAAATATACTTTTTTCTGTATTCTCTTATCTGTAAAATGAATTAAATTATTCTTAACCATTATATCCAACGCACAAAGGGACTGCGTAGTATTTATTTAACATCGGTTAAGATATTGTGTGTTCTCTTTGCAATCTTCACAGAAGCACCGGTGCTCATCAGTGAACCTCCGAGGGATGAAGAAGCCGAGGAGTTTGGCAGCGCTGAGCTCAGCTGTCGGCTTTCCAAACCAGCTCGCGAGGTCGCCTGGCGGAAGGGATCTGTGGTGCTGCAGCCCGGAGAGAAGTACGAGATGGAGTACGCGGGGGCTGTTGCGAAGCTGATTGTTCACGACCTGCAAGTTGAAGATGCTGGGAACTATGAATGTGACACGGGGGATGACTGCGCAAGTGCTACATTGAATGTGAAAGGTATTTGTTTTTTTTCATGTGTAAACAGTACAGTGGCGGCAGAGCGGCGGGACATTTGTTAGCTAACTGCGCTGCGAAGTCGGCGACTTGAGTTGGATTCCCAGGCAGAGTTATCAACAGCAGCAAAGTGATATTTGATCGTGGTTCCACCCTTCACCAGCTCTGACTCACCAGCGTGGAGAAGTATGCTCGAAGAAAACCTAATGTGGTTTGGCAGTGTTATAAACAAAGAATATAGTGTATATTCAATATGTAGATGCTTATATTATAGACTATTGAATTGGTGCATCCTGGCCATTTTCACATATTTAATTCTTGACAAAGTGAAGTGGTAAGTAAATATGCTTTACAGTGTTTAATGTGAGAATAAGAATGGGCACTTGATTCATATTGTGGCCCAGAACATGACGATTTATAGAAAGTCTCGAGTGGGGATAATAATTTCATGCAAGGTGATAACTGGCTACTTTGATCCGTGATTGCATACGGGAGAGCATAATGCAGTTCCACGTCAAAACCCCTCCTGACCAATCCACTCCATCTTCCTCCTGTGGCCACAGAGAAGCCCGCGGTGTTCACCAAGGGTCTGGAGGAGGTGAGCGTGGAGGAGAGGGGCGATGCCGTGCTGCTGTGCGAGCTGTCCAAAGAGGGCGCCCCCGTCAGCTGGCTGAAGGACGGCCGGGCCCTGGGCCCCGACGGGAGGCACGAGATGAGCCAGGAGGGACGCACGGCCCGGCTCGTCCTGCACAGCCTGAGCCTGCAGGACAGCGGCCGCTACTCGTGCGCCACCGGCCACGACGTCACCGCCGCCACGCTCACCGTCACCGGTGATTGTCCGTGTGTTTGTGTACAGCTCATTGTGGAGGCCAGTGAGGTTGGCGATGGATGGCAATATAGGATCTAGATTGAAAACGATTAAATCTCGATTGAAAATTCATGTCTTTAGAAAAGCTTTTTGCCTTTAGTTTATTGTCCTTCCCCCGCACCTCCAATTAGTACGGTTGGCGACATCCATTGCAAAATAAGTTCAACATACATAGAATGTGTGAGCATAATAGTACAATACAAGAATAAGTTAATTTAATTTAGTTTGGTGGCGCCCTACAGGCTAATCTCTCACAATAAAAAGGCCACTGCCCCAGCCCCTGTGGTTGGACCATCTCTAACTCCACCCATCTCAGGCCTATATAAGACCTGGTCTCGGCAGCTTTTTCTCTCTCTCACCTGAAGACGATTGCTTGTGTTGCGATTGAAACGTCGTGATATTTTTTTATTATTTTTCTATCTACGTGGCTTTACCAAAAGACCCATAGAATATAAATTTAGTTCACTTAGATTTGTTACACGTGTAGTAGGTTCAAATTAGGTGCACACACACGCAGCTTGGAGGCAACACTATTTATTAAACGGTAAGTAATATAACACTGTACATAAGGTGGTGACCACCTTCCTCAACTCACTAACACTCTGGAACACGACACAGACTGGACCAGGCAGGCAACGGCCTGCCTGGCCCAGGACGACGACTCAGGACTTGACGACCGATGATGTCTTCACTTTGGAGTACAGTACAACAGCCGCCTCGCTCCGCGTTCACACCACGCTTATATTTGGTTTGGCGTGGCTGGCTCCGCCCCGGCGTGGCTGGCTCTCTTCAGGCCACGCCTCCCTTCCCAGGACACGCCTCACTTCCCCCACCTCTGGGAGGGTCCGGATCCCTCCACCACGCGACCCCCCAGGCACCCCCTTGGGGCCCCCAGCCTTCGTACGGGCCGACACAGTAGTGACCTTTCTCTGTCACTACATCACCCCCCCCTGTATAAACACACAGCCGTCCCCGGCTGTAACACAACTGTGAAACATCGAAAAAGGTGTGCCTCCGAACCAACAACATCAATAAATGACCGGCGACCGATAAGAAATACAATCACGTAATATATACAGAATCGACGAGGGTAAAAGGGAACCGCATAGAAAACGGGGAATTAACAACAATTATACATGAAAACTGGCTAACCCACTTACGCTCCAGCACAGCCCCCCCCACCCGTTAGAATCACGCATGCAATGACAGTCACCCATTAGCACCCCCCGCCTTTCCGACGTGGCGTCACAACCAGTAGCACGCGTCGGCCATATCGGGGGGGGAATTTCCATGTTACCACCCCACCGCCTTTCCGACGCGGCGTCACAACCAGTAGCACACGTCGGCCATATCGGGGGGGGAATTTCCATGTTACCACCCCACCGCCTTTCCGACGCGGCGTCACAACCAGTAGCACACGTCGGCCATATCGGGGGGGGAATTTCCATGTTACCACCCCACCGCCTTTCCGACGCGGCGTCACAACCAGCAGCACGCGTCGGCCATATCGGTGGGATTTTAACCCAGTCTCTCTCCAAGACTCGCATCGCAGCATATAGCTGTACCGACCAAGCCGAGACGACCCATCGTTCACTCACTGCACAACATGCACCCTAACAACTGAGGGATACAGTCTCAACGTAACAGGACAACTCCACCTGAACCTTACGAATCTCCAGCCCACTGTTTCAACGCACCTCGGAGTGTCTCACTCTCCAGGCCGTCAGGTCAAGCCATCAGACACAGCATGATGGGACCACACTCTCTGAGCCATGTGAGCGCACAGCCCACTTGGCTAGACAAGCCACGGAGTGTCTCGATCTCCGGGCTGTCAGGTCAAGCTGTCAGACAGCATGACGGGACCACACTCTCTGAGCCATGTGAGCGCACAGCCCACTAGGCTAGACAAGCCACGGAGTGTCTCGATCTCCGGGCTGTCAGGTCAAGCCGTCAGCCATTGCATGACGGGACCACACTCTCAGAGCCATGTGAGCGCACAGCCCACTAGGCTAGACATACCACGGAGTGTTTCAATCTCCGGGCTGTCAGGTCAAGCCGTCAGCCATTGCATGACGGGACCACACTCTCCGAGCCCTGTGAGCGCACAGCCCACTAGGCTAGACATGCCACGGGAGTGTTTCAATCTCCGGGCTGTCAGGTGAAGCCGTCAGCCATTGCATGACGGGACCACACTCTCCGAGCCATGTGAGCGCACAGCCCACTAGGCTAGACATGCCACGGAGTGTTTCAATCTCCGGGCTGTCAGGTCAAGACGTCAGCCATTGCATGACGGGACCACAACGTTCATGTTAGACACGCAACACTCACTGGGCCATCCTGGTCAGGACCTGCGCCCCAAGATAGGTGATAGCCAGCAGCACAATTCCAAATCCCTGGCCGCATGTCACCATCACAATTTAACACCATCACAACACATACAATTTGAATTATGATCCCCCACAGAACTGATCCAATGCCGAACAGGTACGCACAATTTGTGACGATCCCGAATATTCAATGGTCACAACAATACACCTCACATCCCGTATCCGTACACATCATCTCCGAGACTCGCATTGCAGCGTGCAGCTGTACCAACCGAGTGGAGAGAGCAACGCAATTTGACGGCAATTAACGGAAACGGACCCCCGATCCATGTAGAACACAAGGAGCATTCTCGCACAAAAGACATCATCTGTGCAACAACGGACAGGAACCAACCAGTGAGTTTGAAACGAATCGAACCTGTCATTTCAAAATCTCCTTCAACATTAACCATGGGACTCAGGGCATTCGAATTTTGAGAGCAAAAAAACTATACACAAACCCCAAGAATCGCCAAATTGATTAATACAGTATATGCAGTATATGAAATTCGTACAGTGAATCATTTGGCGCAATGCTCCATCCAGTCCCCACATGGCAACACACACAATCAATACTCCAGACAATCCGTACATAGTAAATAATCACAAGCAAGTACCCAACATTCCATACACTGTTAACAATTCCAAGCAAAGCTCCATACGGTCTGTACCTTGGCAACAATGACGATTAAAGTTTCTTACAGTTACACGTGGCAATCACGAGCGAAACTCCATACAGTATACACAATAACAACGGCGATTTCGCAACAAAACGATGTAACAACACGAGTCATTAACACGGCAACATACAGGATATCAACGGAGCTCGGGACACCAACACGAATTAATCATTAACTACACCCAGAAGATACCGATCTCGACGCCGTATTTAACAACAACACTTGTTACAAGCAGAAACCCGCATGGTCGCCGCGTCACTTTATCACGCACACAACCGGACGAACACGCTCCGCAAACCAGCGAGTTAAAAAAAACACACGCGATCGCAACCCGGCGCACGTAAGATGGGTGAAGATTATTATTATTTTTCTTGGGGCCGGGTGCTTGTCATGTCACGACTCGCCTGGCAAACTGTGAATAGCGGAGCGCGGCAAGGTGGAGCACTGGAACGGCCCGAAGAATCTTTCATGGTGAACACGGCCTGCTCTTGCGAACCCATCCACCTCTCGCGCTCGAGCAGAAGGCTGGAACTCCCCCTCTGCAGGCGTTGATGTCGGCGGGAGCGGCATTTCGGCAGCAGGAGCGGCGTTTTGGCGGGAACCGCGCCCCGACCAGCCCTCGAGTTGGCGGGAACCGCGCCCCGACCAGCCCTCGAGTTGGCGGGAACCGCGCCCCGACCAGCCCTCGAGTTGGCGGGAGCGGCGTTTTGGCGGGAACCGCGCCACGATCAGCCACCGAGTTGGCGGCCCCACCGCGTGGCCCGCATGCCTGGGCCTCCCCCCGCCAGCCCCCGCAGAGACGACGGTGTCCTCTCCCCGCGGCTCCATCGCTCCGTTCCCGATGGCGGCGAAGCAGCGGTGCGATGACAGTCCCGCCGCTCCGCGTGCAGCGCCATCTCTCTCCCTCTGTCACCGTGACTGCCATCCCCGGGGCTGTCCGAAGGATGGTCGTCACACCATCCCCGTCGTACGAAGGCGTCCAGATGAGTTTTGTCTTTGTTTTTCGTGTGCCCATTTTACTTCCCTAGGATAACACCTAGCAATATTTATATTTCCACAACTTCTGACGCCAAATGTAGTAGGTTCAAATTAGGTGCACACACACGCAGCTTGGAGGCAACACTATTTATTAAACGGTAAGTAATATAACACTGTACATAAGGTGGTGACCACCTTCCTCAACTCACTAACACTCTGGAACACGACACAGACTGGACCAGGCAGGCAACGGCCTGCCTGGCCCAGGACGACGACTCAGGACTTGACGACCGATGATGTCTTCACTTTGGAGTACAGTACAACAGCCGCCTCGCTCCGCGTTCACACCACGCTTATATTTGGTTTGGCGTGGCTGGCTCCGCCCCGGCGTGGCTGGCTCTCTTCAGGCCACGCCTCCCTTCCCAGGACACGCCTCACTTCCCCCACCTCTGGGAGGGTCCGGATCCCTCCACCACGCGACCCCCCAGGCACCCCCTTGGGGCCCCCAGCCTTCGTACGGGCCGACACAGTAGTGACCTTTCTCTGTCACTACACACGGATGATCCCATTTAGTCAGCTGTCCGGCTATTTTACGCAGGAGACGTGTGGTGCGTGTGCACAGCAGCAGCAGAGAATGAGTACAGGGTCTCTCTCTCTCTGCTTATATGTCTGTCTATATGTCTCCGGTTCTGTGTTTTATCTCTCTCTCAAATGTATCATTCTCTGGAAGAACGTAATCAACCAGGTAGGGTGTTGACTGTTATGTTAGCCAACTCTCTGTGTTGTATTACATTATATTTCCAAGTATACCAGGTTTGTTTTCTCTTTCATTTATACCTGATGATGATTGCTTGTGTTGCAATCGAAACGTCGTATGCTATTATTTAATTTATAATTTTATCTTATACGTGACTTTACCGAAAGAACCAAAGAGTGAGTACAGGGTCCTTAGCGAATATCGCACGACTAACAAACAAATTCATCTGGTTTCCCACCTCTGCATTATCCGCGCAGAACTGGACATCTCGATCGTGAGAGGCCTCGAGGATTGCGAGGTGCAGGAGACGCAGACGGCGACGTTCACCGTGGAGATCTCGCACCCCGACGTGCTGCGCGTCGAGTGGTGGCTCGGCGAGTCGCCTGTCCGGAACAACGAGCTCAACGAGCTGTTCGTCGATGGCAGAGAGCACACTCTCATTTTAAACAACCTCACTCTCCAGGATAGTGGCACCATCCGGTTCCAGGCTGGAAATGCCACCTCAACGGCAACGCTGACAGTGACGAGTACGGAGCACTTTCTGTCGTGCGCACAGGCGCAAAACAAACACCTCGTTTGTATTTCATGTGTGATTAAGAAAATACGAACAACATCAAACCGCTAAGAAAAATACGAGTGGGCTCGGGCAGGGCACGTCGCTAGAAGGGATGATGACGGTCATGAATAAAATCGTTCCTTGTTTCTCGAATCGGTCCGGTCCGGGTATTTCTCATGTGTGGTACGGCCACTACATCAAAGAGAGATGACGACGGCTTGGGGAGGTCTTAATCGAGCGGTGGATTGATCATGGCTGTGACGATAATGACGATGATGATGATGGCGATCATGATAATATGTTTGCGTTCTGCAGAGCTGCCGGTGCGGGTGGTGCGGCCGCTGCAGGACGTGGCGGTGGAGGAGGAGCAGGCGGTGAGCCTGGAGTGCGAGCTCTCGGAGGCGGCCGCCGACGTCGTGTGGAGGAAGGACGGCCGCGAGCTGGAGGCCGGTGGCCGCGTGGCCGCGGGGCGCGACGGGAACCTCGTGAGACTCGTCGTCCAGGCAGCCCGGCCGCAGGACAGCGGCGTGTACAGCTGTGAGGCCGGCGCGGCGAGCTCCTCCGCCACGGTGCACGTCAGAGGTGCGTGTCGTCGTTGTAAGATTCATTTTCACGTCGTAATTGTTATTTGCAGCCCTTTGTCAATCCACTGCTGTCTGGGGGCCTTCCCAGGCTGTGTGTGTCAGTCCTGGCAGTTGTTTGCCAGAACTTCTCACTCACCACTGCTGTTAACCATGGTAGACAGGGAATAAGATTGTCTGGTTCCTCATGCAGGGTAACCACCTTTGTCAAAATGAATTCCTGCAGTCACGAAAGCCTTAAGTCAATAATACATGTCTTTTATACCCATTAATAACATATTATGAACATCAAACTGGTCTCCTTTCATAAAAAAATATATAAAATATTATTACTATATCTAAATAACTTAAATAATATGAGGCTTAAGGGCCTATTATTTATTGCCTCTCTCGGCAGACCATTTTGAAAAACGAACTCCAAAATGTTTAAAATGTCTCTATACAACCAGTGAACGCTAAAGCGGAAGTCCAAGGATAAACATCTGAATGTTCACGGGGGAACTCGTGGCGACGTTTCCCTGCAGATCTGCCGGTGCAGGTGCTGGAGCCGCTGAGCGACGTGACCGCGACGGAAGGCGGCGAGGCGTCTCTCCGCTGCTCCCTGTCCAAACCGGGCACCGAGGTCGCGTGGACGAAGGACTCGCGGCCCGTGCGGCCTGGCGATAAGTACGACGTGGGCTCTGAGGGTCTCTCCGTGTGGCTCGCCGTCAGAGCGCTGCGTCTCGACGACGCGGGGTCGTACGCGTGCCACGTGGGGGACCTGCAGACCACAGCAATCCTCACCGTGCAAGGTTGGCCATCTCAGGCTCTGTGCCACCGCGGTCTCTCTCTCGCTCTTTGTTTCGCCTTCACAGGAACCATATTGGTGGCTAGGAGATGTTAACTACCGTGCCTGGTATGCAGGAGGTCGTCGGTTTGATGCCGAGCCTGACGACTGCTGTATATTTGGAGTCTGCGTCTCTCTCCCCATGGTTGTGTGGATTTTTCACCGGGTACTGCGGGTTTTCCCTCCGCTTTAGAATCAACATGCGTTTGGATTATTTGGCTGCTATACATTTCCATGTGATAAGCCACTTCGTTGAGCGATCATTGGTGGCCAGGTCGTTTCTAAAATAGAACTATATAGCTCAGTGGGCCTCATCTGGTAAAATAAAAAATAGTTTAGTTTAACTTGGTTTCAAGCTCAAAATCTATCAATTGTGCAAAGCGATGAAAAGCTCTCCGGTGCGTTTTTGGGTTGTGCCACGTGCTGTACTCAACAATACGTGCTACAACCATAAAACATGGGAGAGCTGTCCAACACAACTGCAACAATATTTGCAGAACAGTTAAAAAGTAAAAAAAAAGGTTACGAATTAAAACAATTGCTTGAAACGCGATGTGGATTACAAAATGAAACAACCTTGAAAGTTACTTTTAAGATCAGGCTCTTAAATTATTTGTGTTATATCATACTATGAATGATGACCACTATGTGCCAAACGCTTTTATTAGGTCTATCATATAAACGATTACATTTTGTTGTATTATAATGCCTTTCTTTAAAAAATAAAATGTTATAATTGTAGGAAGCCTTCAGTGTATATCTTCATTGTATTATTTTCGTTTGGTTATTTAGCACGTGTATTATTTGAGGGCACGTAAATTAAATGTCACTGACGTTGAATTCCCCTTTTGACTCTTCACAGAGAAGCCCGCGGTGTTCACCAAGGGTCTGGAGGAGGTGAGCGTGGAGGAGAGGGGCGATGCCGTGCTGCTGTGCGAGCTGTCCAAAGAGGGCGCCCCCGTCAGCTGGCTGAAGGACGGCCGGGCCCTGGGCCCCGACGGGAGGCACGAGATGAGCCAGGAGGGACGCACGGCCCGGCTCGTCCTGCACAGCCTGAGCCTGCAGGACAGCGGCCGCTACTCGTGCGCCACCGGCCACGACGTCACCGCCGCCACGCTCACCGTCACCGGTAACAAATCGACGCGTCCTCCGTTGGCGTGACAATCCGTGAGTGTGTTCGCCACTCTGAGGCGTAAAATATTCTTACTTAACTGCAGTAATTTTGTAGGAGTCTGGTTGGCATAACCTTTTTGTTCAAAAGATTATTGTCGATAATAATTGACAATCCTTCGTAAAACTAAGATTTGATGAAGGCCATTCCACACCATGTCAGTTGTGAGATTTGTTTGGGCATTCTTCGCCACAGTGGTGAGTGTGGGTTGGTGAAGGAACCAGGAGCCGTTCAGATATCACTCACCACTGATATATTATCTGTGGACGGGAATTTATGTCAGACCGCATGCACCACTGTGCCAACTACCGCATCCCAAATATTATTATTACATTTCTAAATTAGTTACATTGATACTATACTCTTTGGTTCTTTAGGTAAAGTCACGTAGGTATAAAATAAAATAGATTAAATTAAATCACGACGTTTCGATCGCAACACAAGCGACCGTCATCAGGCGGAACAGATACAGCAGGACAACTGCTGATATTTGGCCTCAGAAGACAGGAGGAGAGGTGGCGGTATTCGATCTCCTTTCGTGTCGCTTCCTCGTTGTCCACGCAGAACCGGACATCTCGATCGTGAGGGGCCTCGAGGACTGCGAGGTGCAGGAGACTGAGAGGGCGACGTTCACCGCGGAGATCTCGCACCCCGACGTGCTGCGCGTCGAGTGGTGGCTCGGCGAGTCGCCTCTCCGGAACAACGAGCTCAACGAGATCTCCGTGAGCGGGAGGGAGCACACTCTGACCCTGCGCAACGTCACGCTGCAGGACAGTGGCGCGGTCAGATTCCAGGCCGGGGCCGCCACCTCCTGTGCCACGCTCAGAGTCAACAGTAAGAGTCGTTTTCTCGAGTATGGCACGAGTTGATGACGCCGCTCACACTTACTCTTCGTGTAATTGTGTGCACACAATTTTTGTATATTTAATATTTTCTTATACAGGGTGTTTAAAAAAGATGGACCCAATTTCAAAGAACTACTGCTTTGAAATTAGGTCTTTTTTTAAACACCCTATATTTCTTATATGGACCATTATTAATACTGTGTGACACATGCCAATGTGTGGTATGACAGGTATTAATAAGTTAAAGGTAGTTATTTATCTAGGAAGTAATCGCGAAGAGTCTTCATTGCTTCATTGCCTCCTGTAGGCACCTCGCTTCTCAGTGAGTGTCACCCCAACTCCAAGTTGCTTCGTTAAATTCGATCATCGCCACTCCTGCCGGAAACGAGCTAATCTCCATGGCAACGTTGCGTGTTTGCGGTGGCCCCCTCGCAGAGCTGCCGGTGCGGGTGGTGCGGCCGCTGCAGGACGTGGCGGTGGAGGAGGAGCAGGCGGTGAGCCTGGAGTGCGAGCTCTCGGAGGCGGCCGCCGACGTCGTGTGGAGGAAGGACGGCCGCGAGCTGGAGGCCGGGGGCCGCGTGGCCGCGGGGCGCGACGGGAACCTCGTGAGACTCGTCGTCCAGGCAGCCCGGCCGCAGGACAGCGGCGTGTACAGCTGTGAGGCCGGCGCGGCGAGCTCCTCCGCCACGGTGCACGTCAGAGGTGCGTGTCGTCGTTGTAAGAATCAACTGTATTAAGTAATTATAACAATCATTTCATGAAGCAACAATAATTTGCATCCGAGTGCCTCCCCACGCTGCACCAGCTCTGGCGGGTGTTTGACCACACTTCACACTGGGCAGCAGAAAGGATGTCGATGATTGGCATTTCACAATTGGTAGCTCTAAGGTAGAGAGACGGAACTGTAACTCGTGATAGATATACAATCATAAACATAGTGGAGGTATCCCCTGCAGATCTCTACAAACCGAAACAATATACACGAGCAAATACATCGATTCAGTTTTCCGATGCAATGTCCTATTCAACTCCAACTCGGTGTAGCGAGCAAAGTCCAACGCGGCCATTGTGTCTTCCAGAGCTGCCGCTGCAAATTCTGGAGCCGTTGATAGACCAGGAGGCCACGGAGGGTGAGTCGGCTCGGCTCAGCTGCCGGCTGTCCAAGCCGCACGCGAGCGTCGCCTGGAGCAGGGGCTCCCAGCCCCTCCACGACGGCGACAAGTTCGAGCCCCGCGTGGACGGCCGCACGGCCGTCCTCGTCATCAGAGACGTGGGGCCCGACGACGCGGGGACGTACACGTGCCGGGCCGGGGAGCAGGAGAGCGCCGCGCGGCTCTCCGTCCTGGGTGCGTCACGCCCCCCCCCCGCACTCACGGGGACGTGGACCTGAAACCACGAGGACCCGAGTTGGAGTCCTCGGACCGTACAAGCTGTACCATAAAGCAGCTGCACATTGGCAATGCTTGATAATGACAAAGATCGTAAACGTTAAAATAAATATACGTCCATCTTTAAAGTTTTTAAAAGTTCCACAACATAGCTTGTAGAACATCTGGAGGAATTGAAAATCATCATCTTGCCTCAACCAAGTGCCCATATGTAAATGCCAGTGTTTTTTTCTTCCGCCACAGAGAAGCCCGCCGTGTTCACCAAGGGTCTGGAGGAGGTGAGCGTGGAGGAGAGGGGCGATGCCGTGCTGCTGTGCGAGCTGTCCAAAGAGGGCGCCCCCGTCAGCTGGCTGAAGGACGGCCGGGCCCTGGGCCCCGACGGGAGGCACGAGATGAGCCAGGAGGGACGCACGGCCCGGCTCGTCCTGCACAGCCTGAGCCTGCAGGACAGCGGCCGCTACTCGTGCGCCACCGGCCACGACGTCACCGCCGCCACGCTCACCGTCACCGGTGATTGTCCGTGTGTTTGTGTACAGCTCATTGAGGGGGCTATTTGACCATACTTCATCTTGCTGGCCAGTGAGGTTGGCGACGGCTGGGAATATAGGATCTAGATTGAAAACGATTAATTCTCGATTGAAAATTCATGTCTTTAGAAAGCTTTTTGTGTTTAGTGTGTTGTCCTTCCCCCGCACCTCCAATTAGGACAGTTGGCTACATCCAGCGCTAAGTAAGTTCAACAAAATAGAATATTTGAGCATAATAGTACAACACAAGAATAAGGTAATTTAATTTAGTTTACTCAGATTTGTTACACGGACAGCTGCCGCTACTCGTGCGGCACCGGCCACGATCACCGTCACCGGTAACAAATCGACGGTTGCAGCTGTCACTCGTTTAAAGAAGAAGTACTGAACGATTGTTTAACGGACACAAACAATGTTTTGGTTATCTGAACAAATTGGTGGAAAGCTGCAGAAGAGAGGATTGGGAATAGGGTACAAGAGTGAGTACGAGCGGTGTGTGGGATGAGTGTAGACAGCTTCACAGACTTATCTAACGTATTTGAGACTAATAATAACTAGAGGGGCGTGGTGTGGTTGATCTGAGGGTTACCCTACCACATTGCCACGAAGGTGGCATACACATGCAGCGTGAAGACTCAACGTGCGCTCTTGTCCCTTACAGAGCTGCCACTGAGGGTCGTGACTCCACTCGTGGATGTGGAGGTGATGTCAGGTACGGCGCACGATGCGATCGACGTACATCCCGCACGCGACAAAGGCCACATCAGTCGGATGCGCGAACCGCTCCCGTCACGTGACCCCGCGCCGTGTTCGCTCCGGAATGCTGTCGCAGGGGAGGCGGCGACGTTCTCCTGCGAGCTGTCGCGCGGCGCCGCGACGGACGCTCGTTGGTGGCTCGGGGACACGAGGCTGCTGGACAACGAGCTGAACGCGCTGGGCGTGCGGGACGAGCGCACGCACACGCTCACGCTGCGCCGGCTCGCACCGGACGACAGCGGCCGCGTCGCCTTCTGTGCCGGCGACGTCTCGTCCAGAGCGACGCTCACCGTGACGCGTAAGCGAGCCGCGGGCGTTCGCCGTCGCGGGCGATCGCGTTCGTGAATGGCATGGTCCCTGCAACGGTTGTAAATACTGATGTTTAGAAAAGTTACATTTTTGTCAAATATCTTTATTTATCCAGACAAGCCAATTAATGAATGCTTATACAAGTGGGAGGAAATTGGAGCTCCCAGAGAAAGCCCATGTGCGTTATGGTAGTTCGCAAAAATGTTTTGATCGTTTTCAGTGGTTTTTATCGGCTGTACCATTGCTGCTTTTAGTTCCGTTATGGTGGTGACCGCCCCCCCCCCCCCCCCTGATCCCGGCGCGACCTTCCCGCAGGGCGCCCCGTGGTGGTGACCTCGCCCCTGGCGGACACGGCCGTGGAGGAGGGCGAGCCGCTGCGTCTGTCGTGCGCGCTGTCGGAGCCGGCTCCCGTTACGTGGAGCAAGGACAGCGGAGAGCTCGGGGTGAGCGATCGGATCCGCCTGGCTCTCGAGGGCAGCTCGGCCGTCCTGGAGATCGAGCGGGCAGCGCTGGGAGACTCGGGCGTGTACACCTGCGCCACGCTCGACAACAGCTCGTCCGCACGGCTGACCATCTCAGGTACCGCGGGTGGAAGGGCAGGCAGGCATTGAATCTTTCTCTCTCTCTCTGTGTGCGAAGATTTGCTATCTTATCCTGCGTGTGGGTTTCCTTTGGGTCATCATTCATTGGATTGGCAAAATCAGTTTAAATGTGATGACACGGAGGCACAGACCTTCAAAGTGACTTTGTAGGGATAGTGCAATTGACCGTGATCAGGAAAGCCGCGAGTGCAGAAAAATCCTCATAAAAAAATAACTCATCAAACATCCCAATCCAGGGCCTTCTTGAAAGAGAGCCTTGAGACTCAATGAAGCTTTCTTGGGTATACAAAAGGGCATTATGAAAATTGTCAATTTAATCATTTTTTCTGTTAAACCCAGTCTCATGGGTGCCAGTGTGGCGAGATGTTAACTACCTCGCCTGGTATGCAGGAATTCGTGGGTTCGATACCGAACCTGACGGCTGTATATTTGAAGTTTGCATGTTCTCTCTCCACGTGGGCACATGGATTTTTCTCTATAAAGGCTCTACATTTCCACACGATGAGCCACTTCTTTGAGCTGTCATTTGTGACCAGGTCGCTTCTGAAAAAGAGCTACACAGCTCAGCGGGGCCTGACCTGGTAAAATAAAAACACGGTTTAGTTTTTTATTTTTGGTCCCCTCGTTCCACCGCACCACAGAGAAGGTGGCGGTGTTCATTGTGCCGCTGGAAGACGTGCGGGCGGAGGAGCGCTCGCGCGCCGTGCTGTCCTGCGAGCTGTCGCGTCCCGACGTCGACGTCGTCTGGCTCAGGGACGACGTGGAGCTGGAGGCGTCGCCGCGGGCCTCGGCGAGCCGCGACGGCGCCCGCGCCGCCCTCGCAATCGCCGCCGTGCGGACGGACGACGCCGGGGAGTACTCGTGCCGCACGCGCCACGACCGCACGGCCGCCGTGCTCGTCGTCACGGGTACGCCCGCTGACTGGGGGGCCGCGTGGCGACCTCCCTCACGGCGTTCGTCGCCGCGGACCGACTCATTGATTCGTCAATGAGTCGGTCCGTCGATATTTACATTCACGATACACCCGTCGAAAAATACGTGGGCACATAGATTTTTTTGCATGTGCAATTAATAATTTTCCAATGTTACATTTAGGCTCACGAAGAGAACATAACTGTACGATTTGAATCGCGACCCCCTAATCATGACAATGCGTTGAATCTCGAGGGGGATGATTTGTTACAACGCAAGTAGGAGTTCATTGCAATCGTCGAATCGACGCACCGTTACGCCCCTAACTAGCTGCCCGACACACCGTGACACGCGTCGCCTGTCCTCTACCTCCTCCCGCGCGCAGAGTTCGCCGTCGAGATCACGCGCCCCCCCGCGGACGTGGAGGCGTGGGAGGGCGAAGTGGCGCGCTTCTCGTGCGAGCTGTCGCGCGCCGACGTGGAGGACGCCGGCTGGTGGCTCGGGGAGCAGCCGCTCGGCAGCAACGAGATCAACGAGGTGGCGGCGAGCGGCGCGACGCACGCCCTGCTGCTGCGCAACCTCGCGCCCCACGACAGCGGCCTCGTCACCTTCCGCGCCGCGCGGGCCCAAGCAGCGGCCCGCCTCGTTGTGAAGAGTGAGCACTGGTTGCATAAATTTCGTCGCGTGAAATCTGAAGGTGGTGTAGATTAGATCCGGGTTCGCAAGTCAACTAAAGAACTTTTTATTTTTTTGCAATAAGTCATGTGAACCCATTACATATAACGTATACAAATGAAAAGCACAGATTTCTAGACAATTTGACACATGTGCTGTGAGCTTAACCATCGATATTAACTCCATGCCTGGTGAGATCTCGAATGAAATCCATGCACCTTCCCCGGGCAACTGGTCTTGCCACAGCTCACCACCGATGCGTTACTGTTTACCCTTTGCGCGAGAGCTGCTTCTTGGGGCACGCACAAGAAATTGTTTTACGTGCATTAATGTATGTTGAACTTCTTTCGCACAGTACGTTGCCAACCGTGCCAATCGGAAGCACGTCCTAAGGGACCGCATCGGCGGCGCTTTATTTATTTATTTCAAGTGCCGACCAAAATCACCTGAGCACCACGAGCTCCGCCGAATAACCGCCGTTTGCCGCCCCCAGGACTGCCGCTGCGCGTGGCCACGCCGCTGTCCGCGGTGGTGGCGGAGGAGCGCTCGACGGCCAGCCTGGTGTGCGAGCTGTCGCGGCCCGCCGAGCCGGCCGACCGCCTCGCGTGGACCAAGGACGGCGTGGCGCTGGAGGCCGGCGGGCGGATCGCCGTGGAGCAGGACGGGGCCCGCGTCCGCCTCACGGTGCGCGACGTCACGCTGGACGACGGCGGCGTCTACGCGTGCCACGCCGGCGTGGACGCCGTCACGTCCACTGTCCTCGGGGTGACGGGTACGTGAGGGACGACGCGTTGCGGGGCGGGGAATCCACGGCCTGCGGAACAGAGGTGGCCCTCAGCTTCATCTCATTTGGCCCGTGGCCACATAAGGCTCACCGCTTCGAAACGGGCCGCAAACGATAATTACCCCTCACTGCAGCATCTTGACCGCACTAATCGGGTACTGGAGGGCACTGTTTTTCGACCTGACAGCATCACCGTGTTTCTAACATTGGCGCCGCTCTGTCACTTCGGTCCCTGCAAGTGTCCCCTTGTGCCCAGTCGAGCATAACCTGATACTTCACAAGCTACAACGCCCTGACATGAGTTCCAGGAGAGTTACATTCTCATGACACACAACGTCATGAGCAAACCAAACTGCATCATCGTTGTGGAGAAATAATTTGACGAACAATAAACCTACCAAACTTCTCGCGGGCATCTCCAATAAGCACGCATTGCCACGATGGTCTCGTCGCCCCCCTTGGTCGTGCAGCCTGGCACACGGAGATGGTGCGGCCGCTCGCGGACCAGGCGGTGGCGCGGGGCGGTGAGGCGCGCTTCACCGTCGAGCTGAGCCAGGCGGTGCCGCCCTCGGACGTCCACTGGTACCTGAACGGCGAGGAGATCGCCACCGCCGTGGCGGGAGGAGCGGGCGAGGGCACGGCCGAGTGGGAGACGGAGCAGGAAGGCGCCACCTGCTCGCTCGTCCTGAGCCGCGCCCACCGGCGGCACGGCGGAGACGTGGAGTGTGTCGTCCGCGACGTCGCCTGCGCCGCTCGGCTCGCCGTGCACGGTACGGACCGCCGACGCGCGGCCGAGATCCCACGCTCGAGATATCCCGCTGCCTCCGGTAACCGATTCGCGCCGCGTCCGATTCTCCTCCTGCCGGTGCTGACGGGGGATCCCCCCTCCCCCCCCGTGCCTCCGTGCGTGCGATCAGAGGAAGAGGGGCGCGGCGACCACGGGCGGCCCGGGGGGCCCCCGGAGTCGGACGGTGAAGCCCGGCCGCGGCAGCCGTGGGATGCGGCGAGCCGGAGGCGGCGCATGAGCTGCGAGCCCACGCTCGGCTCCATCCACGAGGAGGCCGAGGAGGCCGAGGGCGCCGAGGTGGAGGTGGCCACACTGGACCGAGCGGCCACCAAGATCCAGGTCTTCCCTCACGCTGGCGCGAGATTCTGGCTGCACGTTTCATGCTGTCCGGGTGGACGCCATTTTTGTACCTCTGCGTAGTCACCCCGCCCCTCCTCCTCCTCGTGTCTTTCCCTCACTCGTGGTTCCGTTCGGCCTCCTCCAGGCTGCCTTTCGCGGATTCAAGACGCGCAAGGAGCTGGAGCGGGAAGCAAACCCTCCGCTGCAGCCCACTCAGAGCAGCCTACGCAGCTTCCTCATCCGGCAGTCGGCGGAGGAGGAATCGTTTGACGGAGATGAGGTGCAGGGTGCAGGCTTTGACGATGTAGATCGTGGTTACAACACGTGGGGAACGCGACCTTCTGGTCATGATGCCTGGGTTTCATTGTCGTCATCATGATACGTATCCCTCGGTAAGGTTTCTGTAAATTAGAGGCATCCAGATATCAAACACATTAATTTCCGTTATGCGATTGGAGATGCATTCCTATGGAAAAAATATATAATTCGGCTCCAAGACATAATCATTAAATCAGACTTAAGAATGCACATGTAATGGTAAATCGTAATTTTATGATGAAACATGAAGTCAGTCACAAAAAAATATATACTGTACATTACTTAACGAGAAACTGTGGTCAAATGCGCACGAGGACACGTCCCTGTGTCCTCCATTAGAGGTGGGTCTCAGGCTTCACTTCTGCTCTGTGCCACGGTGATCAGGAAAGGCCCAGCATGACTTTTCAAGAACAACAAACACCGCAACCCATGAACACAAATCGTGTCTTGCGTGAGGCAAGGCCCTCGAGCTCTGGCGTCATCGCCGACCTCGTCACCTCATGGCGGCTTCTCTTGACCCCCCGTTCCTCGTCAGGCGACCGCCGCAGCCCCCGAGCCTCAGCGAGGAGGTCCGGCGCAGCGGCCGGCGCCGGCGGAGCAGACGTTCCGGGAGGACGGCGACCACATCTACATCTCGTTCTGCGACGCGGCCGAAGCGCAGTCGGCGGCCGACAGCTTCCGCCGGCTCTTCGCGCTGCAGGTGCGAGGGTCGCGAAGGTCGTGAGGATCACGGGGGTCACGAGGGTCGTGAGGGTCATGGGGGTCACAGGTGTCGCGAGGGTCACGAAGGTTGCGGGGATTGCAAGGGTCGCGGGGACCGCAGGGGCGATTATATTGTTTTCAATTATCGATAATCGATTTTCAGTAATTATAATCGCCGAAACAGAACCGCTGCAGATGCGCTTCTGCGGCGATTTGGAACGCTCTTCCTTCCGATATTAGGAAGCCACTGGAAGCTATGCACTTTTAAATTATCGAGATTGACAACTAATTTTTTTAGCTTTTGCGCGTAGTTTGTTGTCCTTCTCCCCGCACCTCCGATCAGCACGGTTGGCTGCGTACGGCACAAAAGAAATTCAGCGTACGTACGTTCCGGCTGTATCCACCGCCGCCCTGCGCCGTGAGTGCCCAGAGAGGGAAGTGCGACGACCCCGGCTCGGGTTTGCGTCTCCGCAGGGGCAGCCGGTGGAGGTTCTGCTGCTGGAGGACGCCGCGGAGAGCGGACGAGCGGCCGTCGTGCGCGTCAAGAAGCTCCACGCGGCGGCGCCGCTTGCGGAGGAGGAGTCGGGCCGGAGCGGTGAGGCCACTTCCCCTCCCGCCACGCGGTTTCCTCGCAACGCCGCGACGCTCGCGCTCTCCGTGCCTTCGCGCCGGTTTGGTTGTCTCTGGCTCTGCTGACGTACGCGGGCGCCGTGTAGTACCAATTATAACATTCAGGATTTTTCTCCCAGACTTTTACTCGTATGTGTAATCCGCTCCCCGTCCCGTGCCCTTGCCGCAGTGCCGCGGTTCGTGCAGCACCTGCTGGGGCTCACGGTGGAGGAGGGGTACCCGGCGTCCTTCGACTGCGTGGTGACGGGCTCGCCCGCGCCCTCCGTCGCCTGGTACAAGGGAGATCTGCAACTTCGAGAGGACGACCGCCACATGATCAACGACGGCGACGATGGCAGCCAGCAGCTAGTGCTCACCACGACCGGCGCCGGGGACGCCGGCGTTTACCGCTGCGTGGCGGAGAATGAGGCCGGCGTGGCGTCGAGCCGCGCCGAGCTCCTCGTCGTTGACGGTGAGACGGCACGGGCCGAGGAGAGCAGGGGGCGGCCACTGCTTCCGTCACGCGACGGCGCCCGTTTCAATGTCGGGACGGGTCGTGCGATTTGTGCATTCCAAGTATGTTTATTTTTTGATGTATAAATGATGTGTTCCCGTTGGCGGTCAATGTTAGATGCGAGAACGTGACTGTTATTTTTAGGACCGAGGTAAGTTTCGTGAGTTATTTAACTCATTCAAGAATTATGGGGTGGATGTTAATCCCGAGCCAGAGTTTACAGGAAGTTCACCGTCTTGCTGCCAAAACAGAATCTAACTTCAGAGGGGACTTGTCTTCCTCATCCCGGAGGTGAACCCCCGAATGGGATGCGAGTCCTTTTCACGTGCATGAAATTACAGCCGCACCGAGCTCCGTGTACGCCTCGATCTGCTAACGATCTTTCACTCGCCATATATTGTTTACAACCCGTGCTCTACACTATTGAGAAAGGATAACGCACTGAGAGTAACTTTCGCGGTGCCCGTGGCACGGTGGACTTGACGTCAACCGTCCGTGCGCTTGCTGCGTTTGTGCACGAAACTAAAATAACAGAGTTAAATTTGTCATCTATGTGACTCGTGAGGATAGGATGTCAGCCTGCACCCGTGGGGCTCCACACGCACCACGTCCAGAGCTCATTCCGCGAACCCGTAGCTCACGAGCGATGCTGCCCTGCGCCTGCGTGTGCACGTTTGTGTTGGTCTGCATCGCGTCTCGCTTTACGGTATTTATATTAATAATCCTTGCTTTTATCGTCACAGTGTTGAGCCCCGACTGCGACACGCGGAAAGCAGCTGTTCCCAGGTGAGAGCCACACCCCGCACATAGACGCCGCATTCATCCGCGCACGGCTGGGATCACCGAAGCGAGCGCGCGGTGCCACGCCTCTGATGTCCACGCACGCGGCGCTCGTGAACTCAGGGCCCAGGCTGAGGATGCGGTGGAGACGCCGGTCCCGGAGGAGCCCCCCGAGTTCACGCACGAGCTGCACGACCTCCAAGTGGCGGCCGGGGCAGAGAGCACGCTGCTGTCCGTTGGGGTCAAAGGTGACTCCGCACGATCTACAAGGCGATACGATGCAATTCGACTTCGTAAAGAGGCTGTATGTGATCGCAAGTCTCTGTGCAAGGAGGGAGACAAGTGCATTGTGAGACCGTGGGAAAGCAGAGAGATTTATTTTTAGCGCGAAGGGGAGGAGGGAGAGGAGGGATCCAGGGAAGAGGACTTGTGAACTGAATTCGTAAAAAAAAGAAACATTCAGTGATAGCCGGAGGGTCTTATGTCTGGACTCAAACAAATGGATGGACTTTTTTTATCAGACAATTTATTACTAAATATTACCTTTTATGTAATTCCGTCTGACAGTTGCCGGCCATTAAATGAATTTATATTTCTATCCAAAGTGCATTTTATTGTATTCCTTTGCTGTGAAACTCAGGATGCGTGTGCCAGTGGAGGAAGTGTTTGTGATGAGAGCGCTTTCGCCTACAATACAAAGGCCTGAATGCAGCACGCCGATGGGAGATGAACCGGTCAAACGTCGCAATGAAGCACCCTCCTTGAAAAGGAAGCTTAGTGAGACATCTTAGAAGAGTCACTCAAAAGTATGCCTCGTATTTTAGAGGCATAATTAATTTACCCGTTATTTACCCGTTAAAAATCATCGTCCTGATTGTCATGGGTTGAGATGTGATTTGAAGTCCTCTGAGCGCTCTATATCAACAAATCATTATTGTCAGCCATCATCGATCCACAGCTGGATGTAGGCCTCCACAAGCTTTCACCATCACTCACAATCCTGCAGGATATTTAAGAGCAGACTGCCATCTGTGGAGCTCCCGCGTGCCGCGGTGAATCAGCAGTGGCGGCAGCGGCGGTAGAGGTGGTAGCGGTGGCGCCGGCTCGCACGAGCGAGCACAGCGAGATGGTTACGTGTCCCGGCGCAGGCTCGCCGGCCCCACGTGTCTACTGGTTCAAGGACGGGCAGCCGCTGCCGGGCTCCGAGCGGCTGCAGCTGCGCAGCGACGGGGAGCAACACACGCTCGCCATCGCCCTCCCGACGGCGGACGACGGCGGAGAGTACACCGTCTGCGCCAGCAACCCCGCCGGTTGCGTCTACACGTCGGCGATCCTCGTGCTGCAAGGTTCTGAAGCGCGCCACCTGCGCGGCGGGCCTGACTAGGCCGTAGTTTCTGTCACTGTGGTCTCTGTATGTCCGCCTGTGTGTCAGCGAGCACACTTGTCTGTGTACCGGTCTGTCTTGTGCGTGTCTGTAGGTGAGCAAAAGAAGTTGACACCGCCGCGGTTCGTGGAGAGATTCAGCAACAAGCGCGTGCCGCGTGGAGGCAGCGTGACGCTGGCCATCACGTTAGAGGGTGAGATGAGCACCAGCCAATCCCGCTTCGCCGCTCACGCCGATCAACACGCGCATCCGCCTGACTTTAACAAATTGCTTTCTCTGCGCAAGAATCGCACTGATGTAGTTTTTATGACAAAGATGTACATTTATGTATTTTAAATAATAACATTTACACATGTATGTTGAACTTAATTTCGCACCGTACATAGAAGTTGTTCATATTCATCCTCAACCGCTGCAGGATGAAGGCCTCCCCATGCCATCACCATCTCCCACGGTCCTGCGATGTAGCCATCGTGGAATCATTACTACCGTATTAAAGTTATTTATATTATTATAATTAACAGGGTAATAACTGTGTGGCTCTATTGCCAACACTGCTGCAGTTCACGCACATAGGCTGAGTGAGCGCGCGTCACGTGAAGTAACGATACCCTTGCGTACGCATTGTGCGATCGTGGTGCTGTGCGAGCAGGCTCCCCAACGCCCGACGTCACGTGGCTCAAGGAGGACTCCGCGGAGGACGTGACGTGGATCAAGGAGACGAGCGAAGGGTTCCGCCTGGAGAGCGCGGGCGCCTGCCACAGCCTCACCCTGGAGGCGGTGGCGCCGCAGCACGCCGGCCACTACACCGTCATCGCCACCAACCCCGTGGGGCAGGCCATCTGCACGGCCTACGTGGACGTCCGGCGGCGTGAGTCCCCTTGCTTCCTCTCCTCCAGCCGCCACCACCGCCACTACCGTCACCACCGCCACCACCGTCACCACCACCGCCACCATCGTCACCACCATCGTTACCACCATCAACGTCATCACCGTCACCACCACCGCCACCGTAACCACCACTACTGTCACCATCACCACCGTCACCACCGCCGCCACCGCCACCACCACCCCCACCATCGTCACCACCACTACTTCCACCACCATCATCACCGCCGTCAATGTCACTGCCACCGCCAACGCCACCAACAGCCACAAGCGGCGCTCATTGCACTCAAGGCCACTCCTCCCATGCTGTTCCAGCACGTGAAGCCGAAGGGGAGAGCGAAGATCTGGCGACAACCCAGGAGGAAAGACTCAGCTCCTACCTGCATAGGTGAAGGTTCAGCACCAACGTATAAATACATGCGCGCGTGCGTGCGTGAACCAACATACTTATAAAACCAATATATATGCAGGTTAATATAGATGTATACATATAATGGGCAGGTTTCTTAAATCCCCCTGCCTCCATCCATGATGTTTGCTTTCTTCTCCATTTAAAAAAGAAATGTCATGCACTGTGTTGACATATGGGGAATGACAAACAACCTTGTGTCGTTCTTTCAGCCTGCCGGAAGACATCGCCAGAGAGCACGCGGAAGGAGAGAAAAGGTATTGAGTTACATGCCTCAACAACTGAACCTCTGCTGCTATCGGAACATTTCGTATTTTATGAACACGTCCAAGCGCAGAATACGTGACGGGGGTGTTTACTCCATCTTGCCCGCCCCTGTTTTCCCCAGGCCGTTCTTCGAGGACATTTCGGTGCAGCCGCCAGAGCCTGAACACGACTACCGTGAGGAGCCGACAGCCGGGCCCCAGCTTTGGCCCACGACACGACCCTGTTTCACGACGTCACGGAGTCAACTGCGGTTGCCGATTCTGGAATTAACGAACCCGTTTCCTGGGCGCTGAGAAACCCGGGGAATTCTCCCTTTGGTTGAAATTGCAGCACTTGGCCGCGGCGCGAGGGTTTGACCTCCGGGTTGGAGGCCTCGCACTTTCGAACCCGAGCAGCGCAGCACGGTCCGTTATCTCCGCCGCTCTGATCCGCACGGTGCATAACAATTTAATTTGTATCTGAATTAAGAGAGCTCACGGGATGCTGCCGTGCATGCGTAAGGTTGAGGTCATCGGACTTGCAACCCAGAGGTCGCCGGTTCGACCTCCCGGTGCGGCAGTTGAAAACAATTGGCAAGTTTGTCAAATCCTCTGTGCAGCCAGCAGTATTAACGGCGACACCCTGGGTTAGTCCATTGACAGGTGACGTGCGGTGGGGTGGAGTGTGGATACTGCCAGACGTGCGGTGGGGTGGAGTGTGGATACTGCCACCCCTCCCAAGACATTTGGCCTGCATGGAAGAGTAGGCCTAACATTCTCTAAAGGGACTCTAAAGGGAGCCCTTTTAAATGGAGGTCCTTCCGCCAGCATTGGCATGAGCAAGAAATTGCTGGGCTGCGCCTTTACCTTTCTAGCAATCTTGGCAAGGTATGAATGTATGTTCAACTTCGATCGCACCGTACGTAGCCAACCATGCTAATCGGAGTTGCGAGTCATGAGCCGGCCCCATGGGCTGGCAATAACGGGGGGGACCCCTGACCTGGCGACACAAAGTTGAATTTGAATATCCACCGAGTGTCCACTCTGCCAAGTAACCACGCACTTTGCTCCGCAGTCCTGGAGGCAGACGGCACGCTGAGTCGGGACGAGCTGCCCGTGCCCGAGAGGGACGGGCGCGAGTCGCGCGGCAGCACCGTGTCGCTCACCGAGGAGCTCATCCACCGGCTCACGGCACAGATCTCCGACATGGTCTGCACGCGCTTCTCCAAAGGTTGGACGGCCGCTCCATCTGACAACCACAAAGATCCCCCCCCTGCGCCCCCTGTGTGTGGCCCGGCACCGGCGATAACCACGAGGCCCAGGGACCGCCGGGACAGCTGGGGCGGCACCAGTGGGGAGTGGGGGCCTTCACCACGTAGTCCCAGATCCCACAACAAATGTTCCCGTGTAGCCCACATAGAATGCCGGGGCAAGTGCTGTTAGTAAGCACTTTTTAAGTCTTGGACAGTGCACGAAGAGGTGGTCTGGCCAGCACTGTGCCCGGCCACCTTTGTCTCCCAAGCGCCGATGTTCACACACCATGTGCCAGGAGCTCATTTAAGGCTGAGTTGACGTATGGAAGGCCTGAAAACGGTTCCGATATTCACCTTGGCCAAGCATGGTCCCCAGTTTTGTAGCACTTTACTCCTTCCCATTCCAATGACATTCGTGTACGTTTTCAGTTTTTCTTCCGGATCCATTCCAATGACGTACATGTAAAATAAAATATCGGTACCGAGGCTCCCACAAGGCCATGCGGGAGGGCTTGTGGCACAGTTTGGCGCCAGCTAAACCGTAAAGTGCGGTCGTGTCGCTCGTTCTCTGCGGTGAGTACAATGTGCTTAAAAAAAACAGCGCCATGCCTCTCTTAAATAAATTTAAAGCTCAACCTCTTGCGCGTTCCGAAATTCAGCGGTGAAGGGGACCCCGCCCTGCAACTTGCAGACGTCTCGGAACGGGAAAGGGTTCACTGCCGCACACACCGGTGCTGTTGTGTTCTTACCAAAGCAGAACAATTCCCTTTTCAAGCAAACGTGAGCAAAGCAGTTCACTAATCGCCATGGAGCAGACGTATTTATAGGCTCACGGAATGATAGGTCCTGGTGCACCACCTGTTTTGCGGTACGTTATCGCACTGCCACCAATGTTCAGGCCAAGCCAAATCCAAACTTAGCCGAGTACTGCGTGCCGGCCCCCCTCGTGCCCCCCCCCTCGCCCCACCCGCTTGCCACGAGCAGTGTCGCTGCGCGTCCCTGGCGGCGAAGGCAGCGATGACGATCAGCGAACTCCGCTGACGACGCCGCGCCGCGGACGCTCGCGTCCCACCTCCGGCATCCTGGAGTCGCCCATCGAGTCGGACGAGGGCGACGCGGCCATGGAGGTACCATGCCTCCCACCCCCCTCCCCCCACACCCCCCCACCCCGTCCCCCAGCATCGTCGGTGCTTGCTTCACGACGCTTCCTCTTGGGGTTTATTTACAATGTAGGAAAACCGGACTAACTTAGAAATTGTGCGCTGACATCGTCATCATCACAATCTTCAGCCGTGCTGGACGAAGGCCTCCCCGAGCCGTGGCTCCAAAGCTCACACAGTCCTGCGATGCAACAATCCGCCGGCGCCGACGCGACGTTGTTGTCACGTCCCCGACGTTGTCCGCCACGCCGTGGTTATTCTCTCGCCCCGACCGCCGCGGCGACGCGTTCTGCCCTAGCCCACTTTTCGTTGCTGGTCGAAATTATCCTCTCTCGGACGCACATGCTGTTCTCTTGCTCCACGTGTTCTTTTTGAATGTGCGCGTCGTGTGTTTTGTCCGTTACCAAACACCACGCGTGACGTTCGGAGTGCAATCGCGCCCGCTACTCTGTGCGACGTTCTGCAGCCACGCTGTTGCATGCAACGCT
The DNA here is from genome assembly GCF_965212315.1 of Lampetra planeri. Taxonomy (NCBI): domain Eukaryota; kingdom Metazoa; phylum Chordata; class Hyperoartia; order Petromyzontiformes; family Petromyzontidae; genus Lampetra; species Lampetra planeri. Next base: position 870,325 of record NC_136107.1, on the reverse strand, counting down.
CGCGTGGCTCGACGCAAAATTATATCTGCACCCTTTAATGCGGCGGTTTTACTGAAATAAAACAGGGGCAGAGTGTCACGGCTCTCCCAGCTCGCGGACAAAGCTGCTGGCGGGGCGAGGGGCCGCGAGGCGACACTGCCAGAGGATTCCTTCCTCCCGCATCTGTTAGCCCCGTGACGGCTCGTCCGGCTGGCGATTTGATGATTCGTCACGACTCGGGCTTGAATTATCATTCAAGAAGCGATGGTTATTTTTACATCACGTGAACCAGTGGGTATCCAGCGCATATGAATCATAATAACCTGTCCCTACATGCATTTGAATCGGTGAATCGATGCGATGTTACGCGCGTCGAATTTAGCCGCCGAATCCCCATCGTGGAATTTCAACATCAGCTACGATCGATCCACTGCTGGACGAAGGCCTCACCAGGCCGTCACCATCTCTCACGGTCTCGCGATGCAACAATCCATCCAGGTCCAATGGACGATCTGATTTCATTGTTCCATCTCCACGGTAGCTTTCTCGAGTGGGCTTTCTCCTTTTGCTGCTGTTTGGTTGTTAATCTTGACAGTCGGCCGTCAATCCCTTCTATTTAGTTTTCTTACAGTCCAATCGACGGCTCTCATATGCGTGTTCGCGTTGTAGAGTACGTTCATTGGCATGATGTCCGACGTTTCGCTACAGATTCAATGAGCTTCTTCAAAAAATTACGTCCATATGTTCTCAAAGCCTTCTCATAAGAATAAACTAAGTCCAGCACCTCCAATTAGCACGGTCGGCTACATACGGTGCGAAAGAAGTTGAACCTACGTACACACATACACACACACGTCGTCCTCTGTCCACTCTGCCCCAGGGCATGGATGAGTTTGTCGCGACCTCAGACGTCGCCCCGAGTGGCGAGGAGCCCGAGTGGGTGCCGCTGCGCAGGGGGCAGCACGTGGAGGTTCTGGACTGCGCTCACCCTTTGCGCTGGCTCGTGAGGACCAGGCCGAGCGTCACGGAAGACTTCCGCCAGGGCTGGGCCTCGTCGGCCTTCCTGGAGAAGCGTCCGCCGGTGAGACACCCACACTGGCAACCTCCCCCCCCCCAAAATTTTTTTTTATATCGCTATGTATACAGGGTGTTTCAAAGAGATCGGCCCAATTTCAAAGCAGTATATTTCACGATGGCAACATGTTACAATTACATACAAAGTTACAAACGGTTTAATGAGTTATCACGTTTTACTAACCATTTTAGAAATGCTCTATGTGCCCTCCACCTGCTGTACGGACAACATCGAGGCGATAGTTGAATTCGGCCCAAACGCCTCTCAAAGTGTCTTCTTCTACTGAAGTCACCGCTGCCGTGATTCTGTTTTTGAGGTCATCCAGATTAGTCGCTAATGGTGGCACAAAAACACCTCGGTCTTTGACGTCTCCCCACAATAAAAAGTCGCAGGCTGTGATGATGTCTGGGGATCTTGGGGGCCAAGAGTGTAGCGCCAAGTCTTGGGGTCCCGTGCGACTTATCCAACGTTGAGGCAGCGTGTCTTGCGAATGACTGAGGCTAGGGGCTGTTTGTGTGCTGGGAGAGGCATCGAGTGGTAATCATTTGAAAATCTGCCCCGCCCTTTCAAGTGGTAAGAGTTTCATTCATGGGCGGTTCGTGGTTGCAAAGATATAGCGATTTCAAATCGGGTCCATTTATTTTAAACACCCTGTATATGTGTATGTATGTATATGTATTTGTGTATGTTGAACTTCTTTTGCACCATACGTAGCCAACCACACTAATTGGAGGTGCGGGGGAAGGCCAACAAACTAAACACAAAAAGCAGTTCTAAGAGAAATGAGTTTTCAATCTAGTGCATTGCTCCAGTGGCTTCCTGATATCGGAAAGGTTTCCTAATATCGGAGTTGGACAGCTTCATATTGAAGACCGAGGTCAAGGGGTCACCATGGCCAAAGCCGTCGATGCCACCACGGCCAGTGCACCACGCCAACGCTCTCTCCCCTGCGCCAGAGCCCGCAGCTGCTGCTGTCTGCACGCAGCTACCTCCAAGATGTGCCCTGAGAGTCGAGCTTCATGACGGATCAAACCCAATACTGTAGCACTAGCATAAACCCCGACGCTCATTCGAGCACATTTAAGACCACAGCATCACTGCGTTCATTACTACCAGTTATGTGCTGACATTAAAGAGTTTCCTTCATTTTAACTTTGATGTAGCTTTATAATCCGTACGTCACATTTAAAAACCCGGACCTGAAATAACCGAGAGGAATGACGATGGAGAGTTTGGCGTGAGGCATGGGTAGTGGTGGTTGTGGTGGACCAGCCAAGGCGAGAAACTGAATAAAGAAAAAGTGCCCCCCCTCCGCCCCCCCACTCCCACCCCCCCCCCCCCCAAAACGATAACATCCCTGGGCCCCCCTCAAACGTAATCCAGCCGGACATGGGAGAGCCTCGAAGATGGAGATATTAAAATAATTCGCTGACTCACAAAGGCGCTTGCTGTGTTAAGTCATTAGAACATAAATTTGAGGCCTCGAAATAGGGCTTAAGCTAAATTGAGTTTGGTGCACGTTGCTGCATTCATCTTCAACTATGCCACGGCAACTTTTGCAGGTTTTATCAGCCGCTATGTGTAAAAGCACAAAGTCAATTTAAAACACTCGCGTTTGCGTGTTCTTTGAATTTAAGTGTGAACGTATGAATGTACGTTGAACTTCTTTCGCGCCGTACATAGCCAACCTTGCTAATCAGAGGTGCGGGAGGAAAGACAAGAAACTAAGACACACCTAAAGCACTTCTACATAAATTCTTTTCAGGAATAAATGAGTTGAATACCAACACACTTTGTTTCCCCCAGGATTTCCCTATGGATGCACAACGGCAGAGAGAAGATGAATCGCTGAAGGCGTTGTCACCAGAAGAGGACCAGAGGCATTTTCAGTATGTTTTTAAACTTTAAAAGGCCACTGCTTTGTGCATTCCCCACTCCCAAACTCACACTCACATGTACACATGCCTGTCAACCCATACGGTTTACCCGGATTCTTGTGCAGGGAAATTTAGTCTCCAGGTCCATACGGCGTTCAGCCGTTTCAATACGGGGCTAAAACAAATTGCTTATTTGTTTGTGTTTCTCCCTTGTGATGGGACTTTGTAGGATGAACGTGGAGATTTATAAGGGCCACGGGGTGACCAATAAGGTCTGAATTGGTCTGTAATAAGGTAGGGCACTAAGGGGTTGACAGGTTTGTGTACATACTCTTGTTTTGTAAAATAATTTGTTAACAGAAAACATTTCCACAAAAAGCGCGATCCCATAATGTACTGCGGCGAAAAGGCAATAAATCATTCAACAGCCGAACAAACAAGTTAGGGTAGAGCCTAGACTGTCACGTCTGACTGAATGTCTACGATATGAATACACCTGATCATTTTACAACGAGAAGTGCACTTCCAAATGCCAATGTAGCATACATCCAATCCACTGCAATCTCGATTCCCCCTAGAGATGGAAATTACCCTGTAAGTCTGTAAGACCAACGCGCAAACGTAGCCACGTTCGCAAAGGTGAGCTTGCGGCACGCAAACAAAAAATCCTGCTCCCGAAGCCGCTTCCTGTAGCAGGCTTTCCGTGCGACAGGGCGCTGCTGGGCGAGCTGGTGGCGTCGGAGGAGGCGTTCGTGCGCGACCTGGAGTTTGTGACGTCGCACCACGCGCGCCACGTGGAGACGGCGCCCGGCCTCGTCGACTCGCAGAGAGACGTCATCTTCCGCAACCTGCCGGACCTGATGCACTTCCACAGCCGGTAAGGGCATCCCGCGGTTGCGCTCGCCCGCACGGTGACTCTCTAACGCAGGGGGTGGGGGAAACCATTTCCCTACTCGGGGCCAAATAAGATTTTCAGTACCTTTGGCACCAACCACAGCGTTAATGCGCAAATGAGTGTTACCCAATAACAACTCAGAAAATAAAATAATGCGCACGCGTCGTCCGCTGAGCTTAAAGAGCCCCTTGCGGCTGACAATAAGTGAGTGAGCGGCGCTAACGTTAGACTCAGAGCGGCGTTGCCAGGGTGAATATATTCCCCTCTAGTGCTCGGTTGGTGCCGTGAAGATGTCGCGAAGTATCACATGGCCGTGGCCGTTGTGAAATGAATTCGTGGGCTGTATCCATAGGCTCGCTCCCCCCAACCCCGTTCTCATTATTCGACGCGGGGATGGTAACCACCACTGTCTGCCTGCCCCTCGGCCTCCTCCTCCTCCCCCTCCTGTGCTGCCCGCATCGTCGCTGGCCAGGGTGCTGCTCCCGCGCCTGCGCTCGTGCCAGGACGACACGGACGTGGCGCGTGCCGTGCTGCAGAGCCGCCACGAGTTTGACCGCCACGTGCAGTTCCTGTACGGAAAGCCCAGGGCTGATGTGCTGCTCATGAGCGGCCCCACGCAGGCTGCGTTTGAGGTGAGGAACACGTGACGATCCATCCGCAGGACCGCCAACCCCCGACGGATCCAAGAATCAATTTCTCTTTTAGTCTCTTCTGTACGATATCGTTTATGTCGTCTGTTTTGTTTTGTTCTATCTGATACATTCTGTCTCGTTTGCTGCGTCTCATTTGTTATTTTTGCAATGAAATACATTCACATACATTTGCGTATTATTTAGAAAAAAAAACTAATTTACAACCGAGTCTACCTCACATCACACAATGTGTCTATTCTGAGCGTACGGGTCAATCGATGAATCGTTTTAAATCCTCCCGGGAGACTCGGGCCTTGCATCGGTCAAACTGCGCTCATCCTCGTTTTGACTGGCGTGTGCAGTTGATCGCTTTACGAGGCACGAGGTAAAGTTTCAGAATCGTGTACGGTTGCCTGCTGGCTTGCGATGACACAGATGATGCGGTGCAAATTTATCCTTGAGCGATAATTCTTAACTTCCAAATAACGTAGCTGGAAAGGAAGTGCGCGCGGCTACTGCAGTGCATCATCGTGTCTGAATAACTGCGTGCGCTTGTAAATTGCGAAACGCCGACGATAACATTTGAAATACAAAGAGCGTACGTTCATACCTTCGAATCATCTCATTATTTAAGTCCATCCACAGATTTGGAGAAGGGAGTCTCGTTTTATAATTATCAAACACAAGCGGGAGCAGAGCGACGCTGCGTGTGCCACGGTAGCAGCGTTGCCGACAGCGTTCGCTTTGAACCCCCGCTCAGAGTTGACGAGTGCCCTTTCAATCGCTTATTAAATAACAAAAAAACACCCAAGTGATGTCGACGGCGCTTTGTGCGCGACCGACTGCCCCCTCGCAGAGGTACGAGGAGGCCCTGCAGGAGGGGCCGAGCCCGGCGCGGCCGCTCCGCTCCGTGCAGGAGTACCTGGACCTGCCGCTGGGCCAGCTCGGGGCCTACCAGTCATCGCTCAGGGTGAGGGGGAGAGCAGCACGGCCCTCCGTCTGTGTGCACGTGGGATGCATCGGGGAGGCGTCTGCTGCCGGTCTGTCGTGGGTAACCGCAAGATGTGGAGTAAAAATAAGAATCAAAGTTATTTCCTGCTCAAATGAGCAATGATACTTGTGCTCATCGCCTTTAAGAGCCCTGAGCCGGTAGAGGAAGCGTTGCACGTCCCTACGCTGGGGGCGAAGAGCCATCCACAAAATGTTCCACCTCTGGCAAGCACGCACACACACGGGTCAACACATGCAGCACACACGCACACAGATCAACACACACACACGCGCTCACGTATTCACAGTACACGCACAGATTGGATTATTTTTTTTTTAAACACGACAGCGTCCCCCTTTGCCACCACCGCAATGTACGTGGAAAACCCAATAACGTATGACAAGCGGAGGAGGTCACGTGACGCCCATGTGCCACAGGAGCTGATCAGGCGGAGAGCCGACCGGGGGGGCGACTGCGCACAGCTCCAGGAGGCCTACGCGCTGGTGGCCGCGGTGCCGCGCCGTGCCGAGGACCAGATGCACCTCTCCATGATGGAGGGGGCGCCCAGCGACCTGCCGGACCTGGGGCCGCTCGTCCGGCAGGCACGTCGCCCACCCACAGCGACAGCGGGATGTCAAAATTTTTAAAACGTTTATTTGTTGATAAACCAACGTCATGATTGGTACGCTCGGAGGGGCGTCACTGGCTAGCACACGACTTGAGTTCGATTCCTAGCCACGGCTAACATCAGTGGCGAGTGGTATCTGAACTGGGCTTGCGGCCTTGCCCCCCGCTTCCCCACCACGCAACCCCCAGCCCTTTCGTCAACTCGCCCTGACCAGCGTGGAGAAGAATGGTCAAGCAACGCTCATCACCGACACAGGGCGAGGAGGCCGCCGTCGAACAGTGTTTTGACAAAGGCTGTAAATAATGATAATGAAGCGGGGAGGCAGAGCCGTCAGCGGGACCACGTGTAAGGGGTTAGGGGGTGGCCAAGTCCAGAGTAACGTCCGCACGGTGCGTGCGCCGAGAAGCTTACGGGTGCCCTTTAGCATTGGCGCCTTAATGAGCGCCCTCAAGAAGGTCAGCTGAGCACGCTATTTTCAGCTGCACGCCCCAGCTTGAGGGACGTTTTACAAATTCCAGAAAGTCTTGAGTGACGTCTTAGAAGCCAGAGGTGTCGGGGCAACAGGTGGCTCCGCTGCGCTTCCCGTCGTGTTTGTTTATTGCGGGCCGGTCCGTGTCGCCGTGTGCACGCGGTCGCGCACATCTGTGTACGAGGCGCTCGCTAACAGCGTCCTTATCGCCCAACAGTCCCCGTGCAAGGCTATACGAGGCTCTTTGTCTTTGTGTGCACGCGGTCGCGCCCGCAGGACACGTTTGTGGTGTGGGAGGGGCGGCCGAGCCCGCGCGCCTCCTGGAGGGGTCGAGTGCGACACCTCTTCCTCTTCCCCACGCGCCTGCTCATCTGCAAGCCGCAGCGCGGCAGCGGCACGGACTCCATCGTCTTCCTGTGCCGCCACAACCTGCCGGTGAGACGCCGCACAGCTCGCCGGCACGATGTGGGGGCCTGGGATTTACTTTTGCGCGATTTACAGTTGTGTGCTTTTTAATGACCGTGACCAAGTCCTCCGGAATGGTCCTGGTCTCGTCAAGACCTCGCAAGCTAAGCATGGTGGAGCCTGGATAGTGCTTGGATGGGCGACCACCACCGTGCATAGACCAGGTGCTATAGGCTGCTGTGGGAATACGTTCAGCAAATCCATTCCTGTATTTACTATGATCCGACATCTGTCCTTTCCGCCTTCACCAACCCACACTGACCAGAGTGGTGAAGTATGGTCAGACATCCTGCGCAGCACAGGGATGTACTCATCCAGCAGTGGATTTAGGGGCTGTACATGTAACTTGCTTTCAATGACCGTTAGTTACATCCGGTGTGGGCAGGACCCCCGTGACTTTATTCGTCTGGATCGTGACCACTCTGTCAACGTCTCTTGCGTTGCGTTTGCCATCGATGACCCCCCCCCCCTCGTCTCTCCCCCCCGCCGTGTCCCGCAGCTGAGCGACGTGGAGGTGAGCAGCGCGGCAGAGACGGACGAGCGGACCTTGGAGCTGTGGGACGAGCGCGAGAGCGGCCTCGAGAAGCTGACGCTGCGGGCCCGTAGCCCCGCGCAGAAGCAGGCCTGGCTGCTGGAGCTGCAGCACCTCCAGCGCGGAATCGAGCGGCACGTGCAGGAGACGCCGGAGGCCTGGAGTACGCATCGCACGCACGTACCCCCACGCGCCACGCACGCGCCCCCATCGCACGCACGTGCCCCCACGCGCCACGCACGCGCTCGTGCCGGGGTCACGTGACACGGCCAAGCCACGGCATGTATCGTACGCGAGAATCGTTCCGTCCGATTCCGCAAAAATATTTGCATCATCGTTGCTCCTTTTAATTTGTAATTTACTAGATTTTCTGACAATATGTTAATTAAATAACGGACATAATTACTGTTCTAAATACAGTAATAATTGACCGCACAGCGGTTCTAGGATGTCACCGTTTCCTGTGTAACTGGTAGCACGTGCGTCACGAGTGTTAAATGGCAGCCACATTTAAACTAACCTCTGTTTGTACTGGTAGTACAACAAAGCACAAACAAACCACACTAAAGAGGCAATAGACATAAAAAAGTGATGTGAAACTGATATCACGATAATCCTCACATCATACAAACTAGCAACGTATCTTCCCGTAAACGATGACATCATTCCTTACAAACGACAAAGAGATCCATCTCTATGAAGTTGTCGTATAGATAGATAGGAAAATCCAGGCTGAGCTCTGGAAACGAAGGCCCTGAAAGAATCCGCACGAGAACGAGCGACGCGTAAGAATGAGCGACGCGTGAGAACGAGCGACGCGCGAGAACGAGCGACGCGTGTGAATGAGCGACGCGTGACAACGAGCGACGCGTGACAACGAGCGACGCGTGTGAAGGAGCGACGCGTGACAACGAGCGACGCGTGTGCTGTGTGGGTGACGTGCGCAGCGCCGCCCGAGTTCGTGGAGCCGCTGTCGGACTGCACGGCGCGGGCGGGCGACATCGCCACCCTGCAGTGCCGCGTGTCGGGTTCGCCCAGACCGGTCATCACCTGGCACCGAGGTAACGCACAGCCCCAACAACTCCCGTCAACTCCTCGCCGCGCCGACTGCATCTCCTCCACATTGCTGAGCAACCGAGCGAGAGAGAGAGAACGAACGAGAGCGTATACACCGCTGCTGCTCACTGCCGGCCAAATCTCGTGACGTTTCACCCATTCGGAGGTGAAACGAGAATCAAGTGAAGCGGCGTAGCGATCGAACGGGTCGTGTTGGTACAGAGGGACCCTCCAAGTTGTTGCAGCCGTCGCTGACCGGCCACCTTGACCCCCCACCCTCCACCCTGTGCGTGCATGTGTGCGCGTGCGTGTACGTGTGTGTGTGCGTGCGTACGTACGTGTGCGTGCACTGCACAGACGAGCGGCCACTGGAGATGGAGGACCGCCTCTCGCTGAACGAGGACGAGCGGCGTGGCTGCCGGCTGCTCGTGATCCGCGTGTGTGCCTCCGACGCCGGTCACTACAGCTGCGTCGCCAACAGCCCCGCCGGCACGGCGCGCTCCACCGCCCGCCTGAACGTGCTCGGTGAGCCGGGAACGCCCACGCCCCTCGGTGACCAGTAGATTCAGAACGACGACAACCGCCGTTCCCCACCAAAGTGGCGGTGACGTCGCCATATAGCGCTTCGCCAGGCTGGGTGTACTTTGAGGCCGCGTGAAGTGTGGAAAGGCTCGCTGGCAGATGGCTGGCAGATGAGATGAACCGCCCGACCTCAAATTGACGTCAGACCTCGATACGCCCTCATCCACACGCGCTCCGACCCACGTGCACCCGAACACTTCCCAGGCCCACACTCCCATCGCTCCTGGATTCACGTACGCCAGACGCGCCGACGCGGTGTGTCCGCGCGCTCGCTAGCTCGCTGTGACCCCGCCGTCTCTCCCCGCCGCCCCCTGCCGCCCCGACAGTGCCTCCCCGTTTCAAGACGCCGCTGAGCAGTGCTGCGCTGGAGGAGGGCGAGGACGTCCACTTTAGCTGCCAGGTCACGGGGGAGCCCTTCCCGCTCGCCAGGTGATGTGAATAGTTTCACCCGCTACGCTGAGATAACAGAATAGCAATGCTTCACCAATTGTGTGCACGAGATTGCATTCTGAAACGCACGAATCCGTAATAACACCTCATCTAACTGCACTCAAGCATCTCGCCCTTTGGTAATGAGTGATGTCCGAAACCCGCTCCTTCGCCGACTCGTACTGAACCGGTGTGGTGAAGTACGGTCAAACAACCAGCGTGACTGGAACGGCATGGAAAGGCCTTTTATTCAGCGGCGGATAAATTAATCTTCGTGTAAACATCGCCGCGGGGTGGGGGGGTTGGCGTGCAGGTGGTTCAAGGATGGCGAGGAGGTGTGCGGTGGCGACGAGCGGCTACGAACCCAGAGCGATGAGGAGCGCGGCCGCCTCAGCCTCACCGTGCAGCGGGCGAGCAAGGCCGACGCGGGCAAATACACCTGCCTGGTGAGCGACTGGCGGTGGCGTGCTCACCCACAGGAGTGCAATCTCCCCTTCGCCTTGCCAGAGTTCGTAAGCCGAGGGTTCCAGTGAGAGTATTTGTGCTCACGGCTCTCGCTCTGTCGTTTGTTGTTCTGCTCATCGCCGAGTGTCGGTGACGTTGACGGTGAAGCTCGTCCACTCTCTGCGATTCTTCGCTGTAGCGTTGACTGGCACAATGACTTCCCAGTTACATTCACAATGCTGCCCGTCCATCTTTGTCGACCGTTTCCCTAGCCGATGACAAAGGTTGTGTTGAATGCTCTGTGGCTGTGGAATCGCAAGCAATGGTTCATTAAGCGTAGATGTCACCAATTGACACATTAATTGTGGTTGTGTAAACGTTTGTGAGGTTGAAGACCAACACGAGCGCAGCATCAGCACGTCAAGCTTCGATACTGCAATTTTACATTTCTCCATCATTTATGGGACTCGATAACAATGTAGCTGCTGTGCCGTCTCCAACAGAGGGAACCGCTCAGGCCGAGTGGCTCGGCCACGTTCCCCGTTGCCGTTGGTCAGTGAGAACGAGCGAAGTGAACGAGGTCGTCGTCGTGGTGGTGGTGGTGGTGGTGATGGTGGTGTTCTCTCCGTTGCCCCCAGCTGGTGAACGCGGCGGGCGAGGCAAGGGACTCGGCGGAGCTTTACGTGCCTGTGCCCGTGCGGGCTGCCGGTGCCAGCCAGGCCGTGCTGGTGGAGGGTGAGGCCACCTCCCTCCCCCCCCCTCCCTCCCCGAAGGCTCCACGCACACGGGGGCCGCTCTCTGAATGTTGAGCACGCGGCGCCATTGGGGCGTTCAGCGGCCACTTCCGAATCCCCACAGGAAGTGATGACCCCGAGTGTGTGGATTAGAAGCCACGCGAAGGGCTCTCAGAAGTAGTTCTGTGATACTCTCTGGTTCCTTCGGTAAAGTCGCGTAGATGAAGACGGCCGCTTGTGTTGCGACCGAAACGTCGTGTTTTGTTTAATTATTTTTTTTACCCACGTGACTTTACCGAAAGAACCAGAGAGTATGGATTCCTGCAGTCACGAAAGCTTCAAATCAAGATTAGTTCTGTGATATCCGCTTCTGCGGGCCATTCTCGAATGGACAGTTCTGAATGGATTATTCGATTCGTGACTGGGTAGCGAGAGCACAATCGGGATCACGCTGGGGAAGTCACAATTTTATTTTCACTCTCCTCTGCCTGAAAATCAATGAATTGTCACAATCGTTGATTCTCCTCGTATCATTGTCCCCGCGTCCTTTGTCGTCATTTCTATGTCATCAGCTTAAATGCAAATAATTTACAGAAATTGTAATCACGCGAACCAATACACAATTCGCAAGTAAAGTAATATTTTATGCATTGCTACCTGCTTCATAAACACAAATGTGAAGTAGGAATTGGTTTTCTTAGATACTTCAGGTTCCTCTTTCTCAACAGAGGCATGAGTCAAACACCACAGGCAGGACTCTCCTAAAAAGGAAGCTTGAGACTCAGCGAAGGGAGACGTTTATACAGATGCTGTAGCTTCTAGCTCTTACTATTTACAGGATGCTTCAAAAAAATGGTAGCACTCCTTAGCATTTGCAACAACACCACGTGAAATGTGCCTCCGGGGCTCTGGAGACCACCGGGAGAAGATTCCAGGCATGTGTTGACAATGCTGGCTAACAAGTGGAAGCTATTAACAAACATCTGTTATCATGTTACAGTGTATTATCAGTTCTTTTTCCATTAAGAACGATAGTCCCATATATATGTTAACATTTTTTGAAGCACCCTGTATAATGAGTGCACAGTTTTGAAGACTCACTCTCAAAGATGGTATTTTACTAATTGTGCTCTCTTGCTGTTCTCCCACAGTAACCGAACAGGAGACCAGATTGCCCAAGAAGACGGTGATCATGTGAGTTGACTTTGTTCTTGCAGTGGCGAACATTTCCCGTCACAACACAAAGTTCGCAAGCAATCACCGCTCGCGTTCGGGAGATTTGCTGATGGAATATTCAAAGGCACAGCACGTGGTATCACTTGATTTGATCATGTAATTGGGTAGAATGTCACGACGTGCATTCTGACCACAAGTATTGTGGTTAATGCAGACATGATTCTTTGTAAAAGGTTTCAGTTTGGTGTTTTGACATCTCAACACCTGTTTTGTTGCCAGAAAAAAGGGGAAAACCTATTCTCATATTTCGTGACAGGCTTTCGTTCGATTGCACGCTTGGGATTTCTCTGAATTTGAACTTCCCGAACTGCACTCACTGTGCCTCATGACTTGGGCAGGACACATTACTCGAAGGGATGATGACAGATGGACGATGACACTGGTGAATGAATACAAAATACAACCACTGCCAGCACTGCTTGAGTCAGCTGTGTGTGTAGGAGCGAGCGACTGTGGCATCGCAAGGTCACGAGGGATGGCGACGTCACGGGGAGGCAATGGCTAACTTTGGCTGCGTGTCCCTGACTATCGGACAACTAGTTTTAAACTTGTTTAATAACTAAGACTTTAATTAACGAGTTATGATGGCCAGACTCTGCGAGGCACTGCAGAACAATGTGTTGATGTCACCGGAAGGCTATCATGGCGCACTTGCCCCTGACTTTGTGTATTATTTTAAACAAAGCTTTGAACTCGTGTCAGAAATCCCAGAAAACAGAGGCAATGTACATCTCTACTCGCGCCATTTCGTTGTGTGGGCTGCTTTTAAATCATTGCACAATATACAGCACCGTGGTGGTTCTGCAGAATCAGAGTTTGGGAAGGGAGCTGTTTTATAATCGCGTGCCTGGAATAAAACGACGATGCGACGAACGTCACTGGTCCGGTTCCCCCGTGTGCACTGACAGCGAGGAGACCATCACGACCATCGTCAAGAGCCCCAGGCTCAAGCGGCGTCCGGCACCGGCAGCTCGGACGCCCTCTCCGCTGGTGGCGCTGGCAGCCCCGCAGCCTCGGACAGCGCCCAGCGGAGCCCAGGGAGGCGGCCCCGAGGGCATACGGCTCGGCCAGTGCCGGCCCACGGAGGGAGCCCTCGAGGCAGCGGAGGAAGCGTCGCGCCCGCCGGCGGCCGCGGCGGCGACCGCGGCCCAAGCAGAGGCCCTCCGGCCAAAGCGGGCGGCGGAAATGCCGCAGACGGTGACCGAATCGGCGGAGGTCGCGTCCGGGCAGGGCCCGGCGCGGCAGGAGGCGAGCGATGCGCAGAAAGAAAACTGGTTCGAGGTGGAAGAGGTCATCGAGGTCAGGGTGAAGAAGACTCCCCGAGCGAAGGGCTCAAAGAAGCTCTCGTCCTCGGACCGTCAGAAGCGGCGCTCCAAGTCGACCGACCAGCTGCACAAGGTGAACTCGGACAACTCGAGCAGCCTGCAGGACTTGGCCCTCGCGAGCAGCGAGCCCCAGGAGCGGTCACCGGCGCTCGTGACAACAGCGGCGGTCGGGACGCCCGAGCCGCTCCTCATCTCGGAAGCGGCGGCGGCGGAGGAAGGAGGAGGAGGTTCGACTCACCTCTCGGAGGTGCATGCCTGGGTGTCCCACGGCGGAGGGCAGCGCAGCTCGTCGGGCGTCAGCGGAACAGTCGGGAAGACGATCACGCTGCAATTTGACACTGGCCGGGGCTTACGAGGCTCGGCTAAAAATAGCGGGCAGCCCGAGCCCCCGCCCAGCGAGTAGCGGGCCACCAGCGGCACTCGCGTGGGCAGCGGCGGAGGCTTCGCCATGGAAAAGCCTCCGCGCGAGTCGTAGAAGTGGCTTCGCCGTTTTGTTTTTTTTCCATGGTGCAGATTTGCGTTGTGCGTCGCGTGATTTTGTTGCGGTGTTCTGTGTAGCCCGGGTAGCAAATCGTAAATCTGTAATACATTTTTATTGTTTTAATTATTTTGTACCCAGAAAGAAAAAAAATCACGCGGAGTTATTGAAAGCAACGGGCACGCGTTACCCCGAGGTCGCTCTTTGTTTGTTGTAAACTGCAGTTGGTTATCGCCTCTGAACGAGTCCATGAAAACGCGACATCCAGGGCCGGCGACTGTCCACACACACACACGAGAGAGAGAGAGAGAAAAGTTCGTGTTAGCGAGACGTAGCGACAACTTACAAGAAGAGCCGGCGAGATGCAAGAAGAATCCTCCTCCTCACTCGCGTCGAGACGGGGGGGCGAGGCGGGAGGAGCTCCCCCGGAGCGTCCCGGCTCCTCCGCTAGCCCGAGCCTCCCTGCGAAGCGACCACGGGTACAGCAGCAGCAGCAACAGCAGCAACAGCTGCAGGCGTACCCCGAGCAAGATCAGCTGGTACCGACCAGCAACGGCGCCCAGGCTTCCATGCAACAACAACAACAACAGCAGCAGCAGGTGGTGGTGGTGGGGGAGTCGAACCTAATCCCGCCAGAGGAACGGCCCCAGCCACCCTCGTTCCTCCGCAGCCTGCGCAGCTCGGCCATCGGCGCCGGCTGCGACATTAAGTTGCGGGTGACCGTCACCGGCAACCCACGGCCGCAACTCGCGTGGCACAAAGACAACGCGCCCGTGGGCGGCGGCGGTGGCCATGGGGCGAGCCTGGAGGAGGAGGAGTACGGTTGCCTCTGGATACGCGACTGTCAACCGGGCGACTCGGGCAGCTACACCTGCGTTGCAAGCAACTCCGCCGGCGCGGCACGAACGACTGCGCGACTTACGGTCATTGCATCGCAAGGTAGAGATTGGCTCTCGCCGCCAAGTACCCCCAACACCGGCGGCTAACATCGGCGTCGTGCCGTTACTGCCGCCACGACACCCGCACGCGAATGTCAATCGGCGAAATGTTTTGTCGCGTAAAGAGCACACGGGGTGCCGATGTCGTTGCGAGCACGGCACACGGGCGTGTTGTTGGGAGGGCAAATGCACGACACTTACAATGTTGAGTACGACGTGTCGCCAGTAATTACAACTCGCATCATGTTTGTTTTAATTACGCGATCTAACCCAAAACAAACAACCCCCCCCCCCCTCTAGTGTGGATGATAATGATCGCTCGAGTCGCACGCATTTTAGACCACGCGGGATAAACCGTGGTGGTGGCAAGGGGCAACCCCCCCCCCCCATCCACAATCGGGCGATTGTCGCGAGCAATCTGGAGCGGACGTTTAGCGAATGCTCCCGCCCGAACGAGTCGCCGGAGTTGAATTGCTTTGCCGGCGACGGTTGCTGGCGACTGTTGCGCTCGAATTGGAGCGGACCAGCCTAGACCTGCAACGGCTCTAGGACGGCACCTCGATGAACCAGCCCGACTCGCGGTCCACTCAGTGTTTAGTCGAAACACGCGCACGCGAGAGGGAATGCATGCAGGGGAGGAGGGATCGATAACAACCATAACCACCACCCCACCCCCACGATCGATAACCATGCCCACCCTCCCCACACTCTCAACCGGTCCTGCCCGCGTACTCCCTCTCCCAGTCCCCTATCGCCAACCCGGCAAGAGTTGAGTTCATGGTCAAACAGCCCCAACGCAACAGCAGCAGATAACCACCGAGGCGTCGCTGTGCATTGTCTCGTTCTGCGATGCCCACGTCGCTTGTGGCCGGGGGGGGGGGGGGGTGGGCGCAGGCCAACCTCGCACCCACCAGCAAGGGCCACGTACGACGGCGTCGAGTGTTGGTCGCAGGTGGAGCGAGCGTCGTGTGGCCGCGTGGCCTCGTGCCCGCAGTGGCGGCCCCGCTGACCCTGCCACGCGCGTGCGGCAAATCCCGGGGAGGGTCGTCTGTTTGGGAATTTGCGACGCGACCGTGGAATGTAAAAAAAGGCCAGCGCGGAACCTCTCTGATGATGATGATGATGATTATTTTTATTCGCCGAGTTCTTGATTTGCAGTGATTTATTAAAAGTGGAAAGGGGGTGGGCGATCGGGAGGCCCCTGGCGAATCTAACGCGTGTCTGATGTCGTCTGATGTTTGTCGCATCTCGGGTGGCGCGGGAGGGGTTTGCGTTGAGCAGGAAAAGGGGGGTCGGTGCGATCCTGGGACGAGGGACATTGGGGGGCACCACCGCTGGGTTCGAGGCTGGGTTTTACCCCCCGGGTCCTTGCGAGGTCCTCGCATCGCGGAACCAAACTTCGCGCACCGCTGTTGGACAAACATCCACATGCAGCAGCAGCAGCGCTCTGGGTTTAACCCGCTGGTTCTCGATCGCTAAACAAATGTGCAATGTTAATGACTACAGAGGGTTTGGTGAAACAAAGTAGTTGTAACTTACGTGCCCGTGATAAAATTTGTATTTTCGATTATTTACCTTCTAAATTATAAAAAAAATCTGTGCATGTCTCGCACCCCCCAGAAAGGGGATTATGCATAGCGAGCATCCAGCGAGGCTTTCGATGGGTAAACATGGCTCATAAAGGCAACAATAGGCCTAACTATGTAAACAAAGCACACGAAGGTACAGCACGCTGCACAATGAGTGTGCTAGGGAGCCGCGTCCGCGTGTGACACCGGGGTGATTGAGGAGACCTGAGGCACCGCGTCTCACGCCGGGCCCGCAACTCAGCGGCGTGCCTCTCGAGTGTGCAGGCGGTGCAACTGCGACACTGCACCGGGGCCCACAGACCCAGAGGGGGCCAGCAGGCGCCGGGCCACGAGGGGGGTGGGGGTCGTGGGAAGGGCGCCCCCTTTGGTTCCCAGCACCCAGCGACCACTCGAACCGCGCTTCGTGCCACTTGCGCCACACCATTAAAACGTCGCGATTGTTCGTATTCTGCACCCAGCCGATCGTGCGTCATTTCCCATCGCTGGGAGCGGGCTTCGGAGGGAGGGAGGGAACTTTCCAAAGGTGACTGGCCGCCCCTTGAAGGGCTGTTGATGTTGGTGCGCGCCGGGCCGCGATGTCACCACGGATGGCACCCCGCACCCCGCACGGCCCGCACCTGTCGCGCGCCCTTCGCTCGAGCGCTGTCAGCTCCGCGCTATTTTGGAGGCTGCGCGGTGCGGACCCCCCTGGCGGCCAGGGGGGTCTGGGGCCAGACCCCTCGCCGCCCGGTTTAGCCGCCCCCCGCCGCACCCCCCCCCCACCCCCGCTGCTGCTGCGCCTCGGGAGTTTGCCTCGGCAGCTACAGCAGCAGCATCATTATGATCGTCATTCCGCAACGAATCGTGGAGGAACATCGATTCAGCTGCCCATCGCGATATTATTGTACATCATCATCAGCATCGCCGTGCGCCGCGGGATGGACATCAGCTGTGCGCGCTGTGTGCTGATGGAGCTGTTGGCTTATTCCTGCTCAGTGGAAGTATTGAGATGGTCCAGGCGAAGCAGCGTAGACGATGGGACAGAGAGAGAGAGAGGGAGTTCAAACGAGACAACAAGACTACAGACGGGACAGACGAGACCAGTGAGAGACATCGAGAATAAACGACACAGACGAGAAATAATACCGACGACAAAAGGTACAGAGGAGAGTACAAAGCAGAACATGAGACAGGACAGACAACGGAACATGACAACAGCATACAAATGAGACGGAGCGAGTCGATGCAAGCGAGTTACCCACACGGCACAGGCAGTCGAGACGGTGATCACGGAACCAACAAAGACCAGACACCAATGATAGAGTCCAGAAGTTGTTATTTCGTGACCCGTGGCAGTCGCCGTGGGCGGTGAATTGTGAGGCGCGGGTCGAGGAGCGTGACACGCGCGCCTCGTGACCCTGCGCGGGGCTCCCGTGATGATGATCATGATGATCATGATGATGATCATGATGATCATGATGATAACCGGCTTCTCGGGTCGAACTGAGTTGATGGTATCAGCGCGGTCATCCATTTCCCCCGGACACCCTTGCACAACGAGGTCTTCCTCCTCAGAGCATTTGTCAAGGTGAAATCATTGAACATCTCCAAAATATATCGCGCAGATAACTCCACCGCGCCACGTTCGGTCCTGCACCGAATTTGGCGAAGCGCCCCACACCACGGCGGTGAGCTCCGCTCCGTGAGCGAGATTTTCGGATTTGTCCTCCGTCTCGTGGCGTGAGGCCGATAGCGCAAGCAGGCTGGATGCATTTGGGCGAGCAGGCGACCGAGAATGCTCGAGATGCGGCCGCGGGCTGTTTGCGCGTTCCGCCGCGTGTGTCTTGAGTGGGCAGCGTGGCC
Organism: Lampetra planeri; assembly: GCF_965212315.1. Taxonomy (NCBI): domain Eukaryota; kingdom Metazoa; phylum Chordata; class Hyperoartia; order Petromyzontiformes; family Petromyzontidae; genus Lampetra; species Lampetra planeri. The sequence goes on along the minus strand of NC_136107.1, from coordinate 852,129 downwards.
GCAAGCAGCGCCAGGGCCCGACGACACCGGATCCGAGCGCGATGTAAAATTAGCACCGCGCGGGCTGGCGCTGCGATTGCTTCTTCACGCGTGGGTCTCTGCGTGGACGCTGCAGTTGGGCATCGCAAGCGACCTTCAAGAGTCCATTGGTCATGGGTGGGCACAGTTGTTGGTAAAGTTATTGCCACTTGTGGTGAAAGTTGACTTGAAATATGTATGCCGTGAAGAGCAATTGCGTAGTGCGCCAGTGAACTTGGTCTGCTCACTCCCCTCGCTCGAGCTGGTGATGAATCGTGCACTCGTAGCCGTTTAGCACGAGAGACTTGAACGCAGTTTAGAAGTTCAGGCTGTCTCTTTCCTATTCGTGAAATCAACATACCTCCGTGGTTGTGATCTTCTCAAAATCAAATATCTAGCTTTGCGGATTTTCTAGCTTGAAGCATCGACAGCGAAAGACGAGTACGCTACCAAGAGGACACCCTCCGTGGAGATGGAGCTAGGATTCAGGAGTGGAAATGGTGGCAGCGTTGGACTGTGAAGCATTGTTCAGGAAGCCTTCATCCGACAGTGGATAGTGGTTGTTGATGATCATGACGAGCATGCATAGGCCCGACTTTAGTTGTGTCAAATGTCAACTCTGGAGCCCTCTAGAACATTATTAGTCCGCACGTCAGTCGCTCGGTCACAATGGTCGACATTTGTCAGACGTGACTCGTGCATCAGTAAGTGGAATGTTTTAAGTGGCGAGCAGTCGCTTCATTGGAAGCCAGAACTCCCATAAGAGTGGCTGTGCCTGTGCTCAATTCAAGATGGGAAAATATTTTCGGGCCAAGACGCAGATCGGACTGTGCCTGCCGAGCTGGAGCGAAGGCAGTTGACATTTGACCTCCCATCAGATTACAAAATAAATTATGCCCCAAATAAAACGTTTGACCTTTAAACTCAGTTTCTGCTGATCCTTGCATGTGCCCATATCGCGACTTGCGAGCTAGCCCAGGCGCGTGTTTATGGTGAACGCTACGCGGCGCGGTATGCGGTGGCTTAAATCGGCCACGTGACGCGCTCTCCACGTCTACCGGCACCAGGATGAGCAGCTGGGCAGGGCTATTCATAGGGCGTGACGCGTCCGCTGCTGATGCTCCCGCCCGAGGCCGCGTGTGTTTAAGAGGCCTTTCGCATTGCGCCGATTGGAGCGGTGGGCACAGAAACCGGTGCTGCACACTCCAGAAACGAAGACGCGACAAAGTGCAGGAGGACGCGGACGGTCTGAATGCGGTGCCAACGGAACGCTGTGGCCCCACTCCACAACCGACTGGCCAACCAGCCACGAGCATTGTCCCTCAGAGTGACCCTTGCGGAAAAAAATAACTAGCCGAATGGCTATTAATGGACAACCAAAATCGAGCGAACTGGCCATTCAGCGACTCGCACTTGCTCTAACAGTAACCCTCGCAAAACAGCAAACTAGCCAATCAGACACGAATACACAGCCAACCATAACCACCTGGCCAACCAGTCACGAGCCCTAGCACTGACCCCTAACCCAACCCCTGATCCAATCAACATCACTTCACCAGGGACCCTTTTCACTTGTGATTGGATTTTCAGTTTTTGGGGGCACAGCAGCGAAAGTGCCACATTTGAGCCAATTATGAATACACTGCCGCTTCATTTACAGTGCCCGTGCTGAATTAAATCGTACAAAACAGTCAAAAATCAGTATGTGCATTACAAAAAAAACATTCTGGCCATGAGCTTATGGGCTAGTGTTTCATAACAAAATTGTTAAAACTGGAAAACCCTGGATTCGTTTCAACTCTCTGGGTCTCATCAACAGAGTGTACGGGCTGTTTCGAGTAAATCAAAATCCCGAAGCTTTACTCGAGAACAGTGGTGACTCAAGGGTCCAGTGTCAGGAGGCAATGAAGTCCGCCTCGGGGTTTCCAGTCTCAGACGACCGACACACGCAGGCGGGTTCATTGAGAACGTGGAATGCGTTGGCAGTGGCTTCATCGGCGGCGCGTTCTCCACTAGATGGGAGAACACGGCCCACGCGGCGGCTTCCCAGGAGAACCGTTCTGATGGGGGCCCAGCACCGGTTGAGCATCACCACCATCACCACCATCTGTGTGTTCCACTTATGAAATGCCACTGGGTAAATTTTCGCGGTTGCGGTGTATAAGTTGCCTGATCTATTTTTGGGTTTTACTGCACATCCGATATTCCTGAAGAACCTCCCAGGACGTGAAGCAAAACGTCGGACATCATGCCCAAGCGATACATGGTACAACTTGAAAACAAATGAGATAGTTAACAATTAGTCCAGCTGTACGCGCTACCGCCCGAGACTGGAGCCACGAACCGCCACTGATCGGACGAGAAAACGATGTGTTTGTGCAGAGAGACAGCGTTCATTGTGTGCGTGTTGTCACCCACACGGCTCTGCAAAAGGGCGCACCGAGTTTTGAATGAAACGATAACGCAACGCAACACGTGGTAGCAAGACCAACACTCTTCATGTATTATACTTTATATTTAATTAAAAACACACAACCCATGTTGGACGCGGCTGCGTGTTTCAGATAAACGAAACTGTCCCCGCGGGGGTAAAGAAGAAGAAGGCGCGCGCGTGTGGCCGGGCGCGGCGGGTGGCAAATGGACGACCGCGGGTTTTTTATTCCACGAGCTCTGCCAAAAGCGACATCGACCGCTTCGGGTGTCTCCTCCGGGGCTCGCGGAACACGCTTGGAGCCGCAAGGCGGCCTAGCGCCACGAGCAGGGCCTGTCGATTCGACCGCGCCTGCCATGGTCAGCCTAGAAGGGGTCGCATTTAACCGGTTTCCCCAGATTTGGTTTCAATACGTGCCACGCTTGCTCGTGGACAGGCTACAACTCGGTTTATACAAGTGAAGGCTTTCGTTCAATAATGTGGTGCCCAGAGGTGTGGACTCGAGTCATGTGACTTGGACTCGAGTCAGACTCGAGTCATGAATTTGATGACTTGCGACTCGACTTGGACTTGCATAACAATGACTTTGTCCCACCTATGAGATGTGGACTCGAGTCATGTGACTTGGACTCGAGTCAGACTCGAGTCATGAATTTGATGACTTGCGACTCGACTTGGACTTGCATAACAATGACTTTGTCCCACCTCTGGTGGTGCCAATGGACAGCCAAACTATAGTAAATATGCACCACAGCAAACACAAACAGCTCCTATCCTCGACTCTGTATTTCACGAGAGCACAGTCATAACAGAATTAGATTATTTATTGTTGGCATGAGCCACGTTCATGGGCCCCATAGTGAAAACTCTACTTATATGGTTCCGAGAGATAGACCTAGCAGCAGTGAGCATTGGTGACTGCTGTGCTGATGAGTCCTAATAGGATGGAACCGGTCCATCTCTCTCACTGCTGCTGCAGCTGTCAGTCGGTCACATTTGGTTCAATTTATTCTGGTTGTGACCAAAGACAAGATGACCACAATGCACGTCTTCAGGAACCGCTATCGGTTATTTACATGCTCTTTGGTTCTTTCGGTAAAGTCACACGTAGGCAGAAAAATAAAATATAAAATAATCTATCACGACGTTTCGATCACAACACAAGCGGTCGTCCTCAGGCATGTTGCACAAACACTGAGTGCTTCTTGCACGTTTCTGTGTGCTCTTTGCAACCTAAACTCTCATCCTAAAATGCATTTTGTTCTTCAATCTCAAGATGCTGTCCTCAACAGTGGGACGTGTGCCCTGGGGAACGTATGCGTTTTAATATTGATCTAATCTAGAGAGAGAAAAATGAGACTGTCATATCGAGGCAGGGAGTCAACAGCACGGACAGCTGGGGCAAGAGAGTTCCAGACTATGGGAGCAGCAGAGGAGAATAAGCAACCTCCCACTGAGGAAAGGTTGACTGGGGGCTTTCGACAGCAAACCCTGGCTGTATGTCGAACCTCTATACCACCGTACGCAGCCATCCGTGCTAATGGGAGGTGCGTGGGAAGGATAACAAACTGGTGGTGTGGAGAGTGCGCGGAAGACAGTAGAGTGAAATATGGGATCGTGAATGTGGCGAGCTGCTCTTGAAGTCGACCTGGAGTTGGATCGAGAGCCAGTGGAGGGATTGGAGAAAACGCAGGAGCAGAGTTGCTGGTCACCCCTTGGCAACTGACGGGAGTGGCGGCGGAAAACGCAGCGTGGAGCTGACAGTGCTGAGCAGTGGAAGTCTGATTCGGACCTTGGCAGCGCTGACTGATGAGCAATTTCATTGGAGCCTTCCAGATCTGGGTAGATACTGAGGCCACGCAACAGATTTTAAAATAACCGTCGGGCAGTCCAATATAGTGCCTTAGTGACGCTACTGCATTGACATGTTGAGACGTCACCACGTCTATCGATTTAATGCATCGGCCTGGGCGACCAAAACTTCCCCATGACATCGGGTGGAAAATGTTGGTGGTCACTGTCGCGTTTTGAGCATCGCCGCTCCCCGTTCGTCCATTCTGTGAGTCGCGCGCCCCCTTGGCCCGCAGCTTTCGTGGTCCCCGCGAGACGCGGCCAGGCGACCCCCGTGACCCCGAGCGCGCCGCCACGCCGAGCACGGTCCGAGACGTCAGCCTCGGCGATGCGCGCCACACCGACACAACCCGACCCTTCGTGCAGCTCTTGCCGAGTTGTACGGCACTCGAGTTGTTTCGGCATTGGCAGCGGCTTGAGTCTCCCCGTGTAATCTACGCCCCCCCCCACGCCCGCCTATCACCGACCCGCAGTTACCGGCGTGGTGAAGCATGGTTCAGATAAACCCGCATGAACGGGAGGCCCTGTGCATCGATTGTCATTTCAGCTGTGCCCATCGTCAAAGCGTCCCGCACAGGGCCCGGGATGGATGTCAGCGCCGGCACCGCACCTACTGCGCCCCCCATCACCATCATCACCATCATCATCACCATCACCATCATCACCATCATCATCACCATCATCATCACCACCATCATCATCATCACCATCATTACCATCATCACCATCATCATCACCATCATCATCACCATCATCATCCTCTCGCTGCTACTGCCCAGTCCCCCTCTCTCTCTCTCTGACAGCTGCGCATTCCCCCCCGCGAGGCTCTCGGAGCCGGCGATTTGTTCCAGAGAAGGCGTCGTAAATAACCTCCCACACTGGCGGCCGGGGCCGTGCGCTGGCTGCAGGTCACGTGGGCGGCGGGCTCCACCTCGGGGTTGGGAATCGTAGCAACGCGCACGGCACGCCTTGTCCACTGCTGGATGATGGCCTCCCCAAGCCATCACTCTCATCATCAGCAGCCATGGTCACTCCACTGCTGGATGAGCGCCTCCCTAAGCCATCATCATCAGCAGCCATGGTCACTCCACTGCTGGATGAGCGCCTCCCCAAGCCATCATCATCAGCAGCCATGGTCACTCCACTGCTGGATAAGCGCCTCCCCATGCCATCATCATCAGCAGCCATGGTCACTCCACTGCTGGATGAGCGCCTCCCCATGCCATCATCATCAGCAGCCATGGTCACTCCACTGCTGGATGAGCGCCTCCCCATGCCATCATCAGCAGCCATGGTCACTCCACTGCTGGATGAGCGCCTCCCCATGCCATCATCATCAGCAGCCATGGTCACTCCACTGCTGGATGAGCGCCTCCCCATGCCATCATCATCAGCAGCCATGGTCACTCCACTGCTGGATGAGCGCCTCCCCATGCCATCATCATCAGCAGCCATGGTCACTCCACTGCTGGATGAGGGCCTCCCCCATGCCGTGCGGGGTCGTGGTGGTTATTTAATTGTGTAATTCAACTTCCTCGTGCTGATCAACTCGGGTTGGAGAATCTGTGGAGCATGGAAGTGGAAACATCGAAGTACCGAACAACAAACTTGATTTGAAGCTTTCGTGACTGCAGCAATCCACACTCTGATTCTTTCGGTAAAGTCACGTAGGTAGAAAATAATTGATCGTGTAGCAGTTTCCCTTCTGTGATTGGCTCACCTGATGGCGGCCGCCTGTGTTGCGATCGAAACGTCGTGATCTATTCTTTTCTACCCACGTGACTTTGCCGAAAGAACCAAAGAGCACTGAACGACACTTTGATTTTTGCTGCGCTGCTTTGCCCACAACGAAGTCCCACCCAGACTCAGCCCCCTGCTTGGCTCGCGAGATCTGACGAGATCGCGGGCGCATTCCGGTTGATCCGGTCATCGGCGCGGCGCTACGACCGATAATATAATCAATCGATGTATCAATGACGACGAGGCAATGGGCACGTGGAGGCAATGGTGAGTGTGGTGACGAGCTTGGCGTCTGTCGGTGGGACGGTGCGGCCCTCGCTGCCTTCACTCGACGTGGGAGGCTGTGGGTGGCTGCCAAATCTCACTTCTTTAGAGCCGCTTTGTGTGCGAATCTTGACTCGAAGCTTTTGTGATGCCAATAATTCATATTCTTTGGGTCTTTCGGTAAAGTCACGTAGATAGGTTCAAAGAAAAACTACGACGTTTCGATCGCCACACAAGCAGGTTGTGGTTTTTGTAATGTTTCTTTTTTAACTATCCACGTGACTTTACCGAAAGACCCAGACAATGCGCTTTGTGCGTGTTGGCTACGTACGGTGCGAAAGAAGTTTAACATACAACATACATGTGCGTACACCGGCCGCGCGTTGCGCTCAGTGTAGGGGGACGCGTCGTGCTGGCGGTGGTGGTCGCAGCAGGGTGCAGGTGGGTGGTGGCTGCGTGTTGAACTTCTTTCGCGCCGTACCGATGAGCAAACCGTGCTAATCGGAGGTGGTTGTCGCTTCTCGGGATTTATTCACCGACTCAACAAGAACCCTCTCTGGGCTGTTGCGCTGTCTCGCCTGGGCTGGAGCGGTGGCGCAGCGGTTAGCGCGCTGCGCTTTGAACCTGCCGAAACCTCGCCAACCCCATTCATCGACCTGGACTGACCCAGGCGTGGGGCGGGCCTCATCCAGCGGTAGATTGACAAAAGGGGCAATACGATGTACAAAGACAAAGACTGCCTGCACAGCCTTCAACAGGCAAGTGCTGGTAGCGAATTCCTATTAAGGTCAGAATGGCACACGAGTGGTTGGGTGGACAACACCACGCACGGCCGCCTTTGTCTTCCCGATGCTGATGTTTACACCCCACACTAGGTACTTACTCATTTAAGGCTGAGTCGACCTAGGGAAGGCCCGGGACCGGTTCAGATATTCGCTGACACTTGTTATTGGTCGTGAACGGGAATCGAACTCGGGTCGCCGGGTTCGTGGTGCGGTGCAGCGCTAACCACTGCGCCCACCGCTCCCAGCGATGGCAGTCGGTGCACACGCAGACAGAGATCCCCCGTGTAGCCTTAACAGACTGTTGGGGCAAGTGCTGTTAGCGAGCGGCACGGCACACAAGGGGGTGGGTGGCCAGCTCCAAGCCCGGCCGACCTTTGTCTCCCCAGTAGCAATAATGTTTACACACCGCACCAGGTACTCATTTGAGGCTGAGTCGACCTAGGGGAGGCCCAGGACCGGTTCAGATAATCGTCACTGGCGTTGGCCATCAACGGGAATCGAACTCGGGTCGCCGGGTTCTTAGCGCAGCCCAGAGACAGACACAGACAGACTGACACAGACAGAGACAGACACACACAGACAGAGACAGACACAGACAGACACACACAGAGACAGACACATACAGAGACAACAACAACAACCGCCATTCGCCACTAAGTGGCGGTGACGTCACCACGACGCTTGTGCCAGGCCATGTGCACCTTGAGGCCACGTGAAGTGTCGAACGCCCGCTGGCAGGAGGTCACGGGGCAGACCCAGGTGCCACGGGTCGACTGACCGAGATGACCGAGATGACTGGCTGATGCACCACCTGTGCCCCCTACTGTACCAACTTGCTGTGCTTTAGCCATCCGGCGCTCCGCTCGTTGTTGTGAGCGTCGCTCCTCCGCCCTCCGTTGTTGTTGGAGGGCGACTGCCTCCAACTGCCCAGCAGCGTCCTTCACGAGCCTCCTCCACTGAGGCCGATCTTGACACCGCTGGTACCAGTCATCGGCAAGTCCACTCAGCTCCACGTCCTCCTGTACCACATCACTCCATCTCTTCTCTAGCCCGTGCTGCGCCCGTTAAGCCCCCTCGATCCGGCCGAACAAAAGCTGTTTAGGCATGCGGTGGCTGGGCACACATAGAGACAGACAGACAGACACAGACAGACAGACACACACAGAGACAGACACATACAGAGACAGACACAGACAGACACACACACAGAGACAGACAGACACACACAGACAGAGACACACACAGAGACAGACAGACACACACAGACAGAGACAGAGACAGACACAGACAGACACAGACAGACACACACACAGACAGACACACACACAGACAGACACACAGACAGACACACACTGACAGACACAGACAGACACAGACAGACACACACACAGACAGACACACACACAGACAGACACACAGACAGACACACACTGACAGACACAGACAGGCGGCGCTGTGACCACGGGACACGGACTGCAGCTGCAGCAGCAGCAGGATGATGATGATTCTACTGCTGCTGCTCCTGCAGCTCCGGTTCACCCCCCACCCCCACCGCGTCACTGATCCCCCCTCGGGGGCTCTTTACCCAAAAACAACTCCAGCCACGAGCAGCGAGAACCACCAGCACGCTGTGCGTCGTGACAGACAGGGAACAACCCAGACACCCCCACGCCTCCACCCCACTTCTCGTCTGCACTCGCCAAACAGAACAACAACAACAACACAAAGGCCCTGCAGTCGATGCTCACGCGATTGCTTTCACGAGCGCATTCGTGGGTTCGAATCGTCAAATCTGCGCGTGGTCACCGTGACGATGGCCACTGCGCGTCCCTGGGTCACGGCCATCGCGACCCGCGCCCGGAGCGAGTCCCACGAAGGTCAACAAACACTTTTTGCCAACGCGGAGTGCTTTGTGCTGTTCACCTGCTAAGGTGGCGTGGCCATTCACAATCTCGCACCAGTCCTTACACGCGGCTTTACCCGCGCTTTTACGAGCAGCACTTTACCATTGACCATCGGTCACCTCCGTCATCTATGAATGAGTGAACGATCTCCTATGGAGGCTGGATGGTTTATTTGCCTTTGGACAAATGTTCAAATAATAATTTACAGCCCTGCTGGTCGCAATGAGCCTAATGCACCATAATCAGCCACGATCTATCCGCTGCTTGATGGAGGCGTCACGAGCTGATTTCATCGCTCCATCTCCGCGGAGGATGCCCTGACACCCGGGCGCGTTCTCTCCTTCGGCCGTCACTCCGTCTTTGGTCTCAACCATGATGATTATCGTCACCATTATCCCACCATGTATATTAGCGTATGATTTTTTTGCACAACTCGTGAGCAGTCAAGTACATTGCCTGCGTTTCACGAGACACAGTTGAACGCATCCCGTGCGTGAGATTGATCCGCGCGTCTCCGCGTGTCGCCCGTGCTCAGAGCGGGAGGAGTGTCTCATCGAGGCGCCGCCACCTCGCGGGTCTGGGCTCGACTCCCGGTCTCGCCACCCTCCCGGTAAGATCCCACCTCTCCGTGTTCCCTCGTCCTCTCACGGGGTGGGACACTGCGTAGGCCAGGGGTGGGGAACCTTTCTTCTGCCAAGGGCCATTTGGATATTTATAACATCATTCGCGAGCCATACACAATTAACTAAAAATGTGCCTGTTATATTTGGTCAAACATTTAATTAACTCACCCCTAATGTGATGGCTGGAACTGCTTCTCTTTGGTGAGGCGTGTGATGTTAGCTGGTATTGATGATGTTGCTGCTACTCGCAACTGCTTTTCCAGGTTTGCTCCTAGATTTATTGGATTTCGAGTCCCGCCTGCGGTTGCTTTGGCAGGGCCAGAGACCAAATGATTTCGGGGGCCTTATACGGCCCGCGGGCCGGACGATCCCCACGCCTGGCGTAGGCGACGAGACGCAGCGGTGACGGAGATCGAGACGCTGCTTGCGAGATCACTTCCATCGCTCGCCAGCCGCAGCATTCGCCCTGCCGCAGGGAATCGTTGTGGGCACGGAGCAGTTAAACCAATCTTTGTTGGATATTCATCGGAGCCGAGCGTTAGATGTATAACGTGAAAGGCCACACTTGATGTGATTACTTTTGGTGCGCATTCATTGGTGAGTGGGCTGAAACCATCAACTGGCTACACTTAAGAACCCGGTTTTAATCATGGGTGGATGGAACCCAGTTTTGAATCCAGGATCTCAGCAGTGTCAGCTTGACACTCTCTAACCCCTGGAACCGCGCGGTCACCCCCACAGGAGGTGATTCCTAACGGTAGTCCTCACCTTCATTGCTCATCTTCTTCATGTGCCACCGGTTCACGTGCGATACGGCCAACGCAGCTCACGTTCGGGATCCAACTTTGCAAGAGACTTGAAACGGCGCTGTTCCAAAGAGCTTGTTCCAAAGAGCTTGCAACGTGTGATGGGTGTGCATTCGTGATGGACTCGACTCACAAGAGTGCGCGATAAGCAATGCTCAAACTTGCTTTGTAGGTTTCAATGTATGTCTGTTGTGTGTGTGTGTGATGACAATGCATGCGTGTGTACGCGTGTGTCTGCGTGAATGTGTGTGCGCGTGTCTGGGCGAATGTGTGTACGTGTGTGTCTGCGCGAATGTGTCTGCGTGAATGTGTGTGCGCGTGTGTCTGCGTGTATGTGCGCGCGCGTGTGTCTGCGTGTGTGTGCGCGTGTGTCTGGGCGAATGTGTGTGCGCGTGTGTCTGCGTGTATGTGCGCGCGCGTGTGTCTGCGTGTGTGTGTGATGACGACGCTGGCGCACGCCGATCGCAAGACGTGGACGTGCAGCGAGTGCCGCTGGGATGGGTCGGCGCGACGGGCCGAGCCTTCACCCCGGACTCGGCGGGGGGCGACCCGGCACGGGGGTCGTACGGCAGCCGGCCCGGCAGCAGGATCCGCACGCCGGACTTCGGCCGGGGCCCCGCGCGCATCGAGTGGGGGCCCGAAAACCAGGCCATCGAGGGGGTCATCCTGTACGGCAGCACGCTGGTGCACCGCTCGGGGTACGCGCCCGGCGAGCGGCGGCCTCTCTGCCGCGAGGGCCACGAGGGCCGCAAGGGCCGCTATGGCCTCCTGGGCCACGAGGGCCGTGAGGGCCGCCAGGGCCGCCTCGCTGGCCACGCCTCGCAGGGCCTTGGGATCGTTCCTAAAAAGAAAGGGGTCTCTCGAGGCTCAGTGAGGCTCTCCTGGGTATGGTTGGAGTCGAGTTAAAACCCCACCACACTGTGGACGTCCCTTGCCTTTTTTTAGAAGCAGATGAGAGCTCACAGAGCCCAGGCCGTGGCAGGGTGAGGTGGCAGGTGAGGGGTGAGGTGGCAGGTGATGGCTCACAGAGCCCAGGCCGTGGCAGGATGAGGTCCCCGTTACTTGCACGCTGCAGAATCAGAGCCCAATGGATCGGTGTGGAAAACAACACCAAGCATGCAAACAAAATGGTGAAATAATAAGCAATAATATGATGCAACACTTGACAATACATTGGGATACTGACAACAGTAACACGTTTTAAAATAACTGATATTTCAAACTATAATCAAAGTAATTTCTATGCACCCAGAGTGCACACCAAGGTAAACCAAGCGGAGCGGAAACCTCAGAAACCATTGTCACCGGCACTGTTTGTTGCTCTGCACTCTTGAGACGCTGCGCGACGTTGTGGGCACGCAGCGATCGTGGGTTGTCGTCGTCTAGTCCCTACAGAGTGCGAGGACCGTCGGAGTACGGAGTCCGCCCCGCGCGGTCCCCGTCGGAGCGAGTCGCCAGCCCCGCCGTCACCCCCGCAAGCGGTGCCGGAGGACGTCGACGGCGGCGGCGGCGGCGTCAAGACGACCACGGCGACGCCGGTGACGCCGCACCGCAAGACGGAGACCCCGGCGAGCTACCAGGACGTGGTGCCCAACGAGCTGGACGAGCGGAGGGGCGCGGGGGCAAGGCACCCCGCGCCGCACGGGGCCCGGATCCCTCCGCACGCCCACCCGCCGCTGCCCCTGCGGAGGCGTCTGGAGACAAAAAGGGACGCGGCGGCGGCGGCCGGTACGGCGTTCGACGCTCCCAGGGAGATGTTTTATCGAGGCGGCGTGAGGATGCCTTCCAAGATCCAAGACAAGCTCAAACTGCCCGACTGGCAGCGGCTGGCGTCGTCGTCCGCCAGCCAGCCGGCGACGAGGAAGATCCCGCTCTTCGGCTTGTGGAGGAGCCGCTCGTTCGACCAGTTGCCGACCGTTCCGCCGATCAGCAAAGCCCCGAGTTACTCGAAGGTCTATTCGCCGCAGCTGACCAGGAGGCACGGCAAAGACGGGGAAAACGCCCAAGACGCCCCGTGGAGGTTCCCCGCGAGGGGATTGAGGGAAAAGGCCGCGTCCCTCGACAACATGAGGCCCGCGACTCCAGAGCGGCGGGAAAATCAGGAGCTCCGACGCGAGGCCGCGTCGCCGGTCTTGCCGGGCGGCAGAACTCCGAGCCCGAGGCAAGCGTCGAGGTCTCCGAACGGGTGCCCGCAGAGGGTGCCGTCGGGACTCCCGGCCGACAAGGATGGGAGAGGCGAGACGCGCAACCTGCCGGCGCCAAGAGAGAAACCGACGGAGGGCGACCGGCGCGACGGGTCGACGGCGGCTCCCGCTCAGCCCGGAGCTGCCACCGTGGCGCCCTGGAGGCAGCGTCCCACGATGGCGAGGAGCGGCTCGCAGGGCAAGGACGCAAAGGGGCCCAAGGCTTCAGAAGCGAAGGTTCCTGGCGACGACTCGAGGCGGCTCGGCGGAGTTGAAAGGCCGTCGACGAAAGCGAGCAGCTCGGCGGCTCCCGCGGTCGCTTCTCGGTCACGCGTGGACGTGCACGCAGGCGCGGAGTGGGGCTCTGGCGGAACCGGAGAGGGAATGACCTCCAGCGAACCGTCGACATCCGGGAGGCAAAAGGACACTCTGCCCGCAGCAGCTCAAGCCGAGGATAAAATTGACATCTCCCCAGAAGGTCATGCGAAGGCCGTCCACGCCCAAAAGCGAACGCCGGCTATCGATGGTGGAATGCCGCCGGGGCAGCGGGAGGCGGAAGCTATGGATGTGGCGGAGCAGGGAGCGTGGGACGATGATCAGAGGCTGTCGAACAAGCGCTTTGCAGAGCCCAAAGAGCAAATCGACGAGAAGAGGAGGAGAATCGCCGGCGCCGTGCCCCAGGCCGGCGAGGATGCGGGCCTCGCGTTACACCCTTCAGAAGAACGCTTGGATGTGGATAGAGGTACGTTCACGGACGCGTTGGGGACTCCACATCGTTTTACCCGTGTGTTCCTCGTGTGAAATAACGTCGTATTGTTGGGTCACTCTAAAATATACCATTATTTGAATGCATTACATTGTACTAATACACCATCAAGTTGCGTGACAGCTTCCATAATTAAACATGCAACGGAATGACGTCTTAATTCAACTGTAATTGTAATGTTTTTAAATAAATCTATTAAGAATTGAGGTCAAAACGGCGAAGGTAGCCCTATGCCCAAATAAGCATCGGGCGTTTGCTCATTTCTGTTTCTGTCCTGAGCGAGCGGTGGAAATGCCACGTTGCTGCGATGGTGATTGGTCTTTAGCCCATGTGCGAATCTGTCTATTCATAGCGCAGCCGAATGTGAACTTCCCACCAAGCGGTGCTCAGTTTACACACCCTAGAGGGTGTGATGGACCGAGTTGACCTGGGTTGAGATTCGGACTGTCACCATCAGAGGCCCGTTGCTGCCACTCAGTGACTCTGCGTCACGGCAGCACGCAGAGCCGTCCCCTGTCGGGTAACTGGAGCAGTGTGGCTTCACCGCTTTAGATGTTTTCCGGATGGTGCTGTTCGCGTCAGGGAAATGGACACCCCAGAGCTACCTCGGAGTTTCCGTCCAGTGACCACCGGCCTACGCCGTAGGGGGCAGCACTTTAATCCCACGAGCTGCGAATTTGGCCCAAATGTAGCGCAGAACCAAATTGTGAGTGGCGGATTTTCTTTTGTGGGACGAAATATTTGACCAAACTAAATGACCTTGATTTGAAGCTTTCGTGACTGCAGGAATCCATACTCTTTGGTTCTTTCGGTAAAGTCACGTGGGTAGAAAATAAAATAATTCACGACGTTTCGGTCGCAACACAAGCGTCCGTCATCAGGTGAGAAAAGGCCTATCTCACCTGAAAAGCCTTTTTTTATTTTATACCTACGTGACTTTCCCGAAAGAACCAAAGAGTACAGACTAAATGCCGTCAACTCTCCACACGCCTGGCGACTTAGTTCCGTCCGCGGGCAGCCGCCTCCATTGAACCCAGGGGGGACCTCTGCGGGGTCGGGCTCAGCGAGCGACCCCCGCTTGACGCGCTGCTCGTTTGCCGGCAGCCTCGGCGCGGGTCCCTGCGGGCTACGCGGCGTCGGACGAGGAGTACTTCAGCTCGGTGGAGGACTCGCGGGCGGGCGCGCGAGGAGCGGGCGTCCTCTCCGACGAGGAGGAATACTTCAGCCCCGGGCCGAGCAGCCGCCCCACGTCGCCCGCCAGGGCCCGCACGCGGCCACCCGAGTTCCAGGTCCGTCTCCGGTCGATGGCAGCGGCCACATTTCCCACGTCCATCGGGCCGACGAGACGTCTTCGGTCGATGGCAGCGGCCACATTTCCCACGTCCTGGCCGAGATGTCTCGTCGGCCCGATGGACGTGGGGATGCGTCGCGCGCGCGGTGCGGTATGAAAGTGCGTCGCGTGTGAAATGTTTAGGTGGGCAGGTAGGCGGATCGTTGAAGGACTGGATATAAAGGAAATGCACGCCACACGCAGCTGTGTTAATTTGGGATAAATGGGGTGGCACAATCAACCGCCCCACCAGCGATTCATTTAATTGTCACGATTCAGAGTCACAGATCGATTCAAGAATCTGTCTTTGACATGTATTTGAACAATAGCTCCTCTAGTGGCGGCAGGAGTGATGTAAACCAATTTCAATGCAACATGCGAATGGAAGAAATTTAGATATTTTTTTCACACGTGCGATTGAATGAATTTAACGCACACTTAAAGAGTTTATATTCATCAATGAGCCTATGCATTGATACATATACAGCTCTGACATAAGCACATCACAAATGATAAGATGGATAAGGTGTCACACCGGTGGGTGAGCGTGCAAGCGATTCATCCCACACCTTGCGTGCATCGGTGTGGCTCACGGAATCAGCTGGCGTGTCACTGCCCTGCGTTCCGACCCCGCGCTCCGTATCGCAGGTGGAGATGGCGGACCAGGAGATCGCCAAGGGCCGTGACGCCTGCTTTAGGGTGAAGGTCTCCGGGGAGCCCGCACCGTCCGTCTCGTGGTGAGAGACGCGCAAGCGGGCAGCGGCAGCGACACGCTCACCGCGGCTCACGCACCTCCACTTAGAGCGTCCGTGCTCATGTCGAGCAACCTAAGGCCAATAAATGAATATTCCTAACTCGTAAACTCGTTCATGTAAACTGGCAGGCTTTACTCATTTGTGAAACACAGTGTCGCCACGACAACGGCATGAGTGCCTGATGCCCTGAACGAGTGGTTGGTTGAAGACTGTAATTGTATCTTTATCGGTATGTTATAGAGCCCTGTGCAGGCACACACACCTGTAACACAGAATTTCGGAGGCAAGAGTTGGTGGATCACACAAACATTGAGATGGCTTTGCAGCAAATGTCTTCATTACATCTGTGTGGGGCCGTGAGTGCGATTCCCTCTTCCCACATTCCAACCACTCACGAAAGAGGATTTAGATGACAGAAGATGGCAAACCAGACAGCAATCATGACTGAGTGGCTTCCGGCTCAAGCACTGTGAGAGTTACAGCCTTCTGAAGGCCGCTGACATGGATTTTAAATGTCTCCTAAACGTAAGGTACAAGGACAACGTGTGGATCCACGAGGACGCTCGGCACCACCTCTGCGAGGAGGCGCGCTCCGTCTCCTCGCTCTCCGTGCTCCGGGTGGCGGCACCGGACGCCGGCACCTACAGCTGCCGGGCCGTGAACACGGCCGGCACGCGGCAGTGCCAGGCCCGCCTGGAGGTCACAGGTGAGGCCCTGCGTCTTGACCGGCCGCTCACCTGTGCGTGCGACAGAGGTGTGTCGATCCACACTTACACTGTACTCAGCGCTTTCACAAAAAATTACAGAGGTCCTTGCGGAGACCCCAAAGCAGCTGTACTGTATGCTGAACTTCTTTCGCACAGTACGTAGTCAATCGTGCTCATCGGAGGTGGTGAGCGCAACAATGAACTCGCCCACCTGAGTTTGATTCCTGGCCACGGCTAATGTCATTTGGCGAGATTTATCAGAACCCGATCGTGGTTTTCCACAAATAAACGACGTGTTTGTTGCGCCGTGTGCGCGCGTCAACGTTTCACTGACGCCGGTTGCGGTGGTTTGCGATGTCCAGCGGAGGCGGCGTGGGAGGAGGGTGCCGTCCCGGCCGCCGCCACCGTCCCGGCCGCCACCGCCCCGGAGCTGCCTGCAGACGCTGACGGCGACGAGCACGGCGAGTAAGCGACACCAGCGGCGGCATCGCTGCACCTACAGTGTTACAGCCCGCGGTCTCTCCACTGCTGGATAGTAATTACAAATTAAAGTGGGGGCTCCCCACGCCATGATTGTGATTGGGTTTTTACTGCCGTGTCAGTGTTTTGTTTTATGCACTGTATATATATTTAACCTCTGGTGTACAGCGCTTTGAGATTACCAGTTTGAAAGGCGCTTTATTAAACTGAGTCACCGTGGGCTTTTCCGAAAGGACGAACCTGGGGCGGATCCCGGAGGAGAGGGAGTCGGACCCGGAGTTGGGGGTGCTGCCCGATTTCGCTCGGCCGCTGCTGGACCTCGAGGTGGCCGAGGGCGCCACGGCCACGTTCGAGTGCTTCGTGTCCGGCCACCCCAGGCCGGCCGTCACCTGGTTCCGCCAGGGTCAGCGTGTCGAGCCGTCCAGCGGCGTGGTCATGGAGGACGGTCAGTGTCGTGCTCCTCGCGCGAACGCATGTCCCGCGTGCCGTGCGCGTCGTGTACGCGTCGCGACGTCACGTCCACGTCACAGTGGCGAGTTGTTAACGACCTCGCCTGGTATGCAGGAGGTCGTGGGTTTGCTTCCGACCCTGATGCCTGCTGCTGTATATTTGTAGTGTGCGTGTCTCTCTCCCCATGGTCACGTGGATTTTTTCCCCCAGTCCTCCAGTTTTTCCTTCCACATTTATAACCAACACGCGTTTTAGAGTATTTGGCTGCTATAAATTTTGTTGAGATATTATTTGTGTCCAGGTCACTTATGAAAAAGAGCTTTAGTGCTCAGTGGGCTTTACCTGGTAAAATAAAAACAAGTTTCATTTAGTTGTACGTGGTGATGAACGGTGCACGTATAGCCCAAGATCCCACCAGAGAGCTGTACAGCAAAAACCGTGAACACCAAAAGTGTTTGTGAGCGCCAATTCGTGGCCTACGCACATCCACAGTACATCCCTTTTCGTGGGTCCACTGCTGGATGACGGGCCTCCCCATATCAATGTGGGTCGTGAGGGTCATTTGACCATACGTCACCATGCTGGTCAGTGCGGGTTTGTTGAAGGCGGGGAGTGTAGAAGTTGGGGCATAGTACAGTACAACAGCGGGTTTTGCGTGACCGCCCATCCGCTGACGACGTGACCCTGCAGCAGCCTACGCCGCCTGTTTTGCGCGCGACGGTCGCCCATCCGAGCGCTATCCAGGCTCGTCCCCGCTTAGCCTCTCTCTGAGACGTGCTGAGATTGGACGCGGGCCGTGTGCTCTGGTCCTGGCCCCTGCGCTCTCAGCATCTTTGCCCGCTCTCTCCCGGCCCCTGCGTCCGCAGGCAGGGACGTCTCGCGCCTCGTCTTCCGCGCTGCCGAGCCGGCCAGCGGCGGGGTGTACAAGTGCGTCATCTCCAACAGAGTGGGCAAGGCCACCGCCTACGCGCATCTCTACGTCCGCGGTGGGTGGCCCAACGGGCCTTCGAACGCCCGACGTCAACGCTTCAGACGTCGCGATCGTGTCCGGCGCTTTGCCAGCCCCCTGCTGGACTCAGGACTCCTCGTGCCATTGTCGTTGTGATTGGCCGTACTCCACCCTGCTGCTCGGTGCAGGTGATGTTAGCCATGGCTGGGAATCAAACTGAAGTGTGCAGCGCAATGCACGAACCATGACAATACCGCCGCTGGTGTAGAATCAGTGTGTGAATTATGCCAAGTGAACAGGGCAAGAGTCTAACTGTTGATACTGAAGGCCATGCCAATTATCATCTGTGTGTGTGGCTTCGAGCGGTCGTGTGGGGAGCGGTGGTGCAGCGATTAGCGCTACGCTGCGCTACGAGCCCGGCGACCCGAGTTCCACTCCCGCTCACGGCCAACACCGGTGACGATTATCTGAACCGGTCCTGGGCCTCCCCTAGATCGATTCAGCCTCAAATGAGTACCTGGTGCAGTGTGTCAAAGGCGATCGGGCGTGGTGCAGGCCACCCACCCCCTCGTGTGCTGTGCCGGCCTTCAAATGTGTTCACTAACAGCACTTGCCCCCAACGGTCTATTGAGGCTACAGGGGGGATCTTTGTCTTTGTCTCGTGGCTCAGAGCTGAGTGCAGAGCTCCCAGAAGTGGTGCCCCTCGTGGAGAGCGTCACGAGCCGAGCGGTGGTGCTCTCCTGGCACGCACCCAAGAAGATCCACCCGTCGCTAGGTAACAACAACCTTGCGCGATGCTTTAGGGGCCGTCCATAAATGACGTCACGCACCTAGGGGGGGGGGTCAGACATTTGTGACGATGTGTGACGAGGGGGGGGGGGGAGTTTGAAAAATGTGACGTCACATCAAAATGCGCAACTTTAAATAAATATAGAATTGTTATAACAACACTAATTGTTATAACAACACTCCTACATCAGAGTGCAGCGCCACATTAAATATGCACTACAATGACAATAGTTTAAAGCGATTTGAAGCATGGTTTATTTTCAAAATGGAAATATGGTTTTGGGGGGGGCAGAGCTTTGTGACATCATATTTGAGGGGGGGTTTGACTTTTTGTGACGCCGTGTGACGAGGGGGGGGGGGTAAAAATCATCCTAAATCGCGTGACGTCATTTATGGACGGCCCCTTATCAAGCAATTCACAGAACTAGAGATTTTAAAAGACGAACTGGTTGAGTAACGACTTTAAGTAGTAATGAGTCATAGCAACTAAACCTGTAGCTGTAAATAAAAAAAAAAGCACAAACCCAACAGTTTAATTCTTAGCACACAATACTCCTGCATCACATCAAAGAGGTGCCGCTCGGTGTGTAACCATGCATCATCAATGCTACGCTCCCGGTACACGCGTCCAATGAGACGTGTGAAAATAAACTATTTACAACTAAATCCAATCGTGTATGAATGTCACGTTCAGACTCGCATTTATTCCGCACGACTTCAACGGACAAAGAGTAGAACTACACAAACTCCCTTCCGAAGCCCTCTCGTGGCCAGCAGACCTCGACATTGACACTTAGCTGCCGCCCACATTGCTGCCGTACGCAAGAACAGACTATAGAATTCAGGCTCAAAGGTATGGAGAAAACTCCGTGCAAGCGACAAAATTCACGCAATCTGTGCGGGCACGAAGCATCGCGGCCGCCCCCCGTTTGCCCTCGCCGACCCGCCGCGTCGTCCTCGCAGAGCCCGCGGCGTTGACCTACACCGTGGAGTGCCAAGCCGAGGGCCGCGGGGACTGGAGCGTCCTCGAGTCGAACGTGGGCGACGCCGGCGTGACGCTGGAGGGTCTGCCGCCCGGGATCGCTCACTCCTTCCGCGTGTCGTGCGTCACCCCAAAGTGCTCGGGGCAGCCGTCGCGGCCCACGGCGCCCGTCACGCTGCCGCATCACGGTGGGCGTGGCGCGTCCCTCGTCAGCGCGGTGCCCCCCCTCTTGTGACGCTCGTGAACACGTGATTGAAACGCGTAGCGAGCGAGCTCGTGCAGCTCAGTGGCTCTCCACGTGTTTTTGGACACCGCCGACCGCCGTTGTTTCTCTGTCGTCGATCGCTGTTATTTTAGTTGGGTATCTATAATTGGGTAACCTTGTGCTCTATCGCGATTATAATAGTGATGCAATTTATAATGTGCACAATAATTCGGGAAATAAATTACCGTAAGCTGCGGGTTCGGAGCATCGGAGTATTGTCATAACCTCGAGTAAGGGGGCTGTGCGGAGATGCTGACGTGTAACCCAGACCCGCCTTGCCTTTTACAAACCCCCAACGATGCCCACGGATCTCCACGCATCGCGGATTGGGTTCCACGACTTAACCCCACGCTCCGATCCGAGTTACCGTCGCTATCATTGTCCCTGACTTATAGACGCACGTGTGGTGCCCTTTGCGAAATCAAAAAGCGAAACAACGAGTAGGCCGAATGAGAATTTTGCAAGCAACCGCAAACAAAATATAGAGAACGCTGAGGCGGGGGAGGACGTTGCAATACGCGTTGGCTTGCGAATCCGTGTGTCCTCAGCCCCGTTCCTGGAGGAGCCCCCGCGGTTCCTGGAGAAGCCGGAGCCGGTTTACGGCGTCGAGAACGGGCTCGTCAGCATCGGCTACACGCTCAACCACGTGCGCGCCTCCGTCTCGTGGACCAGGTGCGCCACGCGGCCGCGTTGTCACCACAGGGATTTTTGTGCCGTGACCCCGCCGGCTCGTCGTTCGGGAGTAAAAAGTCTCGGCGAGCATGGTTTTTTTCTTTCGGGTTGGGCTGCGTGTCGAGCAAATTGATCGCTCGAGTCCTCGCCAAGTGTGCTGCTGCTGTGGGCGACTTCAGGAGTTGAATTGGGTTTGGTTATCAATCCCCACATCACTGAAGCCGACTCCTTCCTCAAATGCCCGCCGGGAAAAGCTTGGGAGAGTAAATGCTTGGCCCACGCTTGGATTGTGAACGATCGTGGAAACGTTGCATTGGCCAAACGTCCCCAATATGGAACCCTCCTGAAACCGAGACCTGACACCTTTGGCAAGGCGTGCTGGAATAAAAGTAGATGGCTAAATTATTATTCGACAGAGCAATTGCCAGGAATATTTGGGCTGTTTTCCCAATCGCTTTTTTTGGCAGCTTCACTGACGACGCATTAAATTAGCCAACAGAGGTGATTTTTGCTCACCACGTCTGCCATCTTGCCAAGTACACATATAGATGTTATACTGATGCTTACAGTCTAAAATGGAAAAAGTATCTGTATATTTTCAGAGAAGACAAAGGCGTACACTCGTGCGTAGGCTTTCGCGGTTGTGCTGCCGTTGTTCGGCGCAATGTCCGACGTTTCACTCCATGTGCCGGGAGCTCCATGAGCTCTGCGAGCTGCCTGGCTCAACAAATCAGAAATTCACTTCCAGAAGCCAAACGTGGACCAAACGTAGGACATCGCGCCGACCAACGTGCGGTACGACAAGACAACGCAACGGAGAGCAGAGAAAGATGTTCCATTTTATTCAAATATTTGTTGTTATTGTTATTACGACTTAAACTTGCAGAGAACCCGTTTCTATGCAATGGAGTATACGAGACAGCTGGCATTTGCATGCTCTTCTCACAATCCTGTACTTGGAGCACTAAAACTTACGTTTTTTTACGTAATTAAATCCTTTCTAGGATTTAAAGATTCTGGCGACATAAGATTACATTCTTAGGAGCAAGAATTGAAAAGTTACACAAATTTTACATGAACCACGTCAGTCTTCTATTCCAGTCCCACCTCTTCGGTATCCCCATCTATCTATATATACAGTACGTCTTGTGAACTACGTCATCCACCCACTCAAGTCCATTCAGTGTTTGTTACACGGAAAACCCCATTTAGCCAGTTACCCAGCTAGTTTCGGTGGCAACGGCCCACAGCCACCAACAACGACAGAGTCACTGTTGGGGTGGCGGAGAGGAGTCCAGCCAGCAACCAGCCAGGAAACTTGGGCGCCACGGTGGGCGAGATGTTAACTACCTCGCCTGGTATACAGGAGGTCGTGGGTTCGATCCCAACCCTGACGCCTGCTGCTGTATATTTGGAGTTTGCGTGTCCTCCCTGTGGTCGTGTGGATTTTTCTCCGGGTTCTCCAGTTTTTCCCTCCACAATTAGAATCAACACGCGTTTAGAGTATATGGCCGCTATAAATTTCCACGCGATAAGCCACTTGGTTGAGCTATCATTTGTGGCCAGGTCGCTTCTGAAAAAGAGCTATGTAGCTGGTCAGTGGGCCTTGCCTGGTAAAATAAAAACTAGTTTCGTTTTAGTTTTACGTGGTGATGAACCGTGCACGTAGAATTTTTTTTCCGATCAGCAGTACGATTGTGATGTGGACGGATTGCGACACCGTCCTCTGGTCGCACGGAACCTTCCGTGGACGCCCGCAGGGACGGTGAGGCGGTGCGGCTGCACGCGGGCGGCTACAGCGTGCGCGTGCAGGAGGAGGACCGCTACCTGCTGCAGATCCCCGCGCTGGGCCGCGCGCACCTGGGCGAGTACGTGTGCGTGGCCAGCAACGACCACGGGGAGGACCGCTGCGCCACGCGCTTGCAGCTCGCAGGTGCCGGCGCGGGCGGGGGGAGACACGCGGGCGGCAGAGTCTCTGCCACACATTCACCTGACTTCTTGCTAGCGGCCGTGGTCATGGTGGTGGTGGTGGTGATGGACAGGCCTTCCTTTTTTGTTGATGCTGATGGTGGATGTAATGTAATGGCCCACCACGTGCCGACAATCAGAGGCTCCTCCTGCACTCATCGTCGTCATCATCATCGTCCTCTTCATCCTACTTAGGTTAGCGATGGCCGTATCTCGTGTATAGCCTCCAACCCATTGGTTCCCATCCTGTGGTCCACGGACTTCCCAGGTGCTTCGCGGGGCTGTGGGAAGCGCTACAATTCTTTTCGCACGACACCAAATCATTTTCTTGCACAACTATTTAGATGAATCTATACAAAGCAAGTTACACATTTGTATGGCTTTGTAATTAGCATACTTCTGTAGTACTGTTAATATTGAAAAATTATTTATAGGCGCAGGGGCGGTCAGCGAAAATCGGTGTGGAGAGTTGCCGCTGGTCCAGCGGGTCGAGAGAGGAAGGTCGCGGGAAGGACTGCTCTGACGCGCGCGTTACTCCCCGTGACCCTCCTCAGATCCACCGAAATTTGAGGACATCATGGAGGACGTGCAAGTGAGGCCAGGCGGCACGTGCAGCTTCACCGTGGTGGTGGACGGGAAGCCAACGCCCGACATCCTCTGGTTTAAGGTACAAACACTGCCCGAGGAAACATTGTTTTGTTCATAGTTATTTAATCATCCAGCCAACATAGTACACGTCGTGTAACATTTACAATACTGTTATGGGTTAAAATGCTAAACAAATCAGAAGAAACTTCTATTGATATGATACGATCAGTAAGGCAGCTTCGCCATCGTCACAATCGTCATCATCGAGTTAATCCACTGCTGGATGAAAAAGGCCTCCGCTAGCGGCCGCTGCCTCTCGCGCTCCTGCGATGAGCGATTCCAACACGGCTTGCAAAACATAAGGCTTGGAAAGAGAACTTAATATTTCAAGTGAGATTTTTTTTTTTATTACTTTTTCGTCATTCCATTCCGTGACTCTATATCTGCATTGCAACTTTAAAATCAGATAAACACATTCTTGTAAAATAAAATAAAAAAATAAAATGATATATCCAATTTTAAATCATTCTCGAGGTGGCCAGGTGGCTCAGTGGTCAAAGTGCAAAGCAGCAGTGTAGAGTTGATACTTTGAGCCCAGTATTGCAATGGATATATTTCCATCTACACCTAATTTGACACGTTGCAGCCCTGGAAGTTAAATATATCGCCATAACTTGTCGTGCAATTAACGGTACTGTCAGAGGTCGTTCTACGGTATCCGCTTCCACGGGCCATCCTCTGACACGAGGGCTCGCTGTCGTGACACGACGCCGACAGCACCAATAACGTTGGGGGTGGGAAAAAACAAAAGTGATCTTCATTTGCCGACCGTCACCGCTCTGCCCAGGACGACGCGCTGCTGGCGGAGAGCGGCCGCGTCTCGTTTGCGTACGACGCGGCCGCGTGCTCGCTGGTGCTGCGCGACGTGACGGAGAGCGACCGCGGCGTGTACGCGTGCGTCGCCAGGAACGTGGCTGGGGAGCAGACGTGCAAGGCCGAGCTCTCCGTCCCCAAGGGTACGACGATTCCCCCGCGGCATCAAACGCCGTGCTCCTTTTAGCGCATTCCCAAAAAGCTAATTGCAGAGAAAATGTGTTTAAAACACACACACGCACAGAAATGTGTACAAAGGCCTTTGTGCATTACGTGCACTTTTTTTTACACGATTCTGCGTGCTTTTTGAAACTCGTGGTTTTCTGGCCTACACTATTGTTCTGCTACGGTGGGGGTTCTCGTCAGTTAAAGATTCGATTGGGAAAATGAGTATGTGGGAAATGACCATCGTGCTGATCTCTCAAATGTTCCTGATCCTCTGTTGCGATGTCGGTAGCCAAGGGCGAGATGGTGGCGGACGAGCAGGAGCTCATGAGGAAGATCAGAAATCTTACGGATTACTACGTCGTCAGGGAGGAGATCGGCAGGTCAACTCCTTTCATCTTTACGCACACATTATTATTGTTTTCGTTATTGTTATTCACTCTTGAATTTAAACGTTCACCAGAGCATAGATCATTGACACTGCGGAGGTCAAATTAAATCTGATAACGGTGGTGGCCTCGCACAGGGAGACCTGGCTCTGATCGAAGTCGGTACATTCTTTGTGGCAACAAAAAAGGTTGTGAACCCACGCAATTCCACCACCGCCATCTCAACCGCAACCACCCTAACCACCACCATCGCCTCCACCGCCACCTCCACCTCCTCCTCGACCCGGCAGGGGCTCATTTGCGGTGGTGAAGCTCGTGGTGGAGAGGGGCACGGGGAATCCCTACGCCGCCAAGTTCCTGTCGTGCCACGACAGGAAGCAGGCGGACGCGGAGCGCGAGCTGCGCGTGCTCTCCCTGCTCGACCACGATCGCGTCACGCGACTCCACGACGCCTTCCAGACCGACCGCAAGCTCATCCTCATCACCGAGCTGTATCCACGCTTTCGCTTGGGTCCAGCGGTGAACACGAAAGCATCGATGGATCGTAAAGATTTGGGAGAGAGTCAGTGGGCGACACGATGTGTGGCATTTTCGTCTTAATATTTCGGCCATAATAGGTCAAAAAATATCGAATGTGATTTTTCCTAAAAATATAAAATGTTATTTTTCCTGCTCAAATGAGCATTGAGGCATTGGTGCTCATCTCCCGTTGAGCCAGTGGAGGAGATTCCACGTTCCCATGGCCTGATAGGATAACCACCGTTGATCCAACCAGCAACTGGGACTGGAACTCGCGTCCGTCCGTTTGCAAGCCGCTCGCCCTCGCCGCCGAACCACCTGGCCGGCCTTGATACGAGCGTCCTAATCGGGTTGATCAGATAAGTAAACGACTCGGTTGCTTGGCCTGCGACCCTCGTGTTTCCACACTTACTCCGCCGCATAGTGGCGGTGGCAGTGGCGGTGGTGGCGGCGGCAGCAGCGGGTAGCCGTGAGCCCAAGCACGTGTGGAACGATGCGGCTCGTACCCCGGTTGATGTGTTACCCTTGACGACCGCGATTGAGCTGCTCCAACGAAGAGCTGCTGGATCATCTGGTGAAAAAGACGGCGTTCACCGAGCTGGAGGTACAGCACCATCAGCCACGTGGCCTCCACCACTCTCAAACTCCCTCTCTCTTTCTGCTTTAATGTCTCTCTGCAGCCCCATGCCTTCTCGCCTCCTTCATTGCTTCTTTTTCCTCCTTGTCTTGCTCACTTACTCAACATTCCCTCCCATTTCCTTCCGTATCTCTACGTTCGGAGACATTTGTTACGCGATGGGCGCATCACACATGCGAGTTGTTGTTGTTGGCTAATCACTGTTGTCCAGTGCAGTTCACGTGGGGTCGATGGGAGCGAGTCGTGGCTGCTCCGTGCTCTCATTCCGCACCGTACGTAGCCAACCGCACCTCCGGTTAGCACGGTTGGCTACGTACGGTGCGAAAGAAGTTCGACGTACATGCAACACACTTTCCCAAGAGATTTACTCGGAGCTTGTGCTCGCTTTGGCAGGTTCAGCCGTACATTTGGCAGCTGCTGGAAGGCCTTGACTACCTCCATCGGTCCCGCGTCCTCCACCTCGACATCAAGGTGAGCGCAGCTCACGTGCGGTCACCGCTCGGTGAGGGTGGAGGTCGGTGGAAGGCGCTGTGTGCTGGACGCGAGGGGGTCCTTGGCCACCCTCTTGCGACCGGGCGGCCTCACCGGCTGTCACCCTCCACAGGCCTCGCAGTGCCGCCTCGCCTCTCGTAACTTGCCACAATCGCCGCCACGATCGTTGCCGTCGCATCACCACGACCGCCTCAATGCGCCGCCGTCGTTGTCGCTACTGTTGTTGGACTCGATTTATACCTTTCCACCTCTGTGCCCCCCGCGCCTTAACCAACCTGCGCCGATCGGCGTGGCGACCATTTCGTCCAAAAGCTCCAAACGCCACAATGCTGGGCGGCCTCCCATCCATCACAGAGGGGGCCACACACGCGGGTCGCGCCTCACGACGACTTGACGGCGCGCGTTTTGTTCCCCTCTCTCGTCGACAGCCGGCGAACGTGCTCATGGTTCACTCGGACGGCGACGACATCAAGATCTGCGACTTTGGCTTCGCGCAGGAGCTGAGGGAGGGCGAGGCCCAGCGCTGCCTGTACGGAACGCCCGAGTTCGTCGCGCCCGAGGTGGCGCGCCAGCAGCCCGTGTCCCCGGCGACCGACATCTGGTGGGCGCCGCCGACGTTACCCCACGAGTCGTCGTTGTGGCGAAAAAAATGTCGGGCGAACTAAAATAATACAAATAATAATAATAACGTGTATTTATTTACTTGTTTACAACGTTTGCATAATCGTGAGAAGTGATTTAGTTCAAGTTCATTTATTATTCAAGTAAATTTATTAGTTGAGCCGTGCAACCGCAACAAACAAAATATGAACAGAGAACATCTTAAAGCGACGACGCGCAACAGAAACATCCTGGAATAAACCAGCAAATATTTTTAAAAAAGTATGAAAAAATCCCAATGTGGTGCAAGTCAACAATAACAACCATAAGACAATTTAGATTAACCATATGTTTTCGAATCACCAAAATAAAGCTATTAAAACAATGTAACAACAGTTATGGCGGCAGTTTAGAGAGGTCTTCACCCAGCAGTAGATTGATCATGGCTAATGATGATATACACATTCAATTGCCGTGATGAACATTTTCAGTGGAGTGATGCGTGTATTTTCAATTAAGTTGAGTTGATTGCTAGGGTTTTGAAACGGTACAGGGATTGGTTTGCCTGTTCTTGAAAGTGGCAGAATAATGTTGTTCTATTGGATTATTTTGCAACACTTCTGAACATAACCGACTGTACACGTGTATGTCTTGCAGGCCTGTTGGAGTGATAACCTATGTCTGGTAAGTGGCCCTCGTGCAGTCACTTCGCGTAGAGTGAACGTGGTGTGAGTTATTCGCATTCGGGTCGCTAGGCGCCAGGCTGCTGGAGGCGACTCGCACCGCCTACCGCCTACTCACCACGATCTACCCCCCCAGCGACACGATGATCGATGGTCACGATTCCAGATCACAATTCAATTGAAGAATCAATTCCTTTTCTTCTCATTTTTACCATTTGTTGTGTTCTCTACCTCGTTTGCACGAGCGCTTCTGCGTAACACCAGATCGTTTGCATGATACATAACCGATCCAATCTCCCGCGAGATCCGACGCGCGTAACCCTGCACGCGAGAATCAATTTCTATCCCTGATGCGGCGTCTCGGTTACCGGAGCCCATCGTCGGCCTTCATTGTTGACGCGTCTGTCTCGTGCGTTGCGACCGCGGCGTGCAGCCTGACGGGCGCCTCGCCGTTCGTGGGCGACAGCGACCGGGCGACGCTGCTGAACGTGCGGGACGGGCGCATCAGCACGGAGCGGCCGCTTGAGGGGCTCTCCCCGCTCGCCGCCGACTTCGTCGCGCGCCTCATGACCATCAACCCCAGGTCTGGACGGGTTGTTGTTGTTGTTTATCGAGGGGTTGTTGTCGTTGTTGTTTCTAGAGGGGTTGTTGTTGTTTCTCGGGGGGTTGTTGTTGTTGTTGTTGTTTCTGGAGGGGTTCTCGTTGTTGTTGCTTCTGGAGGGCTTGTTTCCTCACGCTTGCCGAGCACAGGGCCCAAAGTCCCAGAATTCCAAACGGCATCGTCAAGGGTATCAATGGGGCCCAGCGGCAGCGCGTTCACCGGCTTAGTCCACGGTTAGAATCCCGCGGCCGCCCTGGTTATTTCATGCGGTTTGCACTCGCCGTAATACGACGCGCCACCCGCTTGACAGTCTGTGATGACATTCTCAAGGGTCGGCCGTTGTGTGCTGGCGACGTGGTCCAAATTGTAAAAATGACCCGCACGTCACACGACACTCGGTGAGGCTTTCCTGCAGGGTAAAGCACGAAGAATGTTCCCATGCAGTCACTCCAGACACTTGCTTCTGTGTTACGTTTATCGTCGTACCGGTGGGAGATTTAATTATAACAATATGTTGTCTTCTTGCGCAGTGACAGGCCATCCGCTTCCGATTGCCAAAAACATCCGTGGTTCAAGGTGCGTGTTGTTTAAAGACCCGTGATACAGCCATTTTCTTTTACGTCCCACATGACCGAAGCTTCAATCAATTAACAATTGTAACTTTTATTTACACTTTCTATACAAATACCACGAGTCCTTCATCACACAAAGATTGAAAACGTGTTTAGTTGTTGTCCTTCCCAGCATTTTCTATTAGCACAGTTGGCTACGTAGGGTGCGATAAAAGTGAACACACAAAGATACAAAGAGGCCACTGTAATATCAGCAGCTGTAGCTAGACGTGTTACATCGTTGTACATGGCCCGAACCGTTGCCGATAGCCAAACTGTTCTCTGCTCTTGAGTGACTGTCGTTGTAAATCTGCGCAGGCTGCCGTCTCGCCCCAGACCGGGCTGGTGAACATTGGCACGGACAGGCTCAAGTACTTCCTCAACCGCAGGAAGTGGCAGGCAAGTGGCAGTGGGTGGTGAAAGGCAGCAGGCTTTACTCTCTGCTCGTACGCCTGGCACGGGGTGCAGAGTTGGAGCGGGTCGTGACCTTTCCCGGCTCGGTTTTTTTTGCCTGCTCCAGCAAATGGCACCGCTGTGTGAACCTGGTGATTTGTGCCCTGGTAAAAAAAAAATTAGGTTTCGAAGTGATTACACGATCGGGAATATTAAAGCATTGTAGAATAATAATAATAGTCACGTGATTGAATTCATTACACGTATGTTGGTGCAGAGGGTTGGAGGTGTTTTGCAATGGTTTCAAGCACAGCACTTAGGTCCTGGCAACTCGAGTTTTTCAGTTAAAACGTCAGTTGTCAAGTGCGGGCAGGCCTGCATCCAGCAGTGGATTGACAGTGTCAAACATTATTATTATTATGATATAAACTGAAAAAGCTATTTATTTACTTGTTTACCCGTGAAAGACTCAATTTTCCCAGGAGGAGGCGATGATTGCTTTGTAGATTCCAATTGAGTAATTTACGAATCATTTTTCAAACTTGGCACGTTTGGACCCTGACACCGGCACACAGTGGCCTCCTCTCTGGAATGACGTCACGGCATCTTTAACGTCCACTGTGAAGCAGACAGCGCGTAGTGTGTTTACGGTTCATGCCACACCATAGTATTAACCAGGCTGGTCACTGGATTAGAACCATGGACCCTTGCAACAAGTGGCGAATGCGCTCCCGCTGGGAGATGTTATCCCCCTCGCCTAATATACAAAAGGTTGTGGGTTCGACCCCGACCCTGACACCTGCTCTATATTTGGAGCTTGCGTGCGTCTCTCCCCGTGCTCGAGTGGATTTTTCTCTAGGTCCTCTGGTTTTCCCCTCCATATTTAGAAATGTATTTGGTTGCGAAAGCATGCCCACTTGAAAAGCCACTTTGTTGAGTTATAATTTGTGGCCAGGTCGCCATATAGCTCAGTGGGCCTTACCTGGTACATTAAAAAAATAGTTTAGTTTTAGTTTAAACACTTCCCTTGTCAATCCTTCGCTAGATCAAGGCCTCCATGCAGGATTTCAGTCATGAGGGTTGTTTGACTATACTTCACCAGGCTGGTTATTACAAATATGATTTAATTCTGACAACAGAAGCAATGAGCAACGAGTCTGGTTTTGGGAAGCCATCTTGTCCTCCCTGCGTTTCGTCGCTTCACCCGTTTCGTGCATAAAATGGCGCGAATGGCTCATAGATTATGAGCCTAATTAATAATCGTTTCTGTTGTACATACCGTGGTCCTGTACACCTGCTACTCTACCTTTTTCCTCTCTCTCCCCAGTGTTGTAATAACATTCGTTGCAAACCCCAGCGTTGCATTCGAACTTTACCATGCATCGCAGCAACCACCAGTGGCGCGTTCCGTTGGAGATGGGGGCCCAGCCGTGCCGCTAAACCTCCCTCCTTTCTTCTCCCCCAGAGTGCCCTCATCGCCCACCGAGCCAACCTGGTCATGCGCTCCATCCCCCAGCTGCTGGCCGCCACCGTGGGGCAGCAGTCCCTGGGGGTGCCTCGGCACCTCGCCGACCCCTCGCTCATCTCTTCCACCTCCGACGACTCGGATGAGGCCAACGTTTTTTCCCCCATGTCCGGTTTTGGGGGGGGCTTGAGAAGACCGGAAGCCCCGCTTGCTCCCTCCATGTCAAAGCACGCTGGCGCGCCAGTGGCCGCGTACGCCGCCACGCAGGAGGTGTGATGAATGCTCGGTCATAGCGCCGCACTGATTTAATAATCGCCGCATAAAGGTAACGGTAAAAAAATTGTAACAAGCCTGACTGGTGATGAGGCCCAGAAAGGTCTAAACCATTCCATATATCGCTTGCTTAAATGAATGCTGCTAGAAAATATTGGTCTGGAAAACTAATAGGCCAATGAACTAAAGTACTTGCATTTATATGTGGAGACACTGAACGGAGATCTGCTCAAACTTGCTATTGTGTAACGATGTGTTCGTCATGTGCCAATGTGCTCTCCTTTGCTTTCTGCTTTCTATTCGGCTCTCGGGACAAGCGTCAGCAATCGTGGAGAGGAGCTGCTGTGGAGCAGCCGCAAAAGGCAAGAGAGGAGGGCGACAGGGCGATGGAGGTTGAGCCGAAGGCTTCACCAAAGGCCTCTCCGAAGGCCTCTCCCGGGTCCGGGAGGGCGCGGCGCCGCAGCAGACGGCGCTCCACGGAGGCCGAGCCGCCGGTGTCCTCATCGTCTGACGAAGACGCTCTGGACGTCTCCCGGCGAACGGAGTCTCCTAGGCAGCGGCGAAGAAGCAACCTTCAGAGATCAGGCTCGATGGACAGCGAGCTCGGCACTTTGGCCGGCCACGCGGCACAGGGAATCAAGAAGTCCATGTCAATGGAGCTGAGCCGAGGAAGAAGTCGGAGCCCGGGCCAAACGGGAGGAATCCACGACGACCCGGCGCGCAGGAAACCGGGAGCGATGACCCCTGTCACAGCCGCCGAAGATTTCTCCCAGCGGCTCGAAGTGATCCGTCAGAGGCTGCTGGGTGGCGACCCGATCGAAAGCAAGCTCATTGAGTTGCGTGACCCCCGACAGGTGCACCCCGATGCCATTTCCAGACCTTGGAGTGACAAAATCCGGACCTCGTCCCTGCCACCGAGGCCAGACAGGACCAGCGAGTTGGCCCAGAGAAAGCAGGCACCTGAACCAACGGAGACGGCTGAAATGGGCAAAATGCAAAGGAACGTTCCATTTGCCAAATTGGCGGAGGCCCCGCCAGCGCCGACCTTTGGTGTTGTACATCCGTCCACCAGGAGTGCGGCAGAACCGTCTCAAGCGCACGCTCCGATATCATCACAAATCCGCAAATCGCCCACGCTGCCTTTAAAAGCGCAGGTCCCCGTCATCGGTCAGCTTAAACAGATCCCTCCACACGTCGCATCGGTGAAGGCTCAGAGATTCCCAGTGGTACCTGTGCAGCAGCAAGGTCCTTTCTCTGCCCAAGGTGGAATGCAAAGGCATTCGTCCACTGAAGGAATGAGGTCGTTGCCATTGGGAACCGAACCTCCGCGCTTTGCTCGATTCTCAACTAGAAACAGAACCCCCTCGGCGCCGACACTCAGGGGTGAGAGGGCCGCGCTGGGGCAATATTCAGTCTCCGGTGATAAGATAAACGAGATCAAAAACATCGCTTCCGAAGCCATATTTGAGGCCAAGTTTAAAAAGAAGCACGAGTCGTCCATACACCGAGTGTTCCCGTTTCTAAACAAGGCAAGGTCCGAAGAGCAGGTGCTGAGGCCTGCATGGGCCGACGAGGAGGAGGTGTACAGGCCGAGGCAAGTCAACGCTCCCGTACTCATTGCCGTCGATCCTCACGGGGCGGTAAAGAAAAAGGTGAAGGATGAGCTGGAGACCATGGCAGAAAAGTCAGAATCTGAATCAACGGAACCCCCTCAAAAGCAGGACAGGGACAAGAGCATCATTCGCAGATTGTCGCAGAAGCTCAAACGACCATCCTCCTCGGAGAAAATGTCTCAACTTGCAGATGAAGGTGAGAAAGAACAGGGCGATGGAAAGGACGATGGGGATGAAAAACAGAGGGTGGGAGGTGTTTCAAAAATGTTTTCGATTGCGCGGTGGCAGAGCAGCTCCAAAGAAAACGTAACGGGGGACCCTGCCGCCAACCTGAGGGCCGATTTCGATGCCTTAAAGAAAAAATCTGCACAAGAGCTTCCAGGAGCAAAGATGCCCACAGAAGTTGTCCGGGATCAGCTTGCCCCCGAAAAGCCCAAGCGATCGTTTGCAACGGCGATGACCTTTTCCGAAATTGACACAAGGGCGGGACTTGGGCCATCGGCTGTCCACACGGTAAAGCAAAGCCACCCCGCTTCTGGAAATGTTCTGCAAAACGTTGACATGGAGATGAAGCCCAAGCAGGTGGAGCAGATACCCGATCTTCCTCTACATTTTAAACAGAAGCATTCTGAACAAAAGCAGCCATGGCTCGGTGAGCGCTCAGAAATAGAGGACAAGTCAGGTAGCCCTTCCAAAATGTTTTCTGTGACATTGGTGCCCGAGGGCCTACGTGAGAAGCCCAGTCACACAGTTGGCATTGCGGGTGGTGCCATTTCAGAGAAGAAATTAGATTCTCAAGAGCATCCAGAAGTGTCTGCCAGTGAACAAACTTCCATTGCACAAATCCCATCAAACAAAACGGAGAAATCCAGTAAGGATGCAGAAATGGTGAGAGAGCTGGGAGCGGAAGGTGACTTAAAGGAAGAAAATAAATCAAGCGGCATAGCCAAGAAACTCTCTGATGCTTTGAAGAAGACCGGGCTCTCAGAGCTCGGCCGAGGGAAAGGGAAAAAAGACATGTCAGAAGAGCAGTTGCAGCAGATTTCGGAGAAAGATTCCAAACAGAAGCACGCTGCTCCCAAAAAAACTGGCAAGGAGCCCGACAGCTCAGAAGTTTCTCGGGAGAGGTCAACAAAAATGTCTGCCGAGGCCCTGCAGGAGCAACAGCCGCCTGAAGTAAAGGGATTCGTTTCTGCGGAGAAGATGACCGCTGATAAAGGCACGAAGGACGATGGAGATAAACGTAAGTCCGGCGGTATTCTCAAGCGGCTTTCCATTGCATTGAAGCCGGATAGCCTCAGAGACGACGGTCACGGAAGAGGAAAGGAAGTGAAGCCGCACGATGAGCTGGTCTTCAAGGAGACCAAGCAGAGTCAGTCTTCTGCTGCAAAATTACCAGGAGATGTGAAGAAACATGCGCGTGACGATGGGAGAGCTTCTGAGGGAAACCCAGCACGAGAGGCCTCACTGGGATCCGAGTCAGAGGATCACGGCAAGGAAAAGAAGTCTGGTGGCATCATGAAAAGACTCTCTGTCAAACTGAAGAAAGATACTGCCAAGGAAGTCGCTGGAGGTCCAGCAAAGGAGTCAGCCCAGTCCCTAGAGTTAAAGCCGAGCCACCCTCTAGGCCACGGGCACGCTCACTCAACCCCAACCTACGTTCAGGAACAGCAACCAAGCAGATTTGAGTACAGATTAGTAGCAGAGGCCATAGAAGATGCTCTGGAGCAGAAGGAGGCTCAGAAGGCACAAGAATCGGCATCTGCTGACCAGGCATTAGCGGAAGACGGTAGGAAGAGTGAGGAAAAGGATAAGAAGGCCCCGGGCGGCCTAGCCAAACTATTCTCCGTCAAACTGAAGTCCGACAGTCACAAGGAGGACGGCCATGAAAGTGAAAAGGAGAGGAAGCCACATTTTGAACCTTCAGCTCGCGAAGCCGCCGCAAAAATATCGCCAGATACAAAAGAATATTTGCACAGCCATAAGAGTACTCCTCAAGCAAAAGGGCATTCTGAGCCTTCAGCAGGATTAGAGTCAGAAAGCCATGGCAAGGACAAGAAGGAACCTGGCAGCATCCTAAAGAGATTCACGGTCAGCCTTAAGAAAGATGCTCCCAACGAAGGGGTCCACGAACAACAATGTGAAGAGAAAATAGAAGCCCCTTCTCAAGAGTTAACACCGAGCCGACCCTCAGCGCAGCCTCATCTGAAAACCGCCAAGTCGCACGACGCGCCTAAAGGCTCGGGAAAATCTGAGCAAAAAAACAAACATGAGCCGTCAGAGGAACCAGGCTCCACGGAATCTCCTCAAGAACAGAAACTGCTTCTCAAAGGAAAACAGTTGACTGCTGCTGAAAGAACACTTGCGGAAGATAGTAAGAGGAGAGAAGACATTGATAAGATGCCCAGCAGTTTAGCCAGACTCTTTTCTGTCACGCTGAAGCCAGATGGTCCTGAAGAGGACCATCACGGGCAAAGAAGGGAAGAAAAGCCGCAGGATGAACCGATCTGTCACAGGCCAGCTCATGAGACCGACACCAAAATGGCAGCAGATTCGAAGGGGCGCGTGCACGGTGATACGAGCGCTTCGGAACAAAGCCCAGTGCACGAGCCCTCGCTGGGCTCAGAGTCTATGGGGTCTGAAGAACAGAAATCAAGCGGCAGCGGTGGTGGCATCATAAAAAAATTCTCTGTCATGCTGAAGAAAGACAGTCCCAAAGACCTGGCCCATCATCACTCAAGGGAGGTGAAACCAGATGCTGAGACTGCCCAACCCCCGGGGTTAAAGCCGAGCCACCCTCTAGGCCACGGGCACGCTCACTCAACCCCAACCTATGTTCAGGAACAGCAGCCAAGCAGATTTGAGTACAGATTAGTAGCAGAGGTCATAGAAGATGCTCTGGAGCAGAAGGAGGCTCAGAAGGCACAAGAATCGGCATCTGCTGACCAGGCACTTGTGGAAGACGGCAGGAGTGAGGAAAAGGAAAAGAAGGCTCCGGGTGGCCTAGCAAAACTATTCTCCGTCAAACTAAAATCTGACAGTCACAAGGAGGATGGCCATGAAAGAGAAAAGGAGGGGAAGCCAGAGAAACCGGTGCCTCCATCAAAGTCAGAACATGAAAAACATCCAGCTCATGCTGCTTGTGCTGCCACGATCGTGGCATTGGACGCAAAACAAAGTGCACCCGAGACCACAGACGCCAGTGATGGAAAACCAGCAGCCGATTCCTCGGTGGGATCTGAGCTCACAGATTGTGAGGATCATGGCAAGGAGAAGAAATCCACCAGTATCATCAAAATGTTTTCTGTCACTCTGAAAAAGGACAGTCCCAAAGAGGAAGACCAAACGGACAGCGCCGTGGAACTTAGGGAAGAAGAGGCTGAATCGACGACCCCTTCAATTACTGGAGAAAAAGAGGCTCAAGAGACCCGTGATGAAAAATGTAAACTAATGTTCCCATCAGGATCGAGGGGTGTAGGAGGAGCCGTGGAAACACAGCAGCTGCCTCACAAAAAAAAGAAACTGGATGTTGCAGAAGTGATGTTGGCGGAAGAAGGAAAGATAGTTGAAGTTATGGATGAAAAGAAGCCAAGCAGCATAGTCCAAATGATTGCTGTGAAATTAAAGTTGGACCATCCACAGCAGGACATCCACGAACAAGTAGAGGGAGAGAAGCCATGCGATGAATCGGACAATCAGCAGGCGATGAAATCGAGGCAACCTGCTCATGGAGTATCCGCAGAAACCCCATTGGTAACTAAAATAATCATCGTGAAGAATTCAGATAAAGTCGATGATAACGCAATGCGGGAACCGTCGCTGGCATCCGACTCCCCTGGCAGTGAGGGGCAGTGCAAGGAGAAAAATAAATCCAGCGGCATCATGAAAAAAATGTCTCTCTCGGTGAACAAGGAGAGCCCTAAAGAGATCAGCGGAGAGAAGGAAACGGAAAGTAAACCGCACGAGGAATCTGTCACCACTCACAATGTAACACAAGGCCCGAGACGATCGGAAATATTGGGAACGCCTCAAGAAAAATTTAAAATCGAGCCCCAGCGCTCAGGTGGGACGAGCGAGCATCAGATACCTCACACAGAAGGAAAGATAGAGGAAGTCAAAGAAAAGAAGAAGCCAATTAGCCTGACCAAGCGCCTCTCAGCTGTTTTGAAACCGGTCAGTCACGTAGAGGACAGCCACGGGAAAGGAAATGACGAGGAGCCACGGGGCGAGCCTGTATCTCAGGAGCCCGTGAAAGGCGGTCAACCTTCGCCTCACGTCGCTGCCACAAAAATTCCAGTGGATCTAAGCGAACTTGTGGCGGGAGACGCGTTTGCACGTGAGCCTATGCCGAACGTGGATTGGCAAGAGTCGAAGGGTCATAGTAAGGAGAAAAAGCACAGCAGCAGCATCATCGACCGGATCTCTGGAAAATTTAAGAAGGACAACCTGAAAGAGAAGATAACGCATGGAGAAGAAGAGAGGGCCAGTGAAAGTGATATGGAACACGCTATAATTGTAGAGTCAAAGCAAAGCCATCCAGTTGAACACATCAGTAAGCTGGAGGAAAAGGGAATGCTCGAACCGATAGAAACATTTCAATCGGCAACCGCTGTCCTGGATCACGATGTTGGGAAAAACAAGCCATTGACCATCGCTGAGAGATTTTCGATCTCGTCGAAAGTCGGTTCAAGAGAGAGAGCCGGTCAGGAACAACAAAGTGATGAAAAAGCTAAATTAGAAACTCCCCTTTCTCAGGAGTTAAAGACCCATTTGTCTTGCGAGGCCATGGTGGACATTCCAGATGCTTTTTGGAAAACCCGAGAAGAGGATATGAAGACCTCTGAGAATGCATCAAGCGCGGAGCCGTCGCTCTCCTCAGACTCTCAGAGTCATGGCAAGGAAACCAAGAAATCCAGCAGCATCGTCAAGAGACTGTCCGACGCCCTAAAGAAGGACCACTCAAAGGGGGTCAGTTCTGAAACAGCGAGAGGAGACAAGGAGGATGACAGTGATCTTTCCGAGCGAGAGGTCCACCCACAAATCTCAGACGTGAGAGATAAAGCACGGGAAATACCAACAGCTGAGCGAGCAGAAGCCTCAGAGTCCGAGGGTGCTGTCAAGGAGAAAAAGAAGTCAAGCAACCTCATCAGACGGCTGTCTTCCAGGTTAAAAAAGGACAAGCGAGCACACGAAAACAGTGCATTGTCCGATGATGATCACAAAGATGAGAAAACGTTGTCGTCGAAGCAAGCCCCGGCTGGACCAGAAAACCACGAGGCAGTGCAGCTGCAGCCTTCGGTGGGAGATGTCGACGGGGACCGCTCGTTGCTGTCAAGACGACTCCTTACGGGAGATTCGGGGCCATCTGAAAAAACGTCACCGCAGGTGTCGGCATCTTCAGAGGGTGCACAAACACAGGATTTGCCTCAGAAAGGTGGACGGTCGGATGCTGTTGACAAGATGAGCGCTGCAGGAGTCGGGAAGAGTGAAGAAAAGGAGAAAATGAAGCCAGACAGTCTAACCAAGAGGCTTTCGATTGCGCTGAAAAGAGACAGTCCCAGAGATGTGAGTGTTGAGAAAGAAAGAGGAGAGAAGGGCGGTGCTGAGCAGGGTCAGGTTCAAAGGTTAACCTCAAATGAATTGTCATCCCAGGAGTTGACCCCACAAATCACAGGGGACGTCGAGGAGACACTGAAAGGTGTGGTCATGTCAGAAGGTGAATCGTCCAATGAGCAGCCTCCAGTTGTTTCGGAGTCGGAGAGTCCTGGCAAGGAGAAAAAGAAGTCGGGCAACATCGTAAAGAGATTC
The DNA here is from genome assembly GCF_965212315.1 of Lampetra planeri. Classification (NCBI taxonomy): domain Eukaryota; kingdom Metazoa; phylum Chordata; class Hyperoartia; order Petromyzontiformes; family Petromyzontidae; genus Lampetra; species Lampetra planeri. The sequence goes on along the minus strand of NC_136107.1, from coordinate 813,701 downwards.
TCGGCCAAATTCAAGAGAGACGGCGCCAAAGACAAGGCCAGTTACGCAAAACAACAAGATGAAAGGTTGGATGACACTGACCTCTCAGAAATGGGTAGAGATAAAGCATTGGAAGAAAACAAGCCGTTCCTCGAGAATGTAACTGAAAAAACCATAACATCCCAAGAAAGACTTGAACAGGACATTTCCATAGCCTTTGTATCCTCCGAGCCGATACAGGAGCAGCGTCTGCCTCTCATTGAGAAAGGATTTGCATCCGCCAAAAAGGACTTGGCTGAACGTCTGCAGCAAGGAATAAAGTCTGGCGGTGTTGTTAAGAGCCCTGTTGTGTCCACCGAGGATGGTTCTGAACTGGCCAGTCAGGCACAAGGAAAGGAAAACGCAGGAAGTGAAGTGGAGAGTAAAAGGCAGGCCCTGTTCCAGGAGATCGAACCACGGGCGCCCTCACCCACTTTCGTTGCTGCAGAGTCGTCTTCCACAGTTATACAGCGGCAAGAAGGGAAAGCTCATGAACGCGCTCATGATAAAGCCGTCTCGCCGCCCGGGTTGAGAGCAGAACAACTGTCGACACACGAAGCTGCCGCGGCAGATCTGAAAGATGACGTTAAAATGAGCGCCGAATCAAGTGCTAAAATATCCACTCCTGAGCCAGCGCAGGAATCGCAATCCACAGACACAGAGGGATACGTGAAAGAGAAACATAAACCAACCAGCCTTGTTAAAAGACTCTCTCAGGTAATTAAGAAAGACAAAGATGTAAATCTAGAGATAGAAGGGAAAACGAGTGATACAGGAGAATCTCCGAAAGTCTCTCTTAATAAGGAAAAATCCAGAGGGACTTCTCTGTCAAACATCGCCACAAATCTGCCTGCAGCTCAGAAAGGCAGTATGGGTGACCTTGAAAGAAAATCATCGCAAGGGACCTCAGCAGCAGCAGATGCTGGGCCGGCTCACGACAAGAAAACTCAAAGCCAGAGTGTCGATCAGAAACTGCCGAGGTCAGTGTCTGTGGATCAGATAGCGGAAGGAAATAAGGCGGAGGACAAGGAGAAAAGGAAATCGAGTCTAATGAAGCGACTGTCGTTCCACATGCGTGCGGGCCCTTCAAAGGAGAAATTACTGTCATCCGACACGAAGAAACAAAAGTCTATCGAAGGCGTCGATGCTACACCTGATGAAAAATCTTCGCGAAAATCCTCAATGACATCACTCTCATCGCTCACCAAGGGCCACGACAAGGATTCAAGTTTAGTTCGAAAATTATCCCTCAAGCTTAAGCGGCCACTCTCGGTGGAAAAGCTGGCCAGTGCCGACAAGGAGGGCGACGACAAGAGGAAGTCCGGCGGTCTGGGCCATAAGATTTCCCTTGCGCTAAAGAAGGGCAGTTCAAAAGAAAAATTAAGCCATGAGAAAGACGAGACCATGAAACACGATCATTCCTCCCCAGGAAAATCTCTTCGAAAGAAAATCGGGGCAACCATGTCTGGCTTTTCGATGAAGCTTGCTCGCAGCCGCTCGGAAGAGAAGCTTGCGAAACAGACGGACGTCGATGCCAGCTCCAAGCTTCTCACCTTACCCTCGGAAGCGGCGGGCAAACGGGCAGATGCCACGGAAAAGGAGCAAACTAGTCAGGGCGTGATCAAGCGCTCAAACTCTGAATTTTACCTGCCACAAACACCAAAAGATGCCAGAGATGCAGCCTCAATGCCGCCAGATGAGCGTAGAGTATCTTCTTCAGAGAATAAGGAACAGCCCTCAGAAGGTAGAGTGCCACAACACGGTGGTTTTACTTGTGGGTTGTTCTCATGCGAGTGATACTTCAAGACAATGATCGGCTCGTCTTCTTGGTTTATTTTCTTCCTGCGTAACAGTTTCTCCGCCGTCGTTTCAAACGAAGCTGATAGACGAGCTCATTGTGGACGGACAGCCCATGACCCTGTACTGCCGTCCCGTCGGGAACCCTTCGCCTGACGTCAAATGGTTTAAAGGTACACCGAGCACCGGCACGATTGACAACCCCAAGTGGTAGAAACGTATAACAGGTCGCGCGAGCGACGCGTTCGCTCTGGTGTCACGGTTCAAAAACTGGGGAGCGGCGTCACAGTGGTGAGCGCACTGCACTATGAACCCGGCCACCGGAGTTCGATTACCAGCCACGGCCAAACATCAGTGGCACGTAATATCTGAGCCGGTCCGGCGCTGTTCCTTCACCAAGACGCACTGACGACCGGCGTGGTGAAGTATTGTCAACGAAACCTCCACGATTGACACAGAATTGTGGGGGTGCTTTCATTCGGGTGTGGGTTTTGTGCAAAGAACTGTTATATTATCTAATTATTGAACGTGTAATTTGCTTGTCGTCTGCCTGCCAATTGCAGACAAGAAGCTGCTCGGCTCTGAGAGCAGGGCGAAGGTGACGGTGTCGAGGGAGGGGCAGCACATCCTGTCCGTGGTGAAGGCGGGGAAGAAGGACACGGGGGTGTACGAGTGCAGCGCCACCAACCACCTGGGCTCTGCTGCCACCTCCTGCAAAATAAAGCTTGCACGTATGTGTCACAATAACAACAACAACAACAACACCTTCTCCAGTGCCGTGACACGGCAAGCCATTACAAGGGCTTGCCGCAGTGTTCCACAACACTCGCTCACGCGCATGTGCACACCGGTGAGTGAACACTGAGTGAACACTGAGTGAACACTGAGTGAACACTGAGGAACACTGAGTGAACACTGAGTGAACACTGAGTGAACACTGAGGAACACTGAGTGAACACTGAGTGAACACTGAGTGAACACTGAGGAACACTGAGTGAACACTGAGTGAACACTGAGTGAACACTGAGTGAACACTGAGGAACACTGAGTGAACACTGAGGAACACTGAGTGAACACTGAGTGAACACTGAGGAACACTGAGGAACACTGAGTGAACACTGAGTGAACACTGAGTGAACAATGAGGAACACTGAGTGAACACTGAGTGAACACTGAGGAACACTGAGTGAACAATGAGGAACACTGAGTGAACACTGAGTGAACACTGAGTGAACACTGAGTGAACACTGAGGAACACTGAGTGAACACTGAGTGAACAATGAGTGAACACTGAGTGAACACTGAATGAACACTGAGGAACACTGAGTGAACACTGAGTGAACACTGAGTGAACACTGAGGAACACTGAGTGAACACTGAGGAACACTGAGTGAACACTGAGGAACACTGAGTGAACACTGAGTGAACACTGAGTGAACACTGAGTGAACACTGAGGAACACCGAGTGAACACTGAGGAACACTGAGTGAACACTGAGTGAACACTGAGGAACACTGAGGAACACTGAGTGAACACTGAGTGAACACTGAGTGAACAATGAGGAACACTGAATGAACACTGAGTGAACACTGAGTGAACACTGAGTGAACACTGAGGAACACTGAGTGAACACTGAGGAACACTGAGTGAACACTGAGTGAACACTGAGGAACACTGAGGAACACTGAGTGAACACTGAGGAACACTGAGTGAACACTGAGGAACACTGAGTGAACACTGAGTGAACAATGAGGAACACTGAGTGAACACTGAGCGAACAATGAGGAACACTGAGTGAACACTGAGGAACACTGAGGAACAATGAGGAACACTGAGTGAACACTGAGTGAACACTGAGGAACAATGAGGAACACTGAGTGAACACTGAGTGAACACTGAGTGAACACTGAGGAACAATGAGGAACACTGAGTGAACACTGAGTGAACAATGAGGAACACTGAGTGAACACTGAGTGAACACTGAGGAACAATGAGGAACACTGAGTGAACACTGAGTGAACAATGAGGAACACTGAGTGAACACTGAGTGAACAATGAGGAACACTGAGTGAACACTGAGTGAACACTGAGGAACACTGAGTGAACACTGAGTGAACACTGAGTGAACACTGAGGAACAATGAGGAACACTGAGTGAACACTGAGTGAACACTGAGTGAACACTGAGGAACAATGAGGAACACTGAGTGAACACTGAGTGAACAATGAGGAACACTGAGTGAACACTGAGTGAACACTGAGGAACACTGAGTGAACACTGAGTGAACACTGAGTGAACACTGAGGAACAATGAGTGAACACTGAGGAACACTGAATGAACACTGAGTGAACACTGAGTGAACACTGAGGAACACTGAATGAACACTGAATGAACACTGAGTGAACACTGAGGAACACTGAGTGAACACTGAGTGAACACTGAGTGAACACTGAGTGAACACTGAGGAACACTGAATGAACACTGAGTGAACAATGAGTGAACACTGAGGAACACTGAATGAACACTGAGTGAACACTGAGTGAACACTGAGTGAACACTGAGGAACACTGAGTGAACACTGAGTGAACACTGAGTGAACACTGAGTGAACACTGAGGAACAATGAGGAACACTGAGTGAACACTGAGTGAACAATGAGGAACACTGAGTGAACACTGAGTGAACACTGAGGAACAATGAGGAACACTGAGTGAACACTGAGTGAACAATGAGGAACACTGAGTGAACACTGAGTGAACACTGAGTGAACACTGAGGAACAATGAGGAACACTGAGTGAACACTGAGTGAACAATGAGGAACACTGAGTGAACACTGAGTGAACACTGAGCGAACACTGAGTGAACACTGAGTGAACACTGAGGAACAATGAGGAACACTGAGTGAACACTGAGTGAACACTGAGGAACAATGAGGAACACTGAGTGAACACTGAGTGAACACTGAGGAACAATGAGAAACACTGAGTGAACACTGAGGAACACTGAGTGAACACTGAGGAACACTGAGTGAACAATGAGGAACACTGAGTGAACACTGAGTGAACAATGAGGAACACTGAGTGAACACTGAGTGAACAATGAGGAACACTGAGTGAACACTGAGTGAACACTGAGGAACAATGAGTGAACACTGAGTGAACACTGAGTGAACAATGAGGAACACTGAGTGAACACTGAGTGAACACTGAGGAACAATGAGTGAACACTGAGTGAACACTGAGGAACAATGAGGAACAATGAGTGAACACTGAGTGAACACTGAGGAACACTGAGGAACACTGAGTGAACACTGAGTGAACAATGAGGAACACTGAGTGAACACTGAGTGAACACTGAGTGAACACTGAGGAACACTGAGTGAACACTGAGTGAACAATGAGGAACACTGAGTGAACACTGAGTGAACACTGAGGAACAATGAGTGAACACTGAGCGAACAATGAGGAACACTGAGTGAACACTGAGTGAACAATGAGGAACACTGAGTGAACACTGAGTGAACACTGAGGAACAATGAGTGAACACTGAGTGAACACTGAGGAACAATGAGGAACACTGAGTGAACACTGAGGAACAATGAGTGAACACTGAGCGAACACTGAGTGAACACTGAGTGAACACTGAGGAACAATGAGTGAACACTGAGGAACACTGAGTGAACACTGAGTGAACACTGAGGAACACTGAGTGAACACTGAGTGAACACTGAGGAACACTGAGTGAACACTGAGGAACACTGAGTGAACACTGAGTGAACACTGAGTGAACACTGAGGAACACTGAGTGAACACTGAGTGAACACTGAGGAACACTGAGTGAACACTGAGGAACACTGAGTGAACACTGAGTGAACACTGAGTGAACACTGAGTGAACACTGAGGAACAATGAGGAACACTGAGTGAACACTGAGTGAACACTGAGTGAACACTGAGGAACAATGAGTGAACACTGAGGAACACTGAGTGAACACTGAGTGAACACTGAGTGAACACTGAGGAACACTGAGTGAACACTGAGCGAACACTGAGTGAACACTGAGGAACACTGAGTGAACACTGAGTGAACACTGAGTGAACACTGAGGAACACTGAGTGAACACTGAGTGAACACTGAGGAACACTGAGTGAACACTGAGTGAACACTGAGGAACACTGAGTGAACACTGAGTGAACACTGAGTGAACACTGAGGAACACTGAGTGAACACTGAGTGAACACTGAGGAACACTGAGGAACACTGAGTGAACACTGAGTGAACACTGAGTGAACACTGAGTGAACAATGAGGAACACTGAGTGAACACTGAGTGAACACTGAGGAACACTGAGTGAACACTGAGGAACACTGAGTGAACACTGAGGAACACTGAGGAACAATGAGTGAACACTGAGGAACACTGAGTGAACACTGAGTGAACACTGAGTGAACACTGAGGAACAATGAGTGAACACTGAGGAACACTGAGGAACACTGAGGAACACTGAGGAACACTGAGGAACAATGAGTGAACACTGAGGAACACTGAGTGAACACTGAGTGAACACTGAGGAACACTGAGGAACACTGAGTGAACACTGAGGAACACTGAGTGAACACTGAGTGAACACTGAGTGAACACTGAGGAACACTGAGGAACAATGAGTGAACACTGAGGAACACTGAGTGAACACTGAGTGAACACTGAGTGAACACTGAGTGAACACTGAGGAACAATGAGTGAACACTGAGGAACACTGAGTGAACACTGAGTGAACACTGAGTGAACACTGAGGAACACTGAGGAACACTGAGTGAACACTGAGTGAACACTGAGTGAACACTGAGTGAACACTGAGGAACACTGAGGAACACTGAGGAACACTGAGTGAACACTGAGGAACACTGAGGAACACTGAGGAACAATGAGTGAACACTGAGGAACACTGAGTGAACACTGAGTGAACACTGAGGAACACTGAGGAACACTGAGTGAACACTGAGTGAACACTGAGTGAACACTGAGGAACACTGAGGAACAATGAGTGAACACTGAGTGAACACTGAGTGAACACTGAGTGAACACTGAGGAACACTGAGGAACAATGAGTGAACACTGAGTGAACACTGAGGAACACTGAGGAACACTGAGGAACACTGAGGAACACTGAGTGAACACTGAGTGAACACTGAGTGAACACTGAGGAACACTGAGGAACAATGAGTGAACACTGAGTGAACACTGAGGAACACTGAGGAACACTGAGGAACACTGAGTGAACACTGAGTGAACACTGAGGAACAATGAGTGAACACTGAGTGAACACTGAGGAACACTGAGGAACACTGAGTGAACACTGAGTGAACACTGAGGAACAATGAGTGAACACTGAGTGAACACTGAGGAACACTGAGGAACACTGAGTGAACACTGAGGAACACTGAGGAACACTGAGTGAACAATGAGTGAACACTGAGGAACACTGAGGAACACTGAGGAACACTGAGTGAACACTGAGGAACACTGAGGAACACTGAGTGAACACTGAGGAACACTGAGGAACAATGAGTGAACACTGAGGAACACTGAGGAACACTGAGGAACACTGAGGAACACTGAGTGAACACTGAGTGAACACTGAGGAACACTGAGGAACAATGAGTGAACAATGAGTGAACACTGAGGAACACTGAGTGAACACTGAGGAACACTGAGTGAACACTGAGGAACACTGAGGAACACTGAGGAACACTGAGGAACACTGAGTGAACACTGAGTGATCACTGAGGAACACTGAGGAACAATGAGTGAACAATGAGTGAACACTGAGGAACACTGAGGAACACTGAGGAACACTGAGGAACACTGAGTGAACACTGAGTGAACACTGAGGAACACTGAGGAACACTGAGTGAACACTGAGGAACACTGAGGAACACTGAGGAACACTGAGTGAACACTGAGTGAACACTGAGGAACACTGAGGAACAATGAGTGAACAATGAGTGAACACTGAGTGAACACTGAGGAACACTGAGGAACACTGAGTGAACACTGAGGAACACTGAGGAACACTGAGGAACACTGAGTGAACACTGAGTGAACACTGAGGAACACTGAGGAACAATGAGTGAACAATGAGTGAACACTGAGGAACACTGAGGAACACTGAGGAACACTGAGTGAACACTGAGGAACACTGAGGAACACTGAGGAACAATGAGGAACACTGAGTGAACACTGAGGAACACTGAGGAACAATGAGTGAACAATGAGTGAACACTGAGGAACACTGAGGAACACTGAGGAACACTGAGGAACACTGAGTGAACACTGAGTGAACACTGAGGAACACTGAGGAACACTGAGTGAACACTGAGGAACACTGAGGAACACTGAGGAACACTGAGGAACAATGAGGAACACTGAGTGAACACTGAGTGAACACTGAGGAACACTGAGGAACACTGAGGAACAATGAGGAACACTGAGTGAACACTGAGGAACAATGAGTGAACACTGAGTGAACACTGAGGAACAATGAGTGAACACTGAGTGAACACTGAGGAACACTGAGGAACACTGAGGAACACTGAGTGAACACTGAGTGAACACTGAGTGAACACTGAGTGAACAATGAGGAACACTGAGGAACACTGAGTGAACACTGAGGAACACTGAGGAACACTGAGTGAACACTGAGTGAACAATGAGGAACACTGAGTGAACACTGAGTGAACACTGAGTGAACACTGAGGAACACTGAGTGAACACTGAGTGAACACTGAGTGAACACTGAGTGAACACTGAGTGAACAATGAGGAACACTGAGTGAACACTGAGGAACACTGAGGAACACTGAGTGAACACTGAGTGAACACTGAGTGAACACTGAGTGAACAATGAGGAACACTGAGTGAACACTGAGTGAACACTGAGGAACACTGAGTGAACACTGAGTAACACTGAGTGAACACTGAGTGAACACTGAGGAACACTGAGGAACACTGAGGAACACTGAGGAACACTGAGTGAACACTGAGGAACACTGAGTGAACAATGAGTGAACACTGAGGAACAATGAGTGAACACTGAGTGAACACTGAGGAACACTGAGGAACACTGAGTGAACACTGAGGAACACTGAGGAACACTGAGTGAACAATGAGTGAACACTGAGGAACACTGAGGAACACTGAGGAACACTGAGGAACACTGAGGAACACTGAGGAACACTGAGTGAACACTGAGTGAACACTGAGGAACACTGAGTGAACACTGAGTGAACACTGAGTGAACACTGAGGAACACTGAGTGAACACTGAGTGAACACTGAGTGAACACTGAGGAACACTGAGGAACACTGAGTGAACACTGAGTGAACAATGAGGAACAATGAGTGAACACTGAGTGAACACTGAGGAACACTGAGTGAACACTGAGTGAAAACTGAGTGAACACTGAGGAACACTGAGGAACACTGAGTGAACAATGAGGAACAATGAGTGAACACTGAGTGAACACTGAGGAACACTGAGTGAACACTGAGTGAAAACTGAGTGAACACTGAGGAACACTGAGGAACACTGAGTGAACACTGAGGAACACTGAGTGAACACTGAGTGAACACTGAGGAACACTGAGTGAACACTGAGGAACACTGAGTGAACACTGAGTGAACACTGAGTGAACACTGAGGAACAATGAGGAACACTGAGTGAACACTGAGTGAACACTGAGTGAACACTGAGGAACAATGAGTGAACACTGAGGAACACTGAGTGAACACTGAGTGAACACTGAGTGAACACTGAGGAACACTGAGTGAACACTGAGCGAACACTGAGCGAACACTGAGGAACACTGAGTGAACACTGAGTGAACACTGAGTGAACACTGAGTGAACACTGAGTGAACACTGAGGAACACTGAGTGAACACTGAGTGAACACTGAGGAACACTGAGTGAACACTGAGTGAACACTGAGGAACACTGAGTGAACACTGAGTGAACACTGAGTGAACACTGAGGAACACTGAGTGAACACTGAGTGAACACTGAGGAACACTGAGGAACACTGAGTGAACACTGAGTGAACACTGAGTGAACAATGAGGAACACTGAGTGAACACTGAGTGAACACTGAGGAACACTGAGTGAACACTGAGGAACACTGAGTGAACACTGAGGAACACTGAGGAACAATGAGTGAACACTGAGGAACACTGAGTGAACACTGAGTGAACACTGAGTGAACACTGAGGAACAATGAGTGAACACTGAGGAACACTGAGGAACACTGAGGAACACTGAGGAACAATGAGTGAACACTGAGGAACACTGAGTGAACACTGAGTGAACACTGAGGAACACTGAGGAACACTGAGTGAACACTGAGGAACACTGAGTGAACACTGAGTGAACACTGAGTGAACACTGAGGAACACTGAGGAACAATGAGTGAACACTGAGGAACACTGAGTGAACACTGAGTGAACACTGAGTGAACACTGAGTGAACACTGAGGAACAATGAGTGAACACTGAGGAACACTGAGTGAACACTGAGTGAACACTGAGTGAACACTGAGGAACACTGAGGAACACTGAGTGAACACTGAGTGAACACTGAGTGAACACTGAGGAACACTGAGTGAACACTGAGTGAACACTGAGTGAACAATGAGGAACACTGAGTGAACACTGAGTGAACACTGAGTGAACACTGAGTGAACACTGAGGAACACTGAGTGAACACTGAGTGAACACTGAGTGAACACTGAGTGAACAATGAGTGAACACTGAGTGAACAATGAGTGAACAATGAGGAACACTGAGTGAACACTGAGGAACACTGAGTGAACACTGAGTGAACACTGAGTGAACAATGAGTGAACACTGAGTGAACACTGAGTGAACAATGAGGAACACTGAGGAACACTGAGTGAACACTGAGTGAACAATGAGTGAACACTGAGGAACACTGAGTGAACACTGAGTGAACAATGAGTGAACAATGAGTGAACACTGAGTGAACACTGAGTGAACAATGAGGAACACTGAGTGAACACTGAGTGAACACTGAGTGAACAATGAGTGAACAATGAGTGAACACTGAGTGAACAATGAGGAACACTGAGTGAACACTGAGTGAACACTGAGTGAACAATGAGTGAACAATGAGTGAACACTGAGTGAACACTGAGGAACACTGAGTGAACACTGAGTGAACACTGAGTGAACACTGAGTGAACAATGAGGAACACTGAGTGAACACTGAGGAACACTGAGTGAACACTGAGTGAACAATGAGTGAACACTGAGTGAACAATGAGTGAACACTGAGTGAACAATGAGGAACACTGAGGAACACTGAGGAACACTGAATGAACACTGAGTGAACACTGAATGAACAATGAGTGAACACTGAGTGAACACTGAATGAACACTGAATGAACAATGAGTGAACACTGAGTGAACACTGAGGAACACTGAATGAACACTGAGTGAACACTGAATGAACAATGAGTGAACACTGAGGAACACTGAATGAACACTGAATGAACAATGAGTGAACACTGAGTGAACACTGAGGAACACTGAATGAACAATGAGTGAACACTGAATGAACACTGAGTGAACACTGAGTGAACACTGAGGAACACTGAGTGAACACTGAGTGAACACTGAATGAACACTGAGTGAACACTGAATGAACAATGAGTGAACACTGAGGAACACTGAATGAACAATGAGTGAACACTGAGTGAACACTGAGGAACACTGAATGAACAATGAGTGAACACTGAATGAACACTGAGTGAACACTGAGTGAACACTGAGGAACACTGAATGAACAATGAGTGAACACTGAATGAACACTGAGTGAACACTGAATGAACAATGAGTGAACACTGAGGAACACTGAATGAACACTGAATGAACAATGAGTGAACACTGAGTGAACACTGAGGAACACTGAATGAACAATGAGTGAACACTGAATGAACAATGAGTGAACACTGAGTGAACACTGAATGAACAATGAGTGAACACTGAATGAACACTGAGTGAACACTGAATGAACAATGAGTGAACACTGAGTGAACACTGAATGAACACTGAGTGAACACTGAATGAACACTGAGTGAACACTGAGTGAACACTGAGTGAACAATGAGTGAACACTGAATGAACACTGAGGAACACTGAATGAACAATGAGTGAACACTGAATGAACAATGAGTGAACACTGAGTGAACACTGAATGAACAATGAGTGAACACTGAATGAACACTGAGTGAACACTGAATGAACAATGAGTGAACACTGAGTGAACACTGAATGAACACTGAGTGAACACTGAATGAACACTGAGGAACACTGAGGAACACTGAATGAACAATGAGTGAACACTGAGTGAACACTGAATGAACAATGAGTGAACACTGAGTGAACACTGAGGAACACTGAGGAACACTGAGGAACACTGAATGAACACTGAGTGAACACTGAGTGAACACTGAGTGAACAATGAGGAACACTGAGTGAACACTGAGTGAACACTGAGTGAACACTGAGTGAACAATGAGTGAACACTGAGTGAACAATGAGGAACACTGAGGAACACTGAGTGAACACTGAGTGAACACTGAGTGAACAATGAGTGAACACTGAGTGAACACTGAGTGAACACTGAGGAACACTGAGGAACACTGAGTGAACACTGAATGAACACTGAGTGAACACTGAGTGAACACTGAGTGAACACTGAGTGAACACTGAGTGAACACTGAGTGAACACTGAGGAACACTGAATGAACACTGAATGAACACTGAGTGAACAATGAGGAACACTGAGTGAACACTGAATGAACACTGAATGAACACTGAGTGAACACTGAGTGAACACTGAGTGAACACTGAGTGAACACTGAATGAACACTGAGGAACACTGAGGAACACTGAGTGAACACTGAGGAACACTGAGTGAACACTGAGTGAACACTGAGTGAACACTGAGGAACACTGAGTGAACACTGAGGAACACTGAATGAACACTGAGGAACACTGAGTGAACACTGAGGAACACTGAATGAACAATGAGTGAACACTGAATGAACACTGAGTGAACACTGAATGAACAATGAGTGAACACTGAGTGAACACTGAATGAACACTGAGTGAACACTGAGTGAACAATGAGTGAACACTGAATGAACACTGAGTGAACACTGAGTGAACAATGAGTGAACACTGAATGAACACTGAGTGAACACTGAGGAACACTGAGTGAACACTGAGTGAACACTGAATGAACACTGAGTGAACACTGAGTGAACACTGAATGAACACTGAGTGAACAATGAGTGAACACTGAATGAACAATGAGTGAACACTGAGTGAACACTGAATGAACAATGAGTGAACACTGAGTGAACACTGAATGAACACTGAGTGAACACTGAGTGAACAATGAATGAACAATGAGTGAACACTGAGTGAACACTGAATGAACACTGAGTGAACACTGAGTGAACACTGAATGAACAATGAGTGAACACTGAGTGAACACTGAATGAACACTGAGTGAACACTGAATGAACAATGAGTGAACACTGAGTGAACACTGAATGAACACTGAGTGAACACTGAGTGAACAATGAGTGAACACTGAGTGAACACTGAGTGAACACTGAGTGAACAATGAGTGAACACTGAGTGAACAATGAGTGAACACTGAGTGAACACTGAGTGAACACTGAATGAACACTGAGTGAACACTGAGTGAACAATGAGTGAACACTGAGTGAACACTGAATGAACAATGAGTGAACACTGAGTGAACACTGAATGAACACTGAGTGAACACTGAGTGAACAATGAGTGAACACTGAGTGAACAATGAGTGAACAATGAGGAACACTGAGTGAACACTGAGGAACACTGAGTGAACACTGAGTGAACACTGAGTGAACAATGAGTGAACACTGAGTGAACACTGAGTGAACAATGAGGAACACTGAGGAACACTGAGTGAACACTGAGTGAACAATGAGTGAACACTGAGGAACACTGAGTGAACACTGAGTGAACAATGAGTGAACAATGAGTGAACACTGAGTGAACACTGAGTGAACAATGAGGAACACTGAGTGAACACTGAGTGAACACTGAGTGAACAATGAGTGAACAATGAGTGAACACTGAGTGAACAATGAGGAACACTGAGTGAACACTGAGTGAACACTGAGTGAACAATGAGTGAACAATGAGTGAACACTGAGTGAACACTGAGGAACACTGAGTGAACACTGAGTGAACACTGAGTGAACACTGAGTGAACAATGAGGAACACTGAGTGAACACTGAGGAACACTGAGTGAACACTGAGTGAACAATGAGTGAACACTGAGTGAACAATGAGTGAACACTGAGTGAACAATGAGGAACACTGAGGAACACTGAGGAACACTGAATGAACACTGAGTGAACACTGAATGAACAATGAGTGAACACTGAGTGAACACTGAATGAACACTGAATGAACAATGAGTGAACACTGAGTGAACACTGAGGAACACTGAATGAACACTGAGTGAACACTGAATGAACAATGAGTGAACACTGAGGAACACTGAATGAACACTGAATGAACAATGAGTGAACACTGAGTGAACACTGAGGAACACTGAATGAACAATGAGTGAACACTGAATGAACACTGAGTGAACACTGAGTGAACACTGAGGAACACTGAGTGAACACTGAGTGAACACTGAATGAACACTGAGTGAACACTGAATGAACAATGAGTGAACACTGAGGAACACTGAATGAACACTGAATGAACAATGAGTGAACACTGAGTGAACACTGAGGAACACTGAATGAACAATGAGTGAACACTGAATGAACACTGAGTGAACACTGAGTGAACACTGAGGAACACTGAATGAACAATGAGTGAACACTGAATGAACACTGAGTGAACACTGAATGAACAATGAGTGAACACTGAGGAACACTGAATGAACACTGAATGAACAATGAGTGAACACTGAGTGAACACTGAGGAACACTGAATGAACAATGAGTGAACACTGAATGAACAATGAGTGAACACTGAGTGAACACTGAATGAACAATGAGTGAACACTGAATGAACACTGAGTGAACACTGAATGAACAATGAGTGAACACTGAGTGAACACTGAATGAACACTGAGTGAACACTGAATGAACACTGAGTGAACACTGAGTGAACACTGAGTGAACAATGAGTGAACACTGAATGAACACTGAGGAACACTGAATGAACAATGAGTGAACACTGAATGAACAATGAGTGAACACTGAGTGAACACTGAATGAACAATGAGTGAACACTGAATGAACACTGAGTGAACACTGAATGAACAATGAGTGAACACTGAGTGAACACTGAATGAACACTGAGTGAACACTGAATGAACACTGAGGAACACTGAGGAACACTGAATGAACAATGAGTGAACACTGAGTGAACACTGAATGAACAATGAGTGAACACTGAGTGAACACTGAGGAACACTGAGGAACACTGAGGAACACTGAATGAACACTGAGTGAACACTGAGTGAACACTGAGTGAACAATGAGGAACACTGAGTGAACACTGAGTGAACACTGAGTGAACACTGAGTTAACAATGAGTGAACACTGAGTGAACAATGAGGAACACTGAGGAACACTGAGTGAACACTGAGTGAACACTGAGTGAACAATGAGTGAACACTGAGTGAACACTGAGTGAACACTGAGGAACACTGAGGAACACTGAGTGAACACTGAATGAACACTGAGTGAACACTGAGTGAACACTGAGTGAACACTGAGTGAACACTGAGTGAACACTGAGGAACACTGAATGAACACTGAATGAACACTGAGTGAACAATGAGGAACACTGAGTGAACACTGAATGAACACTGAATGAACACTGAGTGAACACTGAGTGAACACTGAGTGAACACTGAGTGAACACTGAGGAACACTGAGGAACACTGAGTGAACACTGAGGAACACTGAGTGAACACTGAGTGAACACTGAGTGAACACTGAGGAACACTGAGTGAACACTGAGGAACACTGAATGAACACTGAGGAACACTGAGTGAACACTGAGGAACACTGAATGAACAATGAGTGAACACTGAATGAACACTGAGTGAACACTGAATGAACAATGAGTGAACACTGAGTGAACACTGAATGAACACTGAGTGAACACTGAGTGAACAATGAGTGAACACTGAATGAACACTGAGTGAACACTGAGTGAACAATGAGTGAACACTGAATGAACACTGAGTGAACACTGAGGAACACTGAGTGAACACTGAGTGAACACTGAATGAACACTGAGTGAACACTGAGTGAACACTGAATGAACACTGAGTGAACAATGAGTGAACACTGAATGAACAATGAGTGAACACTGAGTGAACACTGAATGAACAATGAGTGAACACTGAGTGAACACTGAATGAACACTGAGTGAACACTGAGTGAACAATGAATGAACAATGAGTGAACACTGAGTGAACACTGAATGAACACTGAGTGAACACTGAGTGAACACTGAATGAACAATGAGTGAACACTGAGTGAACACTGAATGAACACTGAGTGAACACTGAATGAACAATGAGTGAACACTGAGTGAACACTGAGTGAACACTGAGTGAACACTGAGTGAACAATGAGTGAACACTGAGTGAACACTGAGTGAACAATGAGTGAACACTGAGTGAACAATGAGTGAACACTGAGTGAACACTGAGTGAACACTGAATGAACACTGAGTGAACACTGAGTGAACAATGAGTGAACACTGAGTGAACACTGAATGAACAATGAGTGAACACTGAGTGAACACTGAATGAACACTGAGTGAACACTGAGTGAACAATGAGTGAACACTGAATGAACACTGAATGAACAATGAGTGAACACTGAGTGAACACTGAATGAACACTGAGTGAACACTGAGTGAACAATGAGTGAACACTGAATGAACACTGAGTGAACACTGAGTGAACACTGAGTGAACACTGAATGAACACTGAGTGAACACTGAGTGAACACTGAATGAACACTGAGTGAACACTGAGTGAACAATGAGTGAACACTGAATGAACACTGAGTGAACACTGAGGAACACTGAGTGAACACTGAGTGAACACTGAATGAACACTGAGTGAACACTGAGTGAACACTGAATGAACACTGAGTGAACAATGAGTGAACACTGAATGAACAATGAGTGAACACTGAGTGAACACTGAATGAACAATGAGTGAACACTGAGTGAACACTGAATGAACACTGAGTGAACACTGAGTGAACAATGAATGAACAATGAGTGAACACTGAGTGAACACTGAATGAACACTGAGTGAACACTGAGTGAACACTGAATGAACAATGAGTGAACACTGAGTGAACACTGAATGAACACTGAGTGAACACTGAATGAACAATGAGTGAACACTGAGTGAACACTGAATGAACACTGAGTGAACACTGAGTGAACACTGAGTGAACACTGAGTGAACACTGAGTGAACAATGAGTGAACACTGAGTGAACAATGAGTGAACACTGAGTGAACACTGAGTGAACAATGAGGAACACTGAGGAACACTGAGTGAACACTGAGTGAACACTGAGTGAACACTGAGTGAACAATGAGGAACACTGAGTGAACACTGAGGAACACTGAGTGAACACTGAGTGAACAATGAGGAACACTGAGTGAACACTGAGGAACACTGAGTGAACACTGAGTGAACACTGAGTGAACAATGAGGAACACTGAGTGAACACTGAGTGAACACTGAGTGAACACTGAGTGAACAATGAGGAACACTGAGTGAACACTGAGGAACACTGAGTGAACACTGAGTGAACACTGAGTGAACACTGAGTGAACAATGAGGAACACTGATGAACACTGAGTGAACAATGAGGAACACTGAGGAACACTGAGTGAACACTGAGTGAACACTGAGTGAACACTGAGGAACACTGAGTGAACACTGAGTGAACACTGAGTGAACACTGAATGAACACTGAGTGAACACTGAGGAACACTGAGGAACACTGAGTGAACACTGAGTGAACACTGAGTGAACACTGAGTGAACAATGAGGAACACTGAGTGAACACTGAGTGAACACTGAGTGAACAATGAGGAACACTGAGGAACACTGAGTGAACACTGAGTGAACACTGAATGAACACTGAGTGAACACTGAATGAACACTGAATGAACACTGAGTGAACACTGAATGAACACTGAGTGAACACTGAGCGAACACTGAGGAACACTGAGTGAACACTGAGTGAACACTGAATGAACACTGAGTGAACACTGAATGAACACTGAGTGAACACTGAATGAACACTGAGGAACACTGAGTGAACACTGAGTGAACACTGAGTGAACACTGAGGAACACTGAGTGAACACTGAGTGAACACTGAATGAACACTGAGTGAACACTGAATGAACACTGAGTGAACACTGAGTGAACACTGAGTGAACACTGAATGAACACTGAGGAACACTGAGTGAACACTGAGTGAACACTGAGTGAACACTGAGGAACACTGAGTGAACACTGAGTGAACACTGAATGAACACTGAGTGAACACTGAGTGAACACTGAGTGAACACTGAGTGAACACTGAGGAACACTGAGGAACACTGAATGAACACTGAGTGAACACTGAGGAACACTGAGTGAACACTGAGTGAACACTGAGTGAACACTGAGGAACACTGAGTGAACACTGAGGAACACTGAGTGAACACTGAGTGAACACTGAGGAACACTGAGTGAACACTGAGTGAACACTGAGTGAACACTGAGGAACACTGAGTGAACATTGAGGAACACTGAGTGAACACTGAGTGAACACTGAGTGAACACTGAGGAACACTGAATGAACACTGAGGAACACTGAGTGAACACTGAGTGAACACTGAGTGAACACTGAGTGAACACTGAGGAACACTGAGTGAACACTGAGGAACACTGAGTGAACACTGAATGAACACTGAGGAACACTGAGGAACACTGAGTGAACACTGAGTGAACACTGAGGAACACTGAGTGAACACTGAGTGAACACTGAGTGAACACTGAGTGAACAATGAGGAACACTGAGTGAACACTGAGGAACACTGAGGAACACTGAATGAACACTGAGTGAACACTGAATGAACACTGAGTGAACACTGAGTGAACAATGAGGAACACTGAGTGAACACTGAGGAACACTGAATGAACACTGAGTGAACACTGAGTGAACAATGAGGAACACTGAGGAACACTGAGTGAACACTGAATGAACACTGAGTGAACACTGAGTGAACACTGAATGAACACTGAGTGAACACTGAGTGAACACTGAGTGAACAATGAGGAACACTGAGGAACACTGAGTGAACACTGAATGAACACTGAGTGAACACTGAGTGAACACTGAATAAACACTGAGTGAACACTGAATGAACACTGAGTGAACACTGAGTGAACACTGAGTGAACACTGAGTGAACACTGAGGAACACTGAGGAACACTGAGTGAACACTGAATGAACACTGAGTGAACACTGAGTGAACACTGAATGAACACTGAGTGAACACTGAATGAACACTGAGTGAACACTGAGTGAACACTGAGTGAACACTGAATGAACACTGAGTGAACACTGAATGAACACTAAGTGAACACTGAATGAACACTGAGTGAACACTGAGGAACACTGAGTGAACACTGAGTGAACACTGAGTGAACACTGAGGAACACTGAGTGAACACTGAGTGAACACTGAGTGAACACTGAGTGAACACTGAGGAACACTGAGGAACACTGAGGAACACTGAGTGAACACTGAGTGAACACTGAGTGAACACGGAGGAACACTGCGCTGTCGACTCACGCAAACGTGGACACCGGTGAGTGAACAGCGAGTGAACGTTGTGTTCCTCACCGCGTCCGCTCAGCAATATGCGCGCGTGGCTCGAGAGGGAAGTGTGTTGTGCGAGGCCTCAGCTCGCCACTACACATCGCTATTTGACATCGCCATTGTGCTTCGTTGGCTAGAAAATGAATTTTTGTGAAATTTAAAAAACAAAAAAAACAGTTCTCAGGCAAGAGCGACGCGCACGACGACCGCACTTTCTATTTTGACTGCAGGTACGGCATTGTGGCAGGTAAAAAAAAAAGACATGGAATTTTACGTATATGTATTTTAAAGATTTCGGCCAGTAAAACCAAAGAAAAAAAGCAATGTCCGAACCCACGTTTTCTCTTCCTAGAAATCCCAGGCCGGCCTGGTCACCCAGAAGTTCCGCAGGTGTACAAGGATGGCGCGCTGGTGGTGTGGAAGGCGTCCGAGTTCGAGGGAACGGCCACGTACACGATGGAGACTAAGAAGAGCGGTGCAAATGCCCACCCTGTCCATTTGATTGCAATACGAAGAATCTTGTGGCGATATTCTTCTCTCTGGCGATCCATATACCATGTATGGAGTGGTCTATGACCATTGGATTATAAATGCACGTTTTCCAAAACATCGATCATACATTTTTTACCTACGTGACTTTACCGAAAAAAAACCTAAGAGTATGGTAGACCGCCAGCGAGATGAATTCCCCGATTGCTTCTCTAGCAATGTACAAGTGTCTGCTCTGTCACCCACGCACAATTCGGAAAGTTTAGTTCACTGTGGAGGTGGTGCTGGACCCCGCACAGCGACGCACGTGACGCGCCGTTGTTTTCCCGTTGCTCAGGCGAGGGGATTTGGTCGTTGGTCGCGGCCGGGATCAAGGACCCGTACTACAACGTGATGCACCTGGTCCCTGGCGGCGTTTACAAGTTCCGCGTGTCGTGTGTGAGCAAGGCCGGACAGAGCCCGCCGAGCCTGTCTTCGGACAAGATCGCCATCCCAGGTCATCTCCTCACAGGGCACGAGCCCACGGGTCACACTCCGACCTTAACCCATTGTTCACTGATAATGCGCACAGCTGTGGCAGGTGCACCTACGCGTGCCAATAACCTTTGTCGATCCACTGTTGGATGAGGACCACCCCACGGCCGTGTCGGTTGAGGGGGTTGTTTCATCTTATTTCACCATGGCGAGCGGTGCGGGTTGGTGAGGGATGGCAGCACAGAATTAGTCCAACATTGCCACTTGCTGTGCTGCCCTCGGCTGCCCACAATGCCAGCTTGCAGCATGAGCAGCAGCAGCAGCAGCAGCCCAAAACAAACCTCACACGTCACCGCGCGTGTTGTTGAAGTCTCACAAGATGGCTTCTCGTGTTTCTCTTGAAGTAGCGGCACCTGAGAAGGTCGTGGACAAGAAGCGGGGAAGCCAATTGAGTCTGGACAAAGGCTCCGGCAAACCGGGTGTGCTGCAGAAGCCTTACACCTTCCTGGAGGAGAGGGCCAGGTGAGTGTCTGCAGAGCCAACACATTACCTTTGCAGTGAGGTGCCTGTAGGAAGCCGGTACGGCAAGCAGCCACACGTGCGGCATTTCACGGGACACTCCTGTACTTTAAAAAAAAAATCCGAAACAAACAAAGGGAATTTGCCAAAACGTCCCAACATGACATATTCCTGACAGTGAATCTTGATTATTTTTCATTGATCAATTATTGATTTCACGGTCTGAATGTAGCAAATGTTAAAACTTACCCACACATTACTGAATTGGAATCTACACAGCAATCACCCTGTCAAAATGTTGACAGGAAAAAGAATCACGAATCTCAGTGAGACTTTCCTGGGTTAAACAAATGTAATAATAGTTTATCACTTGTTATTAAAACAAGGTGATCGAACTTCCAATCCTCTTTGTCTAGCCCTGTAACGATTCACTCTCCCGGCGACTCGATGAATTGTCACGATTCAGGGTCGCGCTTCGAGTCTCCTCCGTCTCGTCTTTACGTCCCGGTTTATTATCGCTTCTTTGCTTTCGGTGCCATTTGTACTGCAATAGCCCCAACGTAGCACCAGCATGGCATTTCCATTCACAAACAATAAAGAATCAGTTTTTATGCACGAATTTCTACGCACACATCGCGAGTGTAAGAACCAGCACTGTGCTGCGTTGCGAAGGGGCCGCTTTGGAGTGATTCGCGAGTGCAAGGAGAACGGCACGGGTCGGGTGTTCACCGCCAAGATCGTGCCGTACGAGGTGGACAGCAAGCCGAGGGTGCTGCGCGAGTACGACGTCCTGCGCACGCTGCAGCACCCGGGCGTCATGTCGCTGCACGAGGCCTACGTCACGCCGCGCTACCTGGTGCTCATCACCGAGCGCTGCGGGGGCAAGGAGATTCTGTTCAAGCTCATCGACAGGTTCGTTGCAAGCTTACGCGTACGGCCCTACGGACGCGTGAGGGCCTCCCCCACGGCGTGCGGGGTCGTAGGGGCTACTTGACCATAATTGGCCACGCCAGTGAGCGCAAATTGGTGCAAGCATGGAGCTGGACATGGGAGCAGAGAAATGCAGCACAGCGTTGACTTGTGGTGCATTGCCGTCTGCTGTTCAAATCGTATCCCTACCAAGCGCTAGAATTGAGTGAGATTAAATATTCATCAAAACCACCGAACGTACGACAGAAAATCACGAGTCGTGCTTCTTGCTGAGCCACGGCGTTGGATGGCCTTGGATATTCTGATCTTAATATGTGCTACATTCACCATTAGCTTGGGCTTGCGGTGTCTGAGACGGCTTGTATGTGATGAGGAGTTGTGCAATTCTCAATTTATCTCGCTCGTATATATTTGTTGTTTTCATTAGTTTATTTGTATTTACTTCATATTTTAGTTTTTTTGTAATTTATATGTGCTTCCGTGCAAAGCGTCTTCAGATGCTCCTGTATCTGGGCGGTTTGTAAATTGACATTAATATTACATTATTCGCTTGTTTGTGTGGGCTTTGTCCATTTGTTTATCTGCACCCATGTGATGCGTTGCAGTTTCATTTTACGGCCGACTGCTTCAGCATGTGAGTAGACCAACAATGTGTTACCCCCCTCTATTCACTCAGCACCAGATACTCGGAAGAAGAGTTGGTTGGTTACATGATCCAGCTGCTGCAGGCCGTAGACTACCTGCACCGTCGCCTCGTCCTGCACCTGGACATTAAGTCCGAGAACATCCTCATAACTGAGCAAAACCTCGTGAAGCTGGTCGACTTTGGGAGCGCCCACCAGTTCAACCCCAGCGACCCCCAGCCAATCGAGAACACCACCGGCGCTCTCGAGTACTTAGGTGAGAACCCCTTGGCAAGTGACGCCCGGCGCGATGAATGACCTGTGCCGACTTTCCGGGGAACTTTTCGGGTTGGCCCGAGACGTCGACGACAGGGATTTGTGGCCCGTGGCCTAGACGCCGGCTGACTGCCGCCCGCCCGCCCGCCCACCCTGGAGCGTGATTGATGTGGGGTGCAATTTGAGTGTTTCCTGTGTGGTTGCAAGCAGCCATTTATTTATAAATGGCAGGTCTGGGACAAACGCATCCATTTGGACTTTGCAAAGGGATCTTGAGGACACATATAAAGGTTTCCTGCAGCCTCCATGATTTACAAGAGCTGCACTGCTGCCTTAATTATAAGTAGGTGAACTGGCATCACTGCTGCAGCTGTTAGATCAAACGTCGTAAAACAGAGAGTCTTTCTTATTGTTTTGTTTGGCTTTTGGAATGGTCACACAACGCTTGTTTGTAACCAACTGAACACGATTGGCAAATGAATTGCCACATTACAGAGCATACTTTATTCCACACTCTCACAAGTGACCAAAGGTCGAGGCAGCGAGGCTTGTACTGATCGAGTGCTCGCGCTTACGTGAGAAATTCTGTGCACAAATGTTGAAGGTAAAGGCTACGTTTCGTTCTAAGGCATACCTTCAAGTTTTGCCGTGCCACAAAACAGTTGGGTAAACACAGTCACAGCAGCCGAGTGGGGGTCGCCTTGCAGCTCGCTGTTGTCGTATTCTCGGCACGGCCACGCGACTGTGTGTGGCCGGCACGACGCCACCTGCCGCTCGTCTGTCTTCACGCCGAGAGCGGAACGCGCACGTTGCCAATCAGAATAATGGGTTACATTAGACGGCGGTGGGGCAGACGCGTGTCTCAGCAGCGAAGGCGCCGCTGTCGTGCCGCTCGTTACTTTTTCACATCGCGGCGAGGTCAGTTTGCGTGGCTGGGGCAACTCTGCACGCAGCACGTGAACAATTTTGGAGCTTGTTTTATCAGTGTGTAAAAAAAAAACTTGCGCAAGGTAAAACATCGTGTGGATTCTTTTAGATTTACAGTAAAACCTTGGATTGTAAGTAACTTGGTTTGCGAGTGTTTTGCAAGACGAGCAAAATTTGTAAATAAATATGAATTTGATAAACGAGCGAGGTCTTGCAATACGAGTAGTACGTGCATACGCTTTGTCTGCCGAGCGTCACGTGATCACAACTGATATACGAGTGCTTTGATATACGAGTGCTTTGGATTACAAGCACGTTTCCAAAACGAATTATGCTCGCAATCCAAGGTTTTACAGTACTTTACCCGCCGTCTTGAATTTATTTGTTTGATTTGCTTCGCTCCTCACAGCTCCCGAGTTGGTCAAAGGTGACCCAGTGGGACCCACGGCGGACGTGTGGTCAATCGGAGTTCTTGCCTTCATCATGTAAGTCTCGTGTTCCATATTGTGCCACGGCCGACACGTACATCTAAGACAGCCGTCAAAACTAAAATGTACTCAAATTGATTCTCGTGAAACCTGCGGTTTCTGGCTCGCGTGCAGGATGAGCGGAGACTCTCCCTTCCTCGGCGCAAACGATCGCCTGACGGAGGAGAACATCAAGCTGTGCAAGCCTGACGTGAGCAAGTGCTACGTCAACGCCTCGCAGACGTCACTCCTGTTCGTCAAGAGGCTCCTCTGCATCTACCCACAGTACGTGCCCCCACAGGCAGTAGAGCATCTGAATCTATCGTTCAATCTATCGGAACGGAATTGGAATTAAAAGGCTATGCGGGAGGGCATGTGGCACAGTTTGGCACCAGCTATCACAGAGTGCGGTCGTGTCACTGCGGTTCTCTGTCGTGAGTATAATGTCTTTAAAAACAGCGGCGCAATGCCTCTCTGAATAAAATTAACGCTGAACCGCCTTCGCGTTCCGAGATGCAGCGTTGAACGTGACACCCACCCTGCAACTTGCAGATAGCTCGGACTGGGAGAGGCTCAATGATGAAACACAAAAGGATATTCAGTATAACTGAACAAGTAGTTATCAATAAGGCCTGCTGCTTTGTGCCTAAACGGCTTGTTTGTCAATCCACTGCCGGGTGAGGGCCTCCCAGTGCGATGTGGTTCATGGGGCTTATTTGATCGTACATCACCACACTGGCTAGCGCAGGCTGGGGAAGACGCGGAGCAAACATATATGGGCATCTAGAAGTATGGTACAACAATTAATGTTTTTGCACTGCCTTCTGCCACCGTTACACAGGCCCGTGGCCGTATGAGAGCCTGCATGTGCGTGGAAACAGTCTGCAGGCTCAAACCCCGCTTAAATTTTGAGATGTGAGATCTTGCGATTTAAAGCTTTCGTGACTGCAGGGATTCATCTTCTTGGTTTTTTCGGTAAAGTCACGTAGAAGGGAAGTAATAAAATAATAAAAATAAAACATAATAAAATGAAACAATTCTCACGACGTTTCGGTCACAACGCAAGCAGCCGTCCTCAGGTGAAGAATGAGACACTTCAAGCTAGGAACTTACATATAAGCTGGGTTGGGGGTGGTAGAAGAGCGCCTTAACAAAAAGAATGTGCATATCAAGATGAGTTTAGCATATACATGGGAAATGCGCAGGGGGCGGGGGGGCTTCAAAGTCATACCATGCCCACGCACTATGCAGGATCAAGAGCACCAAGGGGGGGTGCAGGGATTAGCATTAACAAAGGAAAGGAATGCCAATGATATGTAGCTGCAGTAACTAAACAACACCGTAGAAAACTAAGGTATAAACTACATACAAAGACTAAAATATAAACTGCATAGCACCATCAGTATACTTACTATACTCTACAATAAGCTGAGTTACTAACGGCAAGTAATACATTAGAATACTACGTCGTAAAAGTTATACAATATGCTTCCATCTAAACTTTATTCTCTTACATCAACCGAGCATATACCGTACTATATACTGCCATAGATAAACCCAACATTAAATTATATACTGTAAGTTTAGATTTTCTACAGTGTTGTTTAGTTACTGCAGCTACATATCATTGGCATTCCTTTCCTTTGTTAATGCTAATCCCTGCACCCCCCCTTGGTGCTCTTGATCCTGCATAGTGCGTGGGCATGGTATGACTTTGAAGCCCCCCCGCCCCCTGCGCATTTCCCATGTATATGCTAAACTCATCTTGATATGCACATTCTTTTTGTTAAGGCGCTCTTCTACCACCCCCAACCCAGCTTATATGTAAGTTCCTAGCTTGAAGTGTCTCATTCTTCACCTGAGGACGGCTGCTTGCGTTGTGGCCGAAACGTCGTGAGAATTGTTTCATTTTATTATGTTTTATTTTTATTATTTTATTACTTCCCTTCTACGTGACTTTACCGAAAAAACCAAGAAGATGTGAGATCTTGCTGATTTAGTCTTAGGTTTCTTTTGCTTCACAGCATAGGTATGTTGACCACGAGTCCTCCTCTTCTTTGATTTGCGAATAATGAACGTGTTTGCGAGCGAGCGGCTCCGACCCACGTCCACGTGTGCGGTCCCCTCCTTCCGCCCCGTGCCCAGGAGCCGCCCGTCCGTGCAGGAGTGCATCTCCATGCCGTGGCTGCAGGACACGCAGCTCATGAAGGACCGCCGCACCATCCTCTCCTTCCCCACCTGGAAGCTGCAGCAGTACCTGCAGGGGGCCAACCGCCGGCGTCTGGAGGCCGCCACCAGCCACCGAGTTCTGTTGCGCACGGGATCCACCTCCAAGTAGCCGGGGCGAGTGGCACAATCCTCGAGGCCGCAACAAACCACTGCTGGAATCAAGGCTGAGACGAGCCAAGTCCACGTTGACTCGTCGTTGTTTTGAGTTTTGGAGTGACCACAAAATCTCGTGCGTTTTTCTTGCGTTCGCCCCAGATTCAAAGTTGAGCTGAAAATGGACAAAAAGTATCGCC
Organism: Lampetra planeri; assembly: GCF_965212315.1. Classification (NCBI taxonomy): domain Eukaryota; kingdom Metazoa; phylum Chordata; class Hyperoartia; order Petromyzontiformes; family Petromyzontidae; genus Lampetra; species Lampetra planeri. Next base: position 786,642 of record NC_136107.1, on the reverse strand, counting down.
ATACATTTTCAACTGTAACCATTTTGAAATACAATCTTCGAGTGGTTTCTTTCAATTGATATTGCATTTCGTGATTACTACTGCTGAATAGCTCTGATCAGGCAGCATAAGTTATTTTGAAATGAAAATTAAAGTCGCTCATTAACATTTAAACAACTGTCCCCCCTGTATTCATTTAGAATCGGTCAAAAGTAGAAGTACGAGGAGGCACAATGGCGGTGTGCCTTGCTCATTGTGAGATGCAAAGTGGCAGGTATCGGGCGAGAGAGCCACAATTGCCGGTCTCTGAAGCCGCAACTCGAGCCAAATGTTTATAAAACAACAATTTTCCAACTAGAAGGTGTTTACGTTTATTTTGTTTAGACAGGTGAGAACTCAAAAGAGTGATCAGGGTCACCAAAATGACAACAGCAAAACAAACGAAATAAACTACAGTAACGAAGCAGGGTGCGGCATTACATGTCTGGTGCTGTCATCCTGGTTACGCCACTGCTGTATAAGAGGCTTCTGATCTGTCATACACAGGCCAACAGAGGTGATTTCTGACAGAGATGGGAGAAAAAAGCTGCTACCGTTCCTGGCCGTGGCACTTTCTTAAATAAGTTCGATATGCAATAAGGTGCCACTCTCAATTTAAGTTATTTTTAAGATCATGTCTCCCGATTGTATTCATTCTCCTGTTAAACTAAAGCACTGTGCGTTTAATGACAATCCCTCAATATTTACTGGTTGATCAACGGAGTTGTAAAATACATTACAATCAATACTCAAAAGAGTGACAGTGTATGGGGCTTAGATGCAGAGAAGGAGAAAAGGGGATCTTGAGCAACCTGTAAATATTCACGAATAAGGATGACATCCTCAGCTGTTGACTTTACACCAAAAAGGTACAAATTGAGAGCAGGGTGTAATCCCAGAATACTGCAACTTCACTTTTCCATAATGCTTCATGCTAAGTGGCACCCTATTGTTGGGCTGCATTGCCCGGTGGCTGTCATTGTGTGGCGGAGGGTGATCGAGAATGACAGGGTATTGAGGTGTCGTATGAAGTAGCATCGTATCGTGTAACCTGAGTTTTGCTTGATGGCTTCTGCACTACGATGGTATGCATAGTTTATACGAGTTCTTCAAAGGGAGTGATACAAATGTACGCCAATCAAAATGAGCCCCACGTACAAATGTAGCTCTTGCTGCTTTACTGATAATGTAGCGGCAAGGGAAGTCCGCTTCTCAGTGTGTTTGGGTCTTGCATGTCCTTGGTTATGAGTCATGTGCTGGCTGAAACGTTTGTGAAAAACGTCAGGGCTATATTGCAGTTCTTTCATTTCTAAATTGACCAATGTGCTTGCCGTGTGCAGATCAAAGCTTCCCCTCTCAGAACTGTGCAGGAGATGAAATGGGCTGGGGGAAAATACATTTGGCAATAACGTGGATGTGTTCGGTCGCCTTAACAACCCACTCACTACTTTTGTAACTTGTAAGGCTCCTGAGTTTGGAAAACGTGCATTTTCTTGTTGTAAAGGCCAACATTTGCGTTTTATAGTATATATTGAGCCTTAATGAGATTTAGCTAGAACTCTTTATTTTTGACATTTCAAATCTAACCTTTCAAAGCTAGCATGGATTATGTTGGTAATACTTCTGTTCTAAAAATATACACAGCAGCAATGCATGCCCTCCTTCCATTAACAAAGGTATGTTTGACAGAATGATTTGTAGTAACTTGGATGAATATTTAATTTACTTGGATCGTTCACGTGACATAGAAAGTAAATGTTGCAAATCCATTTAACTTTCACTTGTGAATGTCTTTGTATGTATTAGCATAGCTAGCGTGAGTCTTTAACACGTGGGAAATGTGTGACCGTTTGGGACAATGACAAAAGCAGATGTGAACATTCAGTAAAATATGCAAACGAGAGAGAGAAAAACTTGGCATCATTTACAGAATCCATCAGTCTACCAGTTCTACAGTGTATGACAAATTAAATGTACATTGTTAACCAGACATCAAGTTGTCTTTCATTTAGCTCACTATAGCAATTAAGTAATTATGTACAGCCCTTTGTCAATCCACTGCTGGATGAAGGCTTCCTTTTTTGCCGTGTTGAAGAGGTGAATGATATCTAAACCGGTGCTGCTCCCACCGCTTCACAAAATGATGTTAGCCGTGGCTGGGAATCTAACTCGGGTCATCGCCTTCATAGGGAAATGCGCTAACCACTGCATCACCTCTCCCCCTTAGCTCACTGTGAACATTCTTGCTGGTTCTATGTTGACAAATTGAGGCATGATGAGCCTGGAATTGTTTATTATTCAGCAATAGAGATTACAACAACAAAAAAGCTTTCCCTGAACAAGTGACAGTCAACATAACAAGAACGAAGCAGACATGGAACCCCCTTAACAATTACCGATTGAATCGTTTGAACACTGATGGTTTTGCATTTCGAGCTAGCTTAATGTTTGTCACGCTACCCTACTGTGGTTATTTTGAGCTGCGGGAGCTGCCATGCCTCTACAAGGCAAAGGGAAGAGTGCTCGGGCGGCTGCTGGCAGCTGACTGTGCACTTCTGCTTGCGAGGCAGAGTTGAGCATTGCTGTGTGCACAATATAGCAGGGGCACCTCATTCTGTCCATTGGGTTACAATTTGAATTTTCAACGCACGCTGTGTAGGTGTTTGGGATTTATTTTTCATTCTACCCACCTGCAATCGATTTATCGATGGAATCACAACACTGGTTTCCTATTTCAGAATTCGGCCATCAAGTGCCTTCAGACGAGAGGCCTATGAAGAGGACGCGCACGTGAATATGCTTCAGAATGTTAAGGGAGGCAGCAAAACGGGGTTGGAGTGGGGCCTGCAACTGCAAAAAATAGTCACGACTCGCTAGGCAAGGATCTGCCTGATAAGGCGTCGACTGATGCTTGTTTATTCATAGTACGAGTTAATTTGTCGCAGAAAGGGAATATATATAATAAAAAAAGAACTTGTCTGTGGAAATGTTTCGTTCATAAAATTAGAATTTGGGTAAGGAAAATCCAGTGTAACCAACAGTGAAGCTTATTCACTCAGAAATCCTTTGTAATCCCATTACAGTACACATGAAATTGATCAATATTGTACTGGAATTGATTTTGGGCCCACGTGTGAAAGGATCTGAAAATAAGGAAACTCGGATGCATTATCAACCACTGCACCTGTTCACGGATTGGATTTATTCCATGGAAAAGTAATACAATAATTCATCATGTTTATTCCAGGAGAATGATGTCACTCTTTCCAAGTAAATGGTATTCTGCCTCCGAGGGGCAGGGCAGTGAGTTGGCTTACTAAAGTGTGGCGGTTTTTGTGAACTAAACATTATTTTATGAAACTGTTAAATTAAATGTAACATAACAACACATTATAACAGCACCTTCACATATGGAGAGTGGTTATATTCAAGGATATTCCACAACAGATGGCGCATGAGCCAACCACTCACAAGAAGTGGCTATTTCTTCCAGTATTTGAGGTACAACAGCACCAGCAGGGTCGACCCCACCTTAGCTGAGGGGTTTTTTCTCCCCCAAGACCCCACAGAAATGCTCAGAAAGCCTGCGAACTTAGTCTTGGTGATCGGAGATCGGATTACCATTCTTTCCCTTAAGGATGGTGATCGGTGTTGTGCCGCAAGTTACTTTTTTGATGGTGTTAATAAGTGATTTGTTATAGCGTACTACTGAAGCAGTTTCCATTTCCTTAGCAATTTGCGACCACCACTCATCCTTGAAGCACCACGCGGCTCTCTGAACCTATGAGCGAAGGCTAATGGTAAGCCTCCTCGTTCTTGGACATAGGATGTTGTAGACCGTGGGAGTGGGCCTGCCACTTTCAAATAGCCGGAACACCTCCTCCGTTAGCCAGATTTTCTGGGGAGGTCGGGGATTGTGTACCCAATGCAGCCATAGCAGCTGCATAAGTCGCTACCAACCCCAGTTGCAAGTGATGATGATATTCCCACTTGCAACCTTCATCAGCTAGACAAGACGAGCCCATTGTGGGTTTGAGCCGGGTCCTTAATGGATGATTGCCACCACAGTGAGAATATGGTAGGCGCATCCTACAGATGACGAGCCGATGGTCAGTAGGGAGATCGGCTCTACGGTAGGTTCAGGTGCGGAGAACTATATACTTCAGCAGATGTTCTTGCTTGGACCTGACGTGCATCCAAGATGTTGTGTGAATGTGCCGCTGCCAGAACAACGTGTTGGTCATTACAAGCCCATGGGCTACACAGAAGTCTAGCAGCCACCTACCGTTGTTATTAAGCTGAACTGGCCCATGCCTTCCCATCAGTCAAGACCAGATGTCTGCGTCATGACCCACGCGGGTATTAAAATAACTAAACTAGAAACATTTTTTTTTATTTTAACAGCTAAGGGCCACCGAGCTATTTAGCTCTTTTTCAGAGGCGACCTGGCGACAAATGATACCTCAACGAACTTGTCATGTGGAAATTTATAGCAGCCCAAAACTCTAAACGAATGCTTTAAAACATGTTTCTAAACATGCGTTTAGTCATTAAGGTCACCCAAGAGGATGACTATCCCGAGGGGCCACTTTAGCCAGCGACTGGGACAGGCCAAATAATGCATCTGACTCATCATTTTACGTGACTAACACAAGGTTAATTATACTGCTCTCCAGGTATTTAGCTTTGCATTTTCTTTGGAAATTAAGCGCACCAACCTGTGATCATTGTGTTGAATTTACCGTGAACATAGATTTGACAATTGCTGCGTTGACTCCATTTCCATTTTATGAACTTCCTTTTGAAGTTTATATTCGTGTCCATGCAGGTTGTAAACTATTTTAGATATTCTCTTCTCTCGTTCCTCTGCAACTTATACCTACTTTTGCATTGATATAATGCTTCATAATGATCTATATCATAACGTCATTTGTTATTTACTGTATTTAAGATCTAGTCAGTTTCAGAACTCCACCAAAACAGTTTTACAAACCTAATAATGATCATAATATTAAGACACATCAGGTGTGAATTACTGACTACCGTACTAATGGGGTGATTAAATGCACACTCGTTCAAGATTACTATATTACAATAAATGTGTCTAATTTAAAATTCCACTTTAAATAGTATTTTCAGCCGCGGCATGGAGTTGTGACCTCCATCTAGCCGAGGAATCAAAAGATATTGCAGCACATGCAAACCTGTCAATCCCTTATCAGTGCCTAGCTCATTACAGACCATTTCAGACCTTATTGGTCACCCCGTGCCCTTATAAATCTCAACGTTCATCATACAAAGTCCCATCACAAGGGAGAAACCCCACAAAAAAATGACAAAAAAAGTTTTTACTCAATTTCCCTGGACAAGAATACGCGTAAACCGTATGGGTTGACAGGTATACACTTGTACACGTGCTCGTTAACAACACGCGACAGTATTCTCGTGCGAGTTGCTATCGACAAGCGACACGCCGTTGCTCACACGACTGATCCTACCCAACAGCTGCCTGTAACCCACAGCGCCAATGCAACACCAACTTCAAATCCAGAATGACCCATTACCATGTCACAAGTGGCACTCGTGCTCCGCCACATTCGTGTTTGGCAAGGCCTGCTGTGCGGCTTAAACGTCATTATTCTTTGGTTCTTTCGATAAAGTCACGTAGGTATAAAAGAAAATAAATCACGACGTTTCGGGTGCAACACAAGCGTCCGTCATCAGGTGGGAAAGCTGACGGATGCTTGTGTTGCGCCAGAAACGTCGTGATTTATTTTATACCTACGTGACTTTACCGAAAGAACCAAAGAGTATGGATTACTGCAGTCACGAAAGCTTCAAATCAAGATTAAACGTCATTGTTCAGTCTGTGAATTGCCTACCAATAATACCTGCAAAGGGTGTGAACACTTATTATTTGGAATTCTCAGTTCGGATGCAGAATTATAATCCGCATTGTGAGCGTCTACTGCCATCTGGTGGCTGATGGAGCGTACGGTGGGTGGCAGACAATGGGCAGTGACATAAGCACATTTGTACAACACATTGAGAGCTTAAGCACATGCCGCCCTCTCCTGGTCATAAACACAAACAGCTTTAAGTCTCACCGTGAAGACAGGTTAGTCCGTACAGCGCTGTGATACAAATGACAACAAAATAATCCTAGTACAAGACACTTTTTGTCTCGCACCGGTGAAAAAGTGGCTTGTTGATAATAATAATAAAAAAACATTGTAATGAAGCGAATCAGTCAGATTTACGTTTATAATCTAGCGTGTGTGCAACCAACTGACTATAGTTAAATTCCGGGATACATTGTGCCATCGCCTGATGGGACCTAGAACTCATGCCCCACACTACTTCGGAACAAAGTTGTCAACCTATCAGCGCTCTCACCTGGCGCAGTCATTTACTCAGAGCGAGCTCATGCCGCCCCAGAATTGTGTACATGTGTCATCATTGTAAAAGTAATTTGAATACAGTAATCCATACTGCAATTGCCCTACGAATGACGCAGATTTATGGTAGCTCCTGCGAACTAAGGAGCAATATATTGCTAGATATTATTAATTGTAGATGAAAGGCTGTTTGATAACCTCCACACAACGTGCAACAACAGTGTGTCGCAGGCCCAGTGCGCCTGCTCTCTACTCAAGCACTGCTGGTTCGATGGTGAGCCAGAACCAATGGTGGAAATTCCACATTCCAATGACGTGGGCAAGGGGCCGTCCATAAATGACGTCACGCACCTAGGGGGGGGGGGGATCAGATATTTGTGACGATGTGTGACGATGGGGGGGGGGGGTTGAGAAATGTGACGTCACATCAAAATGCGTAACTTTAAATAAATATAGACAACACGTTCTACTTAATTAAATACTTTTTAATAAATGTTTCCCCTACAACATCAGAGTGCAACGCCACATTAAATACGCACTACAATGACAATAGTTTAAAGCGATTTGAAGCATGTTTTATTTATTGGGGGGGCAGAGCTTTCTGACGTCATATTTGAGGGGGGGGTCTGACTTTTTGTGACGCCGTGTGACGAAGGGGGAGGGGGGTCAAAAATCGTGTGACGTCATTTATGGACGGCCCCCAATGTGGATCACTGTTGACATTCCACGAAGTATTACCTCTTTTATCGACCCAGGGGACATTTTAACTGACTTTACCGAAAGAACCAAGAATATGAATCCCTGCAGTCACGAAAGCTTCAAATCGAAAAATGTAACTGGCAACTTTGCAAAACAAATACGATAACGTTGTACATCTCACAAGCTTAAGTGGTGCTCCGTTCGTTGACTCTGGAATGATTCTTTAAAAGTACTGTACTCTGTACATTAGAAACCATAAGATAATATATCTTACAGCCCTTTGTCAATCAACTGCTGGATGAAGGCCTACTCACGCCGTGTCGGTAATTAGGGTGTATGGCCATACTTCATCACGCTGGCCTGCACAGATTGATTTTCCAATCCCTATCTATCCTTCCCGCTTTCAACAAACGGTGCCAATGTATTGTGCATTCAAATGAACGTTCTTGAATCGACCACAAGGCATCCAGCACCTTTGCGAGTCTATGTTTGTGAAAAGTCTTGTTGTGATCACCAAACTGGAGCAATCAAGTTCTGAACTGAAATAGCAGCAAAAGCTGCGTCACTACATTTTTCCACGGCCGGCGAGTTTGTAGATCCCCTTGTTCTCAAAATAGCTGCGGGAGGGTGGAGCGGCGGAGTCGGGGGACACGACATGGAGCCAGGGGGGGGGGGGGACACGACATGGAGCCAGGGGGGGGGGGACACGACATGGAGCCAGGGGGGGGGGGGACACGACATGGAGCCAGGGGGGGGGGGACACGACGTGGAGCCAGGGGGGGGGGACATGACATGGAGCCAGGGGGGGACACGACATGGAGCCAGGGGGGGACACGACATGGAGCCAGGGGGGGGACACGACATGGAGCCAGGGGGCGACACGACATGGAGCCAGGGGGGGGGACACACGACATGGAGCCGGGGGGGGGGACACGACATGGAGCCAGGGGGGGGGGACACGACATGGAGCCAGGGGGGGGGGGGCACTACATGGAGCCAGGAGGGGGGGGACACGACGTGGAGCCAAGGGGGGGGGACACGACATGGAGCCAGGGGGGGGGACACGACATGGAGCCAGGGGGGGACACGACATGGAGCCAGGGGGGGGGGACATACGACATGGAGCCAGGGGGGGGACACGACATGGAGCCAGGGGGGACACGACATGGAGCCAGGGGGGGGGGGGACACGACATGGAGCCAGGGGGGGGGGGACACGACATGGAGCCAGGGGGGGGGGACACGACGTGGAGCCAGGGGGGGGGGACACGACATGGAGCCAGGGGGGGACACGACATGGAGCCAGGGGGGGACACGACATGGAGCCAGGGGGGGGACACGACATGGAGCCAGGGGGGGACACGACATGGAGCCAGGGGGGGGACACGACATGGAGCCAGGGGGCGACACGACATGGAGCCAGGGGGGGGGACACACGACATGGAGCCGGGGGGGCGGGACACGACATGGAGCCAGGGGGGACACGACATGGAGCCAGGGGGGGGGGGGGCACTACATGGAGCCAGGAGGGGGGGGGACACGACGTGGAGCCAAGGGGGGGGGGGGGACACGACATGGAGCCAGTGGGGGGACACGACATGGAGCCAGGGGGGGACACGACATGGAGCCAGGGGGGGGGACACGACATGGAGCCAGGGGGGACACGACATGGAGCCAGGGGGGGGGGACACGACATGGAGCCAGGGGGGGGGGGACACGACATGGAGCCAGGGGGGGGGGACACGACGTGGAGCCAGGGGGGGGGACACGACATGGAGCCAGGGGGGGACACGACATGGAGCCAGGGGGGGACACGACATGGAGCCAGGGGGGGGACACGACATGGAGCCAGGGGGGGACACGACATGGAGCCAGGGGGGGGACACACGACATGGAGCCAGGGGGGGGGACACGACATGGAGCCAGGGGGGGGGGGACACGACATGGAGCCAGGGGGGGGGGGGACACGACATGGAGCCAGGTGGGGGGGACACGACATGTAGCCAGGGGGGGGACACGACATGGAGCCAGGGGGGGGGGGACACGACATGGAGCCAGGGGGGGGACACATGGAGCCAGGCGGGGGGGGACACGATGTGGAGCCAGGGGGACACACGACACCCGACGAGGATTGTGGCCGGCCGCTTCCTCACCACCACCACGGTGTCTGGTAGCGAGTTTGCGCGCCGTCACGATGAAGAGCACCTTTTAAAAACACAAGTAGCTTAAACATTACAAGTGTGTTGTAATAATATAAGTTGGAGGTAATCATGTAAGTTGGTGTATGGGCTGCAATATAAATGGCCGATATAGAAGTGTGACAGGAAGTAAATGTGACGTTAAAGGTTGTGTAGTATGGTGTAAATGAAAGCAACAAAATGACTTTCATAGTTCATCAGTTTCATTGTAATCACTGATCAGACATATTGACTGAGGCGACTCAACTGGACACTTCATCACATTCTGGCCACATCATTGAACTAGCCCAACTTGGCGTGATGCATAACGCTATGAATACTAAACATACGGTAAGTGGAAAAAACATTCCGGGACGCTGTAGAACACAATCTGTCACAACCTTTGACAGATCGCAAGGGAGTTGACCATCGTTGTGGCGGCTGTCAGAACGCTGACAGCTGCCGCTGCTGATGCTCCAAATTGGCGGGAAGCGCGCGCAGCGCTTCCGCTGCTGTCGTCACGCGGCCGCGTTCAAAACTCCCCGCGCCCCGCCCCCTTGGCCGCGGTTACCGCGGCAACACCGGGGCCATCCAATCGCGTAGCGCGCCCGTCGCGAACGGGTGGGGCCGCTCGCTGGGGGGGTGGGGGCGGGGTTGTTTTCAGGCGGCCTTCCCCCCCCCCGGGAGTGGCGGTGTGCAGGTGGCCCCCACCGTTGTGAGGGGGGGGGGGCGTTTCAAGGCGGCCCGGCCGCCATCACGGTTCGTGCTTCACTTTGCTTCCCGCCATTTCCATCTCTTCCCCGTAAACGGCCACGACCCCCTTAATCCTCGTGCGCGCTCTCCACATTGACCGCTTTAATCAAGGTACATCAATACAACCGATCATCGAAAAGCAATGCGCCGCGATGGCAGGCGTCTCTCGGGTGTTTTTGTTTACGTTCCTTTGAGGAGTATTGGGGGGTGGGGCGAGTGGAGGGGGGGCGGCATTGAGCCCAGCGAGGGAGGGGCTGTGGTGGTGGAGGGGGGAGGGGTTGTGGGTGTAAAGGGAGGGGCTGTGGTGGTAAGGGGGAAGGGCTGTGGGCGTGGTAAGGGAGGGGCTGTGGTGGTGGAGTGGTAGGGGGGACGGGCTGTGGGCGTGGTAAGGGAGGGGCTGTTGGGGGAAGGGAGGGGCTGTGGTGGTGGAGTGGTCGGGGGGAGGGGTTGTGGGCGTGGTAAGGGGGAGGAGTTGTGGGGGTGAAAGGAGGGGCTGTTGGGGGAAGGGAGGGGCTGTGGGGGGGGGCGCCTTGTAACTGACCCGGGGGCTGTTGTGGTCCTGCGCGCTGCTTGTTTTTAACTTCGTTTATTTAATTATTTATTCCCCCCCCCCGTTCCAACCCCGCCCCCATCACCCGCCCCGCCCCTCCTCCAAAACAACCCCTTCTCGGCGCGGCCTCCATGTTGGCTTCCGTCACGCCGAGCGATCGCAGCGACGGCGAGTCCAGCGACGACGACGACGGCGGCGGTGGAGACGAAGGAGACGGGGAGGCCGAGCCGCGGCCCGCCCGCCACCCAATGGACGTGGCGTCCATTATCACGCAAGTGAGCATAGACGACGAGCGCGGCGGAGGCGCCGCTGCTGCTGCATCGCGAGGGAAAGGTGAGAGCGCGGGGTATAGTCGAGTGGAGCGTGGTGGTGGCGGGCGGGGGGCGAGGGGCGAGGGAGACGATGGGAGACGGCGAGCAGTGAGGGGGGGGGGCGGCTCGCACCGCGTGAGGGAGAGAAAACGGCGGGAAGCGCGAGCGCGGCTGTTGGCGCCAACGCCGAGCAGCGAACGCGGCCCCCCCCCCCCCAATGGCTGTGAACGCCGCGGCCTTTTCGCGCCAAGCGCGGCGCGTGCCCGGGCGGGAGGGGGGGGGCTCCGTGAGGGGGGAGGGCGGGAGAGGGCGTCCATGGAAGGGGAAGTGAGGGGGGGTTAATGGGGTGGGGTGAGTGGAAGCATGCGGGGTGGGACGGGGGGGTCAATGGGGGGGGTGGAAGCATGCGGGGTGGGACGGGGGGTCAATGGGGGGGGGAAGGGGGGGATCAATGGGGTGGGGTGGAAGCATGCGGGGAGGGGGGGCCCGACGGCCGCGTGTTTTTGTTTTTAACGAGGCGATTGCACCGCGTTACAATGAAAACGTGAGCTAAAACGTTTAAATCGCTGATGCGTCAGGGTTGGTGCTCGACGAGAATCTCGCTGACGGTGCCACACCGTGTCACGTCGTAAACGAAAACAACCTCTGCCAATTACAAACACAATAAGGCAAACCCCGCACTGCGTGTGTCGTAACGCCGAGGGTAATCCTTGACAAATCTTGCGACATTTCAGCACCGTGTGTCGGCGGTGTTGATATTTTCGTTGAGCGTTGTGTAAATTGGTGGTGGTTGTTGTTGGGTTCGTGGTTTTGATTTCGTATCGTGGTTTGTGTTTTGTGAAGCGACGGCCACAACGCCCGTCCATAGCCATCGCGCCTGCGAGACTCTCAACCCCGTGAGCGACACACGAGGCAGAAACTCTCATCATAAATGAGCTTGACATTGAACCTGTTTGGTGAGATCAAACCTGATACCTCTGGCTCTAGTCACACTTGTAGACCTGAAACAATTGCCAAACTATATCCCTAACTTGAGTCCCTCGTGACCTTGGTCCTACGAATGTCCTTATTTAATTTGTGGCCAACGCTGATTCCCAACTTTGAGGCTGACCCTGGCCTTATCACCTCAATAATCCTAAACCAACTTAGCCCTAAATTATCCCTAATCCGAGTATCAGCCGTCACCATAACAATCTAAACAAGCCGTCTAATCCGAGCGCCATCCGATTGTTGTGCCTCTAATGATTTTCACACGTGTTGCGTCTCATCAGCAGTATCTTGTGGACGTTCGTAACCAAAGCCGAGGTGGCGGTGGTGTTATTTAGCAAAAACTCGTAATTTGATCCCAAAATTAAATCAACTTGTACCAAGTTCATTCCTATCTTTGTTTTCAAATGTGTTAATCCTATTCTGTTTGTGAATGTGTGGACTTTTATTTATTCATTGAGCTCGGAAACGGGGAACTTTTGTTCATTTTACTTCACGTACAACGTTAATGTCCACGCTGTCCGACTATGTCCTCGTTTCACTGATGAGTTAAAAGTAGGACGAGATAAATAACGTCAGCTTGGCAGCTGAAGTCTATTCATGGAATTGAAACTTAAAAAATGCGTGTGTGATTAGGGCGAGGGGCTACCTCGGTTGACACCACAAACGTGCCTTCCCATAATCTTGTTTTTTAGTCCCAAAACTAATATTCAGAATGGTAGTTCGGCCGGTTTTGAGATTGGTATTGCAACCAACTGTGTGACGTTGGAGAATGTGCCTTGAAATAAGGATGTACAGTATTCTGCAAGAGCATTGGTGTAAGGAAAAACAATGTTTGCAATCGTAACCTGTAAATGTATGACCAACTAAGCAACATTCTTTACTCAAAGCACTGAGAAGGCTTTGTAATGATGAATACTACATTTTGTTTAAACATAGGTTGAGAAAACAGATTTTTAAAAGAATTGTTCTGGCGTTCAGCCCAACTGACAAGGGCAGATACAGTAGTCAATCAACACAACATTAAATTAGGGTTTTTTTGCTGTGTCTTACTACATTGTATTGGCAGTATTTGAAGTGTAGATGCATAAGTTATTTTTCAAATCTGTGCCAAAGTACTTGTTGTGAGAAGAACTCCATCATTGCTGTAATGTTTATATCTTTATATCTGCCTTATTATAAGCACGTTTGTATTTAGTTGTTGGGCTTGCTGAAGTCAAATTCCGAAAAATGTGTATATTGGAAGGATATTCTTCAAAAAAAATGTAAAGACGAAACTATATTTGTGTGCGTGTTAGGGTCGTTTAGTAAAGCTGTAGTGAAGAAAAATCGAAACAAGAAAAGCCTGTTTGGCTCATTCTTCAGCTGCTTTCGCAAGTACGATGGCGAGCCTGCTGTCCCCAAAAGCATCGCCATCGAGGCACCCAAGAAGGTGGAGGAGAATGGGGCCCTGCTCAAGGTGAGACCTGTGGCGCGCACAGCCTTCTGTGTCACCGAGTGTGCAGTGGAGAGCCGAATTTCCTACGATGGTGAAGTTATTACAAAGGCCAACTTGTGTGTGTGTGCTTGCTTGTTTATAGCCCATGTAATGAACACCCAGGCTCGAACATCTGACTCGCATTTATCAACAAAAAGCTTTTCTTAGCAGTGTGTTGAGGGCACCGTAGAGCCAGCTAAACATTCATTGGAAGTACTAAATTTAAGCCCGTGTGGTATACCGTTGACGTTTCTCAAGAGTTTTAGGTGTACTTTACGCTTAGACTTCTCGAAACCTTTCGCTCGACCAGTGCTCGCATGGCGGTGTGCAGCGTCCAGTTTAGTAATGTGTCAATGATTTTCAAGTTTGAACGCATAGTGAAAAGGGCTGAAAATAACCTCAAGCAGTTTGTATGACATCTGAAGAAGTGCCAAAGGTATTTAATGCATATAGAAATGTTTGTCATTAACCTTACCTTTAACTTAAATGAATACGAACTTAGTTTGTGGTTAATGCCTTGTAACTTTTATACTTAACATCTGCATGGAACAACCTTTATTTAAAATAAAATATCCTGTTTGGATAAGTTTATCACCGAGACACAACGGTAATTGCTTGTAAAATAAAAGTGAAATGTAACCCTGCTGTGAATGCCACTTGCCCCTTGGGTAGTGTTGCCATTTATTAACTGCCCTCTATAAACGGTATTTATCACCCTGAACGTGCATCTTTTTTGTGTAAATATTTCAAATAAATTGTTTTTAAACTACATTTATTTTTGGGGGGAAAATGTGTACCTTGCCAAGAACATTGCCTCACCAATGAAGTACATTGGTTCACTTTCAGTCAAAGGCATTGCCTAACCACAAGGGTGGATTGCATTACTGAGGCGGGTTTCTCTTTCTCAGCCAGTGGAAAGGCCACTTTTACCAGAGCTAAGGCCCTTGGATGAAGGGAAGAAGTGTATGGTCATCGATCTAGATGAGACCCTGGTGCACAGCTCTTTCAAGGTATGTATGGTCCCACGTGCATATTGATGAATTGTATTTTTCTACTGATATCTCGTTGTTGAAACCTTAATGGCTGTGATGCTAGGCATTGTTGGATAACCTATAAATGTCATTTGGTGATCATATGTAGACTATGACACTTGGGCTGTGGCACGACTAAAAAGTATTCGATTACCACAAAAATAATGAGCATAATTGTCTTTATTGGTCAGATTTTTTAAATATTTATTTTGCTTTTGTAAAGTTTTCCATCTCTGGTAAATATTCGCTGGGTCTGCAACATTAGTTTTTGGTAAATATTTAACGTTCAAATATGTTTATCCTTATTAGAGAGTTTTTTCAGTTGCAAATTGTAATTTATGGCTCTTAGTTTATTGCCTCTGAATTGTAATGCTATCTATGGTTTATTTTTAATGTATCTCTACGGCTAAGTATTCATTACTCACGTGAAGTAACATTATATCAAGTCGCATCTAAACGGAACAGTATGTGTGGCAAACTTCTGTCTCCGCTAAAGTCATCATCCACAAACATGTTTAAACACACTGGTCGTAGAGGTTTCATTTTGGGGTGTTTTATCCTTGGATTAATTTGTCAAGTGTGTTTTTATCTTACAATGCAGATAATATTGTACAGTAATATTCTTTAAAAGTTATTTTGTAATGTATCTTAAAGCAAAAACACACAATGGCAGATTTCCCTTCCATAGAATTAAACCAGGAACTATTTTTAAAATAGAGTAGTCCCACTAGTGCTTCTAAGGACATGTGCACACTATATCATGTTGTTCACCTTATATATTACAAATTATACTATGTACTTTTATGAAACCCTAAATCCTGATGGTCGGAATTGGCGATCTGTACGGTTTTGAAAGTCATCAACTGGATTGCTTCACAGTCTTATCTGCAAGCCCATGTTCTGTATTCTCTGTGGCTACAAAGACGTTCATTTTATTCGTTTTGTTAAAATATTTTACTTTAATACTGGAAAGTCAACATGATTTAAACTTGCAGTTTCTGTGGTGACAAGGCACATTCCAAATTGTGTGTAGAGTCAACTTATTCTCCGAAACACGGCAGTATTGAGCAAAAATTAGATAAAGTATGTTTTCCACGTCACATGCGTGTCCAAACTGATCGCATGGCTTGCAGTCGCTAGCCACATTCACCCATAGGCGTTTTTTATGTGTTGACTGCGTCTACTAAGAATTTACATCTGCTGTTTAAATTCTTGATTGTACAAGTTGTGCAAAAGCATCCACTGAGATGACTTGTGTCTTTTACATGCACAAACTATCAATTGTAAAATTCTACATACATACAATATTATGATTCATAATTGGTTTATTTTGGGCGAGGTCGTGTAGATATGTACTGTATATATTTTAAAACTACCACCATCTACCACCCGATAGAGCCAATAAAATGAAATTGTCACATGGGCAAATATGTCAATTGAATTGGTTCAGCAAACTGGAGAAACGTTGAAAAGCAAGCAAACTATATGGGCAATTTTTTCCAGCACCGTCAGGTTTTAACAAAAGCTCATCTCTCGCGTGTTTAACAAAAGATCGGCTCTCATGTAAGCGCTGAGCTTTTTATTAACACCTGATGATGCTGGATGTTATGAATTAGCTGCCAAATTGAGAAGCGACATTACTGAAGTTGCCAAAGGCACAAACCTTGTTACCATTGTTATTCAAACCTTGAATGTGTTATTATGAATCACTGGGGCTGCTTATAAATTGTTTTTTTTGCATATTTGAGTTTAAAATCCAAGCACTCTGCACATTAAATATATTGGCTTTGAATGAAAGATTGAATTACATTAGACCGTTTTAAAACAATATATAGTTTTAAGTAGAAAAAATCCTGTTGACACGCATGTTCCTTGATGCTTTGCCAATGTACATATATTTTTGGAAACAAGCACTGTACTGTATACAATAGCATTTTTCTTGGAAACATGAGAATGGCATAACATTTGCATTTGGCTTGTGTCCCTAACCTGTACATCTGCCTCAGTATCAACTTTTACACAAAAGGCATGCTTATACAGTGAGACAATTGTTCCAATATAGTTATTGTTATATGCTGCTTACTTTTTAATTGTTTTCTTTCAGCCCATTGAAAATGCAGACTTCATCATTCCAGTAGAAATTGAGGGAACAACACATCAGGTAAAGCAAGAGCTCGTGCACTAAATTACATTTCAAGTGTAAACATTGTTTTGAACTGGTCATGCCGATAATATGCTTTAGATTCACTAAGTGTGTGGAGGTAAAATCTTTAGGCTGGCACCCTGTTCAAGTAATCCAGGATAGGCTGTGTTACTCGTGGGCCTTTCCTCGGTTGCTTGATCCGGGTGTAGTCTGCAAACGTCTTGTGCTCTACCTCTATTTAATGCTTACAATGTATACAGCCAACAGTTTTATTGCTAGACACTAGTCAGTACCTTACAAATTGTGTCATTTAAAAGTTTTCTTCCAAGTGTACAAAAATTCTATATTATAAATCATGTCATAATTAACTTAGAGTACTAAAACGAGTTCCTGTAACCAAGAAATTAGAGTTTAAAAATGTTGACCTCAAACGGCTTTGCATTTTAGTGATAGCATTTTTAAAGTGTGCACTTGGTACATTAGACCATTGTTTTATTTGTACATCATAATTTGCTCCAAATAGGTAGCGTTTTCACTGGATGAACAGTTTAAAACATGTATTAGCTGGCTGTAATTTACAAAAACTATTGATTTAACAACATGGGGTTTCTCTTTCAAGAGCGATATTTGTACTATATTTCCTGCAAAGCAAAGGTGTAGTGGCTTATTAGCTGTGTATATCTTACAGGTGTACGTGATGAAGAGACCTTTTGTGGACGAGTTCCTTCAGCGCATGGGAGAACTTTTTGAATGTGTCCTCTTTACTGCTAGCCTAGCTAAGGTATTTATCATAAGTCATTAAATCAACAAAATACAATCTCATTAACATTTTAACAACATATACAACATGATAATCAATGTCTTATGATGTTAGTCTGCATGCACATTTTAGAATGCAAAAGTCCATGTCATGGGATAAAAATAAATTTCCCTATCCACTGTAGTATTCCGACTGATTAGCATATTCATTTTAACAATATTAAGGCGGAAGCTTTGTTACTTTTGAAATGTGGTATTTCTGGATCAGCAATTCCATTAATGTGATCTGCTTCGGTTTCGCTCGACTGCAGTGCCTTGTATATTAATGTCCTGTGCCTATGTCTGATCGATCCCCTATCCACCTGTTGGTTGGGTCGTATGTGAACAGTACGCAGACCCAGTGGCTGACCTGCTGGATCGATGGGGAGTGTTCAGAGTTCGTCTCTTTCGAGAATCCTGCGTCTTTCACCATGGCAGCTACGTAAAGGACTTGAGTCGACTCGGCCGTGATCTCAGCCAGACCATCATCATCGACAACTCGCCAGCCTCTTACATATTCCACCCGGAAAATGCGGTAAGAAATTGTGTTTTGCTTCCTTGCAGTTACTGATGTGCACATTTCACAGTGTTGTAAATAAGTAGGTACAATATAATGTTTTAATTATAATGTCACATTCCATACTTCACTTATGAAGTGATGTATCCAAACTGGTCCTGCCCTCAATTATCAACCCACACTGACGAGTTTAGTGAGTTGGCTAAACAGCCCCCTTGATTGACACAGCGTCAGGAGGCCTTTATTCAGCATTGTATTGACATCGGGGCGAACATTACCATTGTTGTAAATATTTAAGTGATATACAGTGATGCCTGAACTATTCGTATTAATGCTGGTGGGTGGGACGGCAGGGGGCGTAAATGCAATGGGAGGAACAGTGTTAGTGGCACAACGCAAGGGCGCATTTCCCTTAAACTCGTCAGTACGATAATGTTCAGTCTAATCCTTACGTGATTTGTTCTTTACAATAATGCATAATAGGCTGGGCAATTCATTTTGAATGGACAATTTTTTTTATTTCACTTTCACAATTGTTTTTATATCCCCATTTAAAAATGTACAAAAAAAATTGAATGATTGGATTTCTGAAGGGAGCCTAATAAATGAGCTCCACTTTAGATTGGTCTGTTTCAGTTTTATACATTATGTATCATTTAACATTTACAACCAAATCATGCAGAATCTTACCTGATCTTGTTATAACCCAAGGGTTAAGCAGAGATGAACCTGGCTAGCACTTGAATGAAAGGCTGTCTGGGAAGTTAACTTTTGTGGGTTTGGGTGGAAATGACAGTACAGCATTAGATTCTTAGATACCATCCATGGGTTGTTTTTATATATATATATAGTTTTATTCCTAAATACCAATCACTTTAATTCAATTGGCCAAACATCCTATTGCAGCACTCTGGACAAAAAATATATATTTTCATCATTATTATTATTACAGGGTAGTGTAAATAGAGTATAATAATTCTAGATTTGAAGCTTTCGTGACTGCAATGATTCATATTCTCAGGTTTTTTCGGTAAAGTCACGTAGGTAAAAACATTAAAATTAATGAAAGTAAAATAAAACAAAATAAAATTCACGACGTTTCGGAGGCAACACAAGTCTCCGTCATCAGGTGGGACCGTCACAGCCGAATTAGCTGCATCAAGTGAAGCAATGATTCAAGATGTAATCCCCCCCCCCTCTCCACCTACCTTCAACCACCTACCTTCAACTTGCTTATAAGGGATTACATCTTGAATCATTGCTTCACTTGATGCAGCTAATTCGGCTGTGACGGTCCCACCTGATGACGGAGACTTGTGTTGCCTCCGAAACGTCGTGAATTTTATTTTGTTTTGTTTTATTTTACTTTCATTAATTTTAATGTTTTTACCTACGTGACTTTACCGAAAAAACCTGAGAATAAGAGTATAATACTTAAACAATTTCTTGGCTTTTAGTTTGCATTGCCACTGTCTTTGCCAGGTCCCAGTGGGTTCATGGTTTGATGACATGTCCGACATGGAGCTGCTGGACCTCATCCCACTCTTTGAGGAGCTCGGTAAAACCGAGGACATCTTCACCATCCTGCAGCGTCATCGGCAGAGGTAGCGGCCACTTTCAAAAGAGCTGCTTCGGACACCAAAAAAATGAGACTGCGGCAAAGTTATTTCCAGCAATATTCTTTACCAAATTAGACTCTCGGTCTGTTGTCCAGGTGACTGTAAGCAATCGGTTAGATACTGATTGAACATTATTGGTGAAAATAACCATCTTGTCCGCGGCAAGTACTAATGAGGTTTACTGAAACTGCCAGTTAATGACCTGACATTTTGTTAGGAGTTGTCACTGTCTCGTGTTGCTGGTGGTGGATAAAAGTGACTGTCTTTCCAGTCTTCCCGAGATCAACTGCATGCCTCTCATTCTCATTGTTGTGGAAAACTATCCAAATTATAAATCCTGTGCCCTCTGGGGGGGGAGGGGGAGTAAGCTCGCTTATAAAGGTGACTGTGCCATCAAACATTTTCTTGCTTCCTCCTGAGCCTTACCTTTTATGCTGTTGCCTGCCATTCACCAGCACCACAGTTGCTCTGTGTGTCAATTTATTTTACATTAAACAGCTTAATTGGTTGTGATTGGCTTTTATCCAAATTCACACACACTTGGAAGATGTATTTTCTCTTATCCTGGAGACTGGGTTCCTCTTTCATAATATTATCAAGAGTTGATGATACAGTATGACTGGCTCAACAGAAGATGTTGCCACCAAACTGCTATGGAAAACCTCTGCAGTTTTGAAGAGACTTTGCACAACGGTATCACTAGGGAAGCTGGTGGTGGAATGACATGACGTAACATGTCTTCATTGTGCCAGAAAAACAGTTTTTTGTTTTAAGGCGTTATTATATAGATATTTACTTTTTTCCCTTTTATAACTTAAAATCGCGTTGAGTGTATTGTGAACGTTATATGGGAAGTTGGGAGGGCTTTTTAATGTCTTAACTGTTACAATGTTACTAGGATATAAAAAATAATCTATTTTTGCAATTTTGGGAATTCGGATTCAAGTCCTTAAGATGCTGTAAACCCGTAAAGCACTTGCACCTTAGCGGTGTGTGCTTTTTAAGGCTGTGTTTGCATTTGTGCATGTTTTTTTAAGTCATGAGTGTAAAATTTGTAAAGCTTTGGCAAATATTGTATGTGATAAACATCAGTGTTTTCATGTTTTTAGTTTGGTAGGACCAAACAATGTCTGGCTTTATTATTGATCTCTACAATCCCTGTTATTGAGGACCAATGCAACGAAAGGTTCCGTATTGTGAAATGGCAAACCATGACAAAATAGCTAATTTAGTGTGCTTTACATTTTGATTTACTCTTTTTTATTTTTATCCTACACATTTGGTTTGTTTTATAATACCTTTTAAATGTGGACCTTTATAATTTTGGTTGTAGTAAAACTTTGGCATTAAATATAGCAGTTACCATTTCACAGTAGCTTGTATGTGCTCATGACATGTTTTGGTTTTTAGGTGCTCATTGAGTAAGATACTAATTTATTTTATATTATCAAGTGTGTTACATAAAAACACCTGGTACCACTACAATCTTTTTAAATTATAGTGTTAACGAATTTCATATATCGTTTAAGGTTGCTGTCAATAAAGGACGTATGAGGGTAGATTTTTGTTAACGTTGCTGTCATCTCTGCGAGATATTACAAGAGGGAAAACACGACCACATTGCCGGACACGGATAACATATATTGTTTATTACCAAAGCAAAGCAGACTTACATTTAGTTTAGATTTTTTGGTATGGAATAAATATGTAATGCTTTAATGCGAAGTAATATTTTCCTATAATTTTTCTCCAGTATTCAAGTGACACGTTGGTTGATTACGACTACTGCGGGACACTTCATGGTTAGATCATAATAATTTGGGTTTTTAAATTTGTGTTTGAAATTGCAGAATACAGCTGTGATCCCCCAGACCAGTTCTTGTGAACCTGTTAAGGATGACACAATTGCTCTTCCTATTTCCAAAAATCATTGCCAATATACAGGATCAGCTGTGCATTGGAGAGGTTGCATCTTAGTAGGAATATGAACAAGAGATGCAACTGCAGGGTGTGCCAATCTGCTGTACTCCCATCACAAACTCTTGTTCACAACTGCAGGGAGACCCAATGCGCATTGGCCTCATAGGTGTGTCACAAGGACATTTTGAATGTTGCAGCCTCATGGGTTACATTCATGTCATGAGTTTACGTGCAACATTGTCAATTTATGATGATAGATGTGCCTAGGGTGAGGGCCTTAGATGAGGTTGAGAATAACTCTGCCAAGGTTGGCCTCTGGAAAAGATATCGATTTGGGACCAAGAGAGTATACATATAAAGCACTCAATTGCTCCCAAAATTTCTGGAATACTGCTTCAGAGGCTGGTGACGGATGCTCCCCTGGGCATTCTAGAGCAGATCAATGTAAGACCCACAACTATATTAAACATGATGAACCATTGGTAAAAGGTCAAACTATAGGATATGACATTAATCCTACTTGATCGTCATTGGCAGGAAATAGTAGTTATGAGTGAAAGAATGCAGATAGGCATATTTCATGATGATCCATACTGGCCTTTTAAAAGTATTTTATCCTGAATTTTAGCAAAAATGTTATGCTCCATAACTGTGCAGTGGGCTTAGTGGTCGCAAAACCTTAGGAGTCACAGGAGAAAGCATTTAATCACCATCAAACAATGCATCCAGGTGCATTATCACCTAGCTAGTATAACTAACTGCATATTTTAATTCATAAAATAATGTCAATATGGTGATGTGAAATATTTTTGAAATCACTTAAGAGACATACCCAAGCCTCTTTTGTAAAAGTTGGCATTCTTTATGCCAATAACCACTGAATCGACGTTAATTGAGCACAATAAAACCAACTAGGGGTAATTCCAGCCTGGAAACACCAAAATCACATTCATGGACCTACCTAAAATAGGGTTTCATACTTCCTGTGCACTTGAAGGACGTTGCATAGTTGAATGCTCCCGAACCACACTTATAGTGGGATGGTAGGAGAAAATCTCTTGTTCCTGCAAAGATTATACATGCAACTCAATATGTAGTTGTGGAAACGTGGTTTACGGTGCAAGAAAAAATGTATTTTGTTGGAATGGTCCTACAAGTAGGGTATGTGCCAATACTGAGAAAAACTCATTTTGAACATCACTAGAATTCAAGGAATGGTTACAGTCCTGATAGTTAAAACATGCTGTGTAGTTATCCGAGGCCAGAGCAGGCAGAAATTAAATGTTGCCAAGGGTTGGCCATAGCAACGTGGAGATGCGTTCAAGAAATCCGGCTGAAACTCCTATATGGCTATTTTGATTTCAGACGGGAGGCTGGATTATGGTTAAAAAAATGAAATTATATAAATATTACAAAATAATTCTTACATGTTTTTTCTCTTCTATTAGTGACACGGTAACAACAAACATTTTGGCAGCTTTCATTTTAATAAGTGCCTAAAAACCAAAACATTGTGTAATTTATTATTTGTTAATTTGTCTGGAATGGTAGACCAATTAACACTGTTGTGGGTGTTTTGATAGTTAAAAATTATTTACACCTAGCATATTACACTATCGATTTTTGGAAGGGTGCGAGAAGTTGGGCTGAAGTGATCACTGCTGTGCCTATACCAACTAAAACACTGTGCTATTAAACACAGCAAGATTTCAAGACTTGAAATTACATTCTGCACAGTTTGTCACAAATTTGTAATATAAGGTACTCCAGGGGTTCCTTTTTTTAGTTTGTAGTCAAATGCTTTTAATACAAGTAAATAAAGCCATAACATTAATGTTTAATTTCTTTCTGTTGTGAGTTACAGTTTATGATGCTGATTGCTTAAGTACTGTAAGTACTTGTTTTTAATAAACCTTTTCATGTATGACTTGGTAAGCCCTTTTCTGGTGTAAACATTTAACCGAACATATGTGCTTATCCCGGTGCAGTATGATTGGTGTGCAGTGCTGCTGCTCGTCTTGCCAACCTCGTGCTATCTATCCCCAGTTCCCCTGCATTCGAGTGCCAGATTCATCATGGGCTGGGTTGTGAAAAAATTGTTCTGGGGAATGGGAAAACACTGGTGGGTTTTTTTAAACCATTCTCCCAAGATAACCACAAAGGATGGCAAAATAAATGGTCAAGTTGTATCAGTAATTACATAGACACGATCACGTCACCGAGTTCATAAAACTCCACCTTGACTTGCACAACAACCACCTTACCCAGCGTTTTTATCTCCAAGCTACACCAATCTCAAGTCACCATGTTTACCGTGTGTCATGTTTTCTGCACACTTAAACATTACCATAATCAGATTTGTTTAATGTTAAGGCGCATACACTAGGCCAGGGGTCGGCAACCAAAATAACAAGAAGAGCCATTTCTTTCCAATTCGGTACAAAATTCAGTATTTCAAGAGCCGCAATGCATCTATGTACATACTGTACATACGTACATATCGTCAAGAAGCAGCCCGCAAAGAGCCGCATGCGGCTCCGGAGCCGTAGGTTGCCGACCCCTGCACTAGGCAATCCCCTAACCCTTAGGATTCAAGATAACTGAGCCTTCACATAGGGTTAACCTAGACTGCGGCAAGGTAAGGTAAAAGGTACAAACAACGAGCCTACCTTTACCCTACCTATTACCTTACCACAATACAATCTACCCTTACCTTTTACCCTTTAGCAAGGTAAGGTAAAAGTTCAAAAGCAACGAGACTACCTTTACCCTACATTTTACCCTATCCAAATTACCCGATTACAGGGTAATTACTGGGGTACTACACATGAAAAAGGTTTCGACGCCGACGTCCCGACCTCGCTGCCCGGGGCGAGCACGTTGTGTTGCTTCTTGAGGTGGGCTTTCCACCCCGTCGCGAGGAAAACCACTTGCAGCAGTGCACGCACTGCCGCTTCCCTTGCTGCACATGGGGATCACCCTGCATCCAATCGTGCATGTTCTCCCACGGGAACGCATGCCGCTGCCTCTTGATTGCTGTTCGCAGCGACCCCGAAAATGCCGTTGCTGGCATCCTCGTCCTCTACCTCAAGAACGTGGTCCGTCTCCAAACTGGTTCGACATCAAAGGATTCAAATTCTAAATGGAGGCCACGGACGACGCCACGGAGCTATTAGCGAGCGGTAAACGATATTTACCGGGTAAAACTTCACGCTACCTTTACCCTACCAGGTAATTCTTCAGCGCTACCTTTACCCTACCCTTTACCTTACCTCTTGGCATGGTCGACACCTTTATCCTTTTACCCGGTAAAAAGGGTAACTTACCTTGCCGAGGCCTATGTTAACCCGTAACCTACGCCCACGTACTCTTCCAGGTATAGTTCAAAGCCGAGTCTACAAATACGCACACTCACAACCGCCATGAGCCACCAAGTAACGGGACATCACCGCTCTTTTCTAAGCCTCGTTGCACTTTGAGGCCATGCGAAGTGTCAGGCCCAACTGGCAGGCGGTCGTGGAACGGCAACCCCAATGTGATGAGTTAACCCACTCAGGATTAGATGCACCACTTGCGCTCATCACGCTACTACCACCTTGCCGTTGCTTGAGCCACCCAAGGCTTCACATACGAATATTTTGGGACAGCTGATGACAACAAGTCGCTCCAGGTTCCGCTTTTCACTCGGGAAAGCCTCGGGGCTCTTTACCAGGCGGGCCCTGCAAGGTTTTTGCAGTAGAGGGCGATGGTTGTTGTGCAACATCCTAATCGAGTAATTTTGCGTGTAATTTAAATTTGGCCCCGATTCTATTCTTGCAAATGCATCACGAGGCGCTCGTAGGGGGTTTCCTGCCGTCGGGAGGCAGATTGTGGGAACGGCAGCCTCGCGTTTTTTAAAGGTGCCCGAGTAATCCACCACAACAATGCAGTCGAGCGATTAAATGGAATGATCTCGCTATAAAATATCTCGTGCCATCTACTTTTAACCAGTAGGCGGCGATCACGCTGCAAATTGCGGCCATCAAATGTACAGGACTCCATACTGCTGCCCGTCCTATCTGTGTTAATTCCCCACCCCTCTTTCTCACAGGATGTCACCCGTGTAGCATTCCCTTCTCCGATGGGGTAGAGACTGCGCACAACTATAAACAACACAGCGTTGGTGTACGGTGCTTTTTCTGCAATATTTTGCCGTCTTTTCTTGGATTTTCTGTTTACACATAGCCACTTTAAGATGTTTTCATGTTCATGTTTTTTTGTTTGTTGCGGTTGCACCCGATTCAAGAGCCGAATCGCTCACAGGGCCACACCAAATAAATGAAACTGAAAACGAGGAATCCATTGATGGAGGACACTGCAATCCAATGCCGAGGATATCGGCTTCCCATTGGTCGATATTAGTTGTGTCCACAGCCAGACGGATGAGGGGGGAGGCGTGGCCAAGGCAACCGCCAACCAATCACAAAGCGTCGTCCTGGGGATATTTGCATGTGGCCCACCCCTATATAACCCCGATTCCCCCTCCCCCACACGAGCACAGGACAATACGTAGGAACCTTCAAACTGCACGTGCTCATCAGTAGCGCTTGCTAAGTCCCAGCACAAACACGCATACGACGCTGGGCTTGGTAATGTTCGACACTTAGATAATGGTAATCGGCCATGGTCAATCCACTGCTGGATGAAAGCCTGCTTAAGCTGCCACCGTTTACAGCATGCGATTGTAGTAAATCGCCCTTGCGCATAAACTCATTTCATGGCCACATCTCCTTACTGCAACATACTCTCGGATGCGTTCCATTCCTTGCCATTCCCGTCTTTATTCTTGATCGTCGTTCATGAATCCGCCCTTGTGTTCGGTTTGTGCATTGCAGTGAACTGCGTAGTTTTGGTCAGACCCATCGATGACTGTGAGAAGCGTGTCCGGGTTTGGTCTGCAGTGAAAAATGTTGTCCGACCGATATTTGAAAGCCGTCCACATGACGCCACATCCCACGCACTGGCACGGACCCGCACGGACCCGCACGGAGACGTCCAGGATGGTCAAACAACGCCGAGACGCCTTTATCCAGCAGTGCATTGACAAAGGGGCGTACGTAGAATAAGTAATATTTTTTTTAAACTTTGTTTAAAACACGCTTTAATGAAATGTACTCGTAATGGCAGAACTCCACGACTCCAGGAAGTGGCCCCGAAGCTTGCCATAACGTAAGGGGTCGTGGGCAATTAGACCCAAGCCGAAACATAACATAAAAAAGAATGTTTAAAAAATATATATATTTTATGATAGAATATAGTATTGTCATCAGTATGACATAAGTATACCAGGTTCGCAGTCGATACCACATTGGGAAGTGGGTTAAAATTGAGTTACAAGATTTAAAGATACAACAGAGTGAGTTAAATGAAAGCGTGAATACTAAATACGGCTAAGAATTATACCGAGTTAATGGGTCTCGTGTCGTTCTCCGTGGTGAGCTGCGAGGCTTTGGCACGAACTAAGAATGTTTTGCCGGTTGTTGAGATGCCACGTGTGCTAACTTCTTTCGCACCGTACGTAGCCAACGGTAATAAGTGGAGGTGCGGGCGAAGCACAAACTAAAACACAAAATGCAGTTCTGACAAAAAATGAGTCTCAATCTAGACGACGGCGATGATGATTTAAAAGTGCGCAGCTCCAGTGCGCTTCCTAACGTCGGGAGGGAGGGAAGAGCGTTCCAGACGGCCACAGAAGCGCCGCGCGATGTGGACGCGGTGGCCGTGGGCTCGCGTGCTGCGATGTCGGGGAGTTGTCGGTCAGCATCTCGGTGTCGTCGTCGCCACCACCACCAACCACAAGGGGCACAACAACATCCATCCCAACCCCCCCTTCTCGGTACGCGCACACAACACAACAGAGACCCCCCGCGCAGCCGGATCAGACTGCAGGGGCGAGCAGCAGCAGCTATCAAGGCCGGCACTGTGGCACACGAGGGGGTGGGTGGACAGCACCACGCTTGGCCGCCTTTGTCTCCCCAATGGCAGTGTTTACACAATGCACCGGGTACTTATTTGAGGCCGAGTCGACCAAGGGGAGGCCCATGGTCGGTTCAGATAATCGTCACCGGTGTTGGCCGTGAGCAGGAATCAAACTCGGGTGGCCGGGTTCGTAGCACAGCGTAGCGCTAACCACTACACCACCGCTCCCCACGCAATACACACAGACACACACGCTGACACCAGCCAACGGGCACCACAATACATACACAAGACTTCGTCCCATTTATATAACAACACTAGCAGAAGTACCCGGCGTTGCCCGGGTGAAAAATATATTTCTTAATAACCTTACATATATACACAGATGGGCTGCTACCCCCCCACCAGCCACGATCTCCTCGGCCGCTGTGCAGTAATATGTACGGCCTATAGTGTGGTGGGGTGTCGAGGCCTAGTACCGTGCAGAGCCTCCGGCCTCGCCTAAATTGCCCACCCGGCTGAGGCTGGGTACTGGGGCCGTTACCCCCCCCCCCCCCCGCGCTACAATAATACTGTCTAATCGCTATAATTTTATTATCTACCGACCCTATAATAGTAATTGCACACATTGGGGTGGGGGGGGAGTGAAGAGGACGTGAAACTTTGATGAATTTACCTCAGAGTCGCGTGTTAATGTGTGCGCATATTTTTAACGGGAAATAAAAATGGCGTCCACCCCGCAGCGAATGCGTCGCTACCCGTTGCCAGGGGCAACCGCCGTGGAAAACCAAACGGACCAATCGTGTCTCGCAAATCCCTCACATTTCGTCCAATGAAACTGCGTATGGTCCGGCGACACACAGACAGACAGACAGATTTGCGATTTTATATATATAGATGTTCGTCAATAACACCGCCCAAACAAGGACACATATATATTAATTCATAGCACGTAAACGACCCTCTGATAATAATCTCATCAGCCAAAGGGACTGGTTTCGTCATACAGAGGCAATACTTCAGCCCCCGACACTCAGGTGGTGGAGGGGGTGAGTTTGAAGATGAAACAAATTAGAGAGTCTTTGGCAAAACTAATATCTTGTCCTGCCATCTGTCAATCCACTGCCAGTTGAGGGCCTTCCAATGCCATGCCTAATTTATGTCACTTAACGATATATAAATTTGGTTTGTTTTAGGCAGGAAGAAAATTTTTTACTCTGCTGCCCAAAATGCATTTCCAAGTGATTTGGCTCTAGCCATGAACTTAAAACTTAACTTGTTATTATTGTACCAGGTAAGGCCGACTGAACTCTGTCGCTCTTTTTCAGAAGCGACCTGGCCACAAATGATCGCTCGACGCAGTGGCTTTTCACGTGGACATTTACGGCGGCCAAATACTCTAAACGCCTATTGCTAAATGTGCAAAGGCGTCAGAGTTGGGATCAAAAAACCCACGACCTCCTCCATACCAGGCGAGGTAGTTAACATCTCCTAGCCGCCGTGGCGACGAAATTAATTCCAAAGCTAAAGTTAGCAAGGTCCCATTATGACGGTCCGTTAATCTCCACCACTCGTGCGCCCACGATGGAGATTTCCACAACGGACCTTTACGACAGTAAAAGCTCTTTGTCTCTCATCCTGTTGCACAACCCCGTGTGTTGTGTCTGCCGGTTGTATCCGATGTTGACATTGTCGCGCCACGTGCTGAAGCTATAAGCACATGCAGCAAAACGTCGGATATTATCCCGTACAGCACTCGGCGCCACTCAAGAAACGTACGGCACAACCGTGAAAACCTACAGATTTGGGAAGGCTATACAGTACGTACGTTATTTTGAAAACATAAAGAGTGGCCACGCAACATTGAATATATTGTAAGTTTTAGTTTTTATTCCACAACGTTTTTCTACTCACACACTAAAAATTGCACGGAACAAACTCTGCGGCTATGTATCATAAAGTTTGTAAACAGGCAGAGCGGGCAATGTTAGACCCCTTCACTAAGCACGTGAAAAGAAGCGGAAAATGAATAAATACGAAAGCCAGAAAGCATCGGAGCGTACGAATACGACAGCACAAACTTGCAACCAGTCCAGTCCAACGCGACCCATTACACGCGGCATGCAAACACTCATCTCTACTGAATGCAATCACTAGCTCTTAAAATTCTGGTCATTTATGTTTGTACGTAAACTATTTTACATCTGAGATCATGTCACATTTTGAATGCGATGTGCGTGCAAACAAATTAACTTGTCGACAAAACAAAAAAAACATTGAAAGGTATTTTGTTAGTCGAGATGTAACATACCTTGGGTATACAGTACATGGCAAGGGAAAGGCACTTTAGCAATATTCACGATTTTTGGAGGTGTGCTCTCCGATGGGCTCAATGTCAATTGCATCTTACACTAAGCATTTGGGGATGCCTCAATTGTATGGCTGTGCAGGCTTGTGTGAAGTTCAAATCATCCCATCCAGCAGTCGCCAATCGTTCCACAAGTGCACAATCTTTTGGAAAGCTTTCAATGAGACGGTTTCAGTGTTACTGTGTTGTAAAAAAAAATGTTTGCAGTCTCACGGTCGTATATTCTACAAGCTGAACCTTAATAGGCCTCTTGCATTGATGTCGCGAGACCACACGAGGCCTATTTTTCATGATAAATCCTTGTTGGGAAAGTGATGCCAAAAAGTTTGGCTCACATTTATAAAAGAAAACCTACCCCCACACCGCTGTGTGTATACTCCTGAAAGCATGCAATGGATTAACATGAAGCAGGAGAAACAAGGTAGATCGGTGTTTTTAGCAAATTATCTTCGAATTCATATACAAGACGCATAGATCTTGTGAATGGCCAATGTAAATATTACCTATATAGTTCTGTTATGAGTGCCCACGTTTGTATGCTTCGTGCAAAGCAAAACATTGTCCCGTCCCCCCAAAACAATTATACCGGAAATAATCCAAATGGTTGAGGCCTGGGGTTTTGTTGGTGTGAAGATTCACATCGTTTTCCACCATTGTTACCCCATGTACGATTCGCCGAATCAAGCTGGCCACCATGGGTATAACGTTGCTCTGAAAAATAGAGTTGGTACCGTTATCCTACATGGAACTGATAAACGATTCCAACCACAGAACGGCAGAGGATCTATCAAACCTTGTTGAAATTAAAATAGCCAAATGAAATCTGCCTCATCATATGTATTCTGTAAAAACATTGTATTCTGGGTTAAGGGCAGTAATAATGGATCACACTATGGGTCTCTTACTAATTAAGTACATTTAAATTGATCCCAGCCATAGAAATGTGGAATCTCTACCGCCGGTTTAGCACTGGCAAGATATGGGCACCGCCCAAAGCTCATATGGAGATTCACGAACTCGTTTATCTTTCCGTTTGAGCTCATTGATGCGCATCAACACTGGTCCGGGTCGTCGAAGGAGCAGATGAGTGGACGTAGCCCAATGTAGTTGCGTGCTTGAATTCTACTGACCATCGCCATCTATTTTATCATTTTTACCTCTTACTGTTTATGTTTCGGCGATGACCGTCACCAGGCCGAAGAAGGGAGTCGAGGACTATAACGTTCTTTCTTTTTTCTTCTTGGTTCTTTCGGTAAAGTCATGTAGAATGGAAATCATAAAATAACAAAAATAAAACATAATAAAATAATTCTCACGACGTTTCGGCCACAACGCAAGCAGCCATCCTCAGGTGAAGAACAGGTCTGTCGAGAAGACAGAGTCAGTCAGACTCTTTATTATTTCCATTCTACGTGACTTTACCGAAAGAACCAAGAAGATGAATCCCTGCAGTCACGAAAGCTTTAAATCGGCTACACCAGGGGTCGGCAACCTACGGCTCCGGAGCCGCATGCGGCTCTTTACAGGCTGCTTCTTGACGATATGTACAGTATGTACTCAGATGCATTGCGGCTCTTGAAATACTGAATTTTGTACCGAATTGGAAAGAAATGGCTCTTCTTGTTATTTTGGTTGCCGACCCCTGGGCTATACCGTTCTCGGGAGACTGTTTGCCATGCTCGCAAGCGACGCGCCGGACGTACTGCGGGGCCGGGAATAATTGCGCCAAATCACTTAAGAATAGAGCAGAAATTTTGCACGATAAAAGCAATGCGTCAGCGTCGGAGAAACGAAAGCCACCCACAGGGCTGCATCATGAAACAGCACTGTAATTATACAACGCAATCTTTAGTCAGAAGCTCAAGGTACAGTAGAGTTAAATAAGCTTGAAATAATAATCTTTGTGCTAAACTTAACACCAAAGCTGTGTCTTGTGCGCTCAATGCTAATATAGCAAAATATCCAAAAGCACAATTAACAAAAAAATGTCCCAAGTGACGGGCTACAAAATTGGTTACATTAGACATAATGCATATACAGCATTGGCCTCGATGGATTTAAAAAACACCACACATCAATTACGAAAGAACAATTTACACAACACTCCTACGATGGCTACGCAGGCAGTCAAAACTATGCGTTAAGTGGCATTGTTGTCCGTAAAAGCTAAATTATAATCGTGTCTTTACGCTGGGAAATAGATACGAAGCATCAGATCGATATCAATCCACGGTCCCTGAATCTGCACACTCGACACTCCCTCTCATCACGTCATCTACGAATCTTTACACACTTTATCTACAAACCCATGCTCCTTTACGACTTACGCTGCTGCACTCGGCAAAAGTAGAATTAGAAATCTGACAATACGTTCCTGCTTGGTGTCCCGTGTGCTTATATTTGACTTCAGCAATCCGTACATCCATCCACGTGCCCCCATGTTGCCCCCAAAGAGCCTGCCAAATTTGTTTCGCTGTTTATTTAAATGGCTGGTGACACAACAAATCGAGGTTTGCTACGATCTTAACGGGATGAGCGTAACTGAACGGCTTAAATTGTTTCGAAAATTATACGAACAGGACAGGTAATTGGCGAAAGCAGCTTTGACACAGCTGCAAGTGGAGTGGGATTTTACTGGCTTGGTGTCGCAGGTGCCATGCAGTGGCAGGGAGTACGTGGCTAAAACACCACAATTCCCATGACTGCATTCATACGACGTCACCCCTTCTTGCCAACAGCTGCACACAAAACGAGAATACTATTGACCGGTTTAAAATAGTTGGCAATGTAACTCAAAACCAGAAGAAATAATGGTACAGATTTTAAACAAATCAGCTGCAGTTTGTGAAAGTGAAAGAGCTAAGGACACAAAGGGCTTGCTGGGGGCCCTTCCGCTGCACTCCTTCTGCTCATCCTCCTCTCATCCTTCTCCTCCTCTCATCCTTCCTGCCCCCATCTCCTCTCCCCCTCTCCCGGGCGATCATTTGAGGTTGAACACCATTAGCGGCCGCTCCTCGCGCTTCTGCCAGGGACTCTTCTTGTCGCCTCCCTGGTCGTCCTCGCTGCCGTCGTCGGGCGAGCGCGGCGGCTGCTGCTGCTCGCGCGGCGCGCGCTTCATCTTCCCGCTGAAGTCGGTGGGTCGGCGCAGCTTGCTGAACTCGCCGGCCTGGTGCTTGACGCCCGGGTGCGCCTGCTGCGGCTCGGCCTTGGCGGGACGCGGCTCGCTCGCGTACTCGGCGCCCAGCGGCTGCTCCTTGCCGTAGGAGGAGTTCTTCCTGCGCTCGCCGCCGTACTCGCCCTCCGTCGTCTGCACCATGTAGTCGCCGTGGCCCTTGCCTCCGCCGTGGTGGTACTCGGGCGGGCTCTGCAGGTGCGACAGGTACTCGGTGGGCATTTGCGCGTCGGTGTCGTCGTCGTCGTCGTCCTCGTCGTCGTCGTCCGGGCTCAGCGCCAGCGTGTCCTCGCGACGGGAGTCTCCGCTCAACAGGGGCTTCAGCGAACTGTCCTCGGGCGTGCACACGGCCGTCTCGCTCTCGCTGCGGTCGCCGGCGAACAGCAGACGCGTGTATACGGTGCCTCCGGCGACGCCGCCGCCGCCACCGCCGAGTCCGGTGGCCCCGCCACCGCCGCCACCTCCGCCGATACCGCACGACTGGTGGCGCTGCCTCCCCTCCTCGGAGATTTTGCGGCCGGGCTTGGAGCTCTCTCCGACGTCGACCCCCGAGTCTAGGCTTGCGTCCTGGCTGCCCGAGCGCTCCGAGCGCTGCAGGTCGATGTAGGAGTGGCGCACGGTGGAGTTTGAGCGGCCGTCGAGCGAGATGAACCAGGCGCGTGGGTGCTTCATGGGCTTCAGGTCGCCAAGGTCCAGCAGGTGCTTCTCTGTCAGACCCTGGATCTCCATGTTGAGCTTCGACATGGCCGCCTCGCTGAGGGTCACGGGGATGGAGATCGACTCGGCCATGTGCGGAGACTCCTCGCGATCGGACTCTGTACGGGGAGACTCCTGCTGCTGCTGCTGTTGCTGCTGCTGCAGAGGGTGATGTGGATGCGGGTACATCTGCTGCTGCTGCTGCTGTTGCGACTGCTGCTGCTGCATCTGATGCTGATGGTGCTGGTGGTGCTGTTGGTACTGCTGGTGCTGCGAATGCGACTGATGCTGCTGCTTGGAACCCTCCGACTCGGACGGGTTCAGCATGTACTGCTGCTGCAGCTGCACGTAGTGCGCGGGGATGACCAGTGTGTGCTGCATCATCTTGTGGTAGCGCGGGTCGTTCATCTGGTCCACCGAGCTGTAGCACAGCAGCTGCCCCGTCACCTGCCCCGGCAGGTTCACCGGGCGGGCCAAAGCATCCACGGACCGCGACATCAGGTTGTCGGCCGACTTCTTGTCAGCGGCGATGGCCTCTTGCAGCTCGGCCCGCTGCAGGCTGGGGCCACGCTGGTGGTGTTGGTGGTGATGGTGGTCCTGCGGCACTTTGCCGGCCCCCGAGTGCTCGTCGACGGAGGGCTGATCCGAGCTGGTGCTGCGCCGGTACTGCTCCTCGCGGTGCAGGTGCCTGAAAGGCGCCTCCCCCATTTTCTCCGGCGTTTTCTGCAGCAGCAGCTCGGAGTGCGCCGGCGTGAGCTGCAGCGTGTCGGTGGAGCGGTGGAACTTCTCGCGCGAGCCGGGCAGCGTGTCGGTGGAGTCGCGGCACGCGGTGCTGCGCGTGCGCGACGACAGCTCCCGCGTCACCTTGTGCCGCGGGAGCTCGTCCCCCACCCCGCCCCCGCCCCCGCCCCGTGAGCTGGCAAAGTCACGCGGCTGTGCCGCGAAGCCCGGCTTAAGCATGGGCGTGTGCACGTCGGTCTCGCCGGCAGAGGACATGGTCTCCATGTGCACCGCGCTGATGAGGTTGATGTGCGACATGGACGTCGACTGGTCCTTCTTGCTGTTCTCCAGCGCGGTGCTGGCGGCCAGCTTGCGCCTCTGCTGCTGCTGCCGCCTCTTCCGGCATCGCCTCCTGTGGCACAGAGAAGCAACGTGCAGCAGCAGCAGCAGCAGGGTGTTTGGTCGCAGCGATAACAGGGCCCAATTACTGTACTTCACCCATCCGCTGGGCCCAATTTGTCGTAGGCAAGGCCACCGAAAGGCATTCGGAGGCCCGGGGTAAAATGCCAGATGGGGCCCTCCTCTTAGCAGGGTTGCCACCTGCCCTGGTTTCCCAAGATCATCTTCTTTTCTCAAATTCCCTTTTGTTTCATCCTTTGTGTTCCTGTGTCCTGAGATGTATGTTACGTTATGGGCACGTTACTCATGTAAGTTGCTGTTTTTGAGGCAGTAGCTGTCCCAGTTTTTGTCAGTTGTGCAAAGATACACCACCAAAAACATACGCAAGGTATTGTTCTTGCCATGATGTGTCCTAGTTTGTTTTGTACCTCAGAGGTGGCAACCCTCCTTCCGAGGCCCCTTCACATCTGACCCCCTTTTCACTTTACACAGCAACGGTTATATAGAATCCATCTGGCTCTATATATATTACAAAAGTTCAACACTATAAACAATATCCTCCCCCCAAACGCCCTTGGAACTTGTGCTAGTATATCATCCATATGTCACCGGATCCTTGTCTCAGGCCTTTGCGCAGCTGGCACGGGCTCTGACCTGCAGTAGCAAATAAGCACGAGGAAGAGGCCAAGGAGGATGAGGGCCATCCCTCCCAGAATGGCCAGCAGCAGCATGGTGTGGTAGTTGGAGATGTGCAGCATGATTCCAGGCAGAAACCCAACTGCAGAGCACACACGACACGTTGTGTTTAATACAGAGAAGAGTGCACACACACACACAGCCCGTGTCAACCTAGGGGAGGATCCGGGACCAGTTAAAATATTCCCCACTCCCATTGGCCGTGAGCAGGATTCAAACGCGAGTCGCCGGGATTCGTAGCGTGGTGCGCTGACCAATGCACCACCACCCCCCGTAGCACGCGCACGCTCCTGCGGTTCGTCAACAGCGGTCGCCAGATTCTGAGGCAAGGGCTGTGGAATGCTGTGCTCACCACTTCAACATTTCCTGGTGCCAATAGAAAGCCTGTCCTTAATTAGGATTGATTAAACGTTCAGTTGGCCTCGATTTCAGATCATTACAATTCAGACCTTGGGGGGGGACACACTGGGGCTTATTCGGAAACACTGTGTGGTTATTTAAAGTTGACAAGGTGCATGTTGTCACAAACACCCACAATTAATAATTTAAATTGTCCAGATGTGTGTAACACCTACAACTGCCATCTACCGTATTCTCTTGATTATAAGGCACACACACTGTTCCCCTATTGGAGAGAAAAAGTCGAGGGTTCGTCTTATAATCTGGTAGCTGTGTGTGCGGGGGGGGGGTGGCACAGTGGTTAGCGCACTGCATTACAAACCCGGTGACCCGATTTCATTTCCTGTTCACTACCAATAACAGCGACAGTGGATATATGAACCGATTCTGGGCCTCCCCTCTAGGTCAACTCAGCCTTTAATGAATGTCTTGTGCCGTGTGTATCGACATCGGCACTGGAGAGACAAATGTGGCCGGGCATGGTGTTGGCCACCCACCCCCTTGTGCGCCGTTCCAGGCTTCACAGTTGCCCACGAACAGCACTTGCCCCAACAGTCTGTTAAAGGCTATCGGGAGCATCTTTGTCTTTGTGCGAAACCTTACTTTGTACAACTCGACAATTGTCATCAGTGTGCTGTGGCGCACGTTTTGAGAAGACGGTAATTTACCTCCCCATTCCCTAAGTTGGCAAGATTTTACTTCACAAACGCAGGAGCGTCGAGACGTCGCGTTCCACGTGGGGTTAAGGGGTTTCGCTTAGCGGGGAGGCGCGCGCCGCGTTGACAGCGCCCATCTCCGCTGCTGCGTCAGCATTTTAAAGTCGACAGCTGTCAATGAGCAGCAAAAGCAGCGGGCTCGCGAGACGCACGGCGCAGGAGCGCCGGCGCGTTTAAAGTAAAATCACTTTAAGATTAAAAAGCATTTGTTAATGGACCAAACTCGGGCTGTCCAGGAGATGAAGGGCATTGCCGCTGCGAGAGCTTGGGATCCAGCACTCGCGTACTATTCAGCAGTGGCTGCGCCTCGAGTGGGAATGCCACTCTTTCGTTAAGCGGCCCGTGGTGGCGTGATCGTGAGCGCGCTGCACTTGCAATCCCAGGGGTCAGCGTTTCTCTTCTATCTCCCGGCGTGGCAGTTGACACAATGGGGGCCAGTTTCTTAACCCCCCCCCCTCCCGCCAAAACCACCTCTGACCACCCAGCAGGATAAATGGGTTCACCCCAGCGCGTGGTGGAGTAAAGTGTGGGTATTCCCACCTCTTCCGACACGTCTGGTCAACTTAGAAGAGTAGGCCAAATATGCTCTAAGAGTTCGCTCTCGAGCGAAAGCCCTTACACATCAGCAGTGGTGAGGCAAGAAATTGCAGGGCTGCACCTTTACCTTTCTACCTCTTATTCCCAGCAAACGTTGTTGGCGTTCGTGTTTTTCCAGCGCCATGCAAATGTGTGGATAGTTTTCGCTGCGCAAGTGAATTTCAACTTGACCGTCTGTATGGATGTGTGACTCAGTACAAACCGTGACGTTAATACTGGCAACCAGGAAGGCACTACTGTAACATCTGCCACAAGATCTTAATTTTATTGCAGTGTCTGAGCCATGCTTCTTTCAGGATAAGTATTACCTCTTGCTACTACTGCACACACTCTTGCTCCTTCAATAGTGATGTTTGTTGCTGTCTGCAAGGCGATTTGGGCGTTTTGGTCCCGTGGTCAATCACGTGTTCAAATTGGGGCCTTCCTAACGATCGACTGAGCAAAATATCCACAACCATGGAAAACGGTGGACCATTACTCGTAAATTTATGTAATTAGCATTCTTTAGGGGCTTTTGGCTATAAACATGGCCATACAATCCACAAAGCCAAGCAAAGGTCACACTGTGGCAAAGCAGTGTTATTCACCGTTGGCTAATGAGCATTATTATTCTGTAAATCATTACGCGTGTAAGAAATCAGCTTAAGTGGTGCCGTAAGCGCCTTTAGCGCCGCCGTTTGATGTGCGGCTATGAGGGAGCGCGCGGCCGGGCATGCGGAGATGGAGTGGCACGGGCACGAGCGAGTGCGGGCGGGCGACGTGTGGGATGGGGGTCGTACCCGGAGGCTGGGGTGGGAAGGCCGCTGCCCAGTAGCCGAGGCGCGTTGCGGAGTAGCACCACGCGAGGTCGCCGCCTCCCTGCCGCGTCACGAGACCCAGCCCGGCCTCTCGCCAGGCCCCTGCGCGCCCGACGCAAGCGACACGGACGGGGCACTGCCCTCAGCAGACGGTCACAAGGGCAGCCGCCCCGCAGGGTTCACGCGGCGATGGGGGTCCGGCTCGGGGAATCGCAGGACCGGCTTGTCAATGCCTTCATCCAGCGGTGGATAGACCATAGCTCATGACGATATTGATGATCACGATGATAATGTTGTTGAGCAGTCTGGTACAGAGGACGTGTGGAAGCAGGCAAAGGTGTGCAGTGTATTAAGTAGGCACTTTTTATTTATTCAAATATTTCACCAGAATAATGCCTTGAGACGGAACATCTCGTTTGCAAGATAGTCCAGGGTGCCTAGTGACAAATGACTTGTGGCCTTGAGGCAAAACACTCACGTTTTGAAAACCAAGTACATGACTGGATATAGATGGACACAATGCGAGGCTTAAACCGGCGAAATATTTTAACGCGAACAAAATTGACGATTACACCGAGGACAAAAAAAGAACAGATGGATTAGAGGACACGGATAAGTTGAGCGAAATATTGAATATCGAGAGAGCTTCGTCAGGACACGTCACAAGAAGGGTTGGTGGCCGGTAGTCGACACCAAAGACTTGCGATCGAGCGGCAGCCAAACGAAGACTCCCGGGGGTACGTCCACTGCGGAGGAGCAGCAATTAAATTGGCCCGTATGGCGGAGCTAGACGGATCGTTACATCACAAGGCCCGCTCGAGATGGCGACCGCTTGTGGAGGCCTCATCAAGGAGTGGATAGACCATGGCTGATGGTAATGGTGATGATGTATGTATGTTGAACTTCTTTCGCACCATACGTAGCTAACCGTGCTAATAGGAGGCGAGTGGAGGGTTAACCCGGGGGCCGTTACTCCACTCGCCGGAGACTACTGGCACTGTGCGGGTTGGCTCTTCCGACGACCCCAAATAGCATAACCACCTGCCCAGCCTGGAGCCGACGAGGGCCTACGGAGGTCGCGGCTGCGACGGAGCCTGAACCCACCCCCCACCCCCCCTCCGGGGTAATGACCGCCAGCCGCCCGGCTGTCCGCGAGCGTCGAAGAAACGATCAGTGGCAACGCTAATTACGAGCAATCGATCGCTCCGAGTGTCCATTGCAATCGGGAAAGGTCATTCGGTTGGAGGCTGCAGGAGGAACGGGAGCGATTGTGTGAATGCAGCAGCACGGAGTGAAATGGCGAAGACAAGTCAAGCGGTTCAGCAGTGTCAGACTTAGCCGTCTGTCGATGAGAACACAGCGGCTTTAAAAGGAAAACAATATTACATAATAGCTGACGTTCATAGCACACGGATAGAGGGCCATTGCCTGCACACCGTTGCCAAAGCAGCATTGCTATGCGCAACGAGGATCTTCAACAACAGAAAAAATTAACCCGTAAAAATAAAGTTTTTCACTATAAATCCTTTACATGCGTGGCAGCTAGAGTCCTCTCGTCCTCTGGCTTGAGATGGCTGCCACCTATGGGTCAGATGATTGCCTGCCACCAAAGTGTCACGCACAACGAGTCTGTGTGCAAAATGTCAGCTCGATTGGATCACGGGAAGTGGGTTAAAAAAACGACCGAAAGATTTGCACGGTCGTAAGCGCGCAAGCAAGCAAGCAAGTGAACTTAATATAAAGGATTTAAAAAGGCACGACAATGTTTGAGCACAGACTCAAAGCGGAGCGCGATCGCGACCACCGGCTCTGTCCTCCCATCGTCCCTTTCCATGGCGGCTACACTGTGCCGATGACTCCTAACAAGCACGAAACCAGTACACGGTTGTCTTTTCGGTCCACTGCCGCCTAAAATAATAAGGCCACAACTTTGCCTCTTGGCATCCGAAGCTAGCGGCGGCGCGTGTTGTTCACGCAGCGCGGTGATGTCGGGTGGCTTTGTGCATTACCGCTCGTTTGTTTCTGGCCTTAGTGCGATTTCCCCTCCGAGTTCTCAACGTTGCGTAGGAGGTGAGGGTAGGGGTGCGGTGGTTGTTCACGCTATTTTCCAGACATAATTCAAGACGCACACATCTGCAGACACGTGATTTCACGAGTGCCGAGAAACGATTCCTTCGATTGAACGCTGCCAACACAACTCCACGTGACAAGCAGCCTCCACTAAACCAGCGATGGAAATCCATTAAAGTTCTCAAAAACAGAGGGCCTATATTTACCTCCATTCATCCCCCAACCCCCCCCCCTCCCCCCCGTTTGGCAAGCTCGCTTAGAATTGGGAAAACAATGCCATCACTGTTGACGAAACGCCGCTCGGCTTGTACGAGTAATCGCGCCTGCGCATGCCAGAGCCACCGTCGCTTGGCTTTGTTGACAAGGAGGCGGCCGTGTGAGTCCAGGATTCGCCTTCTCCTCTCCGCCTTGCCGTCAGCTCCCACATCCGTGCGTGTCGACTAGCCCCGCATCGCCTCTCGAACACGGAGAAAACTCAAGAGTTCCACCACACCACGATATTTGATCTCCATAGAAAAAAGTTGTGCTGCTGCCAAAGCCATCAAGGACAGCTGCAAGCAAGCACGAGTAGACACACGCACGCACTTGCAACACGGGAGCAGGGAAAAAAATCTCACATCCTGTGTTCTGTACACTGGAAATGGAACCATTCCCGCCCCTGGCAACCCGAGGCAGTGTTGCAGGATTCGAGGGAACATTAAATATGTTTTGTTAACATTGCAAGTCAATGGCGGTTGCCTCCGAGGTGGCTGCAGGGGTGAGGTAAACACCCATTAACTACAACGCGTACGAATCTTTAAAAAAAACCCCGACGGCGTGAACTGTGAGCGTAAGATTTGATGAATCGACGTATCGCGTTACGCCCCGAGTGAGCGGGAATTCCCGCCATTCCTTCCGTCGGAGGAATGACGAGCGTTTGTGAAAATAGCAGCGAGCCGTCGTCGCCCGGCTTAGAAGAATACAATTCCGTGATTCCAGCTGCCGTGCCCCAAGATGCGAGTGGCGGCCCAAGTCGCCTGTGGCCGCCACTCGCGGCCGACTTCTCTTTGGCCTTGAATCCAAGCTTCACGTCGATTTTTGTGCAACCGGATAGAAATCGGAGCGTAAACAAGCAAGTGGAAATCGGACGACAGCAACAACCAACAAGAGGGCTTACTGAAGCTTTCGAGAATACTAGATTACAAAAATCAATATTTAATAAATAACCGCTTCCTCCCAACTAAAGCTGGCTCGGCAAATTACTTTTAAAAAAACGTTCATTGTAAAATTAAGATCAACGCCAACGTGGATTCAGAACGATGGTTGCCGAGTGTAGTAAGTAAACAAACAGGGACATAAGGTTTTCAGCGAAGACAAATACAAAGACGCCCCTTCTAGCCAGGACCAGTCTCTGTTGGGGCAAGTGCTGTTAGCGAGCGCCTATTGGGGCTTGCACGGCGTCGAGGAGGTGGTGTGGCGTGGACCACTCCTGGTAAAGATTCCCACTATAGCCTTGACGGGCTGTCGGGGCAAGAGCTGTTCGCAAACGATACGACCGCGCGCACACACACACACTACCAGACAGTACGCAGATACATTACATTTCGGATACAACACAGACTTTCATTCCATAGCCCGTTTAATTGCATACCCTGCCACTGTACTTGTTTGGTTCGGTCCAAATAAAGTTTCATGAAGTGGAACCATTTAGCCGTTAAAAAAAAAAGTTTCCCCATTCTCGCTCGATAAATGTCAGCTTTAAAGGCACGAGCTTAAACTTACAATTAGGTGGCTTGCGTCACAAATTAAACGGAGCGCAGGCTTCATTAGTAACGGGCGGGTGTTGCTCTGGCTGGCTCGCGGACCGCTGCCGGACCGCTGCGGCCCTGGGAGCCGCTCCGAGCCGGGGCCCCGCACAATTTGGCTGCTCCGAGCTGGGCCACTCAACTGGGGCGGCCCTCGGTGAAGTGGCAGGGACGCACACGGCGCCAAGGGGAAAGTGAATCGCGCAGGACACGATTCGGCGAGTGTGGAAAGACTGTCAGTAAATGAACCCTATCGCCCACCCTTACTATTTATCACTCGTCCCAAATCCATCTGCAACATATTTCGCGGCCGACGACTCCCATCTGCATTTAGGCATGGATAATTATCACCTAACAGTGGTGTTCTGGACTTTCTTAAATATTCCCTATTCACCACATCTCTTTCCAGATACTCGAGATTGCACGGCTGGTTCAATACGTCACGTGCAATTCATCTTTCGGATTAGGAGTTACTTTTGTAGAGAGGTGCGGTGAGGAAGAGCCGCACGGCGCGGCCGCTTCCCCCGTGGCGGCGGAGCCGTCCGAGGCTTGCCGCTTGTTTACTGAGAATCTCCACGCGGAAACGGCGGTCCCCGCAAAAAGGATCTATTACTTTGCAGACTCGCGCTCGGGCCGTTTTCGTGAAGATTAATGGGCACGTAAAAGCTCCTCATACACATCCTCGTCCTCCCACTCTGCCGGCAGGACGCTGCGGTAGTGACCGTCCAGCGAGGGTGATGAATGGCATTAGGTAATGCGGCTCCGCTCTTTTTACGATCTCGTGCCAGGGGGCCCAGCTCAGATCTTTCCAGTGACAAACGGAGAGATTTTTTTTGAACGGGCCTTCGTCCACAAGGAAATGAATCTCGCCACTCGTCACACCGGCCTACCCAACACGCTAGAGAGAAAACAAAAGCCAACCTTTCTCCCCTATAAAAAATTAACTCCAGCAACTGACCTTTTTTTCTGTTGGCCTGAAAGCCACTCCCTGGTGTGCGGAAAGTTAAGGAAAGTAGTCATCTGCTGCTTTACAAATGCAGATTTAATGCTGTATCAATCATAATAAATAAAGGCCCCCGTGCCAAACATTTTAAGCCATAAGCGTGAGGTTGCTGCCAATTCGCGTCACTTTGAAATGATTCCATGATAATGACGCTACTCCACGCCACAACCGTAAAAATTCAAAAAGCATCTTTCAAACATCTGGAATCTGCGAGTCAACGCTCGACACGCATCACCAGGGGGCCGCTACTTGGCCCGGGCAGCCGCACAACTCCACGACGTAGCGCGGATTTCTCCCCACATCCCCTCCGGATGTGCGCCGATCGCCAAGGTTGCAACCCGGGGA
The DNA here is from genome assembly GCF_965212315.1 of Lampetra planeri. Taxonomy (NCBI): domain Eukaryota; kingdom Metazoa; phylum Chordata; class Hyperoartia; order Petromyzontiformes; family Petromyzontidae; genus Lampetra; species Lampetra planeri. The sequence continues at coordinate 743,525 of NC_136107.1, read as the reverse complement.
GTGACTGCGCCCGCCGACCTCCACTCATCGACCGTGTTCCCCAAGCGCGCGCTGGGGCGTGGTTGGCCTGGGCCCTGGTGCAGGGAATTAAAAAGGGGGGCCCCCTCCCACCCCCCCCGTCCAATTTTCCCACTCTCGTGTTCCTCCAGCTCGTGGGCTCGCTCTGCGGAGTTCCACGCCGCGTGACTCCTTGGAGCTCGCACTGTGCGAGGCTTGAACTCGTGGGGTCTCATGGGAGCCGGGGAATGAGCCGGCGGTCGCAGCTGCGCATTCGGTCTTAGGGTGACGGTTTTCCCGAACGGCTCCGCGACCGCCATCCCCCGTGGCCGTCGCGAGCTGGCCCGGCTCGTCTTCCTCGCGCGCGCTTGGAATTCATCACCGGGGACCTCGGCGGCACAAAGTTTAGCCACGGCATGCACACGTAGTCCGCCACGGTGGTCGCCAACACCCAGATTGGCTTCGTGCAACTAACAAGTGAAGAGGAGGGGAGCGTTTCGTCCTGACCCCGTTCCAGGCAAAGCAACAACAAGAAACCCACAAAACCACAGCAGTGGCTGTTAAAGCCATTCTAAGTGCTCGTGAAGGCACACTGATTTTTATAGGTGAGACTCAAACAACAGAGGAAGCAAAGCGTGGGTATAAATACAGATCAATGTCACGTTTCTCCAGCTGTCTTTACCCAGGTCGCTCTTGCCAACGAGACGATCCCTTGCCTGCTGAGTACTCACCTGGTTAAACAAAGTAAATCTGAGCTGTCAAGCAAATGGGAGAAGGTGCTGTCAGCAAGCGCCTGGCACCACGAGAGCTCCCCGACAAACCCCGGGGTCTTACTCGGTGGGCTGCGTTCTACTCGTGGGACCCTGAACCACGCGCACGAACACCAAGCGCCAAACCAACACAAGTTGGGTCCCGCTCGAGTAACTCAAAGCTCCGCAGCAATCGGTTCAGAAAATACCGCTCGCATGACTGCAACTCGCACACGCTGTCACCATTCGTCGCACGCACTCTGTCCCACCAACTTCAACAGGGATGTCACAACTGACCAAAATCAACGGCATTTAAAAAAAAAATTCTCAAGATGGCTGCCACAAGTAGAGTCTGGCAAGGGCACAGCGGGTGGCCACTCTGCGTGCCAAGGCAGCCCAGCCGCCTTTGCTCCGGAGTCTCTCTTTTTGTTGTGTTCGAGCGCAACGGAGACTTCGCTGTCCTTGTGCAGAGCGGCGAGCGTCTCCCGGCAGCGGCGAGCGCGGTTGGCGCTCGCTCGCCATCACGGCCACACGGCCATACGTGCCGTCCCGTCTGCCCTGCCACTCCACCGCGCCCCGAGAGGGGGAGAGAGGCCAACGACCCCAGCTCACTCGCACGCAGCCTCCACCAAGCACGTGGCAGCCTCCACCAAGCACGTGGCAGCCTCTACCAAGCATGTGGCAGCCTCTACCATCATCAATCGTCGTCAACCCAGAGGAAAGCCATGCAGAAGAGGGGGAGACATGCAACACTCCACACAGAGAGGCATCCAAGTCAGGACTCAAACTCAGGCACCTTCTTGCTGTGACCACTGCGCCACGCTGACATTTGACTCAAAGGTACGCGCTCTACTACCACGCTGGGACTACCACGCTGGTACTACCACGTACATTAAGCGTTTGTCATTTGTCTTGTAACTGCAGATTGGCGCTGGGAAAGCCGACGACCGTAGTAGCCACGGACGACAATGGGTGACGATGGAGGTCACATGGCGAGGTTTTAAGATGAAGAGAAGCCGCCTGCACTTCAAAGACGAATTACGGTAACATTCAAAAAATGTTTAACAATCACCCCCCATGCCTCTCGAGCAAACGATGAAAAGCAACAGTGCAGGGGAACGCGTCTTGGATGTTGACAACGGTAGGTTCCTGAGCAGCCCTCCCACGTGGACTACCGCAGCTTCCATTGCCCGTTGTGTCCCCCACCCCTAAATCTGAAACAAAACCAAAGAACGAGATTCTGCGTCCGCTTCAATGCACAGCTGCTTCTGATTCATCGGCGGGACGCAAAGTTACTTTTGCTCCAACTCATCGCGGCCGTAAACAAAAAAACGCACGAAGGCGCGTCCGTCACGGTAGTAGCACGCACAGGCACTCGTGTGTACGTGTGTGTGTGTGCACGCGTGCACACACAAACACGACTCCGTCACGCGTCCCGCAGCGCGAGTCCACTGCGGCACCGCAGAAGACGCGTCGACACTCAATCGTTGGCCACAACTACGGACCGTACAGCAAACCATTGATGCTGTGCACTCCTTCGGTGGAGGAGGAAGAGCGAAATACCCAAACGGTCTTCTTGGGGCCGCCTCGTCGTGGCAAGAAGCCCGCAACGTTGGCACCGAGCTCCTGAACGTATTGCTGCCATACGCAGGAGCAGCACAGAATTGTTTAAACATCCTAGATCGTGACAACAACAACAACAACAGTGCAGGGCCCGACTGAACATATCGCATGGCCTCAGTGTGCCTTCCCGGGTAAATGAGTAAATGTTGTTGTTGTGGTTGCCGCGTATTAACGAGTCGTCGTTGTCACCTTGACGCGACAGACAACGATCGAGCGGCCCTCGACAGACGCTCATTTGCATTTGACCGGCGATCGCGAGGAGCCGCCCTTCGCTCATTGGGCAACGCAGCCGGAGCTCCACCACCCAGCCGGAGCTCCACCACCCAGCCGGAGCTCCACCACCCAGGCGGAGCTCCACCACCCAGCCGGAGCTCCACCACCCAGCCGGAGCTCTATCACCCAGCCGGAGCTCCACCACCCAGCCGGAGCTCCACCACCCAGCCGACAGCTCCACTACCCAGCCGACAGCTCCACTACCCAGCCGACAGCTCCACTACCCAGCCGACAGCTCCACTACCCAGCCGGCAGCTCCACCACCCAGCTGGAGCTCCACCACCCAGCTGGAGCTCCACCACCCAGCTGGAGCTCCACCACCGAGCTGGAGCTCCACCACCCAGCTGGAGCTCCACCACCCAGCCGTCCGCTCGGCCTCGGCTCAGAACGCCGGCAACGGAGTGAGCGAGAGCGGCGCACGAATCGCCGCCGCAGCCCGAACCCTCGCGCCAGGCACCCCGCCGCGTACACTTCGCTGGAGATGTGCCGACGCAGCAGCCCTTTTATTACCTTGCCCGCTGCGCATCGCATCGAGGAGGGAAATAAATCAATCGCGCCGGTCCAGCCGTTAATTAGCACACCCCCCCCCCCGCCGCTTCCTGTGGATTGCAAGCAGTCCCCGTGAGAAGGGCTCGGGATCTTCATCCCCGTCGCTGCTCCCCGTCGTCCCCGCCGCGTCCCCCGGATGTGGAGGACCACGTCGCCCCACGTCGCCCCACGACTCCCGCTCGGCGCATTTCACGCCCGAGTTCAAATGACCTCATCCACCTGCACCCGGATGCAGCGGCAGCGGGCGTCGTGCGGCGCTGGAAATTGGAATTCCATCAACGGCCTCTCTGCCCACTGGATGGGAGGGAGGCTGGCGCGTGCGTGCGGGTGGGAGGGTGGGTTGGGTGGGTGGGTGGGGAGACGGGGCGAGCGAGGCTGCGGGTATTACTCTCTGGCGCGCAAAATCTACGACTCCGCAGCGCAGAGGCAGACGAGGAGACGCATCGCTCTCCCAATGCGCATCGAGGGGGCTGGGCTTTGCAGCGAGCGGATGCCCTTCTCATCGCGCAGTTCGTGCAGAGTGGCTGGCTACGACGATGATGATGACACGAGAGCAGTTCACGCAAATCACTCGCTCACTTTAAACGAATGCACTGTACATATAGTTCGTTTGGCTATTAGGAAAAGATTTCTGTCCATCAGCCTGAGCCAATAAACCAAAACGATCAACTGCTTCACCGATACCGGGTGTGGCGGTGTGCTACTGACCTGGCACAACCCCAGTTCCACTCCGAGTCGCGGCTATAGCTGACCGTGCGCGAACACTGCGGCAATTGGCATCTTCACCAAATGAGGTGCTCCTCTAGGTCAACTCGGCCTTTACCAACCCACACTGACCAGCGTGACGAGTGACTCGTACACGTCCATCTCTACTTGCGCGGTTATTTTTCTCTCTGTCGCTCCAATGTCTGTCTGCTTCATGATTGCACTGGACAGTACTTGGTTTTAGTGTTTTATTGCTTTCGTCATGTTGGATTGCCCAGGTCACGCTTGCAAATGAGACTCGTCCTGTTCTCTTGATCGCTCGCGTGGTTAAACAATAATCGACTTGAACACGAACTCGATGTAGAGTCAGATATTTGCACAACTGATATTGGATTGACAAATGGCTATCACTTGTTTTTTTATTCTATAATTGTCACGAAAACCTTATGTTGCCTCCATCAGTGCGGTGACTTCCATCCACGCAGAGTGGATAAGTGAACTTTCAAAGCCTGGGCTTCTTGCTCTCACAACACCTAATCCCGCACACGCGCGGCACGCGGCTACAGACGCCGGGGCAGCCATCGAAAGGGCAACGACCATCGGTGAGCCAGCGGCCCCGCGCTGCGAGCCAGCGGCCCCGCGCTCTGAGCCAGCGGCCCCGCGCTCTGAGCCAGTGGCCCCTCGCTGCGAGCCAGAGGCCCCGCGCTCCGAGCCAGCGGCCCCGCGTTGCGAGCCAGTGGGCCCGCGCTCTGAGCCAGTGGCCCCTCGCTGCGAGCCAGAGGCCCCGCGCTCCGAGCCAGCGACCCCGCGCTCCGAGCCAGTGGGCCCGCGCTCTGAGCCAGTGGCCCCTCGCTGCGAGCCAGCGGCCCCTCGCTCCGAGCCAGCGGCCCCGCGTTGCACGACGCACGCGCCGAAACCCAGCGCAGGCGACGGAACCCCTCACTTCGTGCAGGGCCGATGAGCTGGCAAAGGCCGCAGCAGCCGGTGTTGAAGTGCTGAGAGGCCACGACAACAAAGTCTCACGGTTCAGATATTCTCCACTGTTATTGGTCGCGAGCGGCAATCAAACTCGGGTCGCAGGGTTCGTAGCCGCTTGTGCTGCCGCTCTCTCCCAAGCGCAGCGGGCAAGCGAGCGGTGGGCCCGAGTCGCGAGCCGGGCGCCGTGACCCCAGACCGTCTCCCGGCAGCTGACACAACACGGGGAAGGCCGGCACCGCGCGTGTCCGAAACGTCAGACTCGTCGACAAAATCCACAACAGCTGCTGCTGCCCAAACTCGGCACCGCGCACAAGTTCAGCCCTCCGCCCGTCTCTTCACAAACTTCACAAACTTGTGAACACAGAGAGACGCCAAAGTGGCAGGAAATTGCCAAAGAGCGATTTGTGATGAAAGCCCGTCAAGACGGGAGCTCCATCCCGTCCTGAGCGTGACCCAACCGCAAAGTTCTCAATAAAACGCCGAGAATTATTTCAAAGCAGACACTGATGAGGGCTGTACCCGCCCAGCGAGACAGGAGGTTTTAAGCAAAAGATGCCAATTGGCTGCTGAAATTCGCATTTCAAATACCGTTTTACCAAAACTCTCTACCACCCCCCCACGCCCACCCACACCTAAAAACCCTGCCCCGTGTGGAACAAACAACACTGCCAAATATAGTCAGACATTACAAGTCGAGTCAAACATCACAAGTACAGCCAAGCTTTACAGCCACAGTGCACACCACTCCCCACCACCACCGTGGCCACGAGTTGACGTCTGTGACCCGCAGAACAAACCGCGAACTCACCACCGCGCCCTCGCCACTGCTCGTCCGTCCGACGCGAAGCCCGAAGCCCTCTCCCCCCCCCCACTACCGACTCGGCCACATTCGCTCTCGGGGCCGCGCGCGGCGGCCACTTCACTGCGGCTCGACCCCGCGTCCCCGCAGCATCGCCGCGGGTCGCGGCGCTCCTCCCGCTCGCTCCGCGGGGAGGCCGCGGCGGAGCGCGCGCGGGGGGACAGCGCTCGCTCGGGAGCCGCACTCGCTCTGCCGCGCTCGCCGCCGCCTCCTCCTCCGCCTTTGTGCGCTCCCTCGTCCCGTGGCGGGGGAGGGGGACACGGAGGAAGAGGGGGGGGGTGAGGCAGTGGGGCATGGAGGAGAGGGAGCGGGGCCGGGAGGAGAGGGGTGGGAGCCTTGCGTTGCGATGGGTCTTCCCCCCCCCCCACCGCTGCTCTACCGCCTCCACCACCACCCTCCCCTCCCCACGAACAATGAGCAGCAGCAGCAGCTCAAGCGGCACCACGCGCTTCCTACGTCCACGAGGACAATGGAGGACGGGGGGGCGAGGGATGGGCAGGGGGGGAAGGGATGGGGATGGGCAGGGGGGGAAGGGATGGGGATGGGCAGGGGGGGAAGGGATGGGGATGGGCAGGGGGGGAAGGGATGGGGATGGGCAGGGGGCTGCAGGCGGCGGTGCACGGGCCGCCTGCTCGTCACCCTCGGCCCCCGTGCTTGGAGCCAGGCGCGCGGGCATCGAGTTGTCGCTTCAACTCCTCTGTGCGACAGCTTTCACTGAGACCCAACACAGACCCCGAGCACAACGCCACACTGCTGTTGCTACTACTACAACAACAGCGCTCAATTCAAGAAGAGCGTGACACGCTCTCATCTGTTACAACCTTCACGAGTGATGTTTGTTGCTGGCCACTGGGCGTATTGAGCCCCCCCCCAACCGTCAAAAAAACATTAAAACTCACCAAACAAAGCAATCAAATCCGCTGAGCACATTTGAACCACGGTCTTGTGACAGACGGGGAATGTGGCGGCGATGGACGTGGAACGAAACGGCGAATCCCTCCCGCGATCACCCTGGAAAACCTCGGGGGGGTCTCGGGGGTCTCGGGGGTCTCGGGGGGGTCTCGGGGGGGTCTCGGGGAGTCTCACGGCGTCAGCACTCGGCTGCCTTGATCCAAGCCTCAGTGCAAGCCCAGGGCGTACACACCATTGATATACATGTACAGGACGTTGGACTTCTTTCGCACCGTACAGTAGCCAACCATTGGTGTGCGTGCGGTGGGGTAAAGTGTGGACACTCCCCGCCCCTGTCACGACACCAAGCCGACACGTGCCTGCCAAAGTACCCCCTAGAAGAGCTCCCCAGAGGGGCTCCCCAGAGAGGCTCCCCAGAGGGGCTCCCCCTAGTGGAGGCTTCTGCCACCGGTGCCGTTCCGGGCTGCGCCTGCACCGTCTGGAACTCGATATCAGCCGGGGGGGGGGGGGGGCAACTCGGGGGGGGGGGGGCAACTCGGGGGGGGGGGGGCAACTCGCGGTGGTTCAGCCACACGAGCGAACGCGGAGGGGCCGAAGTCTGCAACCCTCCGTGGCGACTCCCCGTCCACGTGACAGTCAGCTGGTGGTGATTCCTCGTGGCCCACGTGCTCGACCCCCCCGCACCCCACGGGATCCGCAGCCCGCGCTGGGCGCCGCGAAGCCTCAAGAGAAACGCTTCGCGGCGTTGATCGGTCTCCGTATGCAGGCGCTGCCCGCGTTGATCGATAGACGGCGTCTCTCTCCTGTGCCTCCATCGCCCACCCGTCCCGTCCGCTCTGAGCCCAAAGTCACAACGGCCCCACGCGGCACCTCCATCCTCGGCTCCCAAGGTCCCCATCCCGTCCCCCTGCGTGCCAGGCTCCCACGCTCCCGCAGCACGCGGCCGTGTAAGAAGCGAGCAGGGCGAGCGTGAGACCCAGCGCGTCTGCGTGGACGTGCCGCCGCCCGGCAGGAGGTGCGAGTCTCCCGTGAGCCCTGTCCTGGACGCGCGGCTCACGGCCGCGACTCTTTAATCGGGCGGCGGGCGGCTTGGAGCGAACGAACACGGTCGGCTCCGTTGGGGGTCACCCTCCGACGGTCAATCGGCGACTCCCTCGCGGCGACTGCCCGAGGCGGATTTACGACGCGGTGACGGCCGCTGGCTTAGCGCTGTCTTAGTCTAATCTCGTTTAAGGCCGAGTTGACCTAGAGGAGCACCTCATTTGGTGAAGATGCCAATTGCCGCAGTGTTCGCGCACGGTCAGCTATCCCGCCCACGTGGTCAGGATCTCAGTGGAGCGAAGTTGATTTTATTCTTCAGTCGCTTTCACGGTCATCGAAAGTGGGAGGAATTGCACGCGACAAAGACAAAGATCCCCCGTATAGCCATCAACAGACTGTTGGGGCAAGTGCTGTTAGCTACCAATTACAAAGACAAAGACTCCCTGTATAGCCTTAACAGACTGTGGGGGCAAGTACTGTTAGGGGTGGGTGGCCAGCACAACGCCTGGCCGCCTTTGTCTCTCTAGTGGCGATGTTTTTACACACCGCATCAGGTACTCATTTGAGGCTGAGTCGACCTAGGGGAGGCCCAGAACCGGTTTCAGATAATCGTCACCGGTGTTGGCCGTGTGCGGGAATCGAAGTCGGGTCGCCAGGTTCGTAGTGCAGCGTGTAGCGCTAATCGCTACACTCCACGCACAGACACAGAGACACAGACACACACAGACACACACAGACACACACAGACACACACAGACACACACGCCTACAGTCCTACTGCACTCAGGCACCATCTTCCCTTCGTGACCAATGCCAGGAGCGGTGACCGAACCCCGGTCACGCTTCCCCTTCGACGACCGAATCTGGAGAATGGAGCGACGAGAAAACGCGAACCCCACGCCGCCCCTCGCCGGGATCGCACTCCTGGCCCCGACCTCGCCGTGCGAGAGGTGAGCCGCCGGCCCCACAGAGAAACCTCCTCCTGTCAATCAGCGCTGTCAATCAGCGCGCTCCACACCGCGCTCCACACCGCGCTCCACACCGCGCTCCGTGTTGAACCACCGCATGCCACGTGCGGTTGTCTCCGCCTGCACCGATGGGCAACGAGGGACGGCCCAGAGTTCGAATGTGGTTACCAGTCTCAACGAGTGGACCACACCGTCACACCGTCACACCGTGACACCGTTGTGCGCGAGGCTACGGGTGTCTTTGCGAGTCTACGGATCTCCCTGCGAGTCTACGGATCTCCCTGTGAGTCTGCGTCTCAAACCGTGAACCGCAGTGACGCCACCGTCCCATTCCATAATTCGCCGGCAGACTTTCAGAGATTCACCACGTGGCTTCTCCCGAAGCCGTCCCCTGGCTCACTCGCCAACCTCGACACGGACCCAGGACGCGAGGAAGGGAGGGAGGGAGGGCGACGCTCACCTACGCGGCGGTCGTAGTTCCAGGCCGGGACGGTGTCGAGCTCGCGCAGCGTGGAGCGAGGCGGCAAGGGGAGGCGCAGCTGCACGGGCCCCGCGGCCTCCACCTCGGCGCCCTCCTCCGTGGCCAGGCGGAGGCGCGCCGCCGACACCGGCTTCAGCTCCACGTGGCTGCCGTTACCTTGGCGGGGCGCGGCGCCGTGCGGTCGCAGGTCGACGGGGAATGAAAAAAACAGACAATGTTGAGAGGGCGGTGCCGCGGGCTCTCCGAGTTCGCCCCGCTCGGAGCGGCCTCCGCTCCGCCGAGCTCCGGAGGGCGAATGGTCCGCTCTGCCACGTCGACCGAACGCGCGTACCCACATTTCACCCCATCGCCGCCGCCGCCGCACGCAACCTGGCGATCGACTAACTGTGGCGTGCCCATTTCTACCGCCGGGTGGACAGAGGCGGGAGGGATTTGAGAAGCTCGGGCCAAAGTTTCAGCCGCCGCGCCGGAAGATCGGATCAAACCGTGACCTCCGCATTGCAAGTGCCGTACGCTCGCCGACACCATCGCTAAATATTCACGGAGGCAGCCGCCAACCCCAGACTGAACGTGTGCGATGCACGCCGCGGCACGGAGCGCGGTCTCTAGCCCTTACTCTCCACTCTGTCTCTCTGGCCTCTCTCTGCCTGCGTTAGCCCTGAAGAAGAGCCATTGCCTGAAATGTTGCGCATTAAAAAAAAATTTGCCTTTTGAAGGCCGCAGCGTTATTATTGACGAATGTGTTGCCAAACCGCCAAGTCCAGCGTGGGCTCCGCTTCAACACCCAAACTCGAGACATTCCACGGAGCGGGGATCCGCAAGAGACGCAGGCGGCCAGCGGCGGGCAGCAGCAGCAGCATCAGCAGCAGTTTGTTAAAGGCTACACGAGGGGGGGATGGGGGGGGTGCTTTGCCTTCTCTACCCGTGGCGTTGGCTTCGACTCCGAGCATGTGCGGGAAGCTGCGCAGCTCCCAGTCGGCGACGGCCACGGTGAGGAACGCCGAGAGCTGCCGGAGCGTCGCGTTCCCCGGCAGCTCCAGCGCCGCCACCGGCAGCTGCACGCTGGGCTGGAAGGCCGCGCCTGCACGCAGCAGCAGAAGCAGCAGCAGCAGCAGAAGCAGCAGTAGAAGCAGTAGAAGCAGCAGCAGAAGCAGCAGTAGAAGCAGCAACACAACAACAATAACATCACACCATGATCATCATTACCAGCATCATCAACAACAGCATCGTCGTCGTCGTCATCATCATCACCATAGCTAAACACACATCAGTGTGTAGCTATTGTCAGTGTGTAGCTATTGTCAGTGTGTAGCTATTGTCAGTGTGTAGCTATCGGTTTCGTCGTCGCGGGCGACCAGCACCCACGGCTGGCGCGACGAGGGACCGGTGCGGCCGCCAAGACGTTGAGGTGGCCGGGATCTCCGCGTCGCTCGAGCAATGGGGCGCCGTGTACAGCAGGGGGGCCTCAGCTGCGCCACGACGAACCTCACGCAACCGCTCCGTGCGGGATCCTACCACTCGTCGGCATCGACGCGGAGCAGCTAAACACGAGGGTCTCCAGTACCGCGTGCTAGCGAGCAAACTGCTACGACTATAAACAATTTTTTACTTTACCAGGCAAGGCCCACTGAGAGAGATCTGGGCACAAACGATAGGTCAACGAAGTGGCTTATCGTCGTGTGGAAATTCATCACAGCCAAATACTCTAAACGCGCGTTTCTTAACGGAGGGAAAAACCAGAGGACCTGGAGAAAAATCCACGCGACCACGGGGAGAAACAAGGAAACTCCAAATATACAGCAGCAGGGGTCACGGTCGGGATCGAACCCACGACCTCCTGCATACCAGGCGAGGTAGTCAACACCTCCTAGCCCCCGCGGCACCCCACCGAGAGTGGACATCGCCAGCCCGCCTGCGGTGCCAGCCCATCTCCAGCGGCGGCCTCCGCAGAGCGTGATGCCGCCACTGCCGCACCGGTCACGTCCACCCGGGGCGCTCGTCAAACTTCCGGGGGCCGGCACCGCGACACGAAACCCAGGTTCACTTCAGGCTAATCTCGACGACCAAAGCGCTTTGCCATGTGACCACCGTGCCGATTAACGGCTTTAAAATCAGGAAAAATAACCGCACAAAGAAGGCAATTAGGAAACGCGTTTTCATTCCAATTCAAGAATTTTTCTTTTTTTTGGTGTGTGTACATCTGCGGTGAACTTAGCGGCCTCTAGTGGCGGCAGAGGTCAAAAATAATGGACACAAACACACGCATCAAAAATAATCGGTGCTTATGTACGAGATTATATGCACGAACCGCAACTCACAAGAATGAATATTGAGATCAGATAATCTCGACTCGGAGCGGTCCCCACGAGTCCGTCAACCAAAGGGATGGAGCCCCTCGGAGCGGACGGTGGATGGGGGGGGGACTACTCTAGGGGCAGGTCGCCGCGTCTCGACCGCGCGGCAGCGGCAACAGCAGCGGCAGCGGCGCGATCTCCTCGAGCGGAGGTCAAAAACCTCGGCGGCGAGGTGCGGTGCCGGTGGGGGCATTGACGGCGTTGGCCACGACGCCGTCATCACCTCGGTCCGCGTGTTCGAAGGATAATCGGGGAACGCCAAGCACATCGTGCGTTATTGCGCAACGAGCGCGGACGCGCTCGGAGCAGCGCCAGCCGCGTCGTCCTGCCCGGTGCCCCTGCCGCTCTGCGAACGCGCGGGGAACGGACGTGAACCGCGCTTTAGCCGGCGCTTGCCGCGTACCCTTGGCCACGCCCGGTGCCGGCGAGCGAGACCCACTGCCGGGAGTGGGTCGGGCCGAGCTGGGTGCCACAGCGAGCGAGACGATCGCGCGGTCGCGCACGCACGGCGGGGAGATCGGCTGCTCGAGTTGACGGGCCGCTCTTTGTGGCAGATCACTCGGGGGCCCCAGAGCGACACAGACGACTTGTTCCCGCGACTATTTTCACGTTACCCGACTGGTGAAGTATTAGAACCGATAGCAATCGGCGGAGTGACCGATCATTACAGAAATCCGCGGGGACGTGGCGGAATTGTCCCACAGCCCTCTGCGTGATCCGGGGCCCATCGCGAATTCTTCAACATCCGAACAGCCCCCACCCCGCGCCCCCCACGCAGGGGCCCCAGGAATGTTTTTAGGAATCTCGAATTGGGGGACGGATTTCGAGAGTTCTGCTGTCCGGCTACAGACGCGAAGAACGACGGGGGACGGGCGGCACTTACTCTTCGTCTGTCCCGTCATGACGATCGTGTCATCGTACACGGTCAGCGACGCGGGCAGCTCCGGCAGCAGCTGGACGCTCAGCGACGAGAACACTGCACACGTGGGACACACGTGGGACACACGGGGACACACGTGGGACACACGTGGAACACACGTGGGACACACGTGGGACACACGTGGGACACACGGGGGACACACGGGGGACACACGGGGGACACACGTGGGACACACGTGGGACACACGTGGGACACACGTGGGACACACGGGGGACACACGGGGGACACACGGGGACACACGTGGGATACACGGGGACACACGTGGGACACACGGGGACACACGTGGGACACACGGGGACACACGTGGGACGCACCAAGACAGCTGCGTATTAACACCACCAAATAATCCTGCGAAGACTAACATCAGTCGGCATCGACGCGACCAAAATCTAACCCGTCACCTCCAAGCTCCACAGTGAACATTCCATCCATTCACTGAAAAACACACAAGTAGAGGACTCCATGCCGTGTACACGAGACACACTTCGTAATCAGCTGATGCAGATGCTATGGCGAGAGGTGGCGCAGCTTGGGGCGGCCATCATCTAGCAGTGGGTTGACCATGGCTGCTGCCGATGATGATACACACAACATACATAAAACATACATATAACATACATGTAACATACGCGTGCGTGTGTATTAGGTGACTGTGGCGCACGAATGGCGATGGTAAAATTCCGGGGATGATAAATCACTGGAGTAAAAAAATATAAAAATTGTCCCTGCGTAGTAAGTGTTATTTCCTAATTGCTTATGCCTCAAAAGTGCAGAAAATGGATATTATTCCCCACAAACTTTGCTTTTGTGACCAGGACAGTGATAGTTTGAAATTTACCTATTTTCAATGAGAAAACGTGGTGTGCATTTGTGTCTTTCCTTCACATAAAGTCCTGGTCACAAATCAAAGTTTGTGAGGCATACCCAATTATAAAATAACACTTACTACCCGGGAACGAAAAGTCGTGTTACAGAGTGTAACCACGGCGCGTTCGTGTCCGCACGCACATCCCCCGTGCTGCTCGCGACGATCACCTCGGGCCACACCAGGGCCCGGCTCGGCGGAGCGCGCGGCACCTGCGGCACCTGCGGCACCTGCGGCACCTGCGGCACCTGCGGCACCTGCGGCCGCCTCGTCCCAGGGTGCGGAGCGATGGACGGGGCCCCTCGGGGGGCCAGGCCGGCCGTTCTCAGGCCGCTCGGGGCGGTGCCGGTCGGCACAAGTGGCACCGCCACTGCCAACGCTACCGCGTGGGAGGTGATGGAGGGGGGGGGGGGGGTGATGGAGAGCGGGGGGGGGTGATGGAGGGGCGGATGGAGGGGGGGGTGATGGAGAGCAGGGGGGGGGGGGGTAATGGAGAGCGGGGAGGGGGATGGAGGGGGGGGTGATGGAGGGGGGGTTGATGGAGGGGGGGGTGATGGAGAGGGGGGGGGTGCGGCAGCTCCGGATGTGAATGGGAGTCGTGCCGGAATGGATTTTCCGGATGAGCACGCGACTTCATTTGTTTTTAAAGCTCTTCGTGTTGGCAGACTCGTGGTGCCAGGGTCCCCGGCTCACAAAGACAAAGATCCCCCATGTAGCCTTTAACGGACTGCAAGCGAGCACCTGTGAAGGCCGGTACGGCACACGAGGGAGTGGGTGGCCGGCACCACGCCCGGCCGCCTTTGTCTCCCGAGTGGCGACGAATACACATCGCCCGGGTACTCATTTGAGGCCGAGTCGACCTAGGGGAGGCCCAAGACCCAGTTCAAACATTCACCACTGTTGCCGGTCGTGAGTGGGAACTGAACTCGGCTCGCCGGGTTCTTAGCGCGCCGCGCCACCGCTCCCCAAATGCGCGCGGACACGCGCACCGATCATTGCTCCGGCAGTGCGTGTGCTGCACGAACCTTGGGGCTGACACGGAGACGATGAACACGGCCCCTGCGCAAGGATGGCACTCGCATTCACGAAGCCTCTCATCGTCTAAACAAAATATCAACTTTCGCTCCGTGACGTTCCGTCTGGCGCAGGCGGTGCCGCAGCGGTTGACGCCAACGTGCCCAGCGAGCCGAGTTCACATCCCGGCCACGCCTCAAGTCAGCGCTGCCGAGCGATTTCTGAACCGGTCCATCGCACAAAACCTCTCCCCCTCGCCACATTCAACCAGCCCCGCACGGAGCGGCGTGTTCACGTTCGGTGCAACAACCCTCAGGGCCTGTGCCACGGCTGGGGCCTTCGTCCAGCAGTGGATCGCCGAACGGCTGTAACGGGTACACGTGGTGGTCCCTATCACAACAACCCGGGCTAAGAGAATGTGAATGTTCACCGTAACGCACCGCACACACCGCACACTGGACACAGCGACAGCGCGCGCCACATGGCGCACTGCAGGGGACACGCGTGGGTTGGCGATAGAGTGGAATGGGTGGTGGTGTCTGGTGGTGTCTGGTGGTGGTGTCTGGTGGTGGTGGTGTCTGGTGGTGGTGGTGTCTGGTGGTGGTGGTGTCTGGTGGTGGTGGTGTCTGGTGGTGGTGTCTGGTGGTGGTGTCTGGTGGTGGTGTCTGGTGGTGGTGTCTGGAGGTGGTGTCTGGTGGTGGTGTCTGGTGGTGGTGTCTGGTGGTGGTGTCTGGTGGTGGTGTCTGGTGGTGGTGTCTGGTGGTGGTGTCTGGTGGTGGTGGTGTCTGGTGGTGGTGTCTGGTGGTGGTGTCTGGTGGTGGTGTCTGGTGGTGGTGGTAGTGGTGGTGGTGGTAGTGGTGGTGGTGGCGTCTGGTGGTGGTGGCGTCTGGTGGTGGTGGCGTCTGGTGGTGGTGGTGGTGGCGTCTGGTGGTGGTGGCGTCTGGTGGTGGTGATAGTGGTGGTGGTGGCGTCTGGTGGTGGTGGCGTCTGGTGGTGGTGGCGTCTGGTGGTGGTGGTGTCTGGTGGTGGTGGTAGTGGTGGTGGTGGTGTCTGGTGGTGGTGGTGGTGGTGGTAGTGGTGGTGGTGGCGTCTGGTGGTGGTGGCGTCTGGTGGTGGTGGTAGTGGTGGTGGTGGCGTCTGGTGGTGGTGGCGTCTGGTGGTGGTGGCGTCTGGTGGTGGTGGTAGTGGTGGTGGTGGCGTCTGGTGGTGGTGGCGTCTGGTGGTGGTGGCGTCTGGTGGTGGTGGCGTCTGGTGGTGGTGTCTGGTGGTGGTGTCTGGTGGTGGTGTCTGGTGGTGGTGTCTGGTGGTGGTGTCTGGTGGTGGTGGTGTCTGGTGGTGGTGTCTGGTGGTGGTGTCTGGTGGTGGTGTCTGGTGGTGGTGTCTGGTGGTGGTGTCTGGTGGTGGTGGTGGTGGTGGTAGTGGTGGTGGTGGCGTCTGGTGGTGGTGGCGTCTGGTGGTGGTGGCGTCTGGTGGTGGTGATAGTGGTGGTGGTGGCGTCTGGTGGTGGTGGCGTCTGGTGGTGGTGGCGTCTGGTGGTGGTGGCGTCTGGTGGTGGTGGTGTCTGGTGGTGGTGGTGGTGTCTGGTGGTGGTGGTGGTAGTGGTGGTGGTGGCGTCTGGTGGTGGTGGCGTCTGGTGGTGGTGGTAGTGGTGGTGGTGGCGTCTGGTGGTGGTGGCGTCTGGTGGTGGTGGCGTCTGGTGGTGGTGGTGTCTGGTGGTGGTGGTAGTGGTGGTGGTGGCGTCTGGTGGTGGTGTGTGTCTGGTGGTGGTGGTGACGAGGGCTCCAGGCAGCCAGAGCCGACGTCGTCCCCAGTTCGGGGCTCTTCGTCAACAAGTTCCGGGCGAGACATTCAAGGTGTTCAGTCGGGAAGGAAGAGGCCAGTGGGCCACGAAGCGGCGACACAGACAGACCCATGCCACTGTCATCATTTGGGGATGCTGCTGCTGCGTTGGCAGTGGTGCTGAACCAACATAGAGCACACTCCCACACACTCCCACACGCTCCCGCACGAAGATCCGCATCATGCCCACATCTTAGGGACCTTGAGGGGGACATATGGGCGCTCTTCTCGTGCCCCGTGCCACGAAGAAAGGGTCATTGCCCAAAACGTCGCCTCTTGCATGCTTCGTCTCTCCTGGTGGGGCCACACGGGGAGCTCTTACTGACGAACGTGTGGAGTCGTCTGTTTAGCATCATGCACACGACGCTCTCCGACAGCACGCCGCGAGCGTTCATTGCACAGCGGTGACGGCTTCAACAACGCGAGCCGAGTTCTCGGCTAAGCGCAAGCAGCGATCGGATAGGGGAGATGTGAATTATTAATCAGATTTCATATCAGAAACAATTTGGTCGAGACGGGTTTGAATTGCCATCGTAAAACGCATCAACGGCGGAGTCGATTCATGGGGAGAAACGGAGCCGCGGCGACTCGCGATCTACGTTCCACGTTCGACGACACGAGACACAAAACAAAATGAGCGTGACGGGCCGTGCAGTGGACTTGGAGAAGATGGAACTTGGAGAAGATGGGACTCGGAGAAGATGGGACTCGGAGAAGATGGGACTCGGAGAAGATGGGACTCGGAGAAGATGGGACTCGGAGAAGATGGGACTCGGAGAAGATGGGACTCGGAGAAGATGGGACTCGGAGAAGATGGGACTCGGAGAAGATGGGACTCGGAGAAGATGGGACTCGGAGAAGATGGGACTTGGAGAAGATGTACTTGGAGAAGATGGGACTCGGAGAAGATGGGACTCGGAGAAGATGGGACTCGGAGAAGATGGGACTAGGAGAAGATGGGACTTGGAGAAGATGGGACTTGGAGAAGATGTACTTGGAGAAGATGGGACTCGGAGAAGATGGGACTTGGAGAAGATGTACTTGGAGAAGATGGGACTTGGAGAAGATGGGACTCGGAGAAGATGGGACTCGGAGAAGATGGGACTCGGAGAAGATGGGACTCGGAGAAGATGGGACTCGGAGAAGATGGGACTCGGAGAAGATGGGACTCGGAGAAGATGGGACTTGGAGAAGATGGGACT